>NC_090930.1:350361738-350986738 GCF_040938575.1 Ambystoma mexicanum | reverse complement strand
TATTCTAATGGACTTTAAAAGGGGAAATAGCTACATTACTGGGAGATGTGTGTAGTGGATAACCTTCAGAGAAGTACTATATTTTAAATTGTGACATTAAATTGCATTGAGGTGAGGTCAGTACAATTGCTTGGGAAGCTATCGTGGTAAATATTACATATACATGAATGTCAAAGTAAAATGTGGAAGCGTGTCGCAAATGCTTTTTTGTTTGGTTCGAACCATTCAAGACTGCACAGGGATGACCTGTCAACGAAACGTCTAAACATTTTTTTTTAATTCTCTATGAAATTTTAGAATTCCTCAAAGAGTTGTTCAGCGCTGTACAAAAGTCTTCCGTGATGACATCCATCTAATAATCTACCACCTCTAACGATTTTCTCGCTGCAGAAATGCCAGCTCATGTATGCTGAAAATATCACTGTCCATTTGGAAGACGTGCCCCTTTCTTCGAGGAATTTCGGAATCCATTTTTAAGCGCAAAAAACAGTTTGACGTTGTGTTAGTTCAAGTTCACGCAGCTTCCAGACTTTGATACCTTTAAGTGGACTAATTAAAATGAGAGCTTAAGGGCGCAGAGCATGTCATGGTGGTCAGACATTTGAGTTTTGCAGTGTCATGGCGAGCCTGAGCATTTGAAGCTTCACAAGATAACACAGGGGGCAAAGTCCGTCTCCTTACTTCCCTATGGCCCTGGACAACGTGTGTGTGACCGAAATCCGAATTTGCCAATTTTGTAACAGCTCCATGAAAAGCAAGCAAAACAACGTTGATATATTTTGTGACTATCTTCAGTAATGTCGTGAGTACAAAAAGGATTTTGTTGACCAAAAATGTCATTGGCTCCCCATTGCTCGACCTTTGAGTCTTCCACAATGTGATATTATGTCATGTTATCTTGCATTTGTATAGCGCCACCTGCCAAAGCCTATGGCGTTGACTTTTGCCTGTCAAAGAGGCAAAGGAGGAGAATGATAGAACATTCAGTAGTGGCAGGGTGGACTAAAGTCAGTTAGATAGTTGGGATGAGGGCGAGGGATAGAGAAGATGCTCAGGAAGGCATGAGAAGGAAAATATGACGGAGCTAGCAATTTAGTTGGACTAAATTTAACGGTGTTCTATGGTGTGCAGCACAGAAAGGTTATATAGCGGGCTGTGTACTTCCATAGGCCCCCCAATAACATTTGGGAGGGTTTGTATTTCGCAGATCCGAATTTGCCAAGTTTGCAAAAGCTCCCTCAAAAGTGAGCAACAACCTCCCATGTTTTGGATTCTTCTTGAAGTCATGGTTACCAAAACCATAGGCGTGCGCTTGTGTGCAAAGTACTTAGGAATGCAAAAATGTCTATGGCTTAGCCATGATCAGACATATGAACCTTCCACAGTGTTATGATAAGCCAATGCATGTAGAAACCATGCCCAGGAACAAACAGCATGCAAAGCCCTTTTACTTACTCCCCTAAGCCCTGAAAGGCAACTCACAGAAAGGTTTTATAAATGGGAAAGTCAGAAGGAAATATTGGCACAATTAACTGAGTCCTGCTAGGGCCTATGAGGTAATGGCGTGTGAAGCAGGAATCCCTTTAGGCTGAATCAGGGTGCTTATGGGAGTTCATTTACAAAGCCTTTGACTATTTGGTTTTCATTTTTATATATATGGCGCTTAACGCCGAAGCACTGTACAGAGAACAACAACGGTACAACAAAATGTGATAAGTCTGGGTACAAGAGGATTAAGGAGAAGATAAAAGGTGGACCTTAAGCCAATCTTTAACAACAGCAAGGGAGGCGAGAGAACAAAAAGGGCGAGCATTACAATGTTTAGAGGTTAATAGAGAAAAGGTACAGAAGCAGGACGAAACGCAGGGAGGGTGAAGAACATAAAAAGGCTAAAGGGTCTGATAGCAAAGAGAGCTAGAAGGAGTATAGAATAAGATATGGGAGGAGAGATAGGGAGGAGCAAGACCATGCTTTTAAAAAATACAAATGAAACTAACAAGAAGACGAACCTCAAAGAAAAGCCAGCAGAGATGATGTAAGGAAGTCGAAATAGAGAGAATGGGAGAAAGGACAGACAATACATGTATAGAGGCATAATAAATGGAACAAAGAGGGGCTAGGTGTGAGGCAGAGACCATGAAGAAGACTGGAGCAGTAGAAAAGTCGATAAAGGCAAACAAAGAAATAACGAGTGTAGTGACCTTAAAGGTAAAAAAGCAAAAAGACTTTCAGATGTTAAAAAGCTGAAAGCAGCAAGATTTAGAGGTTTGAAGTACTATGGGCAGTGAATAAAACATATGTGGCAAAGGTGAACCCCAGATTGCGTGCTGAGGCAGAGATAGGAAGAAAGGTTGTGGGAAAGAGATAGACAAAGGGGAAAGAGGATGGAATTTTAGGGGCATGGAAGAAATGTGCTTCCATTATGGATGGTTTGAGGCAATGATAGTGAGAAGCCATCCAAGGTTGGATGGAAATCATGCAGTTAGATAGAGAAGAGTGAATAGCGTCAGAAAAGGAGGAAAAGGACAGAAGAAGCTCTGTTTCGTCCAAATAAAGTTGATGGACAGGCCAAATGAAGAGATAATGGAAGCAAGTGGAATAGTATATATAGAAAAGAGTAAGGCATAGGGTGCTCAGAACAGAACTCTGGGGCACAACATGAGAAAGAGGGAGAGTAGGAGAGGAGTGCCAAGCCCAGGTGACCGAATAGGTACAGTTTAAAAGATAACAACAAAACCAGTCAAGCAAAGAAAAGAGGAACCCAAGGTGGCTAAGGTAGAAGAATAGAGTGATGAACCATATCGAACAAGACCAATAGGTCAAGGAGAGCAAGGAGATAAGAACATTTTGAATATTGAGTTAAGAGAAGATGCCAGACACAGCAAGGTGTAAAGTTGGTTTGTTTGAGGATAGGGAGTATAGAAGCATGTTTAAACATAGAGGAAAGGAGGCAGAACAGAGATGGGAGTTAAACAAAGGAGAGAAATTAAATGAGAGAAGAGTAGACCAGAGGGATGAGAGAAGAAGGAAGATGCTCACTGGGGGATCAGCAGGAGGGAAAGGAGGATAATAGAGTGAGAGAGAAGGGAGACAGATTTCATAAGTACTGCAGGAGAAGAAGGAGGAGGAAAGGAGTTCACAGATGAAAGAGCAGAGAAGAGACATTTTAGAAGAAACGCAATTAATGAAATCAGAAGCAGATGGAGGAGAGAGAGAAGCACAGTCAGGAGAGGGAGGTGATTTGGAAAAAGTTGGCTAGGATGAGTTGAAAGGGAGGTAAACAGATCATTGTAATCAGTTTGGGTAGCATAAAGAAGCATAGAATCATAGAGAGAATGGAGAAAAGACAGAAGATCAAGATCAGAGGATGCCTTGGAATTATGCCAACAACACTCTGCCCTGCACAAGGAGAGATGGGAAGAGCAGAGAGCTGGGGTAATCTAAGGTGGGATGGGTTTACACGAGGGAGAAAAGGGAGAGGAAGGACAACGATGGATTCATTCTTATCCAAAGGAAATTCACAAGGCTCAAGGACAAAATCATAGATGCAGAATCAGCAGGTAAAGAAGAAAAGACATCAAGGGGATGAAGGGGGAGACGATAAGAGAGTGCCACAGAAACAAATGAGAGACTAGCCTTCTCAACCTGATACGCTGTTACTGTGTCCTATTAATATAGGGCATCATGTGAATGTTAGGTCAACAGAAGGCTGTATGGTCTAGTTAGCAAATTTGATTTCCCTGTGTACCCTTCCGGTATTTTCTTCAGTTTTATTGCTGTATTTTGACAAAATAGTCATAAAGCAGTTCACAAAAAAAAAAATAAAACCACATAAGTTACAGCATCACAATCACCTAGCTCATAAATCACTTCAATTACAATTACACAATCATCACTTTAACATTATACAAACAATAACAGCTCCTACTAAAGGGTATTTTTTACCCCATAGCGCTGTTCAGCAACTTGGCATTCCTCATATACATTTTTGTAGCACAACTCAAATAAGCTGCAGAGGTTTTTAATTTTTTGGCTTCTTCAGGGGTACTACCTGATGTTTTATTGCTGCTTCAAAGGCTCTTGAAAATTAGACATTTAAAGCAAAACAAGATAATGAAACATCAACATAATATAAAATGACCTAACCAGCTACAATCAAATTAAAGCAATGGAGTGAATGAGTACATACGTTAGCAATCAGGTATCCTAGTTAACGTGCATTTAAGTTTGGGTAAAAAAAACACATTGATCCCAGCTGAACAAGACGTTTCTACAGCATAAAACATAACAAGGCACAGCATAACATAGCACACGGTTGCATATCAAACCTACCGTAGCATTTCAAAACAGGGAAGGGCATAAATAATATATCTCCCAAAGTAAAACATGCCATTGCTAGGCATCCCAAACAAATAATGATGCAACCTGCAGAAACCACACCCCGAACATAGTGTGTCACAAACACACACACACACACCCATACACATACATACACACACACACTGCTCCAGACTCACCATTTCTGAGTTTACAGCCTTCTGCTGCTCTTGGGGTTGACTGATTTCCTTATGTAAATGGCTGCTATTTTGTAGGCCAAGACCGTGGATCCTCACAGGCAAAGAATTCCACCTGTCACACCCTTCCTTTACTCTGCCGTGGGGCAAATTACTGTTTCCTTTTATTAAGATGTACTTTTCCTCCATTTGTTAATACATTTATCTCTGTGACCAGAGAAAGGAACATTTGGGTCCTTTGTGGTGGGGCAGTGACAGCTCATCCTTTGAAACAACTGGTGCCTTCCATAAATTGAGTTTCTTTTACATTTTATTTATTTATTCATGTATTTTACTTCACCATACCCAAGGCTTCTGTGCAAAGTGTTCATGGAAACAAATATGACATTCTGCCAGCAGTGGTCAGACATTGAGCCTTCCACAGTTTCATGGTGAGCATGTGTGTGTTGAAGGCCTACCAAGAAAACACAAACAGCAAAGCATGTATTCTTCCTTCTCTAGACTCCCAACATTTGTCAGGGGTTTTACGGCAGAAATCCGAATTTGCCAATTTTGAAAAATCTCCCTGAAAAGCATGCAAAACAATGTCAATATATTTGGGTGGTTGCTTCAATAATGTCATGGTTACCAAAAGGGCTTTTTGTTTACCAAAACCCTGGGCTTGTGCTTCTGGGCAGAGTGCTTAAGGACACAGAGCATGTGACTCTCTCCGCATTGGTCAGACATTTGAGTCTTTCACAGTGTTGTCATGAGCCTGAGCATGTTCAAGCCCTTCCAAGAACATACAGGTGCCAAGCACTTCTATTAACTTCATTATCGGTTGTTACAGACTAATGATGTGCGGTCATTAGTGTTGTCATTGATTTTGCCATTAGTGACTGGCGGACATATCCTCAGAGTAGACCATTAAATTACAGAGAATACAATGAAAATAATATAAATCCAAGTTCTATCAATTGAAAGTGAGCGTCCCCCTATAAGGCATTTAAAACTCCCCAGAGAGAGTCAATAATGGACACACCTGAAATGGGAATGAGACCAAGACCAAGTGCTTGTGAAGTAAAAAGGTAAAAGTTTATCTAAACCCATATAGGGCAAGCATAGAACTCTGCAAACTCCGAAAGCGCTCTGCTGGACAATAGAAAGACATTCATGTGTATTACAAAATAACTTCATCAGTGCACATAGTCGTGGGGAGTGGGTGGCGAAGACTAGATACTATGTGGTATGTAAGGGCGGTGCTCCATCATTGGCGGAGATCCATGTGGTGGCAGTGCGGGGTGCTCAGGTCAGCTGGGCTCATCTGGGTGAAACGCTGGGACCGAGGAAGTCTGAGCTGTTATAATTTATGCTACATAACCGTTGCCCTTCTGGCCACACATACTTTGACCGTCATCTATCTAAGTTAACACATGAGAGACATACTCTTAAACGTTTGACCTGAACAATGAAAGTGAGAACACATGGGTCCAAGTAGCAACAATACTCATAAGATTATGGTGTCACATTCACCAATCATTCTGTTAGATCTCCTAAGGCAATTATTTATTGTTTGTTTGTGTGAGAAGAATATATTGTCACACAGGGGGTCGAGGGTGAGCTGGAGCAGTACACTTTAGGAGGGGCATGCACTCTTACTTCAAAAAAGCATTACAATTAAGATGAGGGGCTTACTGCCCATATTTCATTAACCAGAGTCTGGGGGTGCCAGGCAGATTCATAGTAGCATCGTGAGTTACGGGGGCTGAGGGTCGGATGCATGCTTGGTGGAGGCTCAGCGAAAGGGGTGAGAGGTTACAGTTGTAGCATCACAACATTCACAGGGCTGAGGCTTTGAATCCTGGCCCGGCCAGAGGGGGAGGGTAGGAGGGGGATGTGCACAAAGTAGTACCTGAGAGAGGTGAGGGGAGAAACGACCCTGTAGCATGTTGGGCCATACATTTGCTACGTTGTGAGGGGCACACATAGAGCTTCATTCAAAATGAGGTAGAAGTCGGTTAGTGTGTGCATTGGTACAGTGAAAGGCCTGCAACATTCTGCTTATAATATGACCTGCATAACTCGATGCTCAGAAGGAATACATATGCTACAAAGGACACTCTATAATACAGTCGGCACACATTTCATTAAAATCATACATATTGCAATACTTAATTGAATACATTTGAAATCGTACATTTTTAGGACATCATTATATATATATATATGTCATTTGTGATGTCATCTTTGATGTCCTGGGTGTTAGTGTTGGCAGTGCACGGTGGCACGAGTTATGTTTGCTTATCTTACCATAACTGCCGAATTTCAGGGGTTTTTCGGTTTTACTTTGAGCCATAACATCCCTTTAACAAAGTTTTTTCATTGAATTTCATAGGTTTTTAGTAGCGCAATTTAACCATAACAACCCTTTAAGAACATTTTTTTACTGAATTTCATAGGTTTTTAGTAGCGAAACTTAACCATAACGTCCCTTTAACAAAGTTTTTTACTGAATTTCATAGGTTTTTAGAAGCACAACTTAACCATAATATCCCTGACTTTAAATACATGTAACATAGAACATACTGAACTCCTAGCTAGTGATTTTGATGTCCGTGGACTACCGCCATGTCCGCGGACATATCAAAAATCTGAGCGTGGTGAATGTAAATTTAAATAGTGTGCCCCATTTCCCCTTTGAGGTTGCCTCTGAAAAGAGCCGTTTTTTTTGTTTTATTTGCAGATGCTTGACAGACACCTGTTATTTTGTATTCTTTTCTTCTTTTTTTCTTACTTTACTCCTAACATCTTCACATAACCTTCTCCAAAGCAACCCTTACATTCCAAAACAGCATGGATTTCCCATAAAAGATAAGGAAATGCCATCTTCTTTAAAATAAACAGCATTACTGGAATCAATATTCTCATCATTACAGAAGAACATACCAGCTCTAAGCATGAAGGCACACATGCCTCGGTAGATTACACACCTAGCATTGTTTTGCTGAGGACAAAAAACTGAACTATTGTCCCATATTGCCCTAGGTAGTAATCCAGAAAAAATTACTTTGGCATTTGGAAGGATGTTCATTACTGCTTGAACCAAGTGTTCCAAATCTGCCAACAAAGTAGGGGCACTGACATAGCCCAAACGGAAAGCACCATAGTGCAAAACAACCACATGGGGACTGTTGATCCTGCCCATATCTTCACAAACTTGTACAATTCCCTGTACATTGCAATCAGGCACAGTGCTCCGCACGACCTTCACTCCTTTAACATCAAAATTCTTTGCAACATGCCTACATTGAACATACTGTTGTAAACCATGCACAAACATGTCTCCAAGCACCAACACCCTGACTTTCTCCACTTCTGCCATCTTCACTACACACAGTCTCTTTGAACACAAATCCACAACCTCAACATCTGATTGGATGATCCCTACAGTCTTCTTTCCATGCTGGATTTGCTGGAAAACCCTGGATGTAGCACGCCCTGTGCGCAGACCGCATAACTCTTAGACAGCCCTTCTACCATTTCCACTTCATACTCTGTGCCATTCTCTCATTGGATACAGCTAAGCAGGCACACAATACAGAGAGCATCCTCAGAACACCCCCATTTTGATTATTTTCGAACATTTCAGGACACCGCAAGTGTTCTTAGAACACATTCAACTTGCCAGCGAACAATACGGACAACGTCCTCAGAACACCTCCATTTTCTTTATGTACGAACATTTCAGGACACTGCGAGTGTTCTTAGAACACTTTCAGCTTGACAACGAACAATACAGGCAACGTCTTCAGGACACCCCCTGCGAACATTCCAGGACCCCACGAGTCTTCTTAGAACACTTTCAACTTGACACCGAATCCATTCTGCTTATTTACGAACATTTCAGAACAGCCATGTTGTCCGCAGACAAATCGAACACAACAAAAGTATCTAGCATATAAAAAAAAACAGAACATTGAACCTATCTCATACTCCCCCACCCTCCCCAAACACTCTTAGACACCAACACACTCCACTAAATACAATTTTTAATCCAAGTTTTACCGCGCTGTCCGCGGTCATCCGCGAATGCAAGATGGTGGGCGCCACAGAAAATCTGACATGCTCCACGCCCCACGCCGTCCAATCAGCAAACACGTCGGGTGTCCACGGACATCGCGCAAGCCGCTCGGCCAATCAGGGCACTGTCCGCGGAGCATTCAGGGAAGTCCATCTGCGAAGCGAACAGAGATATTTTTTTGCCTTACATTTTAGTCATTTTAAAAAAAACTACTGGACGGATTTACACCAAATTTGCAAAAGCACGCTTTCGGGACTAAGCTCCCGCTCCTGCCGCAAATTTGGGCTGTAGGCGTGCGCAAAGTTTTTTCCCATTATGTCTATGGGAAAAAACAAAAGTTTTGAGACCGCCCTAGAACTTTGCCCCCCCTGGACGAAACCTTTCCAAACTTTGCAAAAAAATTCAGAGTGGGCCATATACGTTTTTTGCAAAGATTGGTGAGGATTCGTCCAGAGGGAGCGAAGTTATAAGCCACCCAAAAAATGCTCTTCCTATGGAAACACCAACTTAACCATAACTACATGGACGCTACCGCGTCCATGTAATATGTATATATTCAGTGAAAATACTTTGTTAAAGGGACATTATGGTTCCAAGTAAAACCGAAAAACCCCTGAATTTGCCAGTTATGGTAAGCTAAGCAATCATAATTCACTCCACCACCGTGCACTGCTAAGACTAACACCCACGACACCAAAGATGACATCACAAATGTCATTGATGACATCACTGATGACATCACATGTGTATTTACTTTTCATAAAATATGTGTACAAGGGATTCTTATTATAATGTTGAGAAAAAAGTGTCAAGGATCATTGCAATAAATATCACACCCTAATTGGTGCATTGAACCAATTAGGGTGTGTCCATCAACACATTTCCGTCACACACACACACACAGGTTGCCAATGATTGAGTAAACCCACATTTCGACATGCATGAACCCAATGAGCGAACCCCACACATTGAAGTAAAACATCAAAATGTATTAACATGAAAATCAATTTAAAAAAATTAAAGCATAAAATAATGGCAAACATGACATGAAATGAATGTCTAAATAAAAAGAAGATCATTTCTCAAAATATCCCAAGTAATCCAAAAGAAAAATGGCCAAAACTCTCTGTCCACCAAAGCAAATCCAAATGAAACGCAAATTAAAATGTCCAAATAAATCCAAGGTTCAACTATGTACAATCCAATCTTCAAGGGTCCATGAGCCCAACGAAATAAATGAAACTTATCTAATAACCTACCTAACAAAAAAACTATATACAAAAGTGTGGACATAATCCAAAAGCCCCAAAATAAAAAAAAAAGAAAAGGAAACCTAACACTATAAACTATTTACAATGGCGACGGGCAAGTCCTGCGGCTCACTCAGTGATGTTTTCGGCCAGGACATCATCGAACTCCATGTCTATTTGCAGGAGACGGGCCTCTGTCCTGGCCCCGAGGTCTCGCAGGGAGGCACTCAGGGCCTGTTCCAACTCCCTGCGAGTCGCCTCGAGGCACTCTGCCCGCCTCAATGCCCGACGCATGGAGAACTCTGCCCTGACCATGGTGAGCCGCGCCTCTTCCGCCCACCACCGCTCCAAACCTATACGCTCACCCAACCGCAGCCACACGGAAGACACACCCATTCTAGGGTCATCCTGCCCTCTGGCCCATGCCTGCCCCCCTGATGTCGATGGCCCCAAGCCATCATTGCTCCCACCTAGAGCCTGCTCCTGCTGCTGCTGTCCATGTGCCCTGTCCGATGATGCCTGCACATCCTCCATCAGCTGGTCTCCAGTTGTGGTGTCCACCCCTGCTGGACCGCCGACTCCCGACTGTGGCAGGGATGGGATCTCCACCAAGCTGGCTGTGTTGGTCAGGCCAGGTCTACAGGGGGCCCTGGTGAAATCTGGGCCAGAAGACGGCAGGGAGAACGACTGGCGCATAGTCTCCACAGAGGAGGAGAGGTCCGCCAGAGTGCGCGTCACATGTAGGAACCCACCGACCAGGGCCCCTCCCAACAGTGCCACATCGCGACGCTGCTGTTCATGATGGTGTGCGGTCTCCACCCATAAAGAACGCCTGTCATCACGAATGTCACGTGTGCCCAACGCGACACCAATCAGGACAGAGCCCATATGTTCATGGGACCCCTCATCCGCAGGTAGTGGAGAGGCAGATGACATGGCACTCTCCCCTACCTGCGGACAGGCCTGGGACGGGGCATCCCTGCTGGTGCATGGTGGTGCAGTCACAGGGTCAAGGACAGCGACATGCACAGGCCCCTCCACGGTGACCTGTGCTGCCTCCTGGCCCTGGACTGCACCACTTGCACCAGTGGTACTACCCCCACCAGGCCCCATGTGCGGCTTAGTAGCGGGCTCCTCCTCCTCTGTGGAGACCACCAACTTGGATGTCTCCACACCGTCTTACGCCATTGCAAGCCCCTGTGGGAGCTCACCCGGCCCTTCCACCACAGCCGTAGTGGCAGACGCGGCACCAGCCCCCTTGCTCCCGGATGCTGGCAAGTCCTGGGAGGGTGGCTGGGCCTTGCATCGCTGCCCGGTGGAGGCATCCCCGCCGCTTGGCTCCACAGCGCCGTCTACTCCCTCTTCTTCACTTGACGCTGCGTAGAGGGAGACATAGAACACAAGCATCAGGGTACAGTACAATATTCCCCTAGACAGGAAGCAATAACACATGAGTGGCAGTGTCAAACGTCACTTCCATCCTGTCCCTCCACAACACATGGGTGAATGCACGCAACACATGTGCAGAAACAGGCATGGCGCCTGCAATCAACATCAGCATCCATGTACAAGGGCCTCTATTAACCAAAATGTTGCTTTCAAACTCACATGTATCATGGCTCACACTAATCCCATGCTGCACACACATCACCGGAGGGTCATGCATCATAGCTTGTACACCACAAACACAGTGGATAGACAGAGTGCATACAACAGTGACCGCACTGCATGAGTGAATGTACACATCATCACGGACATGTGTTATACATCCATGGCGTTTCAAAGTCACACACACACTTCTCAGACACACACACATGTGCACCATACATGTACATGACAGCAGCACCCATCCCTCACACCCCCTCCATGTCCAAGAACAGAGACTGGCATGCTTTCATGTGTGCATTTGGCATACAGCTCCCCATGTTGCATTGTAACACATGCACCAACCATGTGGTTCACACATTACTGGTCTCACATGCATGACCAGGATGTCCCTGCACACACAAATCCATACCTGGCCTATGTCACACATACAGGCAAGTATCCGACTACCAGTACACTTCAAGATGCCCTGTCTCACACACCAATGCTTGGCCAGTTACTGCTCAACTCCAGACGGGTCTTCCTCTGAAGGATCTGGGCGTGGAGTGCTGGGCATACACGTTCCAGGACCCTCATATGGATGTCTCTCATGCTGACCCAGCCCCCCTCCATGAGGCGCCGGGCCTTGTAGAGGGTCCTGGACCTGAAGTCCTCCCAGCGCTTCTTGACGTGCTTGATGTTGCGGGTTGCCACCCCCTCCGTGTTGATGGCAACCACTACGTTGTCCCAGATCCTCTCCCATCCTTCCTTGTTGGCACGTGATGTTCCGAAGAGGGCATCAAAATGCCCCAGGACATCCTCCACCAGGACAACAACTTCCTTCACACTGAAGCTGGTCGCCCTCTGCCTCTCTGGCTTTCGGTCGCCAGTGGTCTCAGACGGTGTCTGCCCCTACATGGCGACCCCCGAGGCAGGCGTGGGTGGGCAACTGGGTCCTGGGGATGGGCTGTGGAGCGATGGTATCCCAGTCGGGAATCTTCTGTTCCAGCAGGAGTGGACACAGCAACTGGAACCCTGGCTGACGCGCATGCACCAAATATCAGGGCACGTGGGCAGTAGGCAGGCAGGCAGCTACAGATGGCAGGTGGGAGTGTGCTCGGGGCTCTGGGGGGCAGTAATTCAGCCTTCTGGGCAGGAGCGTGGTCTTCCGTTTGTTGTTGCGTGGCCAGCTTGATACGGATTGATATGGCACGTGAAAATCTTGCACGTCTGCGTGTAATTCGAGGAAAGATCCTTGGCGCGTAAGCGCATCTGTGACGCTACGTGCGTGGGCGTTTCCCTCTTGATGTGGGCATAGTGGTTCAGCGCGCGTGAAAAAACTGCAGGTCTGTGTGTGAATGCGTGTAATCCGAGGAAAGGGCCTACGCACGTCTGTGATGTTACGCACGCGTGCATTTACCTTGTGACGTGGGCATAGTGAATCAGCATGTGAATACAGCGCACGTACGCAAATTCAATGGACCAAAGGCCCTTTAGCGCATAAGTGCGTCTGTGACGTGACACGCAAGGGTGTTTCTCTCACACGGGTGCATGTTCATTGTACACATGCAAAAACTGCATGTCCGAGTGTCAGCTCAAGTAATTGGAGGAAAGGGCCTTAGCGCGTACATGGGTAAGTGATGTTGTACTTGTGGGCCGGTTGAAAAGGTACGTGTAGGACGCCATTTACTTGTACGTGCTTTTCGTGGAGAGCGAGTGGGTGAATTGTGTACTTCTTGTCGGTTCACACATGATTACTTCACAGGGTTTCAAGTTCGTACTCCCTGTTACCTCTGACAGCATTCCATTTTTTGCTTGGCCATGTTTCCTCAAACAGCGTTCACTTCTTCTTTTGTCCTGTTTCCTCAGACAGCGTACAATTCTTCTTATGGCGGGGGTGTTGCCAACGCGCACACGTGCGACTTTTTCACGTTCTTTTTCCAGGCATACGGTGAGTCGCGCACGTATTTACCAACTGTGCTTGCCCCGTGTGTCGCGTAGCCCTTCAGAGGTCATTGTAGGCTGCGTGTATTACGCATACGCTTATTTTTGTGTTTCTGGGTGCCACAGCGTAGTGCGGGTTCAATTTCCACGCACGTGGTCTACGAGGGGTTGCGTGCACGTTCATTTTTGTTTTCGGGGTGCCTGTGCGTTGCGTGACCCGTCATCTTCCCCCAGGTGTCACAGACAGCCTTGCTAGAGCACTAGGGTATGAATTCCATCTAGTACCCTCGTCCTTTCACCCCCAATTGCCCAGGACAATAGTTTACTGCTACTCCCATACGCACAACAACATCAGTGCCATGGTTGGGAGGCGACCAAGCTGTAAGGGAGGCAAAGGTGGCCGACCTTCAAAAGGTGGGTGTGGTGGGCGCGGTAGGGGACGTGGCCAGGATTTGCAGGGTGTACCTAGATAACCCCTGCCACCATCACCCTGCAGCCAATGCCTGCACCAAGATCTATGGTCATTGTGCCTTCGCAGACTCCTAGTACACAGTCCACCGGCGCTTCTGCCCCTACTGACCAGAGCGGTGTGCGCCACTCAGGATCCCCACCACCTTTGAAAAAGAAGAGGAAGGGTGCTCTGGCATTACAGGCTGAGACGCCAGACACGGCTACACACTCCGGCAGGTTGAGGAAGCCTAGCTTTAATGACACCGAACTTGATGCACTTGTGGCCTATGTGTCGGAACATAGCCGCAAAATGGTGGTGACTGCAGGGTGCAAGACCACACCTGGTCGACGAAGGGCACACTGGCAGACCATCGCGGACCATTATTAGTGCCCTTGGATTTGTGAGCCGCTCAGCTGATGATTGCTACAAGCGGTGGAATGACCTGAAACGCAGAGCAAAGAATAAGCTCACCTCAAATCATGCCTCTACTCTGGTGACTGGCGGTGGGTCTCCACCAGAGGACAACCAACTTATTGAACATGAGTCTGTTGCTGGAACCTTCATCACAGAGGAACAGATCCAAGGCGTGGGAGACCTACCTGATTACGACGCATTGTCCGGTGAGTGCCCATGCATGTGTGTGTAATCCATGTGTATGTTGTTTGGGTGACGGGTTCTGATTGAGTGCCAGGTAAGGTTGTGTACTCCAGAGTGGTATGGGTCAACCATGTGCTTCCTCCAATACATTCACGTGCCTTGGATTTGGGTATGAAATTATCCCTTGTGCCCACAGTAGCCAATTAGCGCCACATTACTGCAGTTGCCTTTGACCTGTCATCTTGCAACAACATTGTTCAGATTTTTTCAATGTTCATTCTGGCTGATTGTTTCAATTCTCCCATTTTTCTAAGCATTTTTCAGCACCAATGCCACATATGTGACATGCTTCTGTCATTGATTACACCCCACATTGGCCCACATTTGTTGCCTTGTTATGTGAATGATTAGACCATTCAGGCTGATTGAGTATTACACTGGATGTGTTTCAGTGTGTGGCACATGCATCTTTTGCCACACTATTTAGCATTTTTCATCTCATCATGTCCATCTCACATGGATGGGTGACAGTACTCATTCACTGACATATCGCTGTAGTTGTGTAATGTACCATGGATATGCTACAAGCCATCTGTGTGCTGGCATGTGTCATGTATGTGTATTGGACATGCCACTCACAGGCTAATGTGTGATGCCAGTTCTACCCACCATGCAGCAAGTGTGTTGCTTTTCCATCTTGGTGTCCTCAGTGTCTGCTTTTTGCCTCCCCTTCAAACTCATTGACAGTGCATGCATGCCAGGGTTATAATCATGTGGGACATGTGTAAATCATGTACAGGATCTCTGTCTTGTCAGGCCTATGTGTGTGCTATGGTGCTCATGCCTGTTTGCATTTGTTGTATTTCATGTTTTTGCAGGTGATGACGCACTTGATGCTGGTGAGGTTGAGGAGATGCAGACCCAATCTTACTGCAGACCATTCTGTCCAGGGTGCCTCTGGGTGCACCTCCCCAGACCTCTATTCAGGTCCTGAATCGGATGATGAGACTTATGTGCTGTCGCAGGTGAGTGCTTCTGGCAGGGATTCTGTTCTGTCTAACCCACCTGCACCAGGGGTAGAACCCTCTATGGGGATGTCAGTGTTGGTAGGTCCGCTTTGGCGGTTACGGATGCAGGGTCACACTCCACAACATCTGGTCCTGTTCCTGGGCCAGCAGATCAGAGGGGGAATGCAGTCCTGCAGCCTCAGGCAGGGCCAGCACAGCAAGGTGCAGATCGCCTTTCACCAAACAGGTGTGGTGCCCGCCAACGCAGTGGCCGTGCGCCACCAGGCAATACTGTATGGGAAAACTCCATGTATGGTATGGCAACCCAACAGGCAGCATCAGTTGAAATGATGGCTCAGACAATGGAGAGGGTGGCCACTTCCATTATCCCCCCCGAAAGGCAGATGGAGCAACAACAGCAGGCAACAGACTCCATTTTCCAATCACACAGGGAAGACATGTTGGCGTCAAACAGGGACCGACAGGCGGCACTGGAGACTCTGCGTGAAGCCATATCAATAGAGTCAAGTCACAGGGCCACAGGGAAGCCCTGAGGGTAGAACTCCATAACATCAGGGAGACTCTGCTTGAACTTGAGGCTTCCCGAAATTTTAGGGCAGCACAGCAGCTGGAGCAGCTCACATGTTCGCTCTCAGCTGAGCTGCAGGCAACCAGTGAGGAGATCCGGGCATCACGCGAGGCCATGTGTGCAGAAATGCAGGCAACCCATGAGGTGCTGCATGGGGATATCCGCACTATCATTCTGCAGAATCAGACCTTCCAGACCCGCATGCTTGCTGCCATGTAGGACCATACCAGGGCTTTGCGTGAGCTGCCTCCCATTGCACCACCACCTCCTGATGCAGCAGCAGAGGGTGAAGAGACCGACAGCAATTATCCCACAATGGCATAGCCGTGCAGGCCATGAGCCCCTGGAGGTATGTTTTTTCCCAAACATCCACGCAGGTGGGTGTTGGTGTGTACCCTGTCCTCGAACCTCCATGGCCATTTTTGATTTTTTTCTTTCTTTTTTTTTTACAGTGTGTTGCCTTTGGTGGCACCTGTGGGCATCCACTGTGTATTCCGGCTGGGCAAATGCAGCCTTGTCCTGAGTTTGGGTTAGATGCTTGGGTTTGTGACACACACACACCCCTCCTGCTTCCTGTTTCCATGTGCTTGCAAAGGGTGTGACCAAGTGACAGTGACTTACACGGTGACATTGGGCTCCCATGAGCTGTGTGGGCAGTCTGTAGTCAATACTGTGTGGACATCCCTAGTGGGTATTGTTGTTGTATTTAACACTGCATGGTGTATTGATATGTGCTTGTGCATCTGTGTCTTCCTCAAAATTTGCAGGTACCTTCTTCATGTCTTCACAAGGCCGTCTCCTTTGCAGATGGAGTTCATGTTGTATGCAGTACACTGACACATTTGCGTGGCAGCAACACTCTGCAGTTGGAAGGGGTCGATGTGCTGGCTTATTCAGGTTGTAAGACTACCACTACTTTGACTTTGTACTGTCATGTTTTTGCAATGTTTCATACTGTGTTGATGTATTGTGTTGGTGGTAAGTGTTTGGTCATGTGTGCTGTTTGTTATTGATTACTGGGAGCATATTTTCTGTGAGCTGTTTCCATTTAGGACAGTGCACTTTGTGACACTTGTCTCAGGTCTTGTGCATTGCTTTGTTTGCATTCACATTAGATGACATGCCATGGTGTGTTGGGTAGCAGAGATGGTGAGGGGTTGGGTGACATGGCAGTATTTTCATGTTGTATTTTGCTAGGGGGTAGTCATTCATGCAGCATGAATGTATGTCTTTTAGTGACACAGCATTGGTTGTCTTTGGGTAGGTAGGGATGCACACAATGTAACACTTCCAGGTGACTAATCTCATCAATATTGTGACAGTTGACTGTCCCTTATGTCATCATCAAACACAGGGGTGTGATTTTAGGTGAAGTAATTAGCCACCAGCTGCGTATGGGCAGCCTCACCACGTGCCCTTTCCCCTCCCATTTATTTACTTATATTTATATACTGCACAAGCAGCCCATGGCATTGAGGTGCTGTTACTTACAAAACCTTAGTTGCAGAAATAGTGGTATTCAGTGGTACATTATGAATTCCACAAGGCATACAAATGATATTTTTGGTTGGTACAGGTAGTCATTACAATACAGTTTATGCATTAAGAGCATATGATATGTATTCAACTGGTGCGACACATCTTATGTGAATTAGATAGTTTTCATGATTTTGAGGAAGGCGCTGAGTATCAATGTCAATTAAAAAAAATCAATGTCTAAATTAAAAACAATGCTATATACAAACAAAATTCCTTATTTGTTTTCTTTACAATTGCAGTGAAGACCATTCTCCTGAAAAGAAGCAGCTGAATTTGAAGTACAAAGAACAACTAAGAAGAAACATGCTCATTTAAAAAAAAGTAAGTTGAATACCACCATATTATTTGTACTATTATTCAAACACACTGTAATGTTAATTCATGCTATTTCTGTGTCTAAAAATAGAGATTGTGCACCATTCTGTCTACAAATCCCCATTTCTTAAACAGAGATTTACAGGCAGAATGATGCACAATTTCTTAGTTTTCGAGACACAAATAACCCAACTCAACCCTTAGAATTTTCATATTATAGAACAAACAACTGTTTTAATTGTATACCATTAGATTTACTATTTCTACTTCTCCACATCACCAGCTTACTTTCTACTATCATCTGAACCCCAGTTTAGTAGCACATGAATTCAAGAATAGCCATCCCAACTAGTTGTAGTTGCCCAATGCACAATCACACACCATTACATACATCTTTATTATCTTACTCACACACTCATGCAAACAGCACACATACATTAAGAATACCCCAACCCATACCTTCTTTATTTTTTTCAACAGAACCTAAAGAATGCCTACCAAAAATCAAGTCCGTAGAAAGCTACGCAGAAACAGAGCAAATGAAAATAGAAGTGTCCAAAACAAGCATCCATTTCTAGCAGAATTTGTAAAAAAAGTTAAAACAAAACAGCTGTCCAGTGCGCAAGTACACAGGACTACAAGGACATTCATTGGCCTGCATTTCAGGACCTACTTGCAAAACCACCTTCCATTATATCAAAATGATATCCTGCTTTAGCACTAGCCAATTTAAATAACATTCTTCTACATGGTACAGCAAAAGACCTACTTGAAGAAATCGACTATATCCAGAAAAAATATTTTGCAAGTGAAAGCCACTTACAGAATGAAATAGCTTTAAAGCAAATTAGCAACAATTGTATGCATGCAACCTTCTACTACACACATACAATAAAGAAATACTGAAATTTAAAGGTACATCTACTGAAATACCAAACCATGTGTGTATATGTTCCCGTAGAACTTTCTATAAAAGTAACACAAAAACTGTAGACCTAACATAGAAAATAGAAAACAATGAGGATTCTAAATGGTTTGAATTAGCTCTCTACATTATAGCAGAAAACAAATATGAAATAATTGACCCCTTGATACTTTGCAGTTACTGCACTACAAAACTTGACAACAACCAAACTCCTTCAAGTGCTATCACAAATAATTTGGAATTATATCCACTACCAAAACCCCTGCAACAACTCAATTTATATGAGAGCATCATAATTCAAACAGTGCACCCCTTTCAAGCAATAATACGCCTTCAACCAAAAACAGCAAAATTACCTCCCTCTGAATTAGTGAAAGGTATTCGTAGAAAAGTAGTGTATTTACCATTAGATCTAAAAGAAAATGTGCACAATCTAGGAGTGCAACGTCCAATGGAGCAATCTTTAATTATCTTGGTAAATGGTGTACCTACAAAAGACAAAAAAAATTGGCAACAACTGGTAGATTTACATAAAGTTAGACAAGCTTTGCAATATCTAAAAGACAATAATGATTACTACAAAGAAATTAATATTGAAGAAAACTTGAAGGATACCACTGAAATAATTCAAGAGACACAAGAAGCTGGTCAATTTGAGCTCCTAGATCCTGCTACAATATCCAATACTTTAGACCGTTATACAATTCACCCATTGCATTCTAATGACACCGTAGAAGATGCACTAGAAACGTACCAAATGCGTCAAACAAAAGGATCACCAATCAGCATATGGGAAAAAAGTACAGAAGCACGTGCTTTTCCTCTACTTTTTCCTACTGGCAAAGGAAGAAGGTACGATGATAGACCTATTCAAATAATAGCATCAGAATATCACTCATTACGGATGTATTCTGAAGATCCCAGATTTAGACAAAATGTGGAATACATATTCCACCTACTCTTTGAAAGTGAACTAGCAACTTTATGTTACGAAGTTGCACGCACATTAAAATCAGGATCCCACTTTCAAAATATGTCAGCTACACAATTATTACAAAAAGTGCAACAAAAAGATGAGGTTTTACAATCAAATATTACAAATCTATTAGCAAATATGCGTGGTACTAAATAATACTCGTTTCGACCTCACGGAGATGTACGTTGTATAATAAGAAACCTTGTCCCACCCACTTGGTTTTTTACATTAAGTTGTGCAGAATATGCATGGGAAGATTTACATGATTTCCTACGCATATCAAACAAAAACAAAACAAACATAGATATACTAACACCTGGAGAACTTTGTTCTCTAGATCCTGTTAATGTTTCAAGATATGTTCACCATCGCTACATTGCTATGCTACACTTTATTTGTAATAAAACTGCTCCTCCCCTTGGAGAAGTGCAACACTTCTTTTGGAGAAAAGAATACCAAGCCAGAGGAGCACCAAATATCCACATGCTTTTATGGATTAAAGATGCTTCTAAATTTGGTCAAGACAGTGAAGCCACTGTTTTACAGTTTATTGAAAAATATGTCACTTGTCAAATTCCATCAGAAGCAACAAATAGTGATCTCCAAGCACAAATTTACAATTTCAAAGACACAAATGTGGCAAATATTGTTGTTGCAAATACAAAAACAAAGGGAAATACTACACCAAATGCTGCTTTGGTTTCCCTAAACTGGTTACAAAAACAGGTCAAGTGAACAGCTTCATGGCTTCAGTTAGACATAGTGTTAAAGGCAAATCACCTAAAAATACATATTACATAAAAAAAACAGAAGAAGAAAAATATATCAATGATTACAATACAATCATTGCCCACTTATGGAATGCAAACATAGATGTGCAGTACATTGCAGACAATTCCACTGCAGTTGCAAGATATGTTACAGCATACTTAACCAAAGCAGAAAAAAACAGAGCTACAAGACCTCTGGAATGACCTGTCATCAGACAAAACACTGTCTCAAAAATGATACAGCTTGGGCTTAAAAATGCTCTCCCATAGAGAATGTTGCTCCTATGAAGCAGCAGATCGTTTAACTGGTACTGCCTTGTATGGGAAATCTGAAAATATAGTATAGCTAAGTCTTGGTCCTGCTAAATCTAGAAAAAGAGTTCTAAAACCATACGAAGATATAGAAACAATAGCCAAACATGATCCCAACAGCCAAGACATTTAAAAAAAACAATTTGCTCAACACATACTACCCAAACAGAAGTACCACTTTGGAAACCATGTGTCTATACCACACAGCCCAAAACTTCACATACAAAAATAATATAACACCCGATGAAAAAAACGGTAAAAACAGAGTGTCAAATTGTGAAGGCAGCTTAGTAAAACTCACTAAACCAAATTTAATTAATCATATCAAATTGTCATTAAAGACTCCTCAACATAAAGAACTATATTACATGTCCCTGCTACAACTCTTTAAACCATGGAGAAAAGACGAAGAAAGACTAGATAACTATGACTCCTATGAGGACGCTTTCAAAGCAAATGAAAGCACTATAACTGATGTAAACTTTACACAGTATAAAACAATGTTGCACAATGAACAACAACATGAAGAAGAACTGCAGGCCCAACTAGACAAGGACACTCCTGACAGTAGTCAACCTTCTGTAACAGGAAGCCAAGAACCACTGGGAGAGCCACTAATAACAAATGAGGCAGAATTAGCTATGACAGAAGTAGAAAACACCATGGGCCTCATTACACGTTATGCAGTAAAAACCTGCCATTACCGGCACGGCGCTATTAACGTGTCCAGCTTGGCATGATGCCGCTAATAGCGTGGCATTACGTGTACACGGACACGAGCACAGCGCCATGCCGGTAATGACCCTACCGCCATGCCGCAAAAGACCCCAAAAAGTCCCTTACCGGCTTCGACGAAAGCACTGATAGCACTTCCGACCTCCCGTTACATGCAAATAGCGGTCACCGCTAATAGCGGTGACCGCTATTAGCGATCACCGCAATTAGCGGTGACCGTAAAATTGTAGAACCGGAAATAGCATCATCGCACAGGAACGGGAAAGAGCACGGCGGCCATCTTTAAAAACACAATCCATTTCCATCCTCAGCACCCAGGACCTGTTTCCACACGACTCCAACACCAAATCATCCCGGATACCCTGAAAATGCCAAAGGCCATCAAGAAAGGCACAGATCGGCAGCGCAAAGAAAAATTCACCAGCGAGGAGCTTATCATGTTAACCGAGACCCTTGCCGCAAATGCCAGTGTTGTACTCGTCAAATACCCTGAGACCCTCGTGAAGAAAAAGGCCATCTGGGCAGAGGTTGCCCACAAAGTCAGTGTGGTGGGCACCACCACCCACACTGTCAAGGACTGCAGAAAGTGGTGGAACGATCTACGGCTCCGAGTCCACAGCATTCGGGCTGCAAATCGCAACCTGGCTATGGCCACAGGAGGTGGCGCTGATTCACCAATAAAACTCCGGGAGTGGGAGGAGACCTGCACCAGCACAATTGGCGTGGAATCCATCAAGGGAGTCGGAGACATGGAGCGTGGTGCGCCCACTTCATCAGATGGAGGTGAGTGTACACATTAAACAATGCACTGTAAACGGTGAGGGGCCCCCAAATCTGAGTTCAGAACCAGCCCATGGATCCAGCCACAAACATACATGCACACAACCCTGCCAATGTGAGTGTCACAACCCAACACACACACATGCACGCATCACCACATACATGTGCAACACAGACCCATTCATGCATGACCCACCCGACATCCCCATTACCAGATTCCCAACTAAAGAGGTCCCAATGCATAAAGAGGCATGACATAATCATTCTGCATAAGGCACGTAGAACCATCACTGATGATATTCCCTATTTTTGTGGCCCACAGGTTCACAGACAGACAGTTCCCCTAGCCAAGAAAAAGACCAGGAGACAGGGGCACCGCCACCACCTCAAGGGGCACAGGGAGGAGTGAGCACCAGCAGAGGGGTAAAGGCAGCAAGAGCGCCAGTTCAACACGCCTGAAGCCACGGCTGCTACAATTACTGCACCCACGGCAGTGTTCCCCCGTCATTGGAAACAAGAACGGAGGGCCCGCTCTCTGCTGCCACCAGTTCCACTGGTGAGGCAGCAGCCACCATGCCGCTGTTGGACGTTGAGGAGACCATTGACCTTGAAATGCAAAAGCACACCCCCAGCCCCCTGCAATCCATTGAGCCAAGCCACAGCCACCATCGCAATCAAGTAGCCATGGACAATCTGGCAACAACACTGTGGAAGGGCACTGGTGCCCTCAGGTGTCCTCACCTGATGGCCAATGCATGGACCAGGGCGCAGCAGCCACCCCAGGAGCTGGACGCAGTCGCCATGACCTGTCAGCAATTAGCCAGAGGCAGGTGGAAATAACAGCACTGGTTGGCCAGCATGTGGAAGAGGCAGCCCATCTGAGGGAGGAGGTTAGGTCGAACGCAAGCCAGACAAGAGAGGGCATGGAGGCCTGCACAAACAGGCTGTGCGAGGAGATGGCCCAACTGAGGCAGGTCCTCACACGCATAGCGGACGCTATGGAGCGACAATACCCCTCCACCACAGGATCAACCGGGCACCTCCTCCTCTGCGAGTTCACGTCAGACAAGCCCCCACCACCACTCCTTGCGCTCCATGAGGCGCACGCCATCCCAACCTCCCAATGGCGGTGGAGGCCATGAGAAGTAGGGCCAGCGAGAACTAGCTGGCACATGTGCAGCAGGACACCTATGCACTACAAGCCACACATGGGGGTGTTGTGGGGGGAGAGGGAAAGGGGTGTTTTTAGGAGTGTTGTGGGGGCGAAGGGTGTTTTTGGGAGTGTTGTGGGGGAGGGGGGAAAGGGTGTTTTTGGGAGTGTTGTGGGGGGAGCAGCAAAGGGTGTTTTGGGAGTGTTGTGGGGGAGGGGGGAAAGGGTGTTTTTGGGAGTGTTGTGGGGGGAGGGGGGAAAGGGTGTTTTTTGGGAGTGTTGTGGGGGGAGGGGAGAAAGGGTGCTTTTGGGAGTGTTGTGGGGTGAGGGGGTGAAGGGTATTTTTGGGAGTGTTGTAGGGGAGGGGGAAAAGGGTGTTTTTTGGAGTGTTTGGGGGGAGGGGGGAAAGGGTGTTTTTGGGAGTGTTGTGGGGGGAGGGGGGAAAGGGTGTTTGCACAGTTGGGGCCATGCACTTTTTGTTCACAAATTAATCATAATACACAGTTGACAAGTTGAAACACAGGCTTGGTCTTCATCATTGTGTATGTGTACTTTATTGGGGACAGGGTCCATTGTGCGCCTTACCACATACAGCAGGGCAACAATGCCCATCTCCACCCAAAATAGTTGACCCTTGTCTCTCAGAATATTTGATATATCAGATGCTGACGCAGATCGTGTCCCTCCTGGCCATCACCACTTGCATGTCCTGGTGGCCCATTTCCCCCATCCTCATCCCCATCAACATCATCTTCATCAGGTGGTTGCATGTCAATGTCAGGGGGCATAGGCACATTCCGTCTGATACACATATTGTGCTGCATGACACATGCCATGGTTATCTTCGGCACTTTGTCATGGCCGTACAGGGGAGCCTCACCCGGCCAGCTTAGGCACGGGGCAGAAGGGCAAATGCCTGCTCAATCACGGTGCGGGTACATTCCTCTTCGTGCCTGTTCTGTGGGTTCCGTATAGGGGTAAGGAGCAAACTCTTCAGGGGATAGCCAGCATCACCTGCATGGCTGGAACAATGGGGCCTTGTTACTGGTCACCTCAATTGCAACCTGGACATTTCACACTAA
This sequence comes from Ambystoma mexicanum, assembly GCF_040938575.1. Taxonomy (NCBI): domain Eukaryota; kingdom Metazoa; phylum Chordata; class Amphibia; order Caudata; family Ambystomatidae; genus Ambystoma; species Ambystoma mexicanum. The sequence goes on along the minus strand of NC_090930.1, from coordinate 350,962,158 downwards.
TTCTGTTAGCATTCTGATTGGCATCCACAAATCCCAGCATGCATGGAGACGATCAGTGTAACTGCAATGTGAGAAGGTAAGCTAGTCCGTGCAAGTGGACGTGCACCATGCATGCCTCCAGCAGTATTTCCCATGTCCTGGGTGTGGATAGGTTCTAGGTGTTCCTGGGCCCAGACAACCTAGTGTACTGCCATTATGATTCCAATGTCCCCATGCTGTGAAGAGGCACATCAGTAGTGGTGTACGGGTGTGGTTCTGTACAATGGCTACAGGTGATCCCTTTGCATGCACTCAAGGGTGCATATCTGTTGTGATGTTGTTCAACGCACATTTACATTATGCATATTGGCTGCATGTAGCAGCTTTGTGTCATGTAGGGTATGGTTTGATGTGCAATGTGCATGTGGATAGATGTGTCATGTATTGTGTTATGGATTGATGCTTTTGTTCTGCAGTTTACTACTTGCATGTGGTTTCGTGTCCTCTCCATTGTGTGCTGTGTTGGTGGACATTGGCGTACATCTGTATGTCCCTTCATTGTATGGACGACAGTCCACAACCAGTTGGAGTATGCATCTCTCCCCCCAAACACACCCCACATCACACTGCCATGTGCCTGCCCTGCTACTCACCAAGTAGCCACAAACTTAGTCCAGCATGTCGCTCCATGTTGTGTGGTATCATTGAGTTCCGCAGGGCCATTGATTCATGGGTTGATCAGGGGTATCGTTCACGACAATGTGTTATTCTCTTTTTTGAGTCACATACCATTTGGACATTGATGGAGTGGTGATGCTTTCTGTTTTGGTAGACAGCCTCATTGTGATGTGGGGGGCACCATTTCCACATGGGTCCAGTCGATTGCCCCGATGCTACTTGGGATGCATGGCAGTGAATAGATGCCAACTTTGTCGTTGGAGATCTCCTGGGCTGTCCGTGGCAGGGATATGTGTTTACTTGTTTGCTTCAGGGGGGCATTGAGCACCTGGGTCAGCGTGCGTGTGAATACTGGTTGTGAAATGCCATGCATCTGCCCTACAGTATGCTGGTAGGTGCCTGTGGCCAGGTAGTGGAGCACAGTTACCACCTTCAGTAGAGAGGGGATGGCAGTACGGATGTCTATGTGGCTCACTATGTCGTTGTGATTCATGTCCACCATTGTGGTGTTGGTATCCCGGTTCAGGCGGCACAGGGTGTATATCTGTCCAGGGGTTAGGTTGAATGGAATGGCTAGAATCCTGGGGATTGCTGGCTGCCTCTGTGGTATGACTGGGTGCACTGGTGTGGCTTGCTGGGCCAGTATCGCCATACTCCTGCCCATGTGTCTCCTCTGTGCTGGCTGTTGTTGTTGGTGCTGCAATGCAATCATGTCCTCCAGCCCATGTAATGCTGCAAGTATTGGAACCATCTCGGTGTGGGAAGGGGTGTGGGAAGGGGTGTGGTGTGCTCCTTTTGTGCTGCCCCAGTCTCCATTGCCTCCACCTGTGCTGTTGTGGCCACCTGTGGCAGGAGGGGACACTACTCAGCTCTCTTAACGTGTGGTTCGTGATGCCGGTATTTCCTCCATGCCAGTATGGGCTTCTTCAGCCAATACCATGCCGCTATTTGCATGTCCGCATGCCTTGTAATGGCGTGCTATTAGCGCCATGCTGCTATTTCCGACCTGAGAGGGCGCGCGCCCATGGACTGGCCGCTATTAGTGGCACCGTTCTTAGCGGTGCCGCTAATAGCGGCCAGTCCAGGTCATGATTAGCTAGGGAATTTAGTGATACCGGTAATCCCTTACCAGTACCGTTATTCCCTTACCGCCTAACGTGTAATGAGGCCCCATGTGTCAGTATGAAGATAAAGAAGACTTAACTATACTACAATCAAAACTAAACAATGAACAACATAGCATTTTTGAAGAAGTAACAAAAGAAATTGCACATGGTGCACAACATGAAAACAAAAACTGCACCTGCCAAAATTACAAACCTATACTACTATACGTCAGTGGTGAAGTTGGTCTGGCAAAACCTTTGTAATCAAAACCATCAGTAAATTACTTCAACAACTGACAAACAACAAACTGTCAGCTGTTGTCACTGCCCCCACAGGTTTAGCTGCCTACAACATAGGCAGTGTCACTTTAACACCGATTACTACTCCTGCCTGTAGAACACCAAAACAAATTAGACTATTACAAACTTTCTACAGAAGCTGCAATGGAACTACGCAGAGTATTAAAACAAAATGCTACTAATAGATTCTAACCCATGATCTTGACTTCCTTGCCCTAACTGAAACATGGCTACATGAGGCCTCAGGACCACATTTATCATTAGCCATTCCTGCCAACTACTCCATCCTTAGAGCCGACAGACCTAAAGGCAAGGGAGGAGGCGTAGCATTCATCTCCAAAACACCACTAGGCTGCAGACTAGTCTCCACCCTATCTCTTAAATCATGTGAGTTACTCACAATAAAGCTAGAAACTTCCCCCACAAGTACGATTACACTACACCTTATATACAGACCCCCAGGCCCTCCTGGAACCTTCGAAGAAGACATTACAGCGCTCATCACTGAAAATTCCAAGCCACTAGCACAAATTATTATCCTTGGCAACTTCAATCTAGGTTACAACGACCTCAAGGACGCACCAGCTGCATCCTTAGCAAACGCCCTAACTGATCACGGACTCGCTCAACTCAGTATCGCACCAACTCACCAGAAAGGCAGAATTCTCGACTGGGTAGCAACTCTTAACTGCAACACCTCCTGTAAGGACCACCAACCTCTTACATGGACGGATCACTACCTTATCCCACTTGAAATTCACATCAACCAGTCCACGCCTAAGAAACACCCCCTGGCACCAGCCTGCCCAACCAGAAACAAACGCAACATCACTGCCGAAGCCCTATTACCTCTGGTCCTACCTACCCTTAACGCTCTACTGGACAATGCTGACCTTAACCTCCTAGTTGACGCCTTCAACAATTCCATGGCTACCGCCATCGATACCATTGCCCCTTTGAAACTACGCAAAAGTAAACCAATAAACCACTTGAATTCGTGGTACACTCCCGAACTCAAACTACTCAGGAAAAAGAAAGCTAAACTAGAACTACTAGGCAAAACCAACCCATCACCTGAAAACAAATCCAATTTCAATAACACCTCCGCGCTATACAAAAGTGAGATAATTCGCACCAAAAAAGATGCCTATAACGTTAGGATTAACCAGGCAGGCTCTTCCACCAAAGAATTATTTAAAATTCTAAAGGAGCTAGAAAACCCTAATCTCCTCCCAGACAACTGCTCAAAAGACAAACCCTGGTGCACTAGCATCCAGAATGCCCTCAACAATAAAATCACAGGGCCCCAGACCAAAATTGAGGACAAACGTCAACAACTCTTCAGCAACAAAACCACTAACCCTAGCTTAAGCCCACCAACACCGATCAAACCCAATGTAGGCTTCACCTTTAAGAAAGTAACTATCTTGGAAGTCCAAAAAATCATCACTTCCCTAAAACCTTCTAATTGCAAAGGGGACAGCTGCCCCGCCCAAATAATAAAAGACGCTGCCAGAGACCTCTCCCCTTTTATCACTAAACTAATCAACCTGTCATTTGCAAACAATTCTGTCCCCAACAACCTAAAACAATCTTGGGTGCTCTCTCTCCTAAAAAAACAATCACTAGACCCAGCCATACCAACCAATTATAGACCCCTCACTACTGTACCTTTTCTGCTAGAAATTCTGGACAGAGTTGCCTACATCCAGATTCAGGAGTAACTGGAATCTAATCAACTGCTAGGGATACGTCAATCTGGCTTCAGACCTCCACATGGAACTGAAACCGCTCTGGTTGACCTCAAAAGCCAGATTGACGAAATCAAAGACAAAGGCAATGCAGCAATCCTACTGCTCTTAGACCTCTCAGCGGCCTTCGATTTAGTCGACCACGAAATCCTATGCAACCACCTATCTATCGCAGCCCACTTCTCCTCCTCCGCCTCCGCATGGATACAATTCTTCCTGGCAAATAGAAACATGCGAGTCTTCTCAACAACAGCTGCTGCTGACCCAATCCCCATCACCTGTGGAGTCCCTCAAGGCTCCTATGTCTCCCCCACCTTGTACAATATATTTACGAAGCCCCTATTCGACAAACTGGACCGTCTGGGTGTCACCTACACCAACTATGCAGATGATACCCAGATTCTCCTCACCATCTCAGGCAACTACAACGCAGACGTCACCCGGATCAACGAAATCTTCTCCATCATTCAGGCATGGATTGCCACCCACGGCCTCTGCCTGAATGATGAGAAGACGGAGCTTCTCCTGGTCGGCTCTCCTCATAACCTGTCTAAACTCAGTCCCAGCTACAAGAATATTATCATAGACGATTACACCATCCCTATCGCTAAAAGGCTTTCACCTCGATGCCAACATCAACCTCTCCAAACAAATCAACTCAACCGCCTCGGCCACTGCCTATACGAGTAAGCTAATCAGGGCTAGCAGACCCTTCCTATCCCCCGACAGCTGCCTTACTCTGGCCAGAGCACTCATTCAATCCAAACTAGACTATTGCAATAGCCTGTACCTAGGAGCCAACCTATCCGTAACTAACAAACTCCAGGTTCTCCAGAACAATGCTCTGCGCGCAGCACTGAACATACCAAGGTGTGAGCACATCTCCACTACCAGGAAAGTGTCTAAATGGCTCTCCATACAGCAAAAAATCGACCTCAAAACTATCTGCCTCACCTACAAGGCCTTAAACAACCTAGCCCCACCGTACCTCTCTAACAAATTCACTTTAAAATCCACATCTAGAACCACCAGATCTTCCAACTCCCTATGCCTGTTAGTGCCCAGATTTGCCTTAAAAAGAGCAGGAGGCGCCAACTTCACTGTGCTAGCCTCCCAACTCTGGAACACCGTACCACTCAAAATTAAAACCACTGAGTCCTTCCCGATCTTTAGGAAACTTGTTATAGGCTGGTTACTGAACAAAGAGTAGCATTTTACCCTCATCTCTAAGCTCTAACAGCCGCAACTATACCTGTATTATATGTACATTGCTGTACTATGTAAAACTCTTTTTGTAATTTGATGTACTCTGTAACTGTAAATGCTTTTTGTAAGTTGATGTACTCTGTAACTGTAAATGCTTATCTTATGCCTGTAACCGATTCCTTAAGCGCCCTTCTACCCACGGGTCCGGAGCGCTCTACAAATAAACCAAGCAAACAAACAAACAAACAAGTGAGCATGGTCTCCAACCTAATGTTGGCCTTTATTCACCTCAGATTACAAGAAGTACTCAAAACAAACTACGAAGAGCTCTTTGGAGGAAAACACATTATTGTTTTCGGAGATCTTCTTCAATTAACACCAGTGAAAGGTGAGCCTATTTTTAAAACCTTAGGACACAAACTCTGCCGTAAAATTGTTGGCAGCATTGGAAATGTCAACCTTTGGCAACATTTCCAATACAGAGAATATGCAGCAATCTGCAGATCTCCCTTATGCCAACATCTTAAAAAATATTAGAGTTGGTACATTATCTCAAGAAGCACAAACAATATTGAAAACCTGGGACATTCATGCACTTTATGGCCATAATGCATGTGCTACGGATGTTATGGAACAATTATCCCACAAAAATGTAAATTGTATGGCGTTAATGCCAACTCTTGCAAGCTGTTTCAAATTCAATGAAACAATGTTAAAAAAAGAAATGCAACCAATAATTGAAATTAGCACGACAGACAAACTAGACATATATGGTATGACACTACCCATGTGTGAACAAGCCACAATGAGACTAAATAGTTTAGAAAATTCAATCTCCAACACAGCTGGATTGGAAAAAATATTAAAATTATCCTTAAATTGCAGAGTAATGCTTAAAAGTAACATTGACGTGGATCAAGGACTAGTTAATGGAGCACTGGGTACAGTTGTTGGCTTGCTTTCAAACATACCCACGTGACAACAACATTCAGTTTGTCAATATTCTCTTTGACAAACTTTCAGAAGTGAAAAGGATAGGACACTCAACAGCTCGATTCCTGCTGTTCAAAGACACATATGTATGAAGAGAACAATTGTCTCTAACTCTTGCATACGCAGTCACCATTCATAAATCACAAGGTCTTACCCTAGACAAAGCATTGATAGACATTGGTAACACAGTCTTTAAAGAAGGCATGAGCTACGTAGCACTAGCACGCTTACGTATACTTGACGGTCTATTTCGAATCAACTTTGATGCAAGTAAAGTTAACGCTGATATTCCTTGCATTTTAGAATACAATAGACTGCGTTCACTATAAACCCCTATCTAAAAACATATCCTATTCCACAAAAAGTTAAATGTTCAAAAAGAAAACTAAATCAAACAGAAATGCAACAGGATGTCACTGCAAATCCTCCAAACAGATTAAAAGAAACTAATAGTTCATCAAGTACCACAATCAAAAAAGAACCTATTAGGGAAAGTAAACCAGGTACTTCTTCAAAAAAGGAAGACAGACTCCAAAAAAAGCACTCGGATACAGAACTATCTGGTCCATTTAAACTTTCAAATGTAAATGGTGTAAGTTTCTACGCAAATGTAGCAATGAATATTCTATTTCAATTACTACCAATAGTTGACAACATTTACTTACACAGTACAGACCAATTGTGTTTGCAAATGTTAGTACTTCATAGAAACGCAACAAACAATCCTGACAACACATATAGATGTGTTATGAAATATGAAATTTCATAACACAGGATATGAAAGATGACATGACAAATGTCATTGATGACATCACTGATAACATCAAATGTCTGACTTCTATCGTGTCATTGAAAAATCTAGGACAGGTGGTTTGCTTGCATAACAATCACAATATGAAAATTGAGAAGGTGCTGTACATAAAAACGTTAACTTTCTCATATGTTCTTAAAATATATGCCTTAGGGTTTGCTCTCTGATCATGGTACACATGCATGGGGCAATAGGGGTCATCCAACACATACTTGATTTGCATACAGGGAGATAAACGTTAATGTCATTAACATTTTCTGAGGCTGCTGCTTCTTTCTTCCTTCATTTAGTTCCCCTGTGTGTCCCTCTTATTTGTATGCATTGTGGGTCTTCGCATGTATTGTTTGCACTGGCAGAAGTGTATTTGCAGTCTTGCATTGTTACCTAGTTATTGCATGTTTACCATTACATAAACGCCTCTCAAATCTTGCTACCAACATATTACTCACAACCCCTTGCATGTAGGCATTTTTAATTTGCATTATTTTCACATGTGATGTCATCAGTGATGTCATGAATGACATTTGTCATGTCATCTTTCATATGATGGGTGTTAGTCTTAGTAGTGCACGGTGGTGGCGCGATTTATGGTTGCTTAGCTGACATAAAAGAAAGGGGTAAAGAAGTGCTGGCGTCAGTGATGGCATCAATGACATGAGTGGTGGCATCTGTTATGGTCGGGGTGGTAGTGGTAGCAGTGGAGAGTGCTGATAGGAAAAATGGGTGATTAGCCTACCATAACTCCCGAATTTCAGGGGTTTTTAGATTTTACTTGTAATCATAACAGCGTTTTTACAAAGTTTTTGCACAGAATGGCATAGGTTTTTAATAGGGCAACTTAACCATAATGTCCCTTTAACAAAGTTTTTTTTGTAGTGTACCAGACGAAGCCCGAGTAGGGTGAAACACGTTGTTCCTTTCTTGCATCTAAGACCGTTGCTGCCTCCTTTGTCCATGTATTTCAATTAATAAAGGACACTTTGACTGCACGGTACACAAGCCTGTGTGTGGATTTGTTAGAGACATCCAGTCTTTCGCTTTTATTACAGCCGGAGTGTCGATGTAATTCGGATTGGTTTTCAGTCCATCCTCTTTGGAGAGGATAGAGGCCATGTAGTTATGGTTAAGTTGGTGTTTCCATAGGAAGAGCACTTTTTGGGCGGCTTATTACTTCGCTCCCCCTGGACGAATCCTCACCAAACTTTGTAAAAAAAAGTGTATGGCCCACTCTGGATTTTTTTGCAAAGTTTGGTGAGGATTTGTCCAGGGGGGGGAAAGTTATAGGGGGTGTCCCAAAACTTTTTTTTTCCCCATAGACTGAATGGGAAAAAACTTTGCGCATGGCTACAGCCCAAACAGCTGGACGGATTTACAACAAATTTGCGGCAGGAGCGGCGGCCTGGTCCCAAAAGCGTGCTTTTGCAAATTTGGTGTAAATCCGTCCAGTAGTTTTTTTTAAAAATGACCAAAATGTGAGGCAAAAAAATTTGTGATATCTGTGTTCGCTTCGCGGACGGACTTCCCTGTTGACATGTGACGTGTTCGCTGATTGGACGGCGAGGGGCGTGTGGCGCGTCAGATTTTCTTTGGCACCCGCCATCTTGTATTCGCCGTCGACCGCGTACAGCGTGGTGAAACGTGGATAAAAAATTGTATTTAGTGCCCTGTGTTGGTTTGTAAGAGTGTTTGGATAATAATATTTTCCCATTCATATAGCGCTAAGAACCGTGAGGTATCTAAGCGGTGCTTATTATTAACCACGGTGTGTGGTGCTCATTTATCGACCATGGAAGGATGAGAGGCTGAGTTTGGCCTTGCCGGCATTCGAACTTGCGTTAGCAAGCTGTGCACGGATGTCAAAGCAAGCGCTGTACTCGCTGTGCCATTTGACAGGCTACAGTGAAGTGGCACAGCGAGTAGAGCGCTTGACCGCCTATAGACCGGTTAAATTATTTGTATTAACCCACCCTGTGCCGTCTGCCTTTTTCAGAGCCCTCTAAACAACAGAGGATTAATTCGGCGGTGATAGTGCGCGGTAGAAAACATTATGCCACTTTCAACGAACAAGTTCAACTTGAGTGGTCTTTAATGCAACGCTATTGTAATTATATTTGGTATAAAATAATCTAAAGGGTTACTTACAGTACAATTGCAATTTCCATTGTCTACGAGTGGTGCAGTCCCAAAATAAGACTCCGCGTGTGCCAACGATCTTAAGCATAGTGATATAATATATAAAAGTGGTTTCGTTCCATAAATTTCATCCTTATCTTCTCTTACGTTTTACAACACTCCTTCAAGAGAAGTCTTTCATCACAATCTCTGTCTGTCAAGGTCAAAACACAATACAACCTTATAGTCTGCTTCGTGAGCCTCTCCGGGGCCCGAGAAAAAAATGGAAGCAGCTGACCTTCACTGTGAACGAGCATAAATTCTTACTTTGCAACATTCTGTGTAAAGCCATCTGTGAGAAGTTGGTTTTTGCACTCCATGTTTGTATATTTTTTGCGTGATATTAAAAAAAGTTTGTTTAAAGGATTTTATGGTTTTAAGTACAGCCGAAAGACCCCTGAAAATCGCAAGTTATGGTAAGCTATGAAAAATAACTCACACCACCACGGTGCACTGCTAAGACTAACACCCAGGACATCAAAGATGACATCGCAAATGTCATTGATGAAATCACTAATGACATCACATGTGTATGTACTTTTCATGGAACTTGTGTACTAGGGATTTTTATTATAATGTTGTGAAAAAAGTGTCAAGGATATTGCAATAAATATCATACCATTATTAGTGCTTTGAACGATGCATTGATATAAATAGCATTGTATTATGGGATTCTATCTAGTATACTGAGCTACTAATGGAGAAACATAGCATTGTGTGCAGAGTACAAGATGAAAGTATAATATTTTTAATGTTAATATGTTGAATAATGAAATGATAATTGTCCTGAAATTTTCGAAAATTCACAAAATGGGGGTGTTCTGAGGACGTTATTTGTATTGTGTGATTGCTTAGCTGTATGCAATGAGGGAATGGCACAGAGAGTAAAGTGGAGGCCGTCCGCGGACACCGTGGCTGTTCATGGACAGGGCGTGCTATATCCGGGTTTTTCCAGGAAATCCAACATGGAAAGAAGACTGTACGGATCAGACAATCAGATGTCGAGGTTGTGGATTTGTGTTGAAAGAGACTGTGTGTGGTGAAGATGGCAGAAGTGGAGAAAGTCAGGGTGTTGGTGCTCGGAGATATGTTTGTGCATGGTTTACAGCAGTACGCTGAATGCAGGCATGTTGCAAAGAACGTTGATGTGAAAGGAGTGGAGGTGGTGTGGAGCACTGTGCCTGATTGCAATGTACAGGGAATTGTACAAGTTTGTGAGGATATGGCCATGATGAACAGTCCGCATGTGGTAGTTTTGCACTATGGTGCTTTCCATTTGGGCAACGTCAGTGCCCCTACTTTGTTGGCTCATTTGGAATGCTTGGTTCAAGCCGTAATGAAGATCCTTCCAAATGCGAAAGTAATTTTTTCTGGATTACTACCTAGGGCAATATGGGACAATAGTTCAGTTTTTTGTCCTCAGCAAAACATTGCTAGGTGTGTCATCAACCGAGGCATGTGTGCCTTCATGCTTAGAGCTGTTATGTTCTTCTGTAACAATGAGAATATTGATGCCAGTAATGCTGTTAATTTTAAAGAAGATGGCATTTCTTTATCTTTTACCGGAAATGCCTTTCTATTTTGGAATGTAAGGGTTGCTTTGGAGAAGGTTATGTAAAGATTTTAGGAGTAAAGTAAGAAAAAAAAAACAAGAAAAAATACAAAATAACAGGTGTCTGTCAAGCATCTGTAATTTTTTTTTTTTTTAAACGGCTCTTTTCAGACCCAACTTCAAAGGGGAAATGGGGCACAATATTTACATTTACATTCACCACGCTCAGATTTTCGATGTGTCCGCGGACATGGCGGCAGTCCGCGGACATGAAAATCACTACGAGGGGGTTAGTATGTTCTATGTTACATGTATATGAAGTCAGGGATATTATGGTTAAGTTGTGCTACTAAAAACCTATGAAATTCAGTGAAAAAACTTTGTTAAAGGGACGTTATGTTTAAGTTGCGCTACTAAAAAGCTATGAAATTCAGTAAAAAAAACTTTGTTAAAGGGACGTTATGGTTAAGTTGCGCTACTAAAAACCTATGAAATTCAGTGAAAAAACTTTGTTAAAGGGACGTTATGGTTCAAAGTAAAACCGAAAAACCCCTGAAATTCGGCAGTTATGGTAAGATAAGCAACCATAACTCGCGCCGCCACCGTGCACTGCTAACACTAACACCCAGGACATCAATGATGACATCACAAATGTATATATATATATATATATATCATACATTACTTTGTGTATTACTTTGTGTATTGCGCAACAATAATAATCCTTGATTAGTATTGAAAGGCTTGATCATAAACTTCATGGTCACGTGTGTGATCTGGGATGGGTGAGAGCCATCTTATTTCAATATGTACAATCAATCTCATGGACTCGAAGCTAATTTATCGTCCCTTCAGATGGCTTGGCTGCATGCGTGAAACAGGGTGGCACACGGCCTTAGCATACATTTCTGGCACTTCAAACGGGGAGCAGGGTTGGGGGTTATCCACAGCATAAATCATGAATGTGGGGTCTGCAAGGGGACAGAACAAGTTTTATGTTGATAGCTTGTTTTCCTCAAACTCCAGCTTCAGCCCGGTCATCTGTATGTCAATAATGGAGTGCGGAAGGTGAAAGATACAATGTTTGTCATGTAACTTGTTCACACTTAGTCCCTCGTGAGAACAGGACTGCAGCAGGGGCGCCGAAGGGAGGAGGGTGAGGAAAGCACCAGGCTCGCTGTGTGCGGTCAGCAGGGGAGAGCTGCAGCCCTGTGGGCCGCTTGGGTTTATGAGGCCCAAGTAGTTTTGTCTCAAGATGGAGTCTGAATGTGTCATAAAATGGAGTCTGGTACCATCCTAACAGATGAGCATTAAAGCCACATATGTCGGTCCGTAGTCACCCTGCATCCCTGGCCATGGGACCATGGGTGGCTGCTGGACGAGTCATATTCTGAATGCTTGGTGAGAATGGAGGGGAGGGGGGCCATGAAGACCTTTTCTCCCATACATTCCCCCCTTTTGTTATTTAAGTAACAAATATTGCAGCTCATCCAACCTCCTCCGTTCTTTCTCATCAGCTACCGCTTTGTCCCAGACTGGTGATCCCTTTCATGGCATCCAGGTCCTACACTCTTCCCGGAGGCTCTGTCCTGCTCTAGCATATTCATCAGAAGTGCAGGTCATATATATACACCCCCATCCCCCTCCAAGTCCACCCATACTTCCTTATGCCACTCTAGTGTGCGGGGTTCCTTTATTGTAGTGTGGTATAATCTGTCCACTTTGTCCCCATCATAGTACAATGGTACCATTCTATATTTGGTCCCCGGATCCTCACCTGTTTGTACTTGTGCTTCATGTGTCATCTGTGCCACTCCTCTAGCGTTGCCCATTGTCACCATCATCATTGCACCATTAGGGACTGCGTTTGCGGCACCCGGAAATCCTAGCTGGCACACATAAAAAAAAATCAGGATTAAAAAGACTATGATGTGTACCAATAGTTTGACCGTCATCCCGAGCCAGGGTGGTACCCAAGAAAAAATGTCATCGAACCACAAGCTTGGCTGCACCCCTCCTTCTGCCTTCATCCATTCAACAAGGTTGTGCACGGCTGTGATAACGTGGGAGAGGCTCCCATTGTCTGCATCTGCAGAAGGTACAAAAGTGCAACATGCGCTCCCCACTTTTCGGCGAACACCTCCATCCATGGCTGTCAACAGGTCTAGGACGTACCTGTTCTGCATTGTCATTAGCCGTAGGGCCCTTAGCTCCACCTTCATCATGTTGAATCCTTCTTCTGTGTCGTTGGCCAGTTGGATCAGCTCCCAGCACGCCATTTTGCATTGGCTTGCGCCTTTATACTTGGGACGAGGGAGGCGAAAAATGTTTCAGCGGAATTGAACAACCGGAGCCTGTCTGGAATCTGTGCCAAGAGTTCTGTGGATGCCTTAGATATATAATTGGACAACCTTCTTTTTCTAAATACTGGGCTGTGCATGTTCTCCGCAGATAGTGCATTCACTGGGGCCTCATCAGTTGGTTGTGCAGCCTCAGGTTCTTGGACGGCCGGCAGCCCCTTCCCTTTTGAATATGACTCTAAGGGACCACCATCAGGGCAGGATACAGCATTGCCAGAGAACATGTGCCTCTCCATGACATGCCTGTTTACCGCAAACCCAGTAGGTATCCATTAATGCAGTTGTACCCTTCTTCATATCTGGGATGATGAGTGTTATTTGTGCCCATGTTTATTTTTACTTCTCCGAGAAAGCACAGTTCGTAGGTAATTTCTTTTTGAAATTTGAAGGGCTTTTCCAAGGCTGTTATCCAAGTGAGCTTTGTGATGTTTTAAGTCCATATCAGAGCGCATGTTTTCTCGATCCACTGCAACTTTTCTGCTGCCAACCCTCTTAGCACTTCTGCCTTGCATGTAATTTGTTCGTCTTGCCATTTATTGTCCAAATACAATGTCCCTTTAATCACTAAGAATGGTTCTTTCAGGCACACCACCCCTTTGGGTCTTGAATAGCAAGTTTTTTTTCATTCTGTAGCATTTCAAAAGAAACTGTGTGAGCCTGAAAGGTGTTCTTTATTCTGCATAAGGTGAGATGAAGGAGACACTGGCATATGCAATAGGTGATTCTTGTGGCAGGAGCACCTTGGGGGTACCTGAGGCGTGGGTATGAGAGAGCACACGTAACAGCTCTCGTTAGTTGTTTCTTTTACAGTACAACTCATGTCTGCATACCACTTGTTGGACTGGTGTGGGTGTTGTGGATCTTCTATTGTGCCTAATCCCAGTCCAGAATATTCATCATACTTCCTCCTCCCCGCCTCCCTTCTTTTTCTTCTATTGCTTTTGGGATGCACACCTCATTTCTCTACATCATACTGCATTAAAGGTGTTCCCCCAGACCCCTTTTTCCCATTCATTGTACAGGGCAATAGACCTCTCGGCTGTCTCCATATGTTCTTGCTTTACACTTGTGGGGATTGATTACCTATAGAAGTCTCAAATAGTGTTGTTACAGTGGTAGTGGTGGTGTCATCATATAACCAAGGTAATTCAGAAGAGGTTGGGTTGTTCAGCTCGTAAATGTTGTATTCAGAGACATTGTACGGGGCAGTAGGGCGTGGTGATACCTGTTCATCACTTGTACTATTTGTATGCCGCGTACCACCGTGGTGTGTACCATGTCCCCATATTGGTTTAAAGCCATCCCATATGAGGTGGGTCCCTTGTGTTTTCATGCTCGTACCATTCCTCCCCCCTCATTTATATCAATTGATATAAATGCTACTGCCCAATATATTACTAGTCCAAACATCATTGAGAAAAATATCACAGCACACACAAACAGGCCACACTCATAACTGTATCCATGAAAGTCAAAGTTACTATTTCCATTTCTATCTATTCTAATGTTGTTTACATTGTTTCTCCAACATAATGAGACATAAAAGTGTATTAAGCAACTCATATACATAACATTTTCTTTTCTTATTTTTATTTTTGTACGTTCCATTTTATCATCATAAAAATTTTTTAATTCTATGATCGTTAATATATTATTACCTAGAACAGAGAGGGAAAGAGAAAGACAGAGAGAGATAGAAAGAGAGAGAGAGAGAGAGAGAGAGAGAGAGAGAGAGGGAGAGAGAGAGAGAGAGAGCAATCTTTCTTTGTTACATTAACGTTGTTGTATACATCATTATATTTCTTCATTTAATGCTTCTTTCTGTCACGTTTTTACCTCTGAATTTGCACCTTTCTCCTATTAAGTTTGTGTTTCTTCTTCTGCCATTCCCATTTCAGTTTCTTGTGTTACACTCTCATAAGCTTTTCGTACGTCTGTTAAATGTATCCAATATCTCAGGCCCTTCACCTTTACGACAGTGAGTATGCAATACACCACTTCATATGGGCCATGAAATCTTGGAGAGTTCCACCGACATATGAAACTTCTCACATACATCATTTCCCCTGGCATTAGCTGACCTGTTGGACTGTCTGCTGCTGGTGTTATTGTGTCACTTGTTGCTTCTTGTGTGAACAGGGGTGCTAGCTGACTGGCAATCATACGGGCCGCTTTTGTGAGCTTATTCAAGTATTCATTAAATTATTCCCCTAGTACCGTCCCACTTCTGTGAGCATCCAAGTGTCTGGGGAGTGGGCTGTATGCATGCATCTTCCCCTCACAATTTCATGGGGGGACAAATGGTGGTCCTTGCTGGGTTGATTTCTCAGTTCAAACAAGGCCAGGGGTAAGCAGTACACCCAATAATTTTTTAGCGTGAAACACAATTTCGACAACCTCCCTATCAGGAGGCCGTTTATTTTCTCAACCACACCGTTCAATTGCGGATGATAAATAGTGCACCATTTATGTGTTATTACCAGCATTGCTGTTACTTCTTTGAACAGTTCATTGACAAAATGTGTCACATCATCTGAGCGTATTATGTCGCATATTTCCCAGCACGGAAACACTTCCCACACTAGGAACTTTGCAGCGCAGTTTGCATCCGGGTGGGCGCATAACCCTTCCTCCACCCACCTTGAAAACGGGCAAACCACCACTATCATGTAGCGTGATCCGTTGCACCTTTCTCCAATGTTGGCGTAATCAATATGCAGCTCTCTAAATGGGCCAGTTTGGGTAATGTTCTTCACAGTGTTCTGAGTGTCATCCCTGAATTAAATATCTGACATATTTTACATTCCATGGCCATTTTTGATATTTGCTCCTGCATCCCTGGTGCAAACCAATTTTGTTGTATCTCTGTGGCAATGTGTTGTTTGGCATCATGAGCTGGGAAGTGAAGCTGTTGGAATGCTATTTCTAATAGCTTATGGGGCATCACTATTTTATCTGTATTGTTTTGACACCAAAGAAGGTCTGTGGATGACTGGCTACACCCTCTTTTTTTCCCACAACTCCTTCTCCTCAACTGTCTCCCCTTCTTGCAACTCTAATATCTGGGAAATAGCCATTGCATTAGCCCCATCAGGGTGATCCTCTTCCACATGTTTCTGTAATATGTACTTACCTGCTTTTCCCTTTGCTAAATATGATGCTTCTTTTGCGGCAGCATCCGCTGCTGCGTTTCCTAAGGAGATGACGTCATTGTTATTTGTATGGGCCTGGCATTTCACTATGGCCACAACTGTAGGTTCCTTTAGGGCCTATATCAATTCTTTTAGTAGCTCAGCATGCTGCACCGGGATCCGTCTGCTCTGTGGAATCCTCTTCTCCCCCATCTAGCCAACCTTCCATGTACTCTTGTGGTCATGTATGCAGAGTCAGTATAGATTGTTACTGCACATCCCTTTGCTTTATGTAGTGCTTCGATGAGTGCTACTAACTCTGCTGTTTGTGCTGAGTAGTGGGCATGTAGCCTTTGTTGGACAAGTACTTCATATTCACCTTCCTCTAGTCGCACAACAGCCACCCCCACATGTTTCTCTCCTGTTCTGAATGTATTGATGCTGACCCGTCTATAAAATATATTTCTCCTTCAGATAAGGCATTTTCACTTACTGGAGGTGTGTCTCCATCCTCTCCTCTGTATGTAGCACAATCATGTATTTGCATACCTTCCACTGTGCATGCTTCCGTAATAAATGTTGCAAGGTTAACTGTTTTACATCTCACTATGTGTATGTGGGTGCTGGATAGGATAATCTCGTAAGCAGTTGCTCTTTGTGTTGTCAGTGTGATTTTTGATCTTTCTAATATTGCGAATAGTGAATGTTCCACAAACAGCATCACAGAACATCCCATCACAATTATTGCACTTTTCTCTATTGCGAACGCTGCGGCTGTAAGAGACTGCTCACAAGTGAAGTGTCCTTGCATCACTGCATCTAGTGTACCACTGTAGTACGCCAGAGGTTTATGACCTAACAATTAGCACTGCTGTCATGAGTGTCCCATTTTCAATGTGAGAATAAGTAGAACTTGCATTCATAGACTGGGTTCGCGAGTACTGGTGCTGATGAAATCAGTTCTTCTAATGTGCTGAATGCATCATGAATTTCTGCTGGCCATTGTATTTCTGTGTTTTATCCTTGTGCTTCTTTGAGTCCCTGAAGTAATGGTTTTGTGTCTCCTGCATATTCTGATATCCAAGCACGGCAGTAATTGCACATGCCAAGACATTTCTGCATTTCTTTCACTGTTTTTGACACATTTACAGTGAGTACTGCAGCTGCCCTGTCTGGTATGATTCTTTTACCATCCGTTGATATCAGCTGACCCAGATACAACACTTCTTCCTGACAGTATTGTAATTTTTCATTGTCTATCTTGTAACCTTTGTGGGCCAATAATGTAAAAAGTGTAATAGAGTCTTTCCTGCACTCATCTTCATCTTTCCCACAAATCAGGAGATCATCCACATATTGAATGATCGTGATCTTTGTGACGATATTGCCTAGATCTTCATGTAAAATTCTGTTGAATATACTTGGGCTCTCACAGAATCTCTGAGGTAATCTACAGTGCTCATATCTTTTCCCTCCCAGGTTGAATGCTGTCAAATATTCTGACTCAAGGAAGAGTGGGAGTGAGAAGAATTTGTTCTTCAAGTCTATCACTGTAAAGTATGATGCATCTTTTGGTTTACTACACAATATTGATGCAGGATTTGGGATTAAAGGAAATTCTATTTGTATGATTTCATTAAGGGGACATAGTTCCTGGATTATCCTCCATGCCCCCCCTTTTGCTTTCTTGATGGGGTAGATGCAAGTATTACATGGAGAATTTGAGGGCACTCTTATCCCCTGCACTAACAGAGCATATATTGTTTCTTTTATCCCTTCTTCTGCTTCTCCGGACAGGGGGTATTGCTTTACCCTGGGTAACAATGAGTTTTATTTTTACTGGTGTCACTTCGCGCAACAATCCTACATTGTGTGGGCCTGTGGTCCACAATTCTTGTGGCATCAATTGCATGTCATCATCAAAAAAGGAAGGTGGTGCCCCTAACGCTGCCATTAGCTGTACTAACATCTGTCTTGTTTGTATCATGATATCGCAGGGGATTGCAATCTCCGTCACTATTTCCCCGTCGCTGTCTGAATCAGTAAAAAGGTCCTTGTCGGACAAGTCTCGCAGTGCAATGTTAGTATTAATGCATAATACTGTTCACCACTGACACCCATGTATGTCCATTCCTATAACTGCTATTATTTGCGCTGACACCTGTACTGCATGCAAATCTAAGGACATCCTGTTATTTCTGGCCGTGCTATAGGATGGAAAACAAACTCTGCAGGCCCTCTCCATTCTTGGTGCTTTAACTCAGGGACCACTCGTGCTAATATTTTTCGTCCCTGGATGAACATGTCTGGATCAACTGGTATACCGCATACCTCCGGTGCTGTGGCTCGAGTGTGTTCTACCAACATCACTCGCAATGGGCAGATCCCCGGGGTCGAGCATACTATCCCTCTTTCAGTGAACGATATAGTCATATTGAGGTTGCTGAAAAGGTCCCTCCCCAGCAAGTTAATTGGGGATTCTTCATAGTACACTAAAGGTGCTCCTACTGTCTTCCCACCTACCGTTACATCCAAATCTTCTGTGTAAGAAACTTCGACCATCGCCCAAGAGAACCCTTGCGTTTCTTACGATTAGATAACAGAAACATGCCTTCTCTTAGGCATGATATTTCGGCTCCCGAGTCCACCATAAAAATGAATTGTTTATTCCCTATCCCCACCCCTACCTACCAATTGTTCCTCAGCTGCATCAAGGGTCGTCGATTGTACTGGACACGCAAGTGCTCTCTGTGGGCTGTCCTATAGTGGATGCCATGTCGCTCCCCCATTATCAAAGACATTCTCTGACACCACTGCCACTCCTCCAAAGGGTGTGGGTGCACCATGTGCCGTTGTGACGAAAGGGTTACCTTGTACATGTGTCATGTGTTCGCGGTATTGTGGGTGCTGTTGAACATTACGCAGCGGTGCCCTGCGCTCATCTGTGTATCTCTGATCCTGCTGTTCCTCTCTCCCTCAACCTCCCATTGTTAGCCATTATGGGCTTCCTGGGTTTGGGCGGCCATACTGCTGTTCATTTTGATAATTATTCATGTGTCTCTACTACCCTCCCTTGCAAAATGTCCGCACCTCACGCAATTCCAACAATTCCCTTGTCCTCCCCTTGGACCTGGACCTCCGTATCCGCCATACCCTCCATACCCTCTACCTCCCCCTCTTTGCCCTCTGTACCCACCTCTTCCTCCACAGGCTCTCCTCACTTGCCACTGTGGCCCTCCGTATTGTTCCTCACCATTCCACTGCTCGTGTCCATTTCTTGCCCATTTGGCTGCCATTCTTGCTTGTATTACTGCTGACCCTTCCCCCTCCTCTCTGTCCCTGTCTGTGGGGAGTGCAGCTACAGCTGCTGTGACTTTCACTAGTTTTGACTGAATTAATTTTGCCTCGTCTGCCAGTCATCTCTGTGATATCTCCTTCTCCCTTTCTTTGATCCTTTTGCAATGGTGTACTATGATGCTTTGTATCTCGGGCCAGCCTTTGGCTTCAATCCCAGCTATTTCATCAAGCGCTTTCTGAACTTCCTTCGGGAGCCCTCTCTTTATTATAAAGTAGAACACAAAGGTTGACTGATCCCAAGCCGTGCCCGTTTCTGCTCTCCACATCTCCTGCACCCGTAAAATGAAGGCCATTGCATCTTCCTCGTCATTCATTGTGCATTGTGTTAGGCGGAAACCTGTGCAGTTCCCTCTGGGACCACTGCAAAAGATTTAGGACTACAGGCGTTTGGCGGTGAACCCACTTGGTAGCAGCCTGCACCACACAGATTCACTTGGTAGCTGTGGCTGAGCAGTCAGACTTCTCTCAAGAAAAGTTGAGCAGTATGTGGAGTATACAAAATAGGGCAATTCTTCACAGCAAGACAAGCAAACACGCAACGAGGCTTAGTGTAAAGATATTAAGGTATTTATTTATAACACAACATCTATGAAAAACACTATAGCAAATTCACGGCAAACAAATCAAACACAATTACTCTACGAAGCAGAAAACGATCAATCACACTAGCAATACTTCGACAATTCTAGGTTCTACTGGTACCACTTATTTTCAGACACAGGTGTATACCTTAACCTAGATGACACTCGAACATTAGTTAGGACGGGAGAGGAAAAGATAGGCAGGTTATGAAATCAACACAGTTCAATCCTTCGCGGATAAAATGCAAGGCAGGAAGGCAAGAATCACAATAGATCATAAAGTTCAGAGGCCAGGCCCACTCGGAGAGAGGCAAGGTGCGATGTCCCAAAAGTCTCTAGCGGAGATGCATTCCAGTCTTTGTAGCAAATTGTTATCGGCAGATTGAACCAGTTCAGAACAACAAATGAGAAAAGCTTGGAGGCGATCAAACGGAACGGAGAGGATTAAGACACCTCACTCGAACCGATCGAAAGGGAAGCCAGGCGGACACGGTACCTTGTTGTGGAGGGCAGCTCCGGCGGGGGCAGTTGTTCCTGGTGGTGGATGTACGTCGGGTCTTTGCCAAGAGTAGAGATGATCTCGTCGTCGAAGAAAAGTGAAGTCCGGTGCACTACCAGGGAAGAGACCAGCCGTGGAGTGCTCTGTCACAAGGCACCACCTTTTGGTCGCGGTACAGGGGTAGTGGCTATCCGGTTGCCGAGGTGCTCTGCACGGGCAATTCGACCACTGCATCCTGAGGCGAATAAAAAGCAAAGGGGACTGGTTGTTCCCACCAGCCAGGGGAAGAGACTCTCCGGCAGGGAGATCTCCTCTGTTGTCGGGAAGTGGTGAGTCGTTCCACAGGGCTCCACCGGAGGTGTCGTCGTGCAGGTCGGCTCAGCATTACCCTCGTCGGATTCTTTGGTCCTGTGGCGACTTCTGAAGATCCAGTCCCAAAAGCCCTGCTTTTATGCAGAAAACCCCCATTCATTCAGCCTAGCTGTCAATCAACACATGCTAAGTGGTGAGCGAGAAGGCTCACCACTTGGGCCAATCACTCCAGAGTGCGACCCGAGTTGGCAAGGCAACTCGGTCCAGGGTGCCTAAACCCCCTCCCACACCCCTGTGGTAACCCAGACAGAATGGCACCACTTTGGAGGTTCTCTGTCCAGAGGCCTGCCAAAAGTGGAACAAAGGGCTCAACCTTTGGTTTAGGAGTCACAGAGACGAACACAGACGCCATTTTTAAAACCGAGTTCTGGCAGAAAATACCATCCGATAAACTTATTTAAGATAAGTAGACTGGTGGTACGTTAGAGATTAACGAGAAAAAGGGTCAATCTCCAACAATGGGACGAATCCCATTGGGTTATGTTCGGGGTCGAACATAACAAGTAGTTTCCACTGCCACCAGCCAAAACTCGACGAGGGGGGACGGGACAGTGCCCCCTCGAGTAACAGATCCAGGAGTAATCAAATTACCCCTACTAGTACGTCCACACTAAGATGGTTGGTACTAGTTCTGTTAGTAATTTTAGGTCTAGTAAAGCCAATGGTGACTTTACATGCCCGGGGAGACAGTAGTCAGTCCCCGGGTATGGAGTCTATGGTGGGGGTCCACTAGGATGCCCCAGTGCTACGGCACGTAAGGTGCGGTGTAACACACATAGAAAAACATATGAGACCCTATGGAGTAAAAGACCCCATAGCCCATCGAACACATTGACATTTCAAAGGAATTACACACATACATGTCCAAG
This sequence comes from Ambystoma mexicanum, assembly GCF_040938575.1. Classification (NCBI taxonomy): domain Eukaryota; kingdom Metazoa; phylum Chordata; class Amphibia; order Caudata; family Ambystomatidae; genus Ambystoma; species Ambystoma mexicanum. The sequence goes on along the minus strand of NC_090930.1, from coordinate 350,940,441 downwards.
AGTGGGAGAAAAAGAGTCTCACTCTTGGCAGGATGGAAAAAAACAAACTCCCGAAATCCAGCAAAGCTGCTGGGGCACTCACTAGGTTAGGAAATTCAGCCTAAACAGAGAATTCTCCCTAACACATTGCATCACTGACTGTAAGTCAGGTGTGTCTGGCAATGTGTCTCTTATTGCGTCCCAGATTCTTGCTCTTACTGTGTTAAAGGAAGTGCCATAATGGCGGTCACAATCTAATGTTATTCCTGGGAAGCCTGCTTTTGCCCAAACCCGATCAGCTTGATCACCCACTGCAGACACCAGCAAACCTTTAACGTCGCCTACTGCCAAAGGAACCCCTGCAGTGTTTTTCTCGAATGCATATATCCATTTACTCGCACCTCCTGACAGTGGGGGTAGTAATTTCAATAAATTGGCCTTGCCCATCTCTGCCCAGGGTATATCATTTGGCCTCCCTCCTCCCTGGTGTATCAGGGGCAGCTCAACCTTCCTTTTGTTCCTTTCCCTGTACTCACTTTTGTCCCTCTTTTTCCCAATACGGTCATCCTCCCGGCTCTGTTTCTTAGCCTCCCATTCCATTCCTCTTCCATTGCCCACCCCAGAGGTGTTTTGTCTAATCTCAGCAGTACTCCCCCTGCTGTGATCCCTATTCTCCTTCCTTCTAACTCCTCTTCCTCTATATCACACCACAGTTCTTCCGCTCCTCCTGATGCCATACCCTCTCCCATTGTTTCCCCCTTAGTCGTGTGTTGCTCTAGCTCTATTATCCTTGTTGGTTCATCATTTATTTGAAACAGTATCTTCCCCTTTTTCCACTATTCCTCTATTGATATGTTGGGTGTCCGTGATCTCTGTGTCTGATCGACCCTGGAGGTACCTGATCCACTCTGTTCACACATATCTCTTAGTCTAGATAATTCACTCTGGGCTAACGATAACCTTGAGTATAAATCTTCTGTAAATTGTTCAATATCTATTGCCGGGGTACTCACCTGTCCACTCACTCTTGGGCACTCATATGGTGGGGGTGCTGTGGGTCGGGGTGTGGTTGGGGAGGTGGGTTTTGACAAATACACTGGATCATTGTATATCTCAGCTGGCACTGGTTTAAGAGGGGGTATATTCGGACAACCTCTACTGGCCCTTCCTTTTCTTCACCCTCCTTTCCGTTACTCTCTATTGCCAGGGGATATGCAATCTGTTCCTTTATTTGCTCTTTCTTTTTTATTGGAGGCACCTCTTCAAATAACCTTCATAGGTCTAATATCTTGCATCTATTTTTTATTGTTTTCCTTTATATTTTATTAACAGGCATGTGGCCACCATATCTAGTATGCTCTTATCAAATGATCCTCGCTGGGGCCATACCTGTGGTAGCCCTTCTCCTTTTAATACTGTGATCCATTGATCATGGTATTTAGTAATTCTCGTCGCAAAACCTGGTAGACTTTGGCAGATATGGGCCAGTGGTGTTTCAGCACCCATGTTAAATTCTCCTCCCCTTTGTACCGCTTGGTGATGTGTGTGTTATGTAGCTACAATTCTAACTACTCCAGTATTGTGTCGCTGATATACCACGTCTATACACCTACACCGAGTCTTAAAGAGTGTCACACTTCCAATGACCACTTCTTCATAGGAAAACATTACAGTTATTTTAGCCATTATTAAAAAGTAGTAATCACAAAAGACATCACACATTCAATACATAACATTGACCAATAGACAGTTCACACACAACATGTAACACATACCCCCCTGTCTCCTCTCAATGCTCTTATTACTAATGATTTCCCTTGCCCCAGCACTTTACACCCCTTATCCCTTCGATTGTCTTAATATTGTCCCATAGATCAGAAAAAGGAAATGAATATAGCGTTTCTAAACTGTACTCCGAGTCTTACCCTAATGCGAGACTACCACTTATTTTTTCTATTTTCCACATATTCCCAGTACTAGTAATGATGGCACTATGTGGCACCGCCTTCTACCCCCTTACAGAGCTAGGTTCCTGTCCTCCCTTTTCACCTTGTAATCTCCTTAACACATCCTAATGGTCATATGTAGAGAAAGAAAAAGAATAGAAATATAATCTATTATGCCCCCAGAGCCCCCTTTACTTAATCCAACCTCGTATACTATGTTCTACATCCAGCTCCTTTTAATGTCACTCTCACTTGATACTTACTTGTCCATCTTGATCTGAGACCCTCCGGACCCGGTCCGTCCAGGCGCTGCCCCACACTCAATGGCCGCCGCTGGGTCCAGCGAGCAGTACTTTGGGTATTGTGAAGTGAGAACTGTACCCACTCGCCCTACTGTGTGCGCACGTCTAAGCGTACCAGTTGCTGTAGGCAGGCAGCTCTCTTGAGGGGGCGCGCCGTGGGTTTCCCATGTGGCCGGGGATGTCTTGTGCTGTTAGAGAGAATTCTCTGTTAAGGCTAATTTCCCAAACCTAGTGAGTCCCCCAGCAGCTATGCTGGATTTTTGGGGTTTATTTTTTTTCTCCTGCTAAGAGTGAGACTCTTTTTCTCCCACTCTTAGACATGATTTGAGATATCCTTTGACTTTGTAATGTGTTTTATGGGCTATGGGGTCTTTTACTCCGTAGGACTTCATGTATTTTTGGTATGTGGGTTACACAGCACCCTCTGTGCAGTAACCAAGGGGTGTCGTAGTGACCCCCAAACATAGACTCCATACCCTGGGACTGACTACTGTCTTCCAGGGCATGTAAAGTCACCATTGGCTTAACTAGTCTTCAAATTGTGAACAGAACCAGTACAAACCATCATATTGTGGACGTACTGGTCGGGGCATTTCGATTGCCCCAGGGTCTGTTGTTCGAAGGGTCACTGTCAAGTCCCCCCCAACTGAGTTTTGGCTGGTGGCAGTGGATGCTACTTTTTATATTCGACCGCGAATATATTCCTGTGGGATTTTCGCATTGTTCGAGGCTACCACTTTTTAATATAGCCTCGGACATACCGCCGGCTTATTAAATTAATATAAATTCACTGGTTGGTATTATTTGCCGAAACTCGGTTCCAATATGGCGTTTGTGTTCGCTTCTGTGACTCCAACCCAAGTCGAGCCCTTTGTTCCACTTTTTGGCGGGCTTCTCCACAGAAGCCTCCAAAAGTGGTGCCACTCTGTGTACCACAGGGGGTGTCGGAGGGGGTTTAGGCACCCTGGACTGAGTTGCCTTGGCCACTCAAGTCGAACTCTGGTGTGATTGGCCCAGTGATGAGCCGCCCGGCTCATCAGTTAGCATGTTTGAGTGACAGCTAGGACTGATGAATGGGGGTTTTCTGCATAAAAGCAGGGCTTTGGGGACTGGAACTTCAGAAGTCACCACAGGACCTAAAGAATCCGAGGAGGGAGAAGCCGAGCCGACCTGCAACGACGACACCACCGGTGGAGCCCTGCTGAACCGTCTCACCACTTTTCCCGACGACAGAGGAGATCTTCAGTCCGGAGAGTCTTCTTTCCTTTGACTGGTGGGGATAACCAGTTTGCCCGTCTTTTCACCTTCCTGGATCATCTCATGGCCGCCTTGCCTGTGCCAAGCACCCCGGCAACCGGTATACCACGGTTTACCACTAATGTGAAGAAAAGGGTAGTACCTTGTAACCGGAGAACTCCGCGGCTGGTTTCTTCCCTGGCAGTGCAACGACCTTCATCTTTCCTCCACGTCGAGACCTCCTCTTCCCCTGGACGAAACACCGACTTGCACCTGCTGCCAGGAACAACTGCCCCCGTTGGAGCGTTCTTCCCATTTCAGGTACTGTGTCCCACCTGGCTTCCCTTGCGACAGATCGTTCGGGGTGACAGTAAATACTCGACTTTCTAACCTGGGTTAGCCTGGGGCCTGTTAACTAACTTTTCCTGATTTGATCTCATCTTTTTGAACTATCTACCAAGACTCTTTGGGCATAACCCCACTGTGTGATCCTGGAGACATTTTGCTTGCTCTATCTAAGAGTTGGCCTGGCATTTGAACTTCCTTGCTCTCCAGTAGACTTTGCCTAACCTGCCTCACTGTGGTTCTTTTAAAAGTATTGAAATTGTGTGCTTCCATAACTCTGCTTTTTCCTCCCTTTTTTGATAACTTATTAGAGTGCCATCTTAGGTTAAGCGCTCAACTCTGTCTGAAAATAAGTGGTGTTTCTCACTAAGACTTGTCTAATAAGTAATCAGGGTTGTATATCTATAACAGTGACTGTGTGTTGAATTTACTTAACTCTTTTTGTGTTAGTGTAATTTACAAGTGTGTCTTTAAATAAATAATTATATACGTTTACACCAAAGCTCTGGTCAGTGTTTGCATGTGCTACTCTAACTCTATATACTGCCTAACTCTTCTTGAGGGAAGTCTGACTGCAAGCTACAGCTACCAGGTAAAACTGGGTGGTACAAACTGCTATCAATTGGGTTTACTGCCAACAGCCTTTTGCAGTGGTCCCTAAGGGAACTGCACAGGTTTCTGCCTAAAATTAGTGTACAGCGGTGGGATTTGTATTGAGTATACATTTTACTGTGCTTATAGATACCTTGGTGCAACTAACCACAAAGCTTAGCACTAAAAAAAGTTATTTTCTAACCTGTCAACTATGGAAAGTTATAGTCAAGAGTCCCTTGCTACAAAATTGCTGATTGTTTAAGAGTTCTCTATGAGCATAAGAATCTCCTGACTAAAGGCAAGAAAATGGAGCTAATAGAAAGGTTGTTAGCAAACCAAAGTCTGGATGGTGGTTCAGAAGAACCTACCGCTCCAGCAACTGTAGATAACAGCAATGATATTGATATGAATGTTAGTATTGATAACTTTGAGTCAGAAGCAGAAGAGGAGGGTGAAGATGATAGAGTTGTCTCCCCTGGGCCTCTACCTGCCCTGCCAGCTGTACCTACTGGACCTTTACCAGGTCCCACACTTAATCCCCAATATATGGAACTAGAAAAAATGAAGCTTGAATTAGAATTCAAAAGAATTAGTGCTCAAACAGAACAAAGGCACCAAGAACTAAGGCTCAGAGAAATGGAGCTCGACCATTAGCTAGAAATGAAAAAATTGTCTGTGGAAAGTGCTCCTCTCTCCGAATCCTCTAGGAGTTCCAGTCCCAAAAGACCCCAGATGCCTAAGGAGTTGGTGGGTATGTATGAGCCTAAATTGGATGTGTTGGATTGGTTGAGTTTGTTTGAATATAATCATGGGCTCCAGAACATAACAGGAAATTAGTTACTTTCCTGTTTGTTCTCTAGGCTTCCCCCTGTTGCAACTGATGTGGTAATGGAGTTGGGGGAGGAGGATAAGAAGGATTATGAATGTGTGAAGCTAGCTTTGATAGCTAGATTTGGGAAGACCCCTTCTCAGTACTTTAAGAGGTTTAGGACCCTCAAAAAGCATGATGGTACCCCTTGGGCTACCTGGGAGTGTGAAAGTTTGAAGTACTTAGAGGGATGGATTAAGGGTTACAAGGTGTACACTTATGAGGGAATCATAAATCTTGTTATGTTGGAGTCAATTTAAGATGTCTGCTCTCCTGAGCTCAGGCAGCACTTGGCTGATTCAAAGGAACTAGATTCCAGGAAGCTAGCTAAGGCTGCTGACTTGTGGGTTGCCAACAGGGTCACTCACAAGGATTCAGGGGTCACTCAGAAAAAGGATGAGGGAAAGCAGCCACCAAAAGGGAACCAAGAGACTTCTAATACCTCCCAACCCAAAGAGGGCCCCAAACAGCAAAATCACCAGGGTAAGCCCCAGGGTAAACCACAACAGGCTAGTGTACCCTCTGGTCACAAACCAGAAGGAGGTCAGACCAAGCCACCCTTTCAGAGAGCATTTGGAACATGCTATCTCTGTGGGGCAACTGACCATGCCAAAGGAGATCCCTGATGTAAGGGTAAACCTGCAGGGATCAACACAGTCTCCTTAGCCTTCACTCCTGAGGAGGAAGTCCAAATGGCTAGTGCTCACTTTGAAGTCTTTGCTGAAGAGACTTTGGGTCTTCAATCAAGTGTAACAGTAGAGTGCATGGGTCTGGTTAGTGATCAGAATAGGAGTGTGTACAACTCCATACCTGAAAACTCTAAAGTTTATTATGTGGACAGTGTTCTTGTCAATGGCCAGGATACTCCTGCCAGGCGAGACTCTGGGGCCAGCAGAACAGTAGTGGATGAAAGCTTTTTCAGTCCTGAGGATGTTGCTAAGGCACCCAAAAGCTCCACTAAGATGTCTGGAGGCCCTGTCCAAATGGTTCCAATTCTACCAGCCCTAGATCAGTGTAATAACATGACAGTGAGGATTCCTGTCAGTGTTCAGACTGAGGTGCCTGGGAGAGTCCTGTTGGGGAATGATCTAAGAACTCTAGGAGTAGTATCCAGTACCCCCAGGCCTCCCAGTATGGAGACCCAGAACCAAACCAAATTGGCTAGAGAGGCCACCTTAAGGAACCACTCTAAGCCTGTGGGAACCTCTACTGAAAAACCCACTCCAAGCCATGGTGTTGGTAAGTTGACCTCTCACCTAGACAAATTTCAGGCAAAATGTTTGGGTAATGGGAGCCCGAACCAAGCTCCATCATTATTCCCCCAGTTTTAAAGTCTGTGACTCCCCCTGCTTCTGAGGAAGAGGTGGATAGAGCAACTGGACCCCTAACTAGGCCTAAGAGAACTGGGAATTCTCAGTGCTGGTGGAAAACCAGGGAGGAAAAGTCTAAGGCCAAAAACCTTCAGACTGTTGGACCTTCTACTGAAGACTCCAACTCAAATCCTAATCTTGGGAGTGAAACTCCTAAAGTAGGTAAGGGTAGATCTAAGAGGAAGGAGAAGCATGTACCTTGCTTATCTCCATCCCCTCCAACCAAGAGGCCCAAAATCCAACTTTCTCCCCACAGAGAAGTAGTGAGGAACTCTGGAGGCCCCTCTAGATCTAAGCAAATCCTTTATAAGAACCCCTTGAAAAAGCCTATCACAGGTTCATAAGTTATACCAACTTCCGAGTGACTGGTCAACCAGATCCCCTATAGTTTCAAAAAGACTGATGTTCCTCAAAGGGTTTGTAGGTCATATAGCTTACAAAGGAAATCCTTTGATTTGACCATAGAACATAGGTCAAGGTGTCACCACCAAAATGGTGATGGTCTCTCTAGGATCTATGTCATCGACTAGAGGTATGAGATTCATCCAGGAGTGGATTAAATCCTCCTGTCCCTTAGTCTGGGGGGGCGAGTGTTAGGGAGAATTCTCTGTTAAGGCTAATTTCCCAAACCTAGTGAGTCCCCCAGCAGCTTTGCTGGATTTTTGGGGTTTATTTTTTTCTCCTGCTAAGAGTGAGACTCTTTTTCTCCCACTCTTAGACATGATTTGAGATATCCTTTGACTTTGTAATGTGTTTTATGGGCTATGGGGTCTTTTACTCCATAGGGCTTCATGTATTTTTGGTATGTGGGTTACACAGCACCCTCTGTGCAGTAACCCAGGGGTGTTGTAGCAACCCCCAAACATAGACTCCATACCCTGGGACTGACTACTGTCTCCCAGGGCATGTAAAGTCACCATTGGCTTTACTAGTCTTCAAATTGTGAACAGAACCAGTACAAACCGTCATATTGTGGACATACTAGTCGGGGCATTTCGATTGCCCCGGAGTCTGTTGTTCGAGGGGGCACTGTCCAGTCCCCCCCGACCGAGTTTTGGCTGGTGGCAGTGGATACTAACTTTTATAAAAGACTGCAAATATATTCCTATGGGATTTTCCCATTGTTTGAGGCTACCACTTTTTAATATAGCCTCGAACATGCCGCCGGTTTATTAAATTAATATAAATTCACTGGTTGGTATTTTTTGCTGAAACTCGGTTCCAAAATGGCGTTTGTGTTCGCTTCTGTGGCTCCAACCCAAGTCAATCCCTTTGTTCCACTTTTTGTCGGGCTTCTCCACAGAAGCCTTCAAAAGTGGTGCCACTCTGTCTGGGTACCACAGGGGGCGTGGGAGGGTGTTTAGGCACCCTGAACTGAGTTGCATTGGCAACTCAAGTCACACCCTGGTGTGATTGGCCCAGTGGTGAGCCGCCCGTCTCACCACTTAGCTTGTTTGAGTGACAGCTAGGATTGATGAATGGGGGTTTTCTGCATAAAAGCAGAGCTTTGGGGACTTGAACTTCAGAAGTCGCCACAGGACCTAAAGAATCCGAGGAGGGAGAAGCCGAGCCGACCTGCAACAATGACACCACCAGCGGAGCCCTGCTGAACCGTCTCACCACTTTTCCCGACAACAGAGGAGATCTCCAGTCCGGAGAGTCTTCTTCCTTTGACTGGTGGGGATAACCAGTTTGCCCGTCTTTTCGCCTTCCTGGATCATCTCGTGGCCGCCTTGCCTGTGCCAAGCACCCCGGCAACCAGTATACCAGGGTTTACCACTACCGCAAAGAAAAGGGTAGTACCTTGTAACCAGAGAACTCTGCGGCTGGTTTCCTCCCTGGCAGTGCAACGACCTTCATCGTTCCTCCACGTCGAGACCTCCTCTTCCTCTGGACGAAACACTGACTTGGACCCGCTGACAGGAACAACTGGCCCCGTTGGAGTGTGCTTCGACAGATCGTTCGGGGTGACAGTAAATCCTCGACTTTCTAACCTGGGTTAGCCGGGGGCCTGTTAACTAACTTTTCCTGACTTGATCTCCTCTTTTTGAACTATCTGCAAAGACTATTTGGGCATAACCCCACTGTGTGATCCTGGACACATTTTGCTTGCTCTCTCTAAGAGTGGGCCTGGCATTTGAACTTCCTTGATCTCCTGTAGACTTTGCCTAACCTACCTCACTGTGGTTCTTTTAAAAGTATTGAAATTGTGTGCTTCCATAACTCTGCCTTTTCCCTCCCTTTTTTGATAACTTATTAGAGTGCCATCTTAGGTTAAGCGCTCACCTCTGTCTGAAAATAAGTGGTGTTTCTCACTAAGACTTGTCTAATAAGTAATCAGAGTTGTATATCTATCATAGTGACTGTGTGTTGAATTTACTTACCTCTTTTTGTGCTAGTGTAATTTACAAGTGTGTCTTTAAATAAATAATTATATACTTTTACACCAAAGCTCTGGTCAGTGTTTGCTTGTGCTACTGTATCTCTGTACCTATTTTGTACACTCTATATACTGCCTAACTCTTCTTGAGAGAAGACTGACTGCTCAGCCACAGCTACCAGGTAAATCTGGGTGGTACAGACTGCTACCAATTGGGTTTACTGCCAACAACTTTAGTCTTAAGCCTTTTGCAGCGGTCCCTAAGGGAACTGCACAGGTTTCTGCCTAACATGTGCCAAAAGGAACGAAAGGACAAATCACGTCCCAGGGGTCACCACTTGAAAGAGAGCATCCCCCAACTGACAAACAGGTTATAAAGACACTCACTCCACCAGGGTGGAAACCGCCACGCGTTCCGCTGTTTTCACGTATATGGGAAAAAAAGTCTGAGGAAGCTTGGTACACAAGCGGAACGCGTGGCCGTTTCCACCCTGGTGGGGTGAGTGTCTTCACCCCACCAGGGTGGAAACCGCCATGCGGAAACACCTGTTTTCACGTATATGGGAAAAAAAGCCTGAGGAAGCTTGGTACACAAGCGGAACGCGTGGCGGTTTCCACCCTGGTGGGGTGAGTGTCTTTATAACCTGTTTGTCAGTAAGGGAGGCAGGAGAGATGCCTACCCTTTTTAAGCCATTAGGCAGTGTTGGTTGCACAAGATTGTTTGTAATGAAATAAAAATACTTTTTTGAGCAAGCGGCTTGGTCTTGTGTGCAGGGATTATTGTGCTACATGTTGTTGTTGAGGGTTTTTTGAAGTGCACCTTCCGCCATACGTGTGTATTTTTGTATATATATATATATTACATGGCCACAGTAGTGGCCATGTAGTTATGGTTAAGTTGCTGTTTCCATAGGAAGAGCACTTTTTGGGCGGCTTATAACTTCGCTCTCCCTGGACGGATCCTCACCAAACTTTGCAAAAAAAGTATGTGGGTCACTCCGAATTTGCAAAGTTTGGTGAGGATTCGTCCAGGGGGGGCAAAGTTATAGGGGGGGTCCCAAAACCTTTTTTTTTCCCATAGACTGAATGGGAAAAAACTTTGCGCACGGCCACAGGCCAAACCGCTGGACGGATTTACACCAAATTTGCGGCAGGAGCAAGGGCTTGGTCCCGAAAGCGTGCTTTTGAACATTTGGTGTAAATCCGTCCAGTCATTTTTATAAAATGACCAAAATGTAAGGCAAAAAAATGTGTGATATCTGTGTTCGCTTCGCGGACGGACTTCCCTGTTAGCTCCGCGGACAGCACCCCGATTGGCCCATGGCCTTGTGTCATGTCCGCGGTCATGCAACGTGTTCGCTGATTGGACGGCAAGGGGCGTGGAGCGCGTCAGATTTTCTGTGGCGCCCGCCATCTTGTATTCGCCGTCGACCGCGTACAGCGCAGTGAAACATGGATAAAAAATTGTATTTAGTGCCGTGTGTTGGTGTGAAAGAGTGTTTGGGGAGGGTGGCGGAGTATGAGATAGGTTCAATGTTTTGTTTTTTTTATGTGCTAGACGTTTTTGTTGCATTCCATTTGTCCGCAAAGAACACGGCTGTTCTGACATTTTGTAAGTAAACTAAATGGTGGGGTCTTTAGAGGACGGAGTATGTGTCATTTTTGTTCGCATGGAAGGTAAAAATGAGCTATGAACACTCGCGGTGTACTTGATTGTTCGTAAATACACAAACTGGGGGTGTCCTCAGGACGCTGTCCATATTGTAATCTGTCTAGTTGAATGTGTTCTAAGAACACTTGTGGTGTCCCGAAATGGTTGCAATTACACAAAATGGGGGTGTTCTGAGAACGTTGTTTGTATTGTTCGTTGTCAGGGTGAAAGTGTTTTAAGACCACTCCTTTTGTCTGGTAATAGTACAATTTCCTATGGGCGTCAACCGACTTTTTGTCCAATAAAGAACGATAAATCCGGCTAGTGTGCGCTGACATTATGTGATAATCCTATGACTAGCGATATTAACCTGGCTGACTTGCTTTTGCGACACTAAATCATATCTCCCGCCCCTAAGCCTGATATTATCAAAGCATTCATATTCCCCGCCTCTATCCGTGACGTTGCAGGGTGCATCATCAAACGCGCCCAGTCGTCTCCAGTCCTAAGTGACTTTACACAGAACCCGGAAGACAACACATTTTATGTCACAACACAGAGCGCCACAATTCGGAATATGAAACAGTGATTTAAAAGCAAACAGCAAGATTGTAAATTTTGTAAAGTACATTTATTTGACATCAAATGTTTAGAGAATATTCAGCAATTTGCATTTGTCTTTGTTGTCGATCCACAAAAGTTCATGTTGAGGCACGCAATGTTCCTTTGCGTTACAGAGGGTGTTATATCAGCTTACAACTCAGCGCGCCACCATTCGGAATATGAAACTGTGGTTTAAAAGTAAACAGCAGGATTGTACATTTGGTAAAGTACATTTATTTCACATGAAATGTTTAGTGAATATTCAGTGATTTGCTATTGTCTCTGCTGTCGATCAGCAAAAGTTTATTTTGAGCCACGCGTTGTTCCTTTGCGGTAGATAGGCTGTTGGTTTATGATAAAAGCAGTAAATGGTTGCTCTGATAATCGGAAGGTTGCTCCAACAACGAGCCATTAGACCACCCTATTGGTTGGTATGTTGTTTGTAGCCGCTAGTACTGCATAAGGGCATATTGGTCCTTGGCGATTGTCCCATAAAATGGTGAGGGTCATGAAGTTGCATATCTGGACCTGCACCTGGCAGTTGAAGACCCCATCTGCTGGAGTCTGTAAATCGTGACATAGGCAAAATGGTGCCACAACCTGTTTTAAAAAACATAAATTAGTCTCACCAGCCGATCTTCATTAAAAATCATGATTTTATTTATTAGGGCGTGAAACTATTTGCTATCGAAGATAGTGCAACGGAGTATGTTAATAATAAAATAATATTTTCCCATTCATATAGCGCTAAGAACCGTGAGGTATCTAAGTGGTGCTTATTATTAACCACGGTGTGTGGTGCTCATTTATCGACCAATGAAGGATGAAAGGCTGAGTTTGGCCTTGCTGGGATTCTAACTTGCGTTAGTCAAAAGCGAGCGTTGTACTCGCTGTGCCACTTGACAGGCTACAGTGAAGTGGCACAGTGAGTAGAACGCTTGACCGCCTACAGACCGGTTAAATTATTTCTATTAACCCACCCTGTGTCGTCTGCCTTTTTCAGAGCCCTCTAAACGACACGGGATCAATTCGGCGGTGATAGTGCGCGGTAGAAAACACCATTCCACTTTCAACGAACAAGTTCAACTTGAGCGGTCTTTAATGCTACGCTATTGTAATTATATTTGGTATAAAATAATCTAACAGTACAATTGCAATTTCCATTGTCTACGAGTAGTGCAGTCCCAAAATACGACTCTGCGTGTGCCAACGATCTTTCACATAGTGATATAATATATAAAAGTGGTTTCGTTTCAGAAATTTCATCCTTATCGTCTCTTATGTTTTAGCAACACTCCTTCAAGAGAATTCTTTCATCACAATCTCTGTCTGTCAAGGTCAAAACACAATACAACCTTATAGTCCGCTTCGTGAGCCTCTCCGGGGCCCGAGAAAAAAATAGAAACAGCTGACCTTCACTGTGAACGAGCATAAATTCTTACTTTGCAACATTCTGTGTAAAGCCATCTGTGAGAAAATGGTTTTTGCACGCCATGTTTGTATATTTTTTCCGTGATATTAAAAAAAGTTTGTTTAAGGGACATTATGGTTCTAAGTACAGCCGAAAGACCCCTGAAAATCGCAAGTTATGGTAAGCTATGAAAAATATCTCGCGCCACCAGCGTGCACTGCTAAAACTAACACCCAGGACATCAAAGATGACATTGCAAATGTCATTGATGAAATCACTGATGACATCACATGTGTATGTACTTTTCATGGAATTTGTGTACTAGGGATTTTTATTATAATGTTGCGAAAAAAGTGTCAAGGATATTTCAATAAATATCATACCGTTATTAGTGCTTTGAACGATGCATTGATATAAATAGCATTGTATTATGGGATTCTATCTAGTATACTGAGCTACTAATGGAGTAACATAGCATTGTGTGCAGAGTACAAGATGAAAGTATAATATTTGTAATGTTAGTATGTTGAATAATGAAATGATAATTGTCCTGACATGTTCGAAAAATTCACAAAATGGGGGTGTTCTGAGGACGTTATTCGTATTGTGTGATTGCTTAGCTGTATGCAATGATGGAATGGCACAGAGAGTAAAGTGGACGCCGTCCGCGGACACCGCGGCTGTTCGTGGACAGGGCGTGCTACATCCGGGTTTTTCCAGGAAATCCAACATGGAAAGAAGACTGTACGGATCAGCCAATCAGATGTCGAGGTTGTGGATTTGTGTTGAAAGAGACTGTGTGTGGTGAAGATGGCAAAGTGGAGAAAGTCAGGGTGTTGGTGCTTGGAGATATGTTTGTGTATGGTTTACAACAGTACGCTGAATGCAGGCATGTTGCAAAGAACTTTGATGTGAAAGGAGTGGAGGTGGTGTGGAGCACTGTGCCTGATTGCAATGTACAGGGAATTGTACAAGTTTGTGAGGATATGGCCACGATGAACAGTCCGCATGTGGTAGTTTTGCACTATGGTACTTTCCATTTGGGCAACGTCAGTGCTCCTACTTTGTTGGCTGATTTGGAACGCTTGGTTCAAGCTGTAATGAAGATCCTTCCAAATGCAAAAGTAATTTTTTCTGGATTACTACCTAGGGCAATATGGGACAATAGTTCAGTTTTTTTCCTCAGCAAAACATTGCTAGGTGTGTCATCAACCGAGGCATGTGTGCCTTCATGCTTAGAGCTGGTATGTTCTTCTGTAACAATGAGAATATTGATGCCAGTAATGCTGTTAATTTTAAAGAAGATGGCATTTATTTATCTTTTAAGGGAAATGCGTTTCTATTTTGGAATGTAAGGGTTGCTTTGGAGAAGGTTATGTAAAGATTTTAGGAGTAAAGTAAGAAAAAAAACAAGAAAAAAAATACAAAATAACAGGTGTCTGTCAAGCATTTGTAAAAAAAACAACAAAAAAAAATGGCTCTTTTCAGAGCCAACTTCAAAGTGGAAATGGGGCACACTATTTAAATTTACATTCACCACGCTCAGCTTTTCGATATGTCCGCGCACATAGCGGTAGTCCGCAGACATGAAAATCACTACGAGGGGGTTAGTATGTTCTATGTTACATGTATTTGAAGTCAGGGATATTATGGTTAAGTTGTGCTACTAAAAACCTATGAAATTCAGTGAAAAAACTTCGTTAAAGGGACGCTATGGTTAAGTTGCGCTACTAAAAACCTATGAAATTCAGTAAAAAAAATGTTGTTAAAGGGACGTTTATGGTTAATTTGCGCTACTAAAAACCTATGAAATTCAGTGAAAAAACTTTGTTAAAGGGACGTTATGGTTCAAAGTAAAACCGAAAAACCCTTGAAATTCGGCAGTTATGGTAAAATAAGCAACCATAACTCACGCCACCACCGTGCACTGCTAACACTAACACCCAGGACATCAAAGATGACATCACAAATGTCATTGATGACACATCACATGTGCATTTACATTTCATGAAAAGTCTGTACAAGGGATTCTTAGTGTAATGTTAATTAAAAAACTGTCAAAGATTATTGGAATAAATATCAAGTGATAATCAGTGCATTAAGCTATGCATTGATATAAATAGCATTCTATTATTAACGTCAATCCAGTATACTAAGGTACTCATGTAGAAACATAGGCATTGTGTGCAGCATACATGATGGAGGTGATATATTCATAGCTTGCCATGTTCAATATTGAAATGATAACTGTTTTCATATTAGAGTTTTGAGTACAGTGAAACTACATAATTGCATTATTATACACAAATCACAAAGAGAGAACACCACATACAAATATGAATATATACAAGGGAATTGAAGTAGGAAAAAGAAACAGCAATAGTAGCAGAAAGTGTTCATAACCTAACTGATTACCTTTATGGAGAGAAATGATTGCTCTGTTTCAAAGCTGTTACTTACCCTATCTATATATATCACATGATGTGTCTGGATCCTAAGGAAAATAGTGTGAGTTCAACATATACAAATATGAGCATATACAGGGAAAGTAGAGTAATAAAAAAACATCAAAAGTATCAGAAAGTGCTGATAAATCTGCTGATAATTTTAATGCACAAAAAGGATTGCTGTCTTTCAAGGTTGTGACTTCTCCTATGTATATGTTTCATATGATATGACTGGACCATAAGGGAATTGTTCTAAGAACATACTTGAAGGATAAGTCTACGAATATAGTAATTTACAATTTTTAGTTCCTGGCTGTTACTGAAGAAAATCATGTGGCCTAGATATGCCAGGAAAGGAAAAAAAGGGAGAGCCAGCCACGTGATGTCATCAGTGATGTCATCAATGACATTTGTGATGTCATCTTTGATGTCCTGGGTGTTAGTGTTAGCAGTGCACGGTGGCGGCGCGAGTTATGGTTGCTTATCTTACCATAACTGCCGAATTTCAGGGGTTTTTCGGTTTTACTTTGAACCATAACGTCCCTTTAACAAAGTTTTTTCACTGAATATATATATATATATATATATATATATATATATATATATATATATATATCATACATTACTTTGTGTATTGCGTAACAATAACAATCCTTGATTAGTAGTGAAAGACTTGATCATAAACTCTTCATGGTCATGTGTGTGATCTGGGATGGGTGAGAGCCATCTTATTTCAATACGTACAATCAATCTCATGGACTCAAAGTGAATTTATCATCCCTTCAGATGGCTTAGCTGCATGGGTGAAACAGGGTGGCACACGGGCTTAGCATACATGTCTGGCACGTCAAACGTGGAGCAGGGTTGGGGGTTATCCATAGCATATGTAATGAATGTGGGGTCTACGAGGGGACAGAACATGTTTTATGGAGATATCTTGTTTTCCTCAAACTCCAGGTTCAGCCCGGTCATCTGTAGGTCAATGATGGAATGCAGAAGGTGAAAGATACAGTGTTTGTCATGTAACTTGTTCGCGCCTAGTCTCCCGTGAGAACAGGACTGCAGCAGGGACGCCGAGGGGAGGAGAGTGAGGGAAGCGCCGGGCTTGCTGTGCACGGTCAGAAGGGGAGAGCTGCAGCCTTGCAGGCCGCTTGGGCTTGTGAGGCCCAATAGTTTTGTCTCAAGACGGAGTCTGAGTGTGCCATAAAATGGATTCTGGTACCATCCTAATAGATGAGCATTACAGCAACATGTGTCGGTCCGCAGTCACCCTGCATCCCTGCCCATAGGTGCACGGGTGGCTGCTGGATGAGTCATAGTCTGAATGCTTGGCGAGAATGGAGGGGAAAGGGGCATGAAGATCTTTCCTCCCATACACAATGGGCCTCATTACAAATCGCCCGGTATTGAAACAACGGTGGCGGTAAACCCGCCGCCACCGTTGTTTCCATGTCGGGCGATCACAACTCCTGCAGGTGGGAGGTGATGTTCCCGCCAGGTCTGACCTGGCGGGTTTAACACCGCCCGCCTGCAGGCAGACGAGGAAACACCGGCAGCATTATGAGATGCTGCCGGTGTTTCCATGATCCCCATTCCCATTGAGGCCCATAGGACTCAATGGGAATGGGGATTAACACCATTCTGCCTCCGTGATTCCCGGGAAAACGGGGTTGTAATGCCGTGGTAATTCCGGGAATCACAGAGGCGGAATGGTAATACGAGTCCGGCGGTAAGCAGGCGGTTTTACCGCCTCAGTTACCGCCGGAATCATAATGAGGCCCAATGTACTTTTTACTTCAAGCTAAATACATGTCTTTCAAATTATAAACTATGTTTTCTTTTTACTTAAGATTCGCTGATACACTTGAAATGGTAATCACTTGGCAGACAATTAATAACAATTGCTAGTGTGTTTAAAAGTTGATTTGCTGGCTTCATTTACATATATTCGGACAGTTATTGCAGAATGTAGAGGGAGAGTGTGGAATGTGCTATTACAGACACCAACTGCACTATTGGCATCATTTCCAAATTCTTTCATGGAAGCACAATGTAATGTTTGTTATGATGTATTTAATTCTATCATCATTTTGAATATAACGTGTCATATTTGTCCCTTTGCGCAAATGCACACGTCTATGGATGCTATACAAAACTAAATCAAGTGAGGCTTCCAATCTCCTGTCTTAGCTACTCTTATTCATGGATGTAGTTTACAAATGCTTTCGAATTGCTCAATGATGGTTGTTCACACACATAGATGGACATAAAAGACAGCAGCTCACCCCCTGGGTATGACATATATACTGTTTTCTGTGATATATCTACAAAACATTCTACAGGCAATTGTGGATACCAACATTACTCAGCAAATATTTGGGGGAAATTGCCTATATATGGACATATTGGGCAGATGGTTCAATGCTTGGGCATGAATACCTTACGTTGAAGTACAAGTTAGAGGTATGAGAATGAAACCATTTTAGCTCGGGACAGATGCAATGGCAGTATCAATATACAGGAAAACAACCACGATTATAGAACACACTACATGAGGTGGTACTTGAACCTTAAAATAACAGCACCTCTACATTAGAGAAATTCCTCCCACATGCAACCAACAAATCAGATATTCGGAAATCAAGTGGGGCATGTTCAGAGGAACTGGGTGGAGACTATTGAACTCATTCATGAACATATACCCAGTGCTCCAGATAAGATTTTGAGGTGGAGCATTTTTCTCCCTATTATTTAAAGTTTGGAGTAAAACGATGTTTAAGGAGTAAAAAAGTAAATCCCTTTCCGAATGGGAGTATTTTATGGGCAAGTAAAATACATTTATATAACATAAATGTGTTCATCCACATAAAAAGATACATTTTCAATTCTTCCGATCAGGCAGTAAAAATAGTTGAGTTTCTTCATCTAGCGCTATGTGCACCACTGGTCCAAACATATCCATGGAGATGTGTTGATGAAAGCAGGGGGGCATGCTCCTCATTTGACCTTTGAGAAGGTGTTATTTAATGCCAGATGTGCCCTATGTATATTTAACTGGATGTGTAAGCCGTGTCCAGGCAGATCTGGTTGAACGGGGATTGACCCCATAGAGATGTTAAGAATGGAGTACACACAGCCTTATTTTGGATACCCTAGTGAACATGGTGGAGTAAACCGCATATTGTCCATGCCTGCTCAGCTGGCCGTGATCCCTTTTCCACGTGGGTTGGACAAAGACCTGGTAATATGGATTTTTCCGAGGTTAATGTGCCATTTCCTGCCACAGCCTGAACATCACTTTGATTACAACAATGCATGCTTGCTTTCACAGCAATTGTCAGTAATGGTATCCATGAGTAATGGTAACCATCATTGCATCCATTATTAAAGCAGTTGTTTTCCCGCAGGCATTCCAGCCTCTACACCACTATCAAAATCAGTGACTGTTTCTTATTTATTGATTGGAGTATTTTTACTCCCTCTTTTTCTGTTTTGGGAGTATCTGCCTAATTTTAGGGGGCCGAAGCGGCTGATACAACCCTTCTGTGTAGGCCTAAAAACACCTATGGTGGCTCCTAATTACACAGTTGACATATCACTTGTATATATCTTATATATTATATTCTAAGTACTGGACATTGGGCCTCATTACAACGCTGGCGTTAAGGGGTTAACGGCGCCGTAAAAGGCTGCGGCGCCGTTAAACCCTTAACGCCAGATTCACACTTTAACGCCTGCTTTTTGCAGGGGTTAAAGTCCAACCCGCTAAGGGACCTTGGTGCTAATTACGGCACCGTAAATTACGGTGCCGTAATGAGCGCCTTCCCCATTCCCATTGAGCCCTATGGGCCAAAAATTGGAATGGGGAAGGGGCCATGGTGAATGGGGATTTACCGCCCACCAACCTTGGAATGGGGCGGTAAATCCGCCATCCACCGTGGCGGAATCCGGCATGGACCATGGTGCTAATAGCACCATGGTCCAACGCCAGGGTTGTAATGAGGCCCATTGAAACCAATCCTTAAATTGGGCCTTCTCATTGAAAGTAAGTGCTGGGCTAGTAATAGCCGAGGAAAAACGTAGCTCATGATGCATGCAGTTTTGCACAGAATTGTCTGAATGATTTGAACTAATCATGTACTTGAATGTTCCTGTTGATATTTCACTTGTGGTTTTACAATGACTATGCTCCATTGTTTGATGTTCAGAGATATCTTACTAAGTGGACTATTAGTGGCCAAGGGCCTAATCTTCGATTATGGAAACAGAAGAGGACCATTGTTTTGATGATAGGATGTTAGGGAAGAGATAACTGAATTTGACCTTTGAGAAGGTGTTATTTAATGCCAGATGTGCCCTATGTATATTTAAATGGATGTGTAAGCCGTGTCCAGGCAGATCTGGTTGAACGGGGATTGACCCCAAAGAGATGTTAAGAATGGAGTACACACAGCCTTATTTTGGATACCCTAGTGAACATGGTGGAGTAAACCGCATATTGTCCATGCCTGCTCAGCTGGCCGTGATCCCTTTTCCACGTGGGTTGGACAAAGACCTGGTAATATGGATTTTTCCGAGGTTAATGTGCCATTTCCCGCCACAGCCTGAACATCACTTTGATTACAACAATGCATGCTTGCTTTCACAGCAATTGTCAGTAATGGTATCCATGAGTAATGGTAACCATCATTGCATCCATTATTAAAGCAGTTGTTTTCCCGCAGGCATTCCAGCCTCTACACCACTATCAAAATCAGTGACTGTTTCTTATTTATTGATTGGAGTATTTTTACTCCCTCTTTTTCTGTTTTGGGAGTATCTGCCTAATTTTAGGGGGCCGAAGCGGCTGATACAACCCTTCTGTGTAGGCCTAAAAACACCTATGGTGGCTCCTAATTACACAGTTGACATATCACTTGTATATATCTTATATATTATATTCTAAGTACTGGACATTGGGCCTCATTACAACCCTGGCGTTAAGGGGTTAACGGCGCCGTAAAAGGCTGCGGCGCTGTTAAACCCTTAACGCCAGATTCACACTTTAACGCCTGCTTTTTGCAGGGGTTAAAGTCCAACCCGCTAAGGGACCTTGGTGCTAATTACGGCACCGTAAATTACGGTGCCGTAATGAGCGCCTTCCCCATTCCCATTGAGCCCTATGGGCCAAAAATTGGAATGGGGAAGGGGCCATGGTGAATGGGGATTTACCGCCCACCAACCTTGGAATGGGGCGGTAAATCCGCCATCCACCGTGGCGGAATCCGGCATGGACCATGGTGCTAATAGCACCATGGTCCAACGCCAGGGTTGTAATGAGGCCCATTGAAACCAATCCTTAAATTGGGCCTTCTCATTGAAAGTAAGTGCTGGGCTAGTAATAGCCGAGGAAAAACGTAGCTCATGATGCATGCAGTTTTGCACAGAATTGTCTGAATGATTTGAACTAATCATGTACTTGAATGTTCCTGTTGATATTTCACTTGTGGTTTTACAATGACTATGCTCCATTGTTTGATGTTCAGAGATATCTTACTAAGTGGACTATTAGTGGCCAAGAGCCTAATCTTCGATTATGGAAACAGAAGAGGACCATTGTTTTGATGATAGGATGTTAGGGAAGAGATAACTGAATTTGACCTTTGAGAAGGTGTTATTTAATGCCAGATGTGCCCTATGTATATTTAACTGGATGTGTAAGCCGTGTCCAGGCAGATCTGGTTGAACGGGGATTGACCCCAAAGAGATGTTAAGAATGGAGTACACAAAGCCTTATTTTGGATACCCTAGTGAACATGGTGGAGTAAACCGCATATTGTCCATGCCTGCTCAGCTGGCCGTGATCCCTTTTCCACGTGGGTTGGACAAAGACCTGGTAATATGGATTTTTCCGAGGTTAATGTGCCATTTCCCACCACAGCCTGAACATCACTTTGATTACAACAATGCATGCTTGCTTTCACAGCAATTGTCAGCAAAGGTATCCATGAGTAATGGTAACCATCATTGCATCCATTATTAAAGCAGTTGTTTTCCCACAGGCATTCCAGCCTCTACACCACTATCAAAATCAGATGCGGGTGCAGATGTAATTGTTCATGCACAGAACTTGGAAACTAGTGGAGCAGATCTCCCATTTGAAGCCATGATCTGTCTGGGAAAATACTCCAAAATGACCCACATGCTTTATCTGTACTGGGGATTAGCCACCTTCATACGTATACATGCCCATTAAAAATGGTACTTCCCTGCTCGCTATAATCTCTCTAAACATAATTTTTTGATAGATGCTTTTCTCCTTAATGTTGCAACTTCAATACTTCATCATCTTTTTCTTTTCTTGTGTCCTCACTTCTAAACTCTTATATATTCAGTCCAAATTAAACATTCAATTGTGGATGATCTAATTTGAAATATATTGTGATCTTTAACGTTGTGTTTCATTATTAGATTTCATATTATATTTGTGTTGCTCTTTGAAAATTCCCAAAATGTTTTCTATTTATTTTGTCTTAAAATATAGGAGAGTGCATGGACTTTTCAGGAGGAACATTTAAAATAATAGTTTAGGGAATTCTTGAACAAGTCTAGCACTCTCGTCCTCCTGCAATTTTAAATGGACAACACAGATTATTTTCGTTTAGGATTACTTTGAAATTGCTTAAACAGATGTATTCAGGTAATACATGGAGATACTACAGGTACATCTCTGACACAAGATGGATTTCTTGATCCATACAGTTAGTCTTATTCTGAAGGGAAGGGAGATTATTGTGGATTGCATTGTTTAATTGATTTAGACAGGATAATGGGTAAAACACTTTACAAATAGTCTCCCCACATTTTGCTTTCAAATTGTCTTACAAACCTTTTCTAAATAATGTTTTGATATTTTTCTTCTCCAAGCCAAGCCTCAAAGCGTGCCCTCGCGGAACAACATTTCTGCAACTTCAGGAACCAAGATCATAGGTGTTGCACCTCTAGGAAATGTTGGAATCCGACAGAGTGAGATCTATAAAACCCTCAAGCCATGAGTATTGAGTGATTACTGAAAAGATGAACATTAACTGAGTTTGTAATTGGAACTAGGCACACCTCTTGCAGTTGTATGACCCAATAGCTGTTCGCATAGAAGTATAGTCTTGGAAAGCCTATTTTAGCTTGAATGCACAGAGTACAAACGACACGTTTGTAGGAGACAGATTAATTTAATCTACATATTCATTAAAGGGTCGGCAAATCGATCCCTATAAATCTTCATATGTTCTGCCAAGATATATGCTACAGGACATTTTAAAATAATTACATCTGCAAATATGACACTGATAAACCTTTTAGCAACTGGGATTCCCGCCTGGACAAGAGCGATTGTGAAATAATGCAGAAAGCCTTGATGCATCGGCAGAACTTAATTAATGATAGAAGGCTTTACTTTCCTCTACCCCTGTCTATTTTTTTACATTGACAATAAATCCAGCCTAAAAGTTGAACCAGCCGTGACAAATAAACTTGAAACTACCTTGTTTGTTCACTGTAGCAACGATTATTCACATGTATTTGACAGTGACCACGTGTGAGCCAACAGATCAGCAACTCTAAGATATATTTGTATTTTATGTTTTTGGCAGTAGTGTGCTTTTGCTATGGTTTAACCCTTTACATTGACTTTTAAACAATAAAGGCTGCATCCATGGCTGGGAAAGGATACACAAATGTCATGGGTTATTGTTTCTGTGTCTTTCAACTGTCTCTTTGAATGCCACATACATAAAGGCATCTCTGAAAAAAAGAAACGTGTTCAAAAATCGAGCACCTAAAGAACTAAAAGATTTGCAGTTATCTTGCAGGTCAAGAAATATGGCAGTTATGGTAAGCTAAGCAACTGTAACTCGTGCCATCACTGTGCACTGCTAAGGCTAACACCCAGGAAATCGAACATGACATCACAAATGGATTACTGGATATTATATTATACTCACCCCCAATGAATCACCCATAGAGTCTGCAGACAGTACGAATGTCTGCAGACATCGGGTAGCATCAACAGAGCCCAGGAGTACAGGGGACAACAGAAAACGTTGTACCCTTCAACCAAGAAAATTATATTCATAAACCAACATTAAATATATTTACTACAACCAAATATTCAACATTTAAAAATCTAAAAATTATGTTTTCATTTAGCACACACTATTATGGAATGCACCAAGCACCAACCATAACTGTACACCTCAAATTATCAGTTCAGCGCAACTCTTCATACAGACTGAGATGCACCAGCAGCTCATTGCAAAACAACCTCTCACCAAATAGTAAGCACAGTGTATTTCTTTCTTTATTATTACCATTGACTATATACATTTTTCTCATAAGCAAATATCACCAGGTTTTATTTTGACAGAAATGGCAAACTCAGTTGAGTGACTAGAAGAAAATGTTACAAAAGAAGAAGTGAGTGAAGATGAAATCTCTAATGGTAAACAATACATCTTTCAATATTAACAAATAATGTAATGTATTCAGAACTCATGAAATTAATAGTTTCTTCTTTTCTTATAGTACATAGTTTAGAAAAAGCAACTACACCACAGATTAATTATGGAGATCCCAACAATCAGAAAGACAATCCCAATCCCAAACTGTAAACAAAAATTGGATGAATTTAGCAATGACTTTAAGGAACGTCTACATTATGTTAAAAATCATGTTATTATAAATGTTGATTATCACTGTTCTACTTGTACCGGTCTCCCTTTCCCCCAGCAATCAATCAAATTCACAAAATATGAATCAAAGATGGTTTGTTGAAACATCTCTCTCCCTCCCCATCATGATTTTGTAGAAATTCCAAATTCTCCCATGTATGTTTCCCATTCCAATACCCCATCCCTTTCATAAATACATGTATTTTTTATGCAATAAAAATCTTGCATATTATTTTGTCATAAATGTATTCATTTTTTAAACCCCAATTAATAGTCTAATGACTATATGACTGTTCGGAGTCCGTTTACGCAATGGATTATGTATGTGGACATAGTGCCATGTCCAAACATGTCAGTTCCAGCATAATGCACTATTAATTGCTCCACTGACAGCAAGCCCAATTGCAGACATCCCTGCGCATGTGCCTGGTGGCCCCCTCTCGCAGAGGTCCATGGACATCAGTCAGTGGTGCGGATGCCCCGGACATCATCAATAGACTGCACCCGTGAGACTTGATTACGTGTACGTGGACAGTGTTTGTGCTTCACAGACAGTTTACAACTGCATCTAGGATGTTCCAAATGGAAAGTCTACCCTTCCAGAGATCCTAGACCCATTCTTGGTTGTTCTGTCAACTATTCAAGGCTTATTTTTGACTCTATAGTCCACGGAGAGTCATGCAGTCCATGGATGGTTCCTCTGAAGAGACCCACCCATTACTTTTAGTCATTCTCAAACTGCCTATCCAGGAGAGAGCACCGCAATAGACACCTGCAGAATTGCATCCCGTTTCTCATTCCAATGGCATCTGATATGGCCATCCCTCCTCCCCTGGGGCCACCAACACCACCTGAAGGGCCTGTACAGGGGAACAGGGGAACAGGTGCAATGATGCAGAGGAGGATCAAGAGGACCAGAAAGATGGGTTAGAGGAAGATCCTATCACTAGCACCAAGTATCACTTAAAAATGTTCTACAACTCATTTGCATCTGTGTTTCCTTTCATTTAGAAAAAACTTACACACAGTGCTGCAGTAAATGCAAATATATGTTTTTACTTTCAACAACATGCTCCTAAAAATATTTTTTTAAACACACTGCATTTTCTACTTTTCAATCCATATAAATGTCATACATCCCAACCTTTCTCATTACATCCCTTATAGTGCCCCCATTCTCCACCTGCTCAAACATATGTGTATACTGCCAAAGTATCTATATATAACACTTCACATTACACATAAAGTACTGTTCTTTTCCAACCATTACTATGAGATGCCCAACCCTACTCCAACTGCAATCTGCCATTGCATCATCACTAGGCCACAGTTTCCCTATTTTTGAAAAACACTGCACCCTAAACCCACCACTTATCCCGCTCAGTAACCATACCAATGTAAGTGACTTCAATCCAGCAATCCAACTAAGTCAATGCCTAGTCTGGGATGCCCAATGGAAGCCCTTATTAATATATTTTTATGTCAAATTATTTGAATCTGGATGATAAACCCTTATATAACGCCCCTCTTTTTGAATCCCCCTGACCTCACTGAGCCAAGAAGTAGGTTTGTTTTGAAAATTAAAAGATTTATTTGAGGAATAATATATATATATATATATCACACTTTGTGAATACATTAATATTTGATAGCACACTTATGACTATAACAGTGATCAACAAAGGGTAATATTACAATAGCACAATATTTTGATCACTTAGGAGTTGGTATAGAAAGAATAAGGTAGCAGAGAATACTTTTATGGTTCAAGGAACGCAAGATGGGAAAGAATGCAGTACGGACATAAACTTGATATGGTTTCAACAATAGATAATATGATCACTTTTTCCCTTGTGACAACTCACCCCACCCCCTTATGCAATATAAAGAGATGGAAAGAAGAGCACACAGTTTTCAGGAATACAATCAAAATGCAGTTCAAATTCCAGTTCCCCCCAGCAAGCTTAGAGAAAACCGGTAAGCTTTTAAACAGGCAAAAATACTTTTAAATGTGATTGCAATGAAGTGAAAAATATGCTAAAAGTGATGTTAATTCACTAAAGGAGACTCAGGGTAGGTGATAGTTAATATGAATTGGTACAGGTCGACACTAGCAATGATTCATGAGTGATTATCATGTGGAAAACAAATTTCAGCAGTTGCAAGCAAAAGACAGCTATTTTTAACATGTGGTGAAATTGAGCTAGTTTTCAATTCGCGGCCCTTTTTTTCCGAGCGTGTAAAGCGCGATTACAGAAAAACTATAAGGATCTTAGCTTTAAAATGACATTTAAATCTCGCTTCTAGGACGTACGGTTCAAAAGATACGGATGTTTTTGTGGAGGTAGATTTTCAGAAATAAAATCAAAGTTTCAGAATGACAGATGACGCATTTACAGATTTGAAATCACAGGATGGACACACAATTATAAATGCAGTTCTGAATAGGTTGAAATGGATGGGATAGGATCACTTTAGACTAAGAGATTGGTTCTGTACAGTTCTTGGCTGGATACTCGCTCCTAGTTTTGGACTGGAATGGACCTCGTCACAGATCTGGTCAGGTTCGGACTGCACTCTCGCGACCGGACGGTCAGGCACTGGTTCTGCTCACAGCACGCTCTCTGGTCTGCTATCGCCACTGCACAGCGGCGTGGTCCTGTTGGTCTGGATACAGCACTGCTATCTCTGGATCTCGGTTATGGCACGAGGTTCTGGGCCAGAAGTGAACAGCACGACAGGCGGTTGAATAGTTTGGTTAGGTTGCTGGATTCTGGGGCCTCTGAAAAGGATTCAGCTTGTGGATTAGGCCTCTTTTCTCCAAGGTTCTAGAGTTTAGTTCTAGAGTTTGGTTCTGGAGTCTATTTGGAGTCTAAGTTCTGGAGCCTGGAATCTCTGTCTGGATCTTGTGGTCCTTCTGGATATTGTCTGGGTCTGGTCAGGTAGAGTGTTGCGCAAGAAATCGGTTGAAGAGTGGAAAGAGCAGTCCCTATCTGGGTCTCAGTGGTTCTTTTTAAGTGTTTCCAAAGGGGGTGTGGAGGCTGACTTTCTATGCCCAACCCACTAAGGATTTGATAGGTTAGAGGATTCCCTGTGACCTGACTGGAGAACGGAGTAGTGAGTCAGAATTAGTCACCAGGTATCATTTTTATGGCTGAAAGAAATAACACCCCCCTTTGGTTTCTCAAGAAAATCAATTTTTCATAATCAAACATGTTTCCAAAATACGGAAGTTGTTGAGAATACATGTGTACATCACAAATTAATTAAGACAGGTCCCTGTTCAACCCTGCTCTTTCTAAGAGCTTGGGTTCAGAAATGACAACTTATTCGCGATTGTAGTGGGTTTTCGCAATATTGGTTTTGCACCAAATCTTACACAGAGGTACACACCCTCTCTGGACATATTCCAGTAAGTTTTCATTTTTCTAGCATAAACACAGTGTCTACAATATTAATAAATCCAGGGTTTGGTGTCAGAACATCGTACGGATTCCAGCTTAGTCTCAAATTGTGAGTGCATTTGTCATATTAAGAATCCCAAAGTTGTACATTTCTGTCAGCTTGATACAATATTTTATAAGCAATTTAATAAAACATACATTTGCTTCCAATTCAGTACACCCATTGGTTTGTCCCTGCCCCTAGAAGCTTGGCTTGACTCAGAGGTCACATGTCTTGTTTTTCCTATAGCAGTATTGACAGTTACACCTCAAATCAGCATGTTCTATTCATCCCAAAGCCCCCATTGTTCCTTCCTCCGGGCTGCATGGAAAATCTCCTCCCTCTTAATCAACAGGACCATGCAAATTCCTGCCTTTTGGTGTAGAGCCTGGGAAGAGTAGGTGTGAAGAGTTCTCATAGACAAGCAAGCCTTTTGAAGTCTCAGCTAACTCAGGTTACTGTTTAGCTTCTGAAATACAGGTCTCCTGTCAGAATTTAGATTGCCAGCGCCGGTCGGTGGTGAACACCGGTACTGCACCCATTTTGACAACTGTCTATCTTTAAAAGGGTTTTTACTTTGA
This sequence comes from Ambystoma mexicanum, assembly GCF_040938575.1. NCBI lineage: Eukaryota > Metazoa > Chordata > Amphibia > Caudata > Ambystomatidae > Ambystoma > Ambystoma mexicanum. The sequence continues at coordinate 350,912,579 of NC_090930.1, read as the reverse complement.
TAGCATATGATTCTTGCTGATATTGTATTGATGTGGATGCAGTAGAGTAATGTAGAACACCCAACAAGATGTTGTATCCTTTTGGTGGTTTTAGGCAGTGATCTCCTGTGTTCACTGACATGGCAAAGTGTGCAGCAGCCTATTTTTCAGATTTTTACTGCACATTTTTGGATGATCTCTGGCGAGCAGCATGCTTTCCGGCGGCCATTATGATGTTTCCGCTGCCAGTAATGCACAGCGATGTTGCAGGGCTTGGATGCGTGGGTTGAAACATCCCACACCAAGTATGATTCCATTTTGGAGATTCACAAAGAAACAAATACATATTCCATAAGCACTTTCCTCATTTTTGCTACAATAATAAATACTGTATACCTTTCAATTATATCATTCCAGCATAATACAAATACAGTATACTCCCTCTACAGTACGTATAATTACTATACACATATTACTGTAATGTGAATGGCCAGTAGCCAGATTCTTGCGTGGCCACAACCACCACAATAGAATTATTCCATATGTACGTACACTACAACTCCAAATAACAAAGCTCTTCCAGAACGCACCCACTCCCAAAGACATCCCCAGACAGCAAAAATGACTGGGGACTCGGCGGCGCATGCTTTTTTCACCTATAAAACATCTCCACATCAACTTATTTGCACACCCCACCCTTTCCATGCCGTCTCTTAGCCACAAAATAACCCCAAATGCATTTCCAGACATTTTTCTCACTGCGCTGTCCGCAGACAATGGCTGTGGTACGCAGATCCAATAAGGCAACAGTCTCAAAAATGATGACGCACCTCACATTTTTGAACATCCAATCAGCATACATATTTGATGCCCCAGACACCGAGCCACCCCCTGATTAGCACAGAGGCGTCCACGGACACCGAATCAGGAAATGTGTCTGCGGACCTAACCCAGATACTCATTTGTTTTCATCTATGTTTTGGCCATTCTTTACAAAACTACTGGATGGATTTATACTAAATTTGCAAAAGCATGCTTTTGGGACCAAGCCACACCTCCACACACAAGTTTGGTGAACATACGTCCAGTGCTTTAGGCTTTAGGCACACGCAACTTTTATTTTAAATTGTGTCTATAAGGATTTCAAATGTTTTGGGACCCCCTATAACTTTGCCCCCCAAAACCACACAAAACTTCAAAAAATCATTCTGAGGTGGTCATATACCATGACCACTGGCTATGATTAAAGGCCATGGGTAGTGGATGATTCGTTTTGTAAAATATACAGTGGGCATGGCCAAAGGCTGTGACGACTGACAATGACTGAAGCCCATTGCTAGGGATCGGTTAATGTTTGAAAATGTACAGTGAGCACAGCCGAAAGCCATGGCCACTGGCCATGGCAAATAAGACCATGGCAACTGCCATGTGAGGTGTTAAAATATACAGGGGAGATGACCGAAGGGCATGGCCACTGACTATGGAGTGGCTGGTTAGTGTTGTGGTTAGTGTTGTGAAATAAACAGTGGTAATGGCACAAGTCTGTGGGCACTGGCCATGGATGTAGGTCATTGCTAGTAGCCTCTTAATGTCTTAAAATGTAGCGTAAGCATGGTCGATGGCCATGGCTAGTGGTCCCTTAATATGTCAAAATATACAGTGGGCATGGCTAAAAGCAGTCGCCAATGGCCATTGCCAGTTAGTGGCGTAATGTAATCAGCAATTCTATCGGTGATGTCATCCTTGTGGTCATAGGGTGTGCAGCAGGAGGCACAAAGTGAAGGTGGCATTAGCTGAATTTAAGGGATTTTGTTGTGTTAAGTTTTTACATTAGTAACCCTGCAACTAAAGATTTTTCCCTGAATTTCAAGGGTTTTGTTATATCATAAATTCAACATTTCCTTAGTTAAGATCTCTAATAGCATTGACAAAAATATTCTAGCTTTTTTTAGTTGGTAGAAACAAAATGTGTTCTTCAAAACTGCTTACTTTATTTCTTTTTGTGCTCAGTCACCATAACATCTATAAAAGACAATGCTATATATTTTTTAATAGAAAAACAATTAAGGTTGTGAATTTTAATAATTTTGTAGGGGAAAATATTTCTCATCGGAGAAAAAACCCTCTACTGACTGAACTAAAATGTGTGCAAAAATCATACTTTACATCTAAATTATGTTACATCTATATGATACTGCTAATCTAAAATACTTTTATTAAAACTCATGAATTTATAAAACATTTCCTAAAACCCATCAGAACTATATAAAGTAAGTGCTGCTTATACATTCATTTGCTCGACATGAGTTTCCTTAATAAAATACATATTTACACACATTACATTCTATCTCAGTTTGTAGGAAAATCTCTCTATGGCAGACTTACTGAGGATGTTAACTTTCCAATAAATGCACATAATATGCCTACATTGGCCATTAACAACATGGGTCGCACATTACAAGCCCAAGGAGAGAGAGGACCCTAACTTCAGATCTTCCTACTATTTCTGTATCAATGTAGCACAAAGACTGTGTACTTTATGATATTAGCATCCTAAGGCAAAGTCTAAAAAGGTGACTACTCCTCTCCGAAAGGGAAGGTGCCTAGGGAAACAGATGCAAGCATTTTGTAATATCTTCACTTCCATGGTATAAGTATTGAACAAGGAAACTATACTGCCAAGATGTAATAATAGTGGTGAATAAGAGAATTACACTTAGAAAAAGGAGGGGTGTGGAGAGGCTGTGTTAGCGACACAAGTCAATAAAACATAATAAACAACATTGCATGGGTAGGGCAGCTACACTAAACACTGTCATTGATTTGTGCTCCTACAAAGGTACGACTATACACTCTATTTAGAAAAAAATAGAAGAGGAGTATCATAAAAATAAATAACCATATACACAAAGACAATGCTTCATTTATCTATAAACCTTCTTTTATTTTAAAACATATCAAATGTGCAGAATAGTTTATAAAACCTTGACCAGGAACCAGAGACATATACATTAACAATGTCATCAGTTTAAAAATAAATGCAGACATGCCAACATTGTGCAATTATTTTGAATGTCAATCTTTTTAAAGTCTTGACATACCATTATTTGAAATAATAGGTAAACAATAAAATGTTCCCTATATGTAAATACGTGAGAACCTACTACAAGCTAGACCATGTATCTTAGAAATGTAAGGTCAATACTTTTAGGCCGCCTGCACAAGTAAGAAGTTCATAATTACATTTCATAATCTATACTTCAATGTTCAAATCTTTTCAAAAATGTCTATTATTATCTAATCTTTCTATTTGAAATGAAGCTTGATTATAACTGCAGAATACCATTCTGAAGTTGTCAACCAAATGGTGAAGTACCTTAGGGACACCACAAACTGTTGTTTAAACCATGCCGAGTTCTACAGATGGGGTAGGTCAAAGGGCAATCTAAAATTGCAATCAATAATATCTACCAGTTAGCTTGATTTTTCAGGTTGATTAAAGACGTAGAAAGAAATTTCAGATATGTGGTTCTACAACACTATGGGCTCAACATGGAGTGTGGAATCCCATTTTTCTATTACCTAGAAGGTTACTTTAAAATATTCTAATTATCACTATATTTTAATTAAAATACTTCTTTTCAAATCTGTGGGCGTCCGTTTTTTGGCCACCTACACACATAAGAAGTTAATAACAATGTTGTTTTAATTTATTTGGCAAAGAATAGTTGAGAGTTCTTTAAAAAAAATCTTTATTTCATATTTCTTTTAAAAAGTCCTGAGTGTAACCAGAACACACATTCCTGGGCTTTTGAATAAACTACCACACTTGAAAAAGAGTTACTTCTCAGAATCCACCAACTAGTGCTTAAACTAGGCTGATTTCCTTTTTATTTTCATTACAATACTTCTTCTAATATTTGTGTGTGTCCTTTTTTGGCCACCTACACACATGAGAGGTAAATGTCAATAAAACAAAATCTTTTCTAAAAATTCTAGTTTGTGTTTGGAACTAATTTCTTTTTAAATACTCTACCTTTCACTTTTTTTTGCACTACTACCTACTGTTTACTTGATTCAGATATAAAAAGTTATCAACATCAACACTACATAGCATTCAAATAATGTACGTGAACTACTTATATAACCCAGTACTTTAGCGGAAACACTTGTACATATTAAAATATACAGTCCTTTACATAATGAATCAGAGGTAGAAGATTGTAGAATGCTTATTTTTTGTAATTGATATAATCTTTACAAGCTAATATAATTGATTAATTCCGTAGGGATTTTACATTGCATTCCAGCAATCAAGTAATCCAGTAAATATACATCCTTTAGTTTAGAGAAAATACTTATCACCTATGCTCCTCTTTTAAACATTGATTTTGCAGGTCTATATTCACAAAGAATATACAACATATTCAAACATATTTTCAATATTTTGAAACATAGCTTCTAGCAACATAAAGTAAGTATTCTTTGAACCCTTCGGCAATCTAGCTGTGTGTGTATGTTATAGTGTCACTGCACACAAGCTAATCTATGCACCAATGTTGTGAAATGTCTACAGTGAATGGATGATTCCTCATGAAAAATGTATGCAGGAGTTTTAACTGTTTTTGGGGAAATAGAAACCTAACAGTTTCCAAAACCCATTTCCGGAGTGCTAATGTTCCTACCATCTATACTATATCTCTGCAACATTATTAAAATGTACTAATTAAAAACTAGATGTTGCAGGTTGAATGTAAATTAAAACCACAGTCACTGCATCACATATCTTGAAATGCTTTTATGATGAGGTCAGAAAAATTCACACTTTTCTGACACTAAGATACAAAACCTTTTCTGTAATATCTCTAGTAACTTGTTCTTTGTAATATTTTGGACACTCATTCTTCCACTCATAAGACATTCCTACCTATCTATCTACACTAACTGTTTTCAGCACTAGGAACTCAAATATAATCATTAAACATGTTTGACTATCTTTATTATGAGAGACATTTTCTCTTCCACTTGCAACAGCTTCCACACATCGGATTGATATTGCTGAATATGTATTGTGTGGTCTTGTGGAATCAGAAAAATACAATATTACGGCTGTTACACCAAGCAAAGGAAAATACACTGACATGGGCTTGTAAAGATTCCCAGAATCTTTATTACAAAACTGAACAGTATTGCACAAAGCACACAAATAGCTATTTGGCTGTCAATACATCACAGAGACCACCAGCAGGGTTCAATGTGAGCAGTGAGCAGAATTTGCTAGCTGGACATGAGCGTATTTATACAGTTTGTTATAATGATGTCCAGCCTCTTACTAGTTAATAATACATTGGGCTAGGGTCACGCCAGGTTCACTTTCCTAATTTACATATCTCATGCATGCGGTTTACTTTTGAATACACTTACTAACAGACATTATTATTCTCTAATTTAACGTTACACTCTTTACATATTACTTTAATACAAATCAAACAAATTTTTCGCATGTCATATTTGGATTGCATTATTGTTCTTGTATACTTGTAGGTTAACATTGCTAATTCAAGCAATCCCCTGATCCCGAGGTCAACAAAGGACAAGGTCTACATGACCCTAACATGTAGCCTGAAGGCAGGTTGGACATTAACCCTCCTACAGAGGTTGAAGAGGTTAAGGCAAGAACAAGAGCACACGAGACGGCCATTTTAGATTACAGGATGACTTTGTACAATAAACTAAAATGGCGGTTCTAACCTAAAATGGAGGCTCAATTCACTTGGGGTCACAACCTTGTAATATGGGTTTCCTTGCAAAGCGACTGGGCATAGGCCAATATATACAATGAGGACGAAACAATATTATATCAGTTCTAACAAACCCTCATTTTGGCCTATGCCAAGCGCTAAACTACCTTCAATCATTTTGCAGCGAACTCCACATTTCAACATCTATACATCCCAAATCATTGTCTGACATATCTATTGCCATTAGATCTGACACCAGAGTTTCTTTTAACTCATACTCTTTGGAAACATTCTCTGGGGCGTATATTTTATGCCCTAGTACACTTGTTGCTTGCGTGCAACATCCCCCTTATACTGAGCATATACCAGGGAGACACTGTATACAGCAGCAAAGAAACAGAAAACTTCCCAAGATAATCAGCAGGGCCGAAAACAACTTCCATCCCCATGACCGTAGGAGGTCCCAAAACCATGCACTATGTTCCCAGTTTCCCTCAGGAACATGTACTTCTGAACTAAGAACATGTAGATTTTGGATAGCCCTAAAGATCGTTGGAGAGGAGTCTGGTACGTAAACGCAGAAAGCTGACCCCACTAATTTACATACTCCTCCACGCTCAGCCAGAATTACATCTAATGCCATCCGGTTCTGAAGAGCCACTAACCTTATCGCTTTCTGTTCTAACGTCATATTATAGAGTATGTCAGTGGTCCGGTTGATGGTTCTCTCCAATACTCTCGCTAGTCCCCTGATATCTTCTGAATTCGTAATTTGCCCAAAAAATGGCACAAAGGATTTCATGATATCTCCTAGAGTTTGCACTGGAGTATCCCCTTTCACACCTCGTCGTGGACGAGTTTTCGAAACATCTGCAGTACTAGCAATAAATACCCCAGGTAGTAGAATCCCTAAATAGCAGGTTCCTTGCCAATCCCTGGGCAACCATGGAAATGCCACATTACCGCAAACAAAATAGACAGGTTCGCCTATGTACAGAGGTCTGTTTTCACTAGTCAAATTTGCAACGTTGGCACACTTCCTAAAATTACCCATTGACCGTGTTCCATTCCTCTGTAAGCAGAAGGATACTGAATCGGGGCTATGATTAAAAGAATAAGATGGAGGCGTGGCATCCTTATTGCTTATAGGAGCCATTTTGAAAGAGATTAAAGACTGAAAAGGATGAGACAATCTATCAGAGGGCCTAACAGAAGCAATATTTGGCTTACTTCTATTTGCAAAAAGCGAGCAACCCAGGGGCATAAAAACATGCTATTCGAAGTTATTTAAATTTGTGCCATCAAAGTTCCCTGAGATGCTGTCATTCCATCGACCAGAAAATAGTGCTCCAAGAGAAGCGTAATAGGCAGTTGTCAAAGGTAAAGGATGAATATACCAACCTAGCCCCTTATCCCCGTGTTGCGGTAAATGCGAACAGATCCAACAATTGGTCTTATTAAAAATTGCATGAGTGGCATTCATTATTAACAAAAGGGTATTATTCTGATAGTTCTGTCTATGCAAAGAATCTCCAGGCGACAAAGTATGCAATTGCACAGAAGGAGTGGGGATAACAGATACATTTTCAATAGGTAAAAAGTCCTCTAACGGATATGCTTCCTCCAGATACCATAACCCACAGCCAAGAGTTACTAAAAATCCAGTAATTATCACAAAAAGGCAGCAATACACTTTGGGGGTCCCCTTACATGCTTGATCATTGTCTCTGCTAGTCACATGTTTATCTAAAAGTTCGGTACGAGCGGTAGCGGGTGCAGGCATTGTAGTCTTCAACCGAAAAAAAAACAATTGTTCGTTTGCTGGCGACTCCAGTCGCGCGTCTTCTTAATGTCTTTCCCACAACCCTTAGCCAACAGAATCTTCCCGTACAGTCGGGCCAAAAAGCAAGCCCCCAAGTGATTTTCTCAATCGTACAATCAAACCATGCTGTACGTTTACTTCCTTGGACGCAAATTATATTTAGCAGTTTCTGGTGAGGACAAAGTGTCGTCACTTCCTCCTAGAAGTGGCGAACGAACGGAAATGGGATCAGAAAAGGATTGATCCAGAAGTTCCACTGTTGGGGAGTGCGGAGACAAGATGGCCGTTTTGTCTGGCCTTGCGGATTCTGAAGCGGTCTGCGATTCTCCCTTGTTGGTTGTTGCTGTTTCAGGCACGCTAGTTACAGCAGTGGGAAGGGATTCTGTATCTTCTGTATTGTATGGCACGGGCTGTGGGATCCGTTTGGTGTGCGTTGCATGAATCCAGTTCTTACAACCCGCTACCCGCACAGCAGTCTGATTGACTAGCAGGACTTGGTAGGGACCCCTCCACCGAGGTGAAAGGCAAGACGACCTCTCAAAAACCTTCATGAGGATCCAGTCCCCCGGTCGTAGACTGTGACCGGGACCCTCGTAGCGTACAGGTAATGCCTCTCGCACCTGGTGATAAATTGAAAACAGATTTTTAGTCAACTGGTTACAGTAATCTGAAAGAAGCACATTTTCTATGTCCCGTATTGAACGGCTTTTTTGGCAAACCCCAAATATTAGCAGGTCTCCCCATTACCACCTCAAAGGGAGAGAGCCCAGTCTTAGTTTGAGGGGTTGTCCCCGTCGACAGCAACACGATCGGTAAGGCGTCCGGCCATTTTAGCTTGGTGCCAGCGTACGTCTTAGCGAGCTTGTTCTTTATAATGCCGGTATGCCTTTCCACTAAGCCGGCACTTTGGGCATGTCTGGCCGAATGGAACCGTTTGTCAATCTGTAATCCTTTGCAAATTTGTAGGATTACAGTAGCGATAAAGTGTGGCCCATTATCTGACCAGATGACTCAAGGCAGCCTGAACCTAGGAAAAAACTCTTTCAACAGAGTTTTTGCCGTGGTTATGGCCGTTGCATCTCTAACCGGGAAGGCCTCAACCCATTTACTAAAGGCACAAATAACAACCAACACATATTTAAGATTGTTACAACGTTCCATTTCAATAAAATCAAAGTGAATAACCTCAAACGGGACAGAAGGTGGAGCGAAACTTCCTCTCGGAGTCGAGGTACCTTTTCCTAAATTGTGCTGCAGGCAGACCATGTAGCTTTGGTCAAAACGCTCCGCCGTTTTGAAAATCTTATCATTGGCCCATACACTGTGTAGCATTTTAGTCAATTTGCGCGTACAAACATGCCTCAGACCATGAGCCATAATAACCATCATTGTAATGTAGGCGTCAGGGAGTAACCATTTTCCTTCAATATTGTCTACCCAACACCCATCATCATCCAATCTCCCTGCACCCTCAATCCATCTCTTAGTTTCCTCTATGGTAGCATCTGCTTGAATATCTTTTACAGCATCGATACTTTCACCCAAAGTGCAAACGTTTACAATTTCTTTTACAGCATACATTTCTGACCTGAAATCAGTGGCAGTTTGTTTAGCTATCTGATCGGCGAAAGCATTCCCTTTTCCTACATCATCTGTAACCTTTTGATGTGCTGAACATTTTATAATAGCTAACTGAACAGGGAGTGCGAGTGCTGAAAGTAATCGCACTATTAAAGTGCTGTGCTGGATTTTTGTTCCGTGTGAGGTCAAGAAACCTCGTTCTTTCCAAAGTCTACCGAAATTGTGGGCCACCCCAAAAGCATACTAACTATCGGTATACATATTTACTGTAAGCCCTTCAGAAAGTTCACAAGCTCGAGTTAACGCTAAAATGTTTGCGGCCTGTGCAGAATTATGCATAATTCTTTTACTTTCCACAATCGTGCTTAAAGTAGTGACGGCATAAGCAGCTGTGGATGTACCGTCTGGAAGTTTAAAACAAGAGCCATCACAAAATAGCTCTCCTTGCGGGCTATTCAAAGGCGTGTCTTTCAGATCGATTCTGCCTTTAGTCTCCTCTTCTGTCATATAAAGGCAATCGTGTGACGTATCGTCACCATCAACAGTATCTTGCGAGACAGGTAAAAGTTCAGCCGGATTTAATACACAACACCTCTGAATTTGAATGTGGGGGGCAAACAAGATTAGTTCACATCTTGTCAATCGTGCAGAAGTGAGGTGTTGCGTTTGAGTTCTATTCAATAAAATATCTACAGAGTGAGGTACCATTAGGGTTAACGCATGACCCAGGACCATTCCCTCACTCTGTTTTACAGACGCAGAAGCAGCAGCAACAGCGTGCAAACATCTTGGCAAAGCGCATGCTACAGGATCAAGGGTAGAGGAATAGTAACCGCACGGCCTATTCTTCCCTCCATGCTCCTGCGTTAATACAGCCAAAGCATATCCATCACGTTCATGCACAAACAATACAAAGGCCTTGTCATAATTCGGAGTTCCTAAAACCGGCGCTGAACACAGCGCGGATTTGAGCAAATCAAATGCTGCCTGGTGTTCCAAAGTCCATGGCAGTGGCAAAGAAATGCCCTTCTTTGTCAAAGCCAGCATTGGTTTAATCGTTTAACGAAAAGTTAGGGATCCACAATCTACAATAAGAAGCCATACCTATCAGGGCTCTAACTTCCTTCTGCGTATTTGGGACAGACATGCCAGAAATAGTCTTTATTCGTTCAGGTGTCAACCATCTTCCCTCCTTTGACAGGAGGTAGCCTAAATAGGCGACCTCCCGACAACAATATTGGAATTTTTTAAGTGAAGCGTTGTGGCATGTTTCGCTAGGTGACAAAGCAACAACACGGTGCCTTCTTTACAGGCGCTCTCAGAATCAGCAGCCAAGAGGAGGTCATCTACATACTGTAGTAATGTGCAAGTAGTAGGCAACTCAAGAGTATCGAGCTGCTCTTTCAATGCCCTACTATAAATACATGGACTCTCAGTGTACCCTTGTGGTGCACGAGTGAATGTAAACGAGCGTCCACCTAAGGTAAATGCAAACAAATACCTGCTATCCTTGTGTATGGGAATACTGAAAAACGCGTTTTTAAGATCAACAATGCTAAAATGAGTGGCAGAAGCCGGAATCATGGTTAGTATCATTGTAACATCAGGTACAATAGGAAATTGAGGAGCCACAATTTTGTTAATAGCATAATAGCACGTAAATCAAATAAAAAACGAAAGGGAATCACATTATCACCTTTTTTGTATACTGGCAAAATAGGGCTGTTACATAGGTTACCCGTAATTTCCTCAATTACTCCACGATGTACAAAATCAGAAACTATATATTTCAAAGCCTGTTCGCCTTCAACTGAGATTTTATATTGCGGAATGCGAGACAATTTTACTCCATGTTTCAAAATAATTTTAACAGGTTCACTTTGAAGAATGCCCACATCATTATCGTCAATTGCCCATAAGCATTCTGGAACATTACTAAATTCTGGCGGTAAAGGTCGAGTCAAAGACTGAGAGGCGAGTGATTGCTGAGGTGAAATTGTTAACCGAACTCCGTCCGGAGAACAATGTATTACTGCATGCAATGCCTTCAACAAATTTACCCCCAGAAAGTTCTCCCCACAGTTTGTGGTAAGTAGAAATTGACACTGTTCCGTGAAGGGACCCATCGGTACCAGCAAAGAGACCAGACAAACTACAGGTGTGCCTGAAAACCCTACCGAAACGTTGGACTACCCTGACAGGGGAATATTTGGAACCCGTGAATGATCAATGGAACATTTCTGTGCTCTCGTATCTACTAAAAATAGATGCTTCCTATTTCCCACCGCCATCTCAACATAGGGGCCTTTCTGATGAACGGGAATAGGCGTAGGTTCCAAATCCTGCTTCGGGCAATCTTAACGAAACAGAATATTATCAAAAGGAAGCTCTTCAGAGAGGTACGTGACAGAAGGGTGATCAAAAATGTTTCTATTATCCACATTCGAAACTTGCTTATCTTGTGAAGGAGGTTACTGTGATTCTGGTGCAAACTGACCTCTGCCAGGGCTCCCTGTACCTGGGCGACCTCTGGATCGTCTACCCATGTTCCCAAATGACCTTTGCTGCAAGGCCTTGGCCTTCCTGCCAGCAATAGGCACACTGGTTAATGGTTACCAGAGCCAAGGGCGCACTTCCCTGTGGAATGTACTGACCTCTAAATTGATTACCCCCTCTAGGGCGTCGAACAATCTGTTGTAATAAAACATTTGTTTTCAGGTCACCCTTTTTTTTCTCAAGTTTTTCCTTTTCAGTATTTACACGATTTGCATAGTACTGAGCCATATGCAGTACTTCTGATTGAGACTTGGCCTACCAAGCGCTTTCAGAAGACATAATCTGTAAATGGATGTCAGGCAGCAATCCACGTACAAATTTGTCGACAAACAGCCTTTTCCCTGACTCTGTGCCTAAGTCTTGTCCACTGAAATCTGAGAATACCTGCTCGAACCGATTGAAGAAATCGGTAGCACCTCAGACTTTCCTTGGACACACGCCGTAAGCTTGTCCCAAATGATTCTTTTCTCAGGAACCATAGTTTTGAATTTTACAATAATTCTATCAGGCAAGGTTAATATCACTTGAGGCGGTTGTTCGCCAGCTGGTCTTTCTCTATCTAGCCTAACCATGTTATCCCATGTATCTCCCAACCCAGGTATGTCATCTATAATCCTGATCTGTTTCCACAAATCGACTGGTAGGAGTACGGGAAATAATAGGTCAATATCACTTAAGGTGAATACCGACGACTGTAAGACCGACTCTATTTCTTTATAGAATCCGGTCGGATTCTTTCTTATATCGGGAATGGATTGTTTTATGGCGTTCACTTCCTGTCTCGAAAACGGGACGTGATCAAACTGTGATACGTAATGTGTAGGAATTTCTCCGGCGACTATTCCTCGTGCAGCATCAGCCGCAATCTCAACTTTCGGGACAAATGTCGGAGGGACCTCTCTCATAGGCAACTGAGAAGTAGGCAGCTCCGAACGCTTACTAAGCAACAGAGCCAAATCAAGCGCTAGGGCAGTCGAAGAAGTATCAATCGAAAAAGCTCTCTTATAAACACTCAACAATTCTGCGGGGCAACAAATCTTTCTTTTTACACACTCATCCTGCAGGTACTCTACCATCACCTGTATCACTTTCTTCTGCATTTCTAACGTATACTGACTATATATGTCATATACTTCATCTGGAGTTATCGACATATCCGAAATCTATCTTATCGCATCCTTTATACAAATTCGCACGCGAGGAGAAAACCGTTTCTGTAAGTACATAATACCTAAAATACCACCATCTGCTTCCTCATTCTGTAACCCTTCCAACTCCTTCCTATACTCAAAAAACATCTCAACATGCTCATATACCTTCTCCGCAGTATCTCTGGACAACACTAAGGAGTTCAAATCCCGTAACCCCTGTGGGAAATCTTCATTGTTCAATCTATTCCACATTATACTCAAATGAGTCCCTAATCCTTCAATAAAAACATGCCTTTTAAATTTTCGAGTGTGGAAAAAACATCGACTTGTTCACCCTTCTCCATACAATGTTTAGCCCAAGCAATCAATTCACTCTTTTTGTCTGGAGACACAGTATTACGAGTCACAACCCTTGGTCTCGCTCCCTGATCTACTACAAGCGTTGCAGAATCACTTAGAAGAAGAAGATTAGGCGCATTCTGATATCAACAGGTGGAGGCAAGGGGGCAGGCAAAGGAGTGATGGCTGGAAGAACAACAGGAAGAACAGCAGGGAGGACCAGAGGAACTTTAGGAGGGGGAACAACAATGGGAAGGGGCAAAGCACCAGGAGGAGGGATGTACGGAGGCAGCGCGGAGGCATCGGGCCTTTGTTCATTCAAAAGTTTATTAATCAATTCATCTGACGTATGAAAATCTTTTGAAGCGTAGATTTTATGAATGCCTAATTGAAACGCCCTGTCCGTGTTCCTAACTGAATCCAATTGTTTATTTTGGTCATATAACTGTGACTTTTCAACACTTGTCATATGCCTACGCATATGTTTCTCTCTACTCTTCTGTTGCTGCAAAACTTCTGTTTTCCAACTATGTAACGCGTCAAATGCTGCTGGTCTAGCCTTTTTCTTTACTAATACAGACTCTAAATATTCTATACGAGGGATTTCAAAACTACCATTGGTTAGCCACCGAAGATTAGAATTATGTCTGGTCTGTCTGTGCCAAATGTCATTAAATGCTATACTACTAAAGCCTTTCTTACAGCACATAGTACATGCCGGTGACCCCTCCTGTGGTGCGGGACAGCTATCTTCCAGAGATTGTCTGTCGCTGCGGAATAATGCCCTAAAGCAGGCAGACAATTTCCCAGGCATATCAAAGTTCTGGTGTTACCTGGTTAAATAATTGTGCTCGCGAGTACAATGCTCCAAATTCAAATTGTTAGGATTAGATTAAGAATCGGGACACAATTCACCTGACCAAAGGACTGGGAGGCCCGATCGGGTTACTAAGGACAATGCTAAGGACCCACGTGTCTGGTGATTTTCGGCAAATTTACCCATCTCGATACATGGACCCTCATCAAGACGTTGTCTCGGGCTACAGCTCACCGTTCAGGGATCGGATCGTGCAGTTTCGTCGAGGAATTCGCTTCTAGTCTAGAGTGTGAGTTTCTGTTGGCACCGTCCGATCCCGGTCCGATAGCCGAGCCAACCTTCAACGTGGCAAAGTCAATCTTGAGGGTCCCTATTCGGGTGCCATCTGTGGAATCAGAAAAATACAATATTACGGCTGTTACACCAAGCAAAGGAAAATACACTGACACAGGCTTGTAAAGATTCCCAGAATCTTTTTTTACAAAACTGAACAGTATTGCACAAAGCACACAAATAGCTATTTGGCTGTCAATACATCACAGAGACCGCCAGCAGGGTTCAATGTGAGCAGTGAGCAGAATTTGCTAGCTGGACATCAGTGTATTTATACAGTTTGTTATAATGATGTCCAGCCTCTTACTAGTTAATAATACATTGGGCTAGGGTCACGCCAGGTTCACTTTCCTAATTTACATATCTCGTGCATGCGGTTTACTTTTGAATACACTTACGAAAAGACATTATTATTCTCTAATTTAACATTACACTCTTTACATATTACTTTAATACAAATCAAACAAATGTTTTGCATGTCGTATTTGGATTGCACTATTGTTCTTGTATACTTGTAGGTTAACATTGCTAATTCAAGCAATCCCCTGATCCCGAGGTCAACAAAGGACAAGGTCTACATGACCCTAACATGTAGCCTGAAAGCAGGTTGGACATTAACCCTCCTACAGAGGTTGAAGAGGTTAAGGCAAGAACAAGAGCACACGAGACGGCCATTTTAGACTACAGGGTGACTTTGTACAATAAACTAAAATGGCACTTCTAACCTAAAATGGAGGCTCGATTCACTTGGGGTCACGACCTTGTAATACGGGTTTCCTCGCAAAGCGACTGGGCATAGGCCAATATATACAATGAGCATGAAACAATATTATATCAGTTCTAACAGTCTTTCATCTACAGCTACTACATTTGAACAGCATTCACCTCCTGGTTGATTAATAAATTACAGTGGTAGTGTGTCCTATCTGTTTGACTTTCCAACACTGCTAGATTCTCTTCTTTTGCAGAGTTAAGAGAAACCACATATGTAGATTGAGCAGTTGCTTATTTTCTCTGGTTATAAGCTTACCAGGAAGAGGTATAAATTCAAGGTGAGGAGCTACAGTACACATAATATTATTTAATGCATGAAATGTCAGCTGCTATTATTGATTCATCAAAGTTTATTAAAAATAAACCTTCAATATTTTTGTACACGTGACATTGCTACATATGCCTTTCCTTCTTGCAACACTGTATCACCAATGTCAATCTGCACTGCTTCTAAAGTCAACCCTTTTGATTTATTAATAATAATTGCATATGAAGAGCTTCACAAAGGTATCCTTAAAAAGAGGTCTGAGAAATCAAATGAGGACCCTCTACACAAACAAACTATACAAGAATTTGTTCAATATTTATACTGTGAGGAAACGTGAGAAATATAACGACTCTTCACATTGCTCCATTGATTAGACCAATTTACACATTCAAGTTCCTCTTTAACATTACTCGTACATTAATGCAGTTTTTAAACTGATTTTAGACTTGCTGTTTTTTAAATGGAATTGTCTAATCAAATTAATCATGCCTTTGGTCTTTTTTCTAACTCTAATGGCATAGGATGGTCATCCTAAACATTGCACAATTGTATCTCTACAATGTCTTGCTTCTCAGAGAGCAGCATTGTAGACTTGAACTTGTCACACTCTCCAAGTGTACCCATCAAAGCCATACAAAACATGTTCTTTTCTTGAAGAGTCAACATGAAATTTGTTGCAGTGCAACCTGCATGAAACATGTTAGAAACCAGTCTCCCCTTGAAGACTGTTTTCATATTCTCCTCAAGGATACCTATACAAATCTTATTAAGTATTTCATCACACAATGGGCCTCATCACAACCTGGGCAGAGCCCTTAAATGCAGCGGTAATGCTATTAACGCTATTAACACCGCATTTAAGGGTTGGCCCAGTCATGAGTCGGGTGCAATGTTGGAGTTTCACCTCCAGCTTTTCCTTTTGGCTGGAGGTAATAATCTCAACTTTCCATCTGTTCTTGGTGCTATTAGCACAGCGTTAATTGTGCCAGCGCTAATATAACTGAAAAACTCAATTGGGTCCAATATACCCAAAGGGGAATGGAGATTTACTGCCATACCACTACTTGTGATCCAGCGCAAATAACACCGGACAGAATAGCGGTAATGCTAGTTGCTTTGGAAGTATCCCGGCGGTATCCACCGGGATACCACCAATGCCCTTAAATCTGCAGATTGCCTCATATTAATGGTGTGTTCCTGGAATTCAAAACAATTGCAAAGGAGGAAATAACCTATGCTATCTGTAGTTTTTTGATAATACTTATGTTGCAGCATCGTAACACCCCTTATTTTGAATGTTGCTAAACCAGTTGGAACAGAGAGCAATTGGTTACATTGTGTCTAATCACTCTCAATGCATGAATTAAACAATAGTGTCCTGTTACTTCTTGTCCACTAACATACATCAATAGAGGTCTGCATTGAACAAAAGAACATTCTTGCTTATTATGTTTCAAACCATGTGAAAAACTCCTGGATCTTAAAATACACTTCCTTTTGCTCTTCATTAAGTTTATTTACTAATGTATCATAATTTGCATGTGCGATATCAGTCTGTTGAATTGCACGGTCTACTTCTTCCATGGCGAGCTCCACATTAGTTTGAATAATATGCTCATCAAAGACATTTTGATTTCCTTCTGCAGAACCTTTATTACCCTAAGGAGTTTCTTTCCCCAATCCAGCTGCCAAAAGTTCTTCTCGACAAAGTTATTTTTTCAGTTAGTCTATGTACAGTTCCAACTTTGGATATGTAATGAATTATTTTTTTAATGAAAATTGATTGTTCAAAAGTTTTAACTTCCAAGCTAATCACTCTCTGCCTGCCAAGAGAAGAACAACTGCAAAAAGCTAAAATATAATAATTCCCTTTTTCTGCAGTTTGACAAGGCAGTTTCATGTGGTTGATGAGAATTGGTTTTTCATGTCTCACTAGACAACCAGTACATCCATGTACTTTAAGCTATGTTATGCCATTGTTTGCTTCAAGTTTTCTATATGAGCAGAATTCTGCTACATCATACAAAGATCTTCCTATTAATTCATCTAACTGCTGAAATCACTCAAAGGCTCCAGTTCCCGATTTCTTGTAGTAGTTGGGCCAAGACTTAACCATACCCTATTAATGGTGTGTCCTAACAGAGGCAAACTAGTTAGCCGATCTGCAAATTCGTCGCTTCCACACTCTCTTTGAGAGAGCATCTTCAGACCAAAATATAGACGTTTCTGACTAAGGGCCTCATCATGAGTTCATCAATATTTGCATTCCAAAGCTGAGCAATGACAATGACAGGATTGTAATCATTAATAAATTGGCATTCCTTATCTCTTTTTAAATTATCCATATTCCTGGGGGACTTACCGTAACAGGGTGTCGAACAGATAACATTAGACTAGTTGTTCAACCAACTGGTTTAACAGGCCTACGAAAGCCAAATTTACACTGAAGTAATACTTGTCTTCACTTTTAGTTTTTCTATGACAGTACTTCCCTCACAAGTATTTTCGGAACCTTTCCATCTTGTTCCATAAATCAGCATTAACATGCTGAGCCGAGACGAAACAAGTAACATATTTTTCTATAAACTCTATCACACAGCCATCATTATCTAACAGGAAGAAGCTCTTGTAGCCCTCAGGAAGGAGAGTGTCAAATGTAGTGACAGAGCTGGCATTGAAGCACCTCTCAGTGAATCCCTGGACATCGAGGCCAAAGTCTTCAAGGAGGTGACAGATGTCAGAGTAGTGTTTGACAGCAGAGCGAGAGTTGTGGGTGGCTAAGTGAAGCTGGTGCCCACCTTTAAAGTTCTTCCGAGGTGGGATACAGAGATGTGGTATACGCGTCAGGGGGTGGAGGAAGAAGCCAGAGGGGTGGTAGACAGAGGGATGGCAGGAGATGGGAGGAAGTTAATGAGAGACAGGAGACACCTATCAAGAAGGAGGAGGTTGGGCTGAGAGCCCTGGGCCATGATAGTGCCATTTTGATAGACATTAATGATGCACTTAGAATTTTGCCACGAGAACTTCCCGCCTGGTTCCACCGTTAATAGGCAAGGAGGAAAAAGGGGATAGCATAGAGACCATATGGGGAGACCATATGGGGAGTCAATAGGTAAGGAGAAGGGACAGTGTGTGAAAACAGAGAAAAAATATCGAGGCTGAGTACCCCAAAAGGAAATACACCGAACACGGGTTACAAAGGAACATACAAAGTACTTTATTCAATACTGAATCCAATTACAAAAACAGTGCAAAATCAGATAGCTATCGGCCCTCAGTACAACACAACGAACTCCAGCGTGGTTCAGTGTGTTCAGTGAGAGACGCTGTACATTAGAATGCATTCACTTTTTATACATTTAGTGGGTGCGATGTCCAACCCCACTTCAGGTTAATATTCCTTGTAATATATCACTGATCTAGGTCTATCGCATGTAACTGGTTTGCCTTTAATACATGTATCAACAAGCGTATGCAATAGCTGTGAATTATAAAGTTTTCCATGCAGGCCTTCTTAACCATTAATACAATGTAGTTAAACAGATGTTCTTTGTTCAGTATTTGAATACATTGTCTCAACATATGCTTGTGGATTAGTTTTCATTGTATGAGTAATCCTTCTACAAATAGGTCAACGAAGGACAAGGTCTCAGTTCATTACCCCAACAAGTGGCCTGCAGGCAGATTGCACATTAGCTATGTACAGAGGTCAAGACGGCCATGTTGTATTCTGCAATGACAACGTCCACCATTTTAGCGTACAGGGTGACTTTTACACAACAAATCCTAAAATGGCGGTTTGACCTAAAATGGCGACCTACATGGATTTAAGGTCAGGACCTTGCAACACAGATTTCTTGCGCAAGCGACTTTCGAGTAGCTTGGCGTAGGGCAATGTTAAATATATTTATTACAATAGGAGGCACGATATACTTTCTATTTCGACAAACCCTCCTTTTGGCCTATGACAAGTGCTAAAACTACTTTGGATCTTCTTGCAAATAACTCCATGCATCATTGTCCATGCACCCTGAATCACTATCAGAAATATCTATTGCCATTAGGTCTTTTGCTAAAATATCCTTCAATATGTATTCTTTGGAAGTCTTATCTGGGGCATACACTTTATGTCCTATCGAACCGATCACTTGTGCGCAACATCCCCCTAATATCGAACACATACCAGGCAGACACTGAATACAACAACAAAGAAACAACAGGATTCCAAAAATAATTAATAAGACCTAAAGTACCTTCCAACCCCAAGATCGCAAGAAGTCCCAGAACCAAGCGCTCAGATCCCAGTTTCCCTCGGGAACATGCACTTCGGAACTAAGGACGTGCAGATTCTGTATTGCCTTGAAGATAGTTGGGGAGGAATCTGGTATGAAAACACAGCAAGCGGGACCCACTAATTTGCATACTCCACCACGCTCAGCTAGAATGACATCTAATGCCATTCGATTTTGAAGTGCTACTAATCTTATCGCCTTTTCTTCTAAAGTCATATTATAGAGTATGTCCGTGGTCCGGTTGATGGTTCTCTCCAGTACTCTCGCTAGTTTTCTGATATCTTCTGAATATGCTATCTGCCCCCAAAATGGCACAACTGATTTTGCTATATCTCCCAATACTTGTGCCGGGGTATCACCATTCTCATCCCGCCGTGGACGAGCCTTCAAAACTTCTTTTGTACTAGCTAAAAACACCCCGGGTAACAGGATCCCTAAATAACAGGTTCCCTGCCAATCCCTGGGCAACAATGGGAATGCTACATTACCGCAGATAAAGTAGATAGGTTTGCCTACATACAAAGGTCTGTTCTCCCCAGTCAAATTTGCAACGTTGGCACAACCTAAAAATGTTCCCATCGACTGAGTTCCATTCCTCTGTATGCAAAAAGAAACTGAATCGGGGCTATGGTTAAGAGTCTAAGAAGGAGACATGGCATCCTTATTGCCTATTGGAGCCATTTTGAAGGAAATCAAAGACTGGAAAGGACGAGACAGTTTGTCAGAAGGCCTAATAGAAGCAACATTCGCTTTACTCCTATTTGCAAAAAGCGAGCATCCCAGGGGAGTCAAAACACGTTTCTCAAAACTATTCAAATTGGTGCCATCAAAGTTCCCTGAGATGCTATCTTTCCATCAACCAAAGAACAGTGCTCTAAGAGAAGCATAGCAGGCAGTTGTCAACGGTAAGGGATGAATACACCAACCTAGCCCCTTATCCCGTGTTGTGGTAAATGTGAACAGACCCAGCAGTTGGATTTATTAAAAATGGCATGTGTAGCATTCATGATAAGTAGTAGAGTGTTATTATGGTACCTTTGTCTGTGCTGGGAATCCCGAGGGGATAAAGTGTGCAAATGTACAAAGGGAGTAGGAACAATGGGTGCACTTTCAGTAGGCAACAATAGTTGTAAAGAGTGAGTTTCCTCGAGGTACCATAATCCTAAAATAGTGACTATTAAAAAACCAAATATCATTAAAAGAATACAGCAATACGTTTTCGGGGCCCATGCATTTTGTCCATTGTCCCAGTTGTTCACCCCCTTATTTACAAGTCCAATACGGCAGTAGCAGGCATTGTAGTCTTCAGATGGAAACCCCAATGTTCGTTGCTGGTGACCCCCAGTCGCACGATTTCTTAATCCTTCCACAACCCTAGCCAACAGAATCCCTTTTTCTCAAATTTGGGCAAAAGCAAGCCCTCGAAGACTCTTTTCCCCCTCCGAATGCACAGCTGAACCGTGCCGTAAGTCTATTTTCGTGGTCGCAAGTTGTATTGTACTTTTCCTGGTACTGATTGATCCGGAAACAATATGTCGTCACTTCCTGCTGGAAGCAACGTGGCGGAGGCAAGTGAAGAGGCGGAACTTCAAACAGCCGTTTCCGGGTGCAAAATTTGTGGAGAGTGTGGAGACAAAATGGCAGCTTCCCGAAGCCTCCCGGGCTCAGAGATATTCTCTGACACACTCTCAATGCTGCTTACTGCTTTGGCATCATTGGTTGCAGTATCAGCAAGGGGTTCTGTTTCTTCTGTAGCGTGTGGCACAGGGCGAGGAAGTTTCTTGATGTGTGACGCGTGGATCCAGTTCTTTCGTCCAGCTACCCGCCCCGCTGTCTGGGTGACCAACAGGACCTGGAAGGGCCCACGCCAGCGAGGCGCGAGGCAGGAGATGATCTCAAATGATTTGATGAGCACCCAACTCCCAGGTCGTATGCCGTGGCCCGGGCCCTCGTATCGTACAGGTAAAGCTTCTCGTACCTGGTGATAAATCAAATACAGGTTTTTAGTCAATTGGCTACAATAATCTCAAAGTAGTACATTTTTAACATTCTTTAAATTTCGGCATTTTGGAAGATTCCAGATATTGGCAGGTCTCCCCATTACCACCTCAAATGGAGAGAACCCAGTCTTAGTTTGAGGGGTTGTACGCATGGCTAGTAACACGATCGGTAAGGCGTCCGGCCATTTTAGTTTGGTGCCGGCACACGTCTTAGCGAGCTTGTTCCTGATGATACCGTTGTGTCTTTCTACTAGTCCGGCGCTCTGAGGATGTCTGGCCGAATGGAACCGTTTGTCAATTCGTAACGCTGTACATATCTGTAGGATTACAGCGGCGACAAAATGTGGGCCATTGTCCGACAGATAACTCTCGGCAAACCGAACCGGGGGAAGTACTCCTTTAACATGGTTTTCATCGTGGTCATGGCTGTAGCATCTTTAACAGGGAAAGCCTCAAACCATTTACTAAAGGCACAAATGACCACAAGGACATAACTTCGAAGGGGACAGAAGGTGGCCCAAAACTTCCACTTGGAGTTGATGTCCCCTTTCCCACATTGTGTCGTAGGCAAATCATGCAATTCTGACGTAGTGCTGGGCAATTTTCGAAATCTTGTCATTTGCCCAAACTTTTTCTAAAATTTTTGTAACCTGCTGGGCACAAACATGTGTAGGGCCGTGTGCCATTACAACCATCATCATGACATAGGCGTCAGGTAACAGCCATTTTCCTTCGACCATGTCCACCCAACACCCATCATCATCAAGTTTTCCCAAGCCTTCAGCCCACCTCTTTGACTCTTCCATTGTGGCATCAGCTTGGATATCTCGTACAGACCCAACACCCTCATCCATTACTTAGGCATCTACAGTCTCCTTTGAAACATACATCTCTGTGAAGAGATCTGTGGCAGTTTGTCTAGCTATCTGATCAGCGAAAGCATTCCCTTTTCCAATATCATCCACAATCTTTCGATGTGCTGCACATTTCATAACTGCTAACTGAGTAGGGAGCGCAAGCGCTGAGATTAGTTGCACTATTAGGGAGCCATGTTGAATCTTGGTGCCATGCGAAGTTAGGAATCCTCTTTCTGACCAAAGTCTCCCAAAGTTGTGAACCACCCCAAAGGCATACTGACTATCAGTATATATTTACTGTAAGCCCTTCGGAAAGTTCACAAGCTCGGGTCAATGCTATAATCTCTGCGGCCTGCGCAGAATTATGCATAATTCTCTTAGTTTCCACAACCGTGCTTAATGTAGTGATTCCATAAGCGGCTGTGGATGTACCATCCGGAAGTTTAAAGCAGGAGCTGTCACAAAACAGCTCTCCTTGCGGATTATCCAAAGGGGTATCTTTCCAATCAATTCTGCCCCTTATTTCTTGTTCGGTCGTATACAAACAATCATGTGACTCTTCATCGCCGCAAGTAGTATCTTGCGGAAAAGGTAGGAGTTCAGCCGGATTAAGGACACACCTCTTAATTTGAATGTGAGGAGCAAACAAGATCAATTCATATCTTGTCAACTGTGCAGAAGTGAGGTGTTGCGTTTGGTTCGGTTCAATAGAACATCTACAGAGTGAGGCACCATCAGGGTTAGATCATGGCCTAGGACCATTCCCTCACTCTGTTTTACAGACACGGCAGCAGCAGCAACAGCGCGCAAACATCTTGGCAAAGCGTATGCTACAGGATCAAGGGCGGAAGAATAGTAACCGCACGGCCTATTCTTTCCTCCATGTTCCTGTGTTAATACAGCCAAAGCACATCCATTAAATTCATGCACAAACAATACAAAGGCCTTTTCTTAGTTCGGTGTGCCCAAAACTGGTGCAGAGCATAATGCAGTCTTAAGCAAGTTAAACGACTGCTGGTGTACCGCGTTCCAGGGCAATGGCGAAGAAATGCCCTTCTTTGTCAAAGCCACCATCGGTTTGATCACTAGTGAGACATTCGGGATCCACAACCTACAGTAAGAAGCCATAGCTATCAAGGTCCTAACTTCCTTCTGTGTATTTCGGACAGACATGCCAGAAATGTGGTTTATTCTTTCAGGTGTCAATCTTCTTCCCTCCTTTGACAGGAGATAGCCTAAAAAGGCGACCTCCTGACAACAATATTGAAATTTTTTAAGCGAAGCTTTGTGGCCATGCTTAGCGAGATGAATAAGTAATAACACAGTGCCCTCTTTACAGGCACTCTCAGAGTCAGCAGCTAGAAGCAAATTGTCAACGTACTGATGCAAAGTACATGTAGAGGTCAATTCAAGGGTATCAAGCTGTTCTTTCAAAGTCCTACTATAAATACTAGGACTCTCTGTGTACCCTTGAGGTGCACAAGTAAATGTAAAAGAGTGTCCCCCTAAGGTGAACGCGAACAAATATCTACTATCCTTGAGTATAGGAATACTAAAGAACGCATTCTTTAAGTCCACAACACTAAAGTAAGTAGCTGTAGCTGGAATAATGGTTAGGATCGTTGTTACATCAGGCACAATTGGAAATTGTGGTGCCACAACTTTATTTATGGCATGTAAATCAATTATAAAATGGAATGGAATTACATTATCGCCTTTCTTGTACACGGGTAAAATCGGACGATTACACAAACTTCCTGAAATGTCTTCAATCATATCGCGATGCACAAAATCAGAAACAATACATTTCAAAGCTCGCCCTCAACTGAAATCTTATACTGGCGAATGCGTGGCTGCTCAATTCCATGTTTCAAAACTATCTCAACAGGCTCAATCTGTAAAACGCCGACATCATTGTCGTCGACAGCCCACAAGCTCTCTGGTACATCAATGAATCTGGAGGCAAAGGTCTAATCAAAAATTGTGAGGCAGAAAATTGCTGTGGTGAAATTGTCAAGCGCACTCCATCAGAGGAACAATAAGTCACTGCATTTAATTCTTTTAACAAATTCAACCCCAGCAAGTTCTTTCCACAATCCAAAGTCAACAGAAAAGGACACTGGTCCGTAAAGGTACCTAAAGAAATAGGTACCGGCACAGAAACCGGACAAACAACTGGTATACCTGAAAACCCTACAGAAACATTGGTTTGCCCTGACAGTGGAATGTTTGGAACCCGCAAATGATCAATGGAACACTTCTGTGCTCCAGTGTCTATCAAAAACTGATGTTTCCTATTTACCACCACCATTTCAACGTAGGGACCTTTCTGATTGACGGGAATAGGTGTAGGTTCCAAACCCTGCTTCGGGCAATCCCAACAAAACAGAATATCATCAAAAGGAAGCTCTTCAGATAAATATGCAGCGGAAGGATGATCAAATATATTCCTAGTGTCCGCACTCGGAGTCTGATTGTCCTGCGAAAAAGGTTGTTGGGGGTCCTGTGTAAACTGACTTCTACCAGGGCCCCCTATGCCCAGGCAACCTCTGGATCGCCTACCCATCATAACAAATCTATTATTTGACCTGTATTGAAATACGGGGCATTGTGCTCACCAATGACCCTCTCGACGACAATAAGCACACTGGTTAATATTCACAGGACCCAAGAGCCCCTACCCCCTCCGGGACATACTGACCTCTAACCTCAGAATTACCCCCTCTGGGGCCCCTAACAATTTGCTGCAATAGCACTTTAGTTTTTATATCGCCTTTCCATTTTGTCAATCCTATCTTTTTCATTATTGACACGGTTCTCATAGTACTGAGCCATGTGCAGTACTTCTGATTGTGATTTCGCCTGCCAAGCGCTCTCAAAAGACATAGGGGGTAATTCATGGATTATTTGCGCCGAAACAAACGGGATTTGTGCAGCATTCTGCCCGCACATCCCTGTTTAACAAATGGGGATTTCCAGGAAGAATGGCGCACAAGTCCTGTTTTTTTTGGCACAAATATTCCATGAATTACCCCCATAATCTGTGACTGGATGTCAGGCAGTAATCCATGTACAAATGTGTCCACAAATAATCTTTTCCCAGACTCTGTGCCTAAAACTTGTTCACTGAAATATGAGAATACCTGTTCAAACCGATTAAAGAACTCGGTAGCACATTCAGACTTTCCTTGGACACAGGGCGTAAACTTGTCCCAAATAATTCTCTTTTCGGGAATTATGGTTTTTAATTTAGCAATGATTCTATCAGGCAGAGTTAATATCACTTGTTGCGGTCTTTCGCTAGCTGGCCTTTCCCCATCGAGTCTGGTTATATTCGCCCATGTATCTCCCAACCCGGGTACATCGTCAATAGATCTAACTTGTTTCCATAAATCTACAGGCAGGAGTACAGGAAACAACAAATCAATGTCACCTAAGGTGAACACTGAGTATTGCAAAACGGATTCCATCTATTTGTAGAACCCTGTCGGATTTTTCCTAATATCGGGGATAGATTGCCGAATAGTATTCACTTCCTGTCTTGAGAAGGGGACGTGAACAAACTGTGATAGATAATGTGCAGGAATGTTCACAGCGACTATATTATTTACAGGATCGGCCGTAACCTCAACCTTCGGGACAAATGTCGGAGGAACCTCTCTCATAGGCAACTGAGAAATAGGCGACTCTGAACGCTTACTAAGCAACAGAGCCAAGTCGAGCGCTAAAGCAGTCGAAGAAGTGTCAAGCGAAGAAGCTCTCTTATAAATGCTCAATAACTCTGTGGGACAACTAATCTTCCTTTATACACATTCATCCTGCAGGTATTCTACCATTACCTGTATCACTTTCCTCTGCATTTCCAACGTATATTGACTATATGTGTCATATACCTCAACTGGAGTTATCGTTATGTCTGAAATCCATCTAATCGCGTCCTTCTTACAAATTCGCATTTCCTCCGGTATCAGTTTATGACACGCAAGGAACCATTTCTGTACATACATATTCTCCTCTTCATCATCCTCATTCTGTAACCTTCCTAACTCCTTTCTATACCCAAATAACCTCTCGACATGCTCATTTACCTTCTCCACAGTGTCTCTAGAAAGCGCTAGAGTATTTAGATCCCTTAACCCTTGCGGACCATACGCATTATTAAATCTTCCCCACATTATGCATAACTGAATCCCTAAACCTTCAATAAAAACATTTTTCTCACAAAAATTATCCGTATTACAAAGTGTGGCAAAAACACTAGCTTGATCATCCTTCTCCATACAATGCTTAGCCCATGCAATTAACTCACGTTTCTTCTCCGGCGGTACAGTATTGCGAGTGACAACTTTTGTTCCTGTACCTCGATCGATTACAAGCGGCTCAGGACCACTTGGAAGAGAGGGAGCAGGCAAATTCGATGGAGGTACTATAATTGGCACGATAAAAAGAGGCAGAGGAGCAGGTGGAGGGACAAAAACCGGAGGAGTAGGAACAACAGGTTGAGCAGGGAGAGCAGGAATAACAGCAGGAAGAAGTACAGCAGTGGGAAGAGGAACATACGGAGGTGGCGCAGAGGCACCAGGCCTTCGTTCATTTAATATTTTGTCAATAAACTCATCAGAAATATGAAGATCTTTAGAAGGATAGATTTTCTGAATTCCAAGTGAGAAAGCACTATCCATATGTTTAGTCGCCTCAGACTGTTTCTTTTGGTCATATAATAATTCCTTTTCAGCATTCGTTTTATGACGACGTGCATGTTCCTCTCTACCTTTAAGTTGTTGCAACGCTTCTTTTTTCCAATTCTGCAAAACATCAAATGCTGCAGGTCTAGCCTTTTTCTTTAACAAGACCTACTCAAAATATTCAATGCTAGGGATCTCAAAACTACCATTGATTGGCCACTGAAGTTCGGAGGCATGTCTGTTTTGTCTGTGCCAAATATCATTAAACACTATGCTTCCAATGCCGTACTTACAGTACATAGTACATGCCGGCGACCCCTCCTGTGGTGCGGGACGGCAACATTCCAACGATTGTCTATCACTGCGGAATAATGCCCTAAAGCAGGTAGACAATTCCCCAGGCATATCTCAAATTCTTGGTGTTACCTGGTCAATAATTGTGTCTGCAGATACAATGCGCCAAAATTCAAATTGTCAGGGTTAAATTAAGAATCGGGTCACGACTCACCTGACCAAACCTAAGGAGGACAGATCGGTACTTCTAAGAATCTTACCTAACTAATCTTACCTCGTGTATGGTACTTTCGGCAAATCTGCCCGCCTCGAAAAGTGGACCCTCGTCAAGATGCCGTCTCAGACCATAAGCGAATCGTCCAGGGATCGGGTCGTGCAGCGCTGCTGAGGTGTCGCGTCTCATCCAGGGGCCCCTTTATGTCACATCGTCCGATCCCGGTCCGATAGCGTGTGTCAACCTTCAACAATCCGGCATCAATCTTCTTGAGGGTCCCTATTCGGGCGGCAACTGTGAAAACAGAGAAAAAATATTGAGGCTGAGTACCCCAAAAGGAAATACACCAAACACGGGTTACAAAGGAACATACTTTATTCTATACTGAATCCAATTACAAAAACAGTGCAAAATCAGATAGCTATCGGCCCTCAGTACAACACAACAAACTCCAGCGTGGTTCAGTGTGTTCAGTGAGAGACGCTGTACATTAGAATGCATTCGCTTTTTATACATTTAGTGGGTGCGATGTCCAGCCCCTCTTGGGGTTAATATTCCTTGTAATATATCACCGATCTAGGGTTCGTGCCAAGTCTCAAATAACCGCATATAACTGGTTTGCCTTTAATACATGTATCAACAAGCGTATGCAATAGCTGTGTATTCTAAAGTTTTCCATGCAGGCCTTCTTAAACATTAATACAATGTAGTTAAACAGATGTTCTTTGTTCAGTATTTGAATACATTGTCTCAACATATGCTCGTGGATTAGTTTTCATTGTACGAGTAATCCTTCTATACATAGGTAAACGAAGGACAAGGTCTCAGTTCATGACCCCAACAAGTGGCCTGCAGGCAGATTACACATTAGCTATGTACAGAGGTCAAGACGGCCATGAGGTCCACCATTTTAGCTCACAGGGTGACTTTTACACAACAAATCCTAAAATGGTGGTTTGACCTAAAATGGCGACCTACATGGATTTAAGGTCAGGACCTTGCAACACAGATTTCTTTCGCAAGCGACTTTCGAGCAGCTTGGCGTAAGCCAATATTAAATATATTTATTACAATAGGAGGCACGATATACTTTCTATTTCGACAAGTGACACGGATGTCAGTGATAGTCTGTTTGGACGATGCTCTGACGTATGCATCAGCAATGGGGCGTCCTGGGTTGGAGGCCAGGAATGCTTTCTTAAACTTTTTCCTTCCAGACCTCCAGAGAGAGAGATAGGATAGGTGACAGAGTAGCAGTTAGAGTAGATAGCTGAAACAGAGAGCGCCATGAGTACAGGGTGGGTGGAAAGGTCAGGAAGATAGACTGTACTGCGCAAGAGGAATTCACCAGGCAGCCTAGTGTCCAATATAGGAGAGAAGAACAGTACGTCAGGTCACATGAATTACTGAATGCACAAACTTGTGATTTTAGCAATGCAGCACCAATTAGAGATGCAGGAATACAGTGAGAAGTAATCAATAAAATTAGACTAATATTGAAGTAGGAGTGGTACAAACATCTAGCTTTGAAATTCATGGAGGAGTTAGGCAGGTAGACAAAGGATGTAGGTGGAAGTCAGTGTCTTAGATGGGAGTGGTCTGATGTGAGAGCCAGACGGCACAGAAGGGAGGTGGAGAGTCCACAGCATGCTGCCGGACTGCAGAGTGATACCTGACCCCTGAACTTATAGGTAAAAAGTTAGTACTAGGCTGCTAGATATTGAAGCAGAAGGAGCAAATGAGGCCACACTGGTATGCACATAGAGGGCGTGGGATGGTGTCAGACTGCCAAGTACAATGAGAAGACAAATGGGCGCAGTGAGAGACGGGGCAGTGAAGTTGGGATCACACTGATGGGCAGCACTTCCCTGCTGCTTATGGAAACTCATGTGGAGCATTCATAAGGGGAGGGGCAATGCCCTTCTGCAACAGTTAGACATTGGAGTTGACCATCACTGCTCTTGCTTGTTAACACAACATCAAGCATAGAAAGGTCTGGTACAGTCAGACTGCCTTTGTGCAAATCCTTGTGCTTCAGTAAAAACTGTAAAACGTCTTTTACTTTTTTGATGTCTATAAGCTGTTGTCAAACTTGCTTACCTTTTGTGGCAACATCATTTACTAAGAAAACTAAGATTCTGCAATGTCATGTTTCACTCCTAGAGTGTTGTCATTTACTTGCAAATTAAGAGGCAAATAAACAACTTTCCCCCTCACACCTTGCACTAATGATTTTTTAGGCAGTTTTGACATCTTTGTTTGCAATTTAAAAATAACCTGGAAAGGATCAACAGTTTGCAATGCAATCCCTCCAAACATGTTCAGTTTTTGAATCACAACAGAAATGTTAGGCATTTACATGTCATTCAAGACACTTCTAGGAAGAATTACATTTATTTGGTTAAATCTGATGCAGAGTCTACAAACATATAGTTCTTCACTTGTGTCAGATCGTTCTTTTACAAACAAATACAGCCAAAGGTCTTTCCAAACATCTTCTACCGTGTAACGTTCTCCTCAATGTGCTCTGATTGGAAGTGTGGTTTATGGAAAGGGCATGGAAATGACACACACCCAATGTCAGTTCTTTCGCTTGAAGACACCTCAAACATTGCAATTCTTCTATTGTAATTTTGGAAAGGTAGATGCTTTGACAGCATTTCATCATCATGTCCACTTCCTTTAAGTGTTTCATCCACAGATACATGATCTTTTAAATAAGTCATGTTTATCATCTGAAGTGTAGAAAGTAAACTTTCTACGGTTCCAGCCATCAGTGTTTTATTTAAAAGAGCAAGGGAAATAGATTGTGTTTTTCACTGATACAATTTAACAAGAAGGTATCTCATATGATGAAAGTGACTCTTACATCTGTTTCTATCATGATAAGCTAGAGAGTGACCCAGAAGTACCTTTGTGCAGAATGTCATTGTGACCTTAATTAACTTTGTAAGTTTGCCCAACACAAAAAGAACCATTTTTTCTTTGGAACGCTTCTTCTGATTATTCCTTCTATTTTTTTTCTTTTGCAGAACAACGCTTCACCACATACCTAGATTTTAATTTTACACAAAAGATTTATAAAGACATGTAAAATGATGTAACTCCTTGAGATATCTTGTCCTCCACAGTCCATTCCCAGTGCGGAGGATGAGATATCTCATCCTCTGCACTGCTTAACTTTGGTGGGGGCGGATCGCTGTTCCTCCCGACCCCCAGGCAATGAAGGGAAGGACTTCCCCTTCCATGCCTGGGGGCAACCATGATGACATTGTTGCACTCTACATGCGCTGATGCCACGAGGAAGTGAAATTGGCATGCTGAAGCCGAAAATGCTTCAGCATGCCAATTTCAGAGACACTCTTATGCATGCTGCTTAGACATTTCTTGCCCGATTGTCTTGTTTGAGGGCTCATTGGAAAAGGGGGCCCCTCAGTTTTCCCACAAGTCCTCCGACAAGCAGATTGCTGGTCAATGATCATTTGATCCTCAATCCGCAATCACCACTGCACCACCAGGAAATTGATTTGGCTGTGGCCAACCAGCCCGACCCCCACAAAATAAAGTTAAGTGGCACAATGTTTTGCCTGCTTTGGGGGAAAGGGGGGCTGTTTTGCACCTATTTGTCCCATGGGAGGGCAAAACAAAATAGGTCACTTTTGGGAGAGGCACGCTTGGGGGCATCAGGGGGGCTGGCACTGTGCCTGTGGGCTATTTGGCATGTTGCTTGTCACAGCATCCCAGACACCCTGGACCTCTGGCCATGTAACTTTAGAACTTTTCCCTCAGAGATGGATGGGGACCCCGCTGGTTCAACCCATTCATTTATTTATTTATTGTTCATTTGTCAGGTGCCTATACAACCCAATAGTGTTTCCAGGTGCCACAAGGCAAAAACGTGGAGGGAACAGGGGAGTAATTAACAATAGTAACAACAGTAAGTAATCAAACAACAACATTCCTACAAGGCCTTGTGGCATTTGGACGAGCAAGTGCAGAGGGGAGGGAAGGGAGGCAGAGGGCAGATGAAAAGGTAGGGCAAGTGCTAGAGTGGGCCCAGGAGGAGAAGTGCCAAGGGGCCTTAGGGGAGGCACTGGCTAAGTGCAAGGGTGGAGTGTCGCAAGAGGGTACATCTCCATCCAAGAGGGGTCAAGAGGGAAGTGCTTTGGGTGCTGGTGTCGATTGGGTAGAGGGCCTGGTATCCTGTGACACACATGAGGACCAGCCCACCAGTTTCAGTAGCAGTGGGGTGATTAGCAGGTGAAGGTGAGATGAAAGGAGGTAGCGAAAGAAGAGTTTTAAGCAGTTTCCAGAACTTAAGCAGGTCCGGGTCAAGTCTGAGGGGACAGGGAGGCTGTTCTAGAGAGGTGAGGAGCGAGACCTCCCACTCTCTGCTTGGAGAAGCATTTGATCAGAACAGAGTTTAAGCTAGAAGAGCAGAATGCTCAAGCAGGGAGGTATTTGGGGAGAGAGGTAGAGATTGTGGGGTCCCAAGCCCCAGAAAGCCTTGTGGATGACTGCTGCTAGGCTGGGGGATGGTTGACCCATGTGAAATGCAGTGGCACAAGGGCAGCAGCCCGGCCATCCTAGAGCTATGGCTTGGTTGCATTACAGATTTGCCCTTTGGGAGGAATTGTGGCCCTGCTGGGGGTCCCTGGGACCAACGCTGTGCTTGGGGATGGTCAACCCACATGGGAGACATGCACCCAAGGCTGATGTCAGCACCTGGGGCCATCCTGGAGCTCTGGCATGCCGCATTAAAGCTTTTCCCTCTCCAGAGGGACAGGGCTCCACTGGGTTGCCCCATGACAGCTGGTGGGCTTGTCGGCGGTTCACCGACATGCAAGGCAGACACCCAAGGCAGGGGGCAGCAACCCTGGCTGTCCAAGAGCTCTGGCTGTGTTGTGTTACAGCATTTCCCTCTAGAGAGAGATGGGGACCCTGCCGGTGCTCCTTGGGAGCACCGCTTACCCTGGGGATGGTCAACCCACATGAGAGACAGGTGCCCAAGCCTTTGGGCAGCACCCCTGACTGCCCTGGAGCTCTGGCCGGGCCGCATTACAGCTGTTCCCTCCTAGGAGGAACAGGGACCCCGCTGGGGCACCCATGACCACCTCTGGGCTAGGGGTCGACGACCCACATGCGAGGCAGACATCCAGGGCTGGGAGCAACATCCCTTAGTTTTTTTCCCTACATTTTAGATTTTTGGTTGGCATTCTGGGTAATAATATTTATTTATGTATATATTTATGTTTACATGTGTAAAGAACGCGAAACCAAGCAGGCATAAAGGTGCAGTGACTTAAGGTGGCGGTGAGGGGAGGGAAATAGGTGGAAGGAGGGAGGGGAGACATTACAGGAGAAAGTGGAAAGAAAATGACTAGTATCAGATGGTAAGGAAAAAGGAGTCTTGTCATGCGGATCTAAGTCAGTTAAACAGGCACATTTTCATTTTTTTTCTTGAAAGTCCAGTAGTGAGTCTCGGCAAAAACTGGGAGGATTGTTCCAAAAGTGATCTATTGTGACCGGGAAGCTGGAGCCTCCAGCTCTTCTGTGTTTGAAGCTCGGGTGGACAGTACATTGCAGTAGGGTGATCTAGTAGACCTGGAGGACTAAGACTTAGTAATCCTTTGTGAGATGAAGGTGGGTGCAGTATTGGTGAGACACTGGTGCATAACAGACAACATTTTGACATTGATTCTTTCTTTGATAGGTTGCCAATGTGCAGCGTTTATGTGGGCAAAGACATTATCCTTTTTCGATGATGAGCCCAAAGCAGCTCGGATGGTGTTATTCTGGCTGGACTGGAGCTTGTGGAGATTACATTCTGAATTGCTGCCAAAGAGAGAGTTACAGTAGTCCAACCAGGAACCAATAACTGCTCTGACAATGGTCATGCGGTCCTGTGGTCCTGCGGTCCTTTGATAGGTTGCCAATGTGCAGCGTTTATGTGGGCAAAGACATTATCCTTTTTCGATGATGAGCCCAAAGCAGCTCGGATGGTGTTATTCTGGCTGGACTGGAGCTTGTGGAGATTACATTCTGAATTGCTGCCAAAGAGAGAGTTACAGTAGTCCAACCAGGAACCAATAACTGCTCTGAGAATGGTCATGTGGTCCTGTGGGCAGTGGAGGTCCCTGGTAGCGTACAGCAGTTTGGTGGTATGGGCTGTCGATGAAGCAATTGAGCTGACTTGCAGTGTCATGCTGAGGCTAGAATCTAGTTAGACGCCCAGTGTTTTTATGGAAGTGGAGACCGGGATAGGGAAAGCGTCAATGGTAAATGAACGGAAGGCTGGATCGATTTTGACACAAAGTTAAAGGCATGGTCTAGTAAAAATGTTTATTGTCCCTATGGGTCGGCCATGTTTTTTTAAGCCTAAGTGGCTCGATTTTAGAAAACTTTCCTATGGACCTTACCCGAGTTTTCGTCCATTAAACGCACGTGAAAACAGGCACCAGGGAGCTGCCATTTTGTGATAATCCTATCATTTCCCCCATCGCCCTGGCTGACCTGCTTTTGCGGCACTAACTCATATCCCCCGCCCCTGAGCCTGTCATCAGCAGACTCGTACCGCCCATTTCCCAACGCCAAAGCACGTCTTGTGTCAACATTCGCTGCGCTTCAGCTAATGACGTGTCGCCATGGAAATGGCAGGACACCTCTTTCCTCAATAAGTATAAACAGACCGTTTCACAACACACAGCAGCAGATTTTCGATTTCATTCCTCTCTCTGTGTTACTTAGAGTATTTTGTGACTCGTTTCTGTGCTCTGGTCAGCTACCTTCGCCGCTTGTAGCCCGTGTGAACACCTGTACCATTTCGGCAAATTATTTTACTTTGTTCACCACACAATGGCTACAATAATGCCCTACATGTACGAGCCCGAGTATACCGAGGAGGAACTACTGGAAAGGGAAGCACGCGAAAACGATGGGGATTCGGACGGCAGTTGGCAGGACGAATCAACAGATGAAGAGCCTGGGCCTAGTCGCATGGACGGCGTCTCCACCTGGTGCACATGCAATCGGTGCGAGCTAATGCCAACCGAGGAGGAGAACTGCTGCTGCCAAGAAAACTCGGGATGCCTGGCCTACATTTCGGAAGGCGAGCCACGACCGCAATGCATCACCGAGCTGCCAGACTTCAGGGCAGCCTGCCTCACACGGGCCGTGTTGAGGATAATGATGGTGCTTATGCACGAACTTCGCGCAACTGTTCGTCCTCGTAATACGAGTAACGAGTGAGTATACTCTGCTTGTCATGCCACTCCTATTTCATGTTCTTCTACTATATCCAAAATTACATCTACATATCATTGTTACGCATGTAAGTCGTTCAATAGTGTGCATTGTCTAGATAGCATTTGTCCGTGCAGAATGCCATTAGTTACAAGAATTTTCATTGACAACAAACGTTTATTAAACTTATCTTGGTCATTTAAAAACAGTTTGTTTCATTCCTTTTCACAGGTGGTACAGGCTGGTGGCCTATCGTTCCTTTACATGGTGGCTCCACGGGAGGCTTGGACACCGCGTTCGAAGAGTGATACCCGCCTGTGCCGTTTGTGCCATTAGAGAAACGTTCCCGAATGACAGCGGTCAGTACAGGGGATTTTCTCTCGCTGTGCTGCAACCTGACCTGTATAATGTTTAAAGTCTTGTATTTTTTTGTCATGAAAATAAGATACAAAATAAAACACCACATATATTTCAACAACGCTTGTTTCGATTTTTTAAATGAATCAAGTGTGTCTCCATTCAAGGATGGACGTCAGACATCTGTGCTCCGAATGGGCGAAGGTCTGGTCGCTGTGAAGCAGGGTGGTCACTATCTATCTAAGCTAACATAACATATTCTCGATAATGCATGCACTAAATAACACTTGTTCAAAGTCTTTCAGTAGGTTATGT
The DNA here is from genome assembly GCF_040938575.1 of Ambystoma mexicanum. Lineage (NCBI taxonomy): Eukaryota > Metazoa > Chordata > Amphibia > Caudata > Ambystomatidae > Ambystoma > Ambystoma mexicanum. The sequence goes on along the minus strand of NC_090930.1, from coordinate 350,876,962 downwards.
CTCTATAAAAGTCACACATATATCTATACTAACAATTACCATTGGATTATACAGGCCTTAGGGTCTTGACCACTATAATACACCGGTTGAAGTGTGGGTCTGTGCTCACAAGAATCTCCGGCATGTGGCATTTGTTATTGATAAGCAACGATATACTATCAAAGGCGGTTCGCGCCAGTGGATGAGTGCTGGCATGGGGGGCTGTCAGGGGCGCGAAAGGCCAAGGTGCCAAACTGCATGTACACTTCAAAAGGTATTCCACGCCAAGGGGCCATTGGTCACATGGCCTCCTCAGACCCCGTGTCTCCAGTCAGGCCTCCCCTTGAAGCAGGCCGCCCCCCTGCAATCCACATAAGTGTGTCTCCATTCAGCAGTCTTCCTGTGCCTTATCTGCACGCCCCAGGCCCATCCATCCCACCCCCTCTATCAAAGGCGGGTCGCACCCGGGGATGCGCGCTGTCAGGGGCGCGAAAGGCCAAGGTGCCAAACTGCATGTACACTTCAAAAGGTATCCCATGCCAAGGGGCCATCGGATGTCTCCAGCCAGGTCTCCCCTTGAAGCAGGCCGCCCCCTAAAACCACGACATACATACGTCATTCATTCACAAACGCACCCCTGTTTCTAATACTTTATAAACCACTTGATATGTCTCATGAGAACATCTTTGTGCTTTGCAAGTCAACTCCTGAACGTGCTACCTGGCAACCACTGAGATCTACGCTAATCTGCTCGTCGTCGTGCTATCCGTGAACTTCTGTGACCGCTTAGAGCAAACCCATCAGTGTGCTATCTGTGGCCACCCACCTATTCTCCTGCAACATACTGCTCTGCTTGCTGAATCCAACTGTTTTTTGGTCAAGGTAAGGCCATGTATCCTAGTCATATTTTGCAGATTTTTAAATTTCTATCTATTTGCGAGTAGAGTACACAATAGTGGTATGTTCATTGGTCTCTTTGCTATTGACTTGAGTTTCCATTGCTATGCTATCAATAGATCTATTTATTTTCATCTGTGTCTATTGTCATCGAATTGCATCCTTCGGGGGTCCAGTCTATAATGTAAGCATGTTTCCTTCTCGTGCAAGACAGAACATCCAAGGGACAAGTCACATGTTCAGATTTTAGTCACATCATTTATACATTTCTGCAACTTATGCAAATACTAAGCCGCACATAATGAACTGGTATAGTTCCTGCGACCAAAACAAACCTTGCATTGATCATTGTATGATTAATTTACTTTTGTATCAAATCTTTATTCTTGAAGAATGTATAATAATGTTGATATTTACTTTTCAGATTTATCAACAATGCCTGCCTGTTCGATTAGCGGTTGCCCTTCGAAGACCCATGCGAAATCTGAAGGCACTACAATGCATGTATTCCCGAAAACTGTTGATCGAATAAGAGAATGGGTCAGACATTGCGGATATCCACTGGATGAGCTGGAAAGTAGAGTTCAACGAGTCTTACAGGACAAGAGGGGTGAACTATACTGCATCTGCAGCCGGCACTTTTCCTTGGACATGTACACAACATCTTGGGTAACAAAGAAGAATAAACGGCGCACGACACGGAAATTGCTCGAAAACGCTATTCCCACTCTATCGGTCCACATTCCACCACCGGTGAGTCAAGTGTCCGGATTTAGCTTTATGCCTTGCGGTAGTGTGTAGGTACCCGAATGGATTAATTGATATTGTAGGTGTTCTATCCCTTGTAATAATTTCGATATTGATATGAGTGTATAGTTTTTTGAATAATGACATTTATCAATATATTCTTTTTCGATTTCATAACCCACAAACGCAATGTATATATATATGGGAACAGGGAACTGTGCTGTATTGAGCATTTTTCAAGTATTCTGTCGCCTTACATGGCTATTTTTAATATTGGCATTTCATTATCAATCATTAATTTACCTTTACAACTTCTTGACTATCCCTTGAATCCAAAGCAAGAACATTCTACATCCTTGACGCGGTCGCAGTTATCAACCACTTCTAGCGCGTATCACGTAATCTTACTAGGCCAATCCGCTACATACTTGTTTTATGCATGTCAAGTAATAGTTTTATTCTATCGTGTAATTATTTTACCGAATGTTTGGTTAGTGCTTTCCAATTGATATACACCTTAGTTACCGTCCACTGGTGTTTGTTTTCAGCTATAATTAGTGTTATCCATACTAATGCAAGTACTGTCTTTCAGGGAGATGCTGAAGCGTCCGCCACATCTACAACATTTCTAGATGTTCTTCACCAGCAGGAGGTATGGATACTGACAGCTCCATCGAGCGTCATCATCAGAGCTGGAATTCTCGTCGTTTGATTGTTCTACACAATGTTTCATTCGTGGTTAGCCGTTGATATGTACCTGTGCTGTCGACCCCAGGTTTTATGTTTTCACTATTGTAATCCTCACTAATGCAAGTACTATGTTTCAGGCAGTTGATGGAGCGTCAACCCCTGCACTTGATGCAGAGCCTGACATTCAAGTAATTCCAGGGGAAGTGGAAGCGGGACCATGCGTATACGAATCAGCACAACAGCTTTCGGAAGTGCACACTACATTTGCAACATCCATAGATATTCTTCAGCAGCACGAGGTATGGATACTGACAGCTCCATCATGCATGATCATATAACGTGATTCCATTTGCTATACTTTCTTCCCTATTCACGCAATAGTGGAGACGAGGAAGCTTCCACTACAATCACAACATCCAATTTAGATATTTAGATTTTCCTTGATTCTTTTAGACAATGCATCATTTGTGGTTACCTCTTTATATGTACCTGTGCATTCGACCCCAAGTGTGTGTTATGTTTCCAATATTGAAAACCATACTAATGCAAGTACTGTGTTTCAGGGAGACGACAGAGCTTCCACTACAATCACAACATCCCATTTTGATGAGGCAGATGTAGAGGAATCGGAGAAATAAGTCGATGAAATCTGCATATATATTTTCCTTGATTGTTTTAGACAATGCATCATTTGTGGTTATCTCTTTATATGTACCTGTGCCGTCGACCCCAAGTGTGTGTTATGTTTCCAATATTGAAAACCATACTAATGCAAGTACTGTGTTTCAGGGAGATGCTAATGCCTCCTCTTCAATACAACCATTCATGGCAGTCCATGCAGAGCCAGAGGTATGGATACTGACAGTTCCATCGAAATAGATCATCACTGGTTGAATACTTGTCGTTTGCTTGTTGCACACGATGTTTAAATCGTGTTTGGCTATTGAGATGTACCCGTGTGTTCGTCCTCACGTGTGTTTTATGCTAACAATATTTTGATACATAGTAATGAAAGTACTATGTTTCAGGGAGACGATGGAGCCTCATTCCGTGCTATCTATGCGGATGCAGACAATATAGTCGTTGCAGCGCAAGAGGAAGGGAGGACATGCAGAAACGAATCGGAGCTACAGTGTGCAGATGCTGAAGGTCGAGTCAAAAAAGTTTCAAAGAAAAAAAAACAATAAAGGTTAGTTACAAACAGTTCATAACTTTAAGAAAATGTTTGTGCTGGGGACTATTTTATGTTTTTTTCCAGTCAATTGGACTACACTTTATCTTGTGTTTAAACTGAACATCCCTTTTCCAATCTCTCCTCCAGTTACCCGTGGGTGTCAGAACTATACATACACAGACAGTGAAGCGAATGAGAGATGTTGCTTGCCAGACTATGTGCACTATGGAGGAACTATTAATTGAGGCGAGGCGTGTTCAGGCTCGAGATGCTCATGTCCAATGGCCAGAACATGAATTAACTGTGTTTGGAGACTACAGCAAAGTTGCATTGGACCATTGCTACTGTGCGACCACACCACCACAAGAAGATGTTATTGAATGTATTGAAGATAGCTCTGAAGTAGTTGCAGATCAATTCACACAATCTACACCCGCCAAAGATTTGCCACCCAAAAACCTGTTGACATTGTTGTGTTCTCCCATCAATGTTGAAGTAATAGATGTCGAAATGACAGAGAATGAACCAGCCGCAGCATCCATAGACGCATCAGAACTTGATATCAGCGATATTACTTTCCAATGTGTTGAAATTTCCACAACGTCACAGGCCGAAACAACGTTGACGCAGGATGACAGTCTAATGAAAGAGAGCAAATACATTGTATTCGACAGTTGTTTGATGGAAATTATAAGTATGCTGAAATGTGGGCATTCAGTTAGAGGGAAAGTATGTGGGAAGCCATTGATTAATGTAACTCGTCAAATAAAAGTCATTAACGTCAAAATAAATGCCGCCTGTCGATTAAATCATAGGTTCTCATGGTCTGCACAAACGATGCTGGGGAAAATGCCAGCAGGCAATCTACTGTGTGCAGCTGCATCACTTTTTAGTGGCTCCAGTTTTAGAAAGTTAGAGGCTTTCTTTCAGTTTGTGGGACTCCATTTCATTTCTAAATCGCTGTACTACATATACCAACGTGATTATCTGTTTCCGGCCATTAGTGATGCTTGGAAAATTGAACAATTGTCTCTAGCAAGTACATTCGAAGGGAAACGTTTCAGGCTAGCCGGCGATGGACAGTGTGACAGCCATGGATTTTCTGCCAAGTACTGCACCTACCACTTTCAGGACATGGATAGTAAGAAAATTGTGAGTTGGGCGGTCGTGCAGGTAACACAATGTACATCGTCAGTGGCCATGGAGAAACTAGGATTTATAAAATCAGTGGAATATCTACAATCAAGGGGAATGCACATCGACCTCATAGCCACGGACAGACATGTTTCAATTGCCAAGACAATGAGAGAGCAGTTCCCACATATTAATCATCAATTTGACGTATGGCATCTTGCTAAATCAATCAGTAAGAAAATCTCAGCTGCAGGAAAAAAAAAGGTTTTGAAAGTATTTTGCAGTGGTCCCATTCTATCACCAACCATCTTTGGTGGAGCTCAAAAACTTGCGAAGGGTCAGTGGAAATACTACTTGAAAAATGGCGGTCACTGATGCACCACTGTACCAACGTTCACCGCTGGACATCAAATCAACATTTCCACCAATGTGAACATGGCTCTTTGTCCCCAGAGGAGGCACGGAAGAAGAAGTGGTTGATTCCATCTTCTCCGACACACAAAGCCATTGAGAAGATTGTTTTTGACAAAACTCTATCAAGAGATTTGAGAGGACTGACAGAATTCTGTCACACAGGAGATTTGGAGGTGTTCCACAATATGTGCCTAAAGTACAGGCCAAAGCGCTTGCATTTTAGCTTTCGGGGCATGATACATCGCACTCTACTAGCGGTCTTGGCCCATAACAGCAATGTCGGACGTGAACAATCTAGGACTAGGGGTAAAGTAAGGATGCCTCGCTACACTAAGGTGTTTTCAAAACGAAGTAAGCGATGGGTGATCAAACCAGTCTATGATGAAATTCAGTTTGACTTTGTGAAAGGCCTTATTGTTGCTGTGTTAGAGAAGCACAGATATGGAATTTTGGATGTTTCTGTGCAGAGCAGTGATCCATTGCCACCGAACATTGTGACTGTGCCATGCCCACCCGAAGCACAGCTGGTACAAAATCCCAGTTTAAATAATTGCAATATGATTGTCTTTTTGTAAATAAATGTTATTGTACAGTGTACCTGTAACCCTAACCTCTACCTTCACCATCATGGGTGGCGAACAAGCTGGGTGTCATCTTTGAATTCTCTATATTCACCTCATATATGTGTATGTATATATTTTTCTCATGTTTCATCTCATGTAAATGTAAATGCTGCGCACTGTTGCGCACTGTTTTCGGAGGGGAGGCTTGCGTATTGCAAATAATAAAACAAACAAACAAACAAACAATAAATCTCACTTTTAACTCAACTCCTTTGGTACTTTATACTTTCCCTGACCTTCGCCAAAAATTAAATGTCTCAATTTGGGATGCAAAGCTCGCAGACAACGGGGACAAAATTGGGGCACTTAGAACGCGCCAAGCAAGCCGTGGCATTTGGGAGAGAAGCCAGTTCGCATTTGCACATTGAGGCGCACTACATAGAGGGATTCTAAACTTCAAGTTCTCACAGATGCCTATACTACGTGATGTTGCATATAAAGAATGCGAAGGACAGCGGCTTTGATTTTCTGCTCGTGCCCAGATGAGGCCCACAAGTCGCACTGGAAGTATAAGGGTCTATTGTTTTTTTTACCTTGAGACAGGGACCATGCCGAAAGAACTACATTTGAAGGGGGTGCGCAATAACGTAAGAGACGATAAGGCAGAAAATTCAGAAACTAGACCGAGTTTCATTTTAGTTCAGTATACGAAAAATCGTTGTCAAGAGCACGGTCCATTTTACAGACTGCATTACGAAGAGGCACAATGGAAATTTCAAATATAATGTAAGTAAATCTTTACACGCTTTTATACCAGAATGAAGATTTAATGAATGGATGCATGAATAAATGAATGAATGAAGAGCTAGGAAAAGCAAGGAGAACATATTCGTAGTGGGCACATGGGCATGCAGGTCCACTGGTCTCACCGATCTCGGTCCTTGGCCCAGCCACTTTTCCCTGCACTACCTACCTGCACTACGGGACTGTCTCTGTATACTTCAGCCCCTTCTTCCGGCATTTACCTTGCACTTGCCACCAGCTGGCCCTATTATTTAATTTCTATTCAACTAACCATGTACAGCACTTTTACCCCCATTCCCCCTTCCCCATGCGCGATCAGAAAGACACCTGGCCTAGTAGGATCGTTGTCTGTCTGCCCTTGTTCCCCACCTGCCTCATCGCGCCTTGAAACACTTGAGTATAGGCGCGTTACAAATGCCATATCATATATCATATCATTCCTCACGCATGTAGACTAACAGTCGTTTATCATTGTGTGTTGGCCTCGATTTATTTCGTTACTTTTCGCATTGATTTTAGAGCCGAACATACTCCATTGAACTATCCTTGCAAGCAAATAGTTTCTGATCGGCTGTAATAAATAAAATGAGTAATATTAATGAAGATCGGCTGGCGAGACTAATTATAATTTTTTTGTTTTTGTTTTCATAACAGGTATTTGCTCCCCTTCTGCTACTGCCATCGGTTTGAGACACCAGCAGATGGCTTTTACAGTAGACACCTGCAGCTTCGTGTCAACAACTGGAGCACACTGACAATTTTATGGGACGATCGCCAAGGGCCCACATGCCCTTATGCTGTACTAGTGGCTAGAAGCAACATATCAACCTTTACGATGGACTAGTGCCTAGTTGATGGAATAGCCTTGCGGTACACCGTGCTTCCAAAGTGCTTCCAAAGTGCTTCTTTTAACGAAAAGCAACACCCTGTGTACCATGGCGGATACAGATAAAAGAAAATAAATGGCTTTCGGAGTTCATATGGCAATTGCTGAATATTCTCTAAACATTTAATGTCAAATAAATGTACTTTACCAAATGTACCATGTTGCTGTTTGATTTTAAAGTACAATTTCATATTCCGAATTGTGGCGCGCTGTGTTGTGAGATGGTCTGTGTTGGTTTCCGGGTTCTGTGTGGAGTCGCGTAGAAGACGACTGGGCGCGTTTGCCTACGCAGCACAGTAACGTCACGTAGAGAGGCGGGGAATATGAATGTTTGAATAATGTCAGGCTCAGGTGCGGGGGAATTGATTTAGTGCCGCAGAAGCAGGTCAGCCAGGGCGATTCAGCAAGTGATAGGATTATCACAAAATGGCGGCTCGCTGGTGCCTGTTTTCACGTGCGTTTAATGGACGAAAACTCGGGTAAGGTCCATAAAATCGAGCCACTTAGGCTTAAAAAAACATGGCCGCTCCGTGGGGACAATAACATTTTTTACTAGACCATGCCTTTAAGAAGGGGCCTTCAATCAGGGTTTCCGTTGTCATTGTTTAGACAGAGCTGACGTGAGACCATCCAAGCTTGGGTGGAGTCATAGATAGTATTGGTGTAGCTGGAGTCTTGGTTGTAAATTCCTGATAGGGGGATGAGGATTTAAGTGTCATCAGCATAGTTAGTGTAAAATATGCGGGTCAAAGTCAATGGTCGAAAATGGATTTAGTGTTGATGTTGTATAACATGGGGGAGACACAGGAGCCATCAGGGACACCGCATGCAACTTGGGTGGGGTGGGCTGTGGCACTTCCACCATACACCCGTGCTGTCCTGTCTGCAAGGTACGAGGCCACCCATGTGGTGGCCTCTGGTGAGAAGTTGGCTGCTGAAATTAGATGATTTCAGAGAGTTTGGTGGTTGACAAGGTCAAAAGCTGCCAACAGGTCAAGGAGAAGGAGGTGGGCAAGATTGCCAGAGTCAAAGGATGTCATCTAGTTGATTTTTCAGGTCGAGAAGAGCTGATTCAGTGCCATGGCATGGTCTGAAGCCTGACTGGTGATCGCTGAGGATATTGCATTCTTACAGGTAAGCTTGTGTTTGCGTGTAGGCAGCACAATCAAGAATTTATAGAATAAATGGGCCTGTAGTTAGTTTGGATGGGATGGTTGAGGGTGGCTTTCTTGATGAGGGGAGAGATCCAGACTTCTTTGACGTTTGGTGGGATAGAGCAACTTGTGAAAAAGGCATTGATAAATGCAGGGATGATGGGAGTGAGGGCTAGCGCACAGTCCTTCACAATCGATGCAGGACACGCATTGCCCTAGCAGCGTGAGGGTTTCAGCCCAGCAATGAGGTTAGTGATCTCAGATTTGGTGGCTGACTTGAAGCTGAAGGCAGTGCTGGGAACCAGAGATAGCATGGGAAGTAAAAGGGGAGTATTGGGTGCAGAGGAGAGAGGCTTGGAATTGACTCACTTCTTCTGGATTTTGGATTGGAGCGTTACAAGTTTGTTGGTAAGTATGTTTTGAATGTTTTGGCACCAGGAGTTACCTTTACTATAGCTGGTGGTAGATAGGACATGGGCTTTGAGCTCATGTAGTATTGAGAATTGTTCATGAGATTGGGTCTTGGCATTGGAGATTCTAGTCCACAACGACAAGGTTTTAGCTGTAAGGATAGCTTGCTTCTATTCCTTGGAAAAGAATGTTTAATTGGTAGCTGATGGGGTGTTGTGCCAGGATGTCTCGAGGGTACGCTTCTTTGCTTTGATGGCTTGGAGACTTGGAGTGACCCAGAAGTTCAGGTGCAAGGTTAGTTTTGCTTTCTGAGATTTGGAGTGGGGCAATAGCCTCTATAGCTGACAAGGTGGCCGTATTGTAAGTGCTGACCAAGACAACAGGGGTGGACGGCAATGAATGGAGGCTTTGGTGTGGAAGATGTCAGCTAGGAGGAGCAGGAGAAGCTTGTCTTTGATGAGATTGTGTGAACATCTTGAGATGGTAGAGGGAGGTGTGTGTGGTGGGTGTTTGGGCTGCGACAGAGGGAAGCATGAATGTGATGGTGTGTTGGTCTGACCAGAGGTTGGGGGAGATGGCTACATGGACAATACTGCAGTTAAGTTCAGCGAGCCAGTCTAGTGCCCTTCCCAGCCAATGTGTTGGGCTGGCTATGTGCTGGTTTGTCCCAGAGTGGCAAGGGAGTTGGTGCGCGAGAGGGCCTCCTTATCAGAAGAGTCATTCATACCCAAGTTAAAGTTACCTAAGGCAATATCTTCGGAGGTAGGTTTGATGCTGGTAGTAAGGATTTGAGTTAGGTTGTTAACAAAAGACTTGGCTGGGCCAGGTGGTCGATACATTATGTGAAAAGTAATGGTTGTCGTGTGTGATTATGAAGGTTTGGCAGTGAGAAGTTCATAAGTGGTTGGGGCGGTTGTGGAGGTGATTTCGAAGGACAATGTATTTTTGTAGATGAAGGCGTCCCCACCACCTTTAGTTTCAGGGAGGTCGTACCAGAGTGTCATGCAGTTGGTGTGGAGAGCAATAGTCCGTGCTTGGCCTGCTGCTGGGTTTAGCCATGTCTCAATCACTGCACGGATGTCTATGTTGAGGTTCGTAATAATGTTTCTGACATCAGAAGCGTGTGCAATGATGGAGCGGGCTTTGATGAGGGCACATGCGATTGGCACAGGGGAAATACTAGTGGTGTGCTTCCTGTTAGAGCAGGATGATTTTGTGGGAGATGTGTGCAGGGAGTTAGTGGTGTGTGAGCCTAGGTGTGAGAGGTGGAGATCTGTGGGTGGTGGGAGTGCACCATGTAGGGATGGGGTGGTAGTGCCGGGTGCTAGCCTGAGACTTCTTGCTGTGCCTAAGCAGGGCAGGGCGATGATAGCTGCAGGTAGTGGAGGCTTAGCGGACCAGTGTGACGGCTGCTGGTGGAAGCTAGTAGCATCTGTTAGAGGCCTGCACCTTCTTATCATATCTGAATAGGGCAAAGTGATACTGGCTGCAGGAAGAGGAGGCATAGCGGACCAGTGTCAGGGCTGCTGTTGGGGGCTCGCAGCATCTGTTGGAGACCGATGTTGTGGTATGGCTGAAATATTTAGGAGTGGGGTGGACGGTGCAGTACAGGGCCATGGGAGAGTGCTAGGTAGGCAGGGGAGCATTGCGTCTTGAGCGCAGTCATATCTGCAGGACATGGCCTAGATGGAGTACCAGGAGGATGGGGTTCCCTACCATTCATTTTGTCTTCCCAGAGTGTTTGGTGTACCAGTGGTTTAGCCTTTTCCGTTTGCGCCCAGATCAGCGCACCCACACATGTGAGGTACTGTTTTCATCGGGCCACGTGTGGGCACGTGGGAAATTCAGACACGTGTTGCTGCCCATGAGTTTTGGTGGTTTCCTGGTCACAAATGTCTCAAAATTGGGTTATCCCCTACATTTTGTAACTTTCTGGGCATTCTGGGGAATACATTGTAGCGTGACTCATGCGAGTAAGACCTCTTTGGATTCCCATATGAGTCGTCTTTACAGAAAGGTAAAGGGCCAGTTTTCTTTGGTGGCTGTGGCACCCCAGGCCCAAATTTGTGGGCTGTCCACAATGCCAAATCCAGTCTTCCCCAGGGCGTTTGGTGTACCAGTTGTTTAGCCTTTTCCCTTTGCACCCAGGTCATTGCACCTACACATGTGAGGTACCATTTGTATTGGGACACCTGTAGGACATTAGTTATTTTGTCTTGGTTGTGATAACACGTTCATACATTTCCTACTACAGCTTGTTACACAGCCCTTTTATTTCCCAAATGTTCCCTACGTTTAATTGCTACTTTAGGCACTGTATCCTTTTGTGACCGGTGCAAGCCACCTATCCTTCAAAAGGCCAGTCTTTGCTATTTCCAAAAATGTATGCTTGGTATTCTTCACCACATTGGTTTTCCTTATTTGCAAATGCTAAGTAAGTCAGTTTAGGCCATCAGCATAAAAATACTGTGTACTGTGGCTTGAATTTTGGCTCGTGTTATTGCTTCTTTTGTGAAGCATTATGAAAAGTGTGTGATTTCCTAAGTAGAGGAGTTGGGGGAATGCAGGGGTGCATTACTTTTCTGAAAATTCATGGAAGCCATAACCTTACTAGTGAAAACATGTCCAGCACATACTTTGTTCTCTCACTTTTCCAATTTTTTGCCAAGCTATTGGAATTATGGGTACATAGTTGTTGGCTGGCCTGCGCAAATGACCCCTTCCTGAACTTGAAATTTGATCTACTTTTCAGAAATGTAGTCATTTCTGTTTTACCATTGATCTTTCCTACCCTTCTCTTCCATTCTGCGCAAGTGTATCCTATTCAAGAAAAGGGAAACATTGCCTACCTCCCACAATACTGAAGGTAAAGTTAGAAAAAATATTTTTTGGGTTCAAATCACCTTGTTCGTGAATATTTGAAAACTGGTAAAATTCAGAATTGCAAACCATTTGTTCCTTGCTCTTACAAGAAAGAAACCACAGGCTTCTTTGTACATCATTTTATTTGGTCATTTTCTGAAAAAACACAGGAATGTGTCACTTTTTTGTAATTTTCTCAACCCTAGGGCATCGTGGCACTGTTATAGATGAACCTTTTTGTACAGTTATTGGGTTAATTCATAATTCTATTGCTCTGTCTAACAGCTTAAGAAGTTATTTTCTTTAAAAGCTGTTGTTTGGAAGCATGACTATATAATGAAGCTCAACTGGCAGAAGAACATTGAGTTTTGAACAGATGGAAATATTTAAAAGAGAGAGAAAAGAATTCATAGGATAAACAGGAATCAAATACTATTTGGTTTAGTAAAAAGAAAAAAATGGTTTCTTAGTATATAAGTAACTTGGAGCACATTTAGGATTGGAAAAGCAGGGCCTAAATAGACATGAATGCTGCAGAAAGCCTAACTATGACAGGACCACTGAAAAGCTATAATTACTCATAGAGCACTATATAGGTATTAATTTTATTGGGAAGGGAAAACTACATTTACTGGACGCCCTACTAGTGAGATTTAGATTACAGCCAGCTGTGACTCAGTGGTGGTACAGTAGCGAGGGTACGGCTAAAATGTGTAGGTTAGCGTACAGAATTTGGGGTAGGAGGAAATCCTTTAATGGAAAAGACCTATCCCACTTTATCATGAGGCTCAACTTCTTAGCGAAATCTAAGTTTTAAAAAGGCTACACATATTAACCAGTGCAGAAATATTTCCTTATGGGATATCATTTTCAAGGGGAAGTTTGTTCAGTACGAGGAACAAAGTTACCTTTTGTTATGATGGCAACTTATTGTGAAGGAGCTCGATTGAGATGCATGCTACAGAACGCCTGATTCTTCTAGAACCACTCCAAATTGGATATTACGTTCACAGCAGTCTGTGCTCCTATTTCGAGGTGCTTATTTCATTGGGGAAAGAAAGGTACGTTTGCTAGAAACCGCAAATTACAGAGATTTGCAGCTCAGCCCCAGTATAGAGTATGAATAGAAGATAATGCTTCACTGGACAGCACTCACATATGTTCAGCATTTTAGCACCTCTGCCAAGGTGCACTCATGAAGGCCATACCTATTCTCCAAATCTGAACAATTTTGCATAATCATTTTTACTTTCTTTCTAACACAGACCCAGGTATATGATTCCCAGTCACAGAATGTGACTCATATGTACTAATAGTTGAGTTGTGATTCCAGAACCTTAATCAGCAATCCCCATATATGTTCCTGAATTCTTACTCCAGAGGTTTTCCTTTGATATAAAGAATTGTGAGTGGGGGGTGGCAACTGCACCAGAAAGGTTTACATGTGGTGCAAAATTACATTTCCTAAACCTAATGAATGCAATGCTTTACTGCACAGCACACACCCTTAATATATAAATAATAACAGAGGGGTGCTGTTTGCAAATATACACATCTTTATTATTCTCAGTAGGAAGCATGACTGTATAATGAAGCTCAACTGATGGCAGAAAATTATGTTTTGAACAAATGGACATATTTAAAAGAGAGAGAAAAGATGTCAGAAGAAACAACAGGAATCAAATCCAATGTGGTTGACTAAAAGGAAATAAAAATGGTTTCTTAGTATATAGGTAACTGTCAGATCACCTTTAGGTTTGGAAATGCACCACCCACACTGTGACCGCCCAATGTACATGCAAAATGCTAGTGCCATGCAAAGTGGCAAATGAATAGTGTATTTGTGCTATTGCAAAGGCTTCAAATCACTGCAAGTGAAAACAAATCATAGAATTCACCTAATCATAAAGAATGGCTGGGTGCATTCCAACATGTGCAAGGGAAAACAGGTAGGTGGGGGTGGCAAAGTCCAGGCCAGTGACCAAAGCAGAACAGGCCTGCCACGGGGTGATGCGAAGCATGTCAGAGAGTGTGCGACTCAGGGAGAATAAAAAGTCTTTCAGCCACACTGAACCATGAGTCATGGGGCTCATCTTGAAATGAGAGCAGGTAGCAGTTGATTGCAGATGTAGGTGTGTGGCTGGCCGTGATTTATGAGGGAATCAGCAATCTCCCATTGAGTGCCCACGTGATGAGTGTATCCCAATAAAACACAGTGAACACACAAAATGAAAAATATCCACCAGAGTGCCAAAGCAACTTTATATCATCAGTGCACCTGAGATTCATGCAACATAAAATACACCATAACTCCAGTATCCAATGGGCAGATGTGAATGAAACATCACGAGATATAATACACAAATAAACAGAGTAGAACATGTGGAAAAACACATGAACAAGTGAGTATACATTCACAATGAGAGAACACTTACATCACCCATCTCACACATCAACACAACCAACAATGTATGCACACCAGTACACACAGACCCCCGAAAAGGTATCTCAAACAACAGCAAAACAACAGCACTGAGCACACATTGACCATGCAGAAGGAATGGTGACAGATAAATAGCAATTTCAAGCTCAAGCTTTCTAATGGACGTGTTCCTGCATGGGAAATGCATGTGCACATTTCCATGTCAGTCCCAAGAATGTAAACATGTCAGGCACTGACAAAACGCAAAACCTCAACAACCACATATGACCACATCAACCAATTGAGTACAGAGACAACCATGCCATACCACTAACACACACACATCCACACCATGTACCCAAAAGAACAACATGTATATATATCAAATTACAAAAGCAGGCAAGTGACACATGTGCATGACAAACCTGTCAGAAAAGCACAGCACCTGGCTACATCACCAAAAATCCACCATGTACACCAAGCATAGATGCCACATCCATCACACACCAATAACATGCGCACATGTGCCCCAGGCACCATCATAGTAACCACATGACACACGCATTGAGGACCCAACCCACATCTCATCCATTGGACTCATGAACTCTGAGAACACAGCAGAAGTAAAGGTATACATGGAGAAAGGAAACTGCAACAAGTGTTATTTGAACAACATAAAATCTGTATTTAAACTATGTACACAGAAATAATTGGAAGGGAAAAATGTCCAAGGATGAAATGAAAGTCCAAAGTTAAACCAAATATGACTCAACTTCTTAAAATGGCAGAAGGCTCGTCCGATGGGATGTCTGACAGGGCTTTCACCCGGGCCAACTCCACCTCAACATACCCTTCCTGTAGGCCTGCATCGTATGTTCCTAGATGGTTTACAGGATGTCCAGAAAATATACCTCTGCCTCAGCTACTACCCTGCAGGTCTCATCCAGAATGACTGCCTGTCCCCTTGCCCATCATTCATCCACCTCATCCTTGGAACTCTGAATGGCCGCATCCCGCCTCTCCAACTCCTGCTGCATTGCATAATCTACCCTGGCAGAAACCAGGTTCTCCAGGTTGACTCGGACCCCCTGCCTCAGTTGGTACACCTGGGCGCCACTTTGCCTCCTCCGGTTGACAATGCCCTGTAGAATGCACCTTTGCACAGCCACCATCTGCTGCTGCCTAGGAGTGAGTGCCCTAGTTCTGGACTCCCTCCCACCAGGTGACCATTGTTGTCGGGGGAGTATGGCACCTGCACCGCCCTCAAGTGCCTGCTGCACTACGATTGCAAATTCCAGTAGCGGCTCATTTACTGGCTCTGTGACCACATCTGCTGCCAATGTAGTGACTTCCACCTCAACTAGGGACAGGGGAACATCCAGACATGGTGTTGGTGGTACTGGTGCATAGGGGGCCATGGTGTGAGTTGGAGAGTTGGCACAGAACCTGCTGTGGAAGGCAACAGGGCCACAGAAGTTGCAAACTGGGCCATTGCATGGGCCAGCCTACAGAGACCACCCGAGAGTGGTGCTGTCTCCAACTGTGCCTGGTAGACAGATATCTGTTTGTGATGCTGTTGCAGATCTGCATGCGTAACCTGAACAGCATCACTCATGGTAGCTGTCCGCCTGGCAATACTTGCCAGCAGAAGCTGCACTATATCTTGGATGGCCTCATCAACCTCAAGTGGGGCCATGCTTTGGGTGGCCTCATCGGCCTCAAATGGGGCCACATTCTGGGTGGAGGCATCATGGAAGGTGGTCACTGCTGCAGCACATGACCCGGGGAAAGGATTTTGTGCATAACCCTCCATGATGGGCTGCTCATCATCATGGACCTGTGACATGGGTACAGCCTGAACAACCTCATGATGCTCCCACCTGACCCTGTGTGCTGGCCTTTAATGGCCTCCTCCACCACATGCACCCCCATCAGACCAGAATCTCCCAGAGAGCCCTCTGCCCTAGTTGACCCATGTTTTTCATCAACCTGTCCCACTGCTGCTGAGGTGTCACCCACGACAACAACCTCCTCAGACTTAACCCCAGCGGCCACACCTGATGGAGTAGCTGTTGCCAGCTGATGACCCAATGGTGTGTGCCTGTGTCTGGAGGCCCTCATCCTACTCTGATGCTCAACAGCACTGCTAGTGCCCTTTCAGCCAGCTGCAGCCACTGTGGAAAAGGGGACAAAGAACATACATCAGTCAACATTGCCATTGCATGTGTCACATACACAGCAGAAATAGTACATTGGACTCATCACGAGTCAACCATCAACTGTCCCATACAAAAAACACCCATGCAATCAGCAATAACAGGGAGAAACAAGTGTAGGTGTAAGGGTGATTTCCAACAATGAGACATGCACATGTCCACCCAGCACATAAACGTGCATCCACATGCACATGTAACCAAACCAGTAGATGTCACTAAACCGATGCAAAAGTGACCCGGGTTGGGCATACAGGCATGTCCATGGGAAATACACATGGGCACATGTTTCAGTTCCATTATAGCATGTCTCACAAGAAAACCTTGTTCACTTCCATAGACACAAACAGGACAGCCATGAGGAGTCATGCATGGGACTGGGAAATTCGACAGTCATGGATTGAACATGCACAGCATAGCCATGGAGTGTGGTGAAGACGTTGCATGGCACCTACTTGGGCACTCCTACATCCCATTACTATTGTAACATGCATACCTGTTAGTTTTAGCAGAAAGCATGCAACACGTACAGGCACCCATTGGTGAGGTACAATCACCTATGGTGTTGCCACCAGCTCAAACAAATGGCATGATCACACATCATCTCTGGTGACTGGTGCATTGGTCTGACAGAACACACTGTACTTCCTGAGAGGGCGATGCTCCCACATGTCAATTCCAGACAGACACATACATGTGTAATTCTCAGCTGCTGAGTGGGGATGAAGCAATGTTCAATAGACAATGTGTGACCCATAGAGATCATGTGAGTGTATGTTCCTCACATGGACCCAACATCACAATCTGTCCTCTATACCCATATGGTCACATGTACTCATAAACTCAATTTGCATGTGCAACAGTGCACAAAATCAAATAAAAACCTGTCAGTGCACACACCCACACATGGCCACACAACCAGATGCTGGCATCACATACACACATCAACGGCATGAGGCTGCATACTGGTGCAGAGCAGCGGAACACACATGCTGTGTACATGAGTGAGAACCTGAAATCATGCATACCCATGCAGAACACACACACAATGTAGAGCAGTGCACAACATGGCTACTCACCAGCAGCTTCCAGGTGTGACTTCCACTGAAGGATCTGGGAGTGGAGCGCTTGGTAGAAGGTCTCCAGGACAAAGACCTGAAGGGGTGACAACTGATGGCTGCCTGAACAGTGCACCTCCACCTTCTCCTGCCTCCAGTGCCTCAGGTACTCTCAGAGCTTTTTGATGGAGTCAATGGTCCAGAATGACACACCTTCTGCATTGATGGCAGCCATGATGTCCTCCCAGATCTTCACACATCCACCTTTCGCATGCTGTGTTGCTGGGTTGAAGACAGAATCAGGCAAGGGTGGTAGAGCAGGCACTCAAAGGCACTGCTGTTGGGAAATAGACACTCAGAAACCATAAGCAGCAGTAGATGGTGGGGTTCGTAGGCAATACAGGGTTGGAGGAGGCAAAAGAAAAGGCAAAAAGGCAGGAGGAATCAGATCTGTGGCATCTAATCACAATGCAACATGAAGATTTGAGGAAAGGCCCTGATCATGTAACTTATAAGCTATGCGCTGCACGCAACCTGCCTGCACATGATGATAGAAATATTTAAGAGATGCAATGCACATCACTGATTGTGCGCGAGAAGGTACAAAGACGGATGATTGAGTGTCGCAGACAGCATTTGGGAGTTCCACGCAGACTGTTTCCTACAAGTTACACATACCACATTTTTCTTTTTGGGGGTTGCCTCTGCACATACGAGCATGTAATTTTGTTCATTGTGAGGCTTTTGGTATAACCCAAATGCATTTTTTTTGTCATTTCATGTGCCACTCCGCAACACATACTGCTTTTTTTCATTTTGGTAAGCTTTCCGGGTATCGTGTATGCATTTCCTGTGTTTGGGGTGCCACTGCATATCGCATAACGCTTTTATCATTTTGTGAAGCTTTCCAGGTTTTGCACTTGCAATTTCGTGTGCCTTGGAGCCTTGCTGGACCACACATCTAAATAGTACATCACATAGACTGTTTATATTTCTCTGAGCAATACATTGGAGTGCTTATCATTCATTCACTCTGCATGCACCATGAGAGCCAAGGCCACAAAAGGGAAAGGGAGAAGACGGAGATGTTGTGAGGACACATGTGCCTCCAGCCCCTGGAAGACGTTGTGTGCCTCAACCCACAAGTGACAAAGCACCTGTACGTGGACATGTTCAGAGGCCGACAGGTGAATCAGCACCACCAAGGGCCACTAAGTCCAAGAGGGGATGCCCTGCAGAGCAGGAAGAGGCTACAGCCCAAGACCTGGCATAGTATAAGTGTCCGCAGAGGAAGAAGCAATTCACTGATGATTAGCTTGAGATCCTTGTAGACTATGTGACAAATCACCATAATGAGATAACCCCTTTGCGGGCAGCAGCCATACTTAGGCACACCTAATGGCACAGTGGCAGCATGTCACTGTAAATGAGCAGGTGAATGATTTCTCACTATTTCCTGTCCCCTCACCACTGACATATTGTTACAGCAGAGGAAGGGCTATGGTTGGGACCCCTTGTGCAATACCGCTACTTACTCAAGTTTATGGGAGACATTATGCACTCAGACAGCCATATATAATGTACCCCCGCACTGAAAGTGTGCAAGGATGTCACATGGAAGGATGTTAGCATGCACCTATGGACATCATGGAGCGTTAAGTGAAATCTGACGAGGACAGAGTGATGTCATAAAGAAGATGTATGAACCCATGCTGGTTAACAACTGTAACTGTAAATGTGCAGTAACAGAAGATAGATGAGACATATAGAAACTCGCTAAAGAGAAATATGTGATGTGGCAAGGATGGCCATGATAGGAAAATGGACGCTGTCAAAATCAACCAAACTACCTCAGACAGACCAAGGCTGCAGAATCAGGAGACGCTGGAAATACAGCTTGTGTGCAAAACAGTGATGATTCGAGGTTGGCCTAGGATTAAGGTTACTATTTTAAGGAATAACTTTAAGTCACAAAGGGAGTTGCACAGATATGCTCTGACTGTGAGACATTCCTCTTAGGTTAAGGAAGAAGAAAACCTCTGCAACAGCGAAAGTATTGGACCATTAAAAGTGTATGAAGTCTATACAAGATAGAGGGAGCAAGTTGTTAAATTGTAGGTTTAGGTGCTGGACAAATCACTCAGGAAACTTAGTTGACTTAGGTAGCTTTACTGGGTCCGTGGTCATAGGTACGTACATCAGGTTACATTTAAGGCAGGTTCAAGGAGAGAAGCATCCACCAGTCCCCCTGTGCCAAGCTTAAGTTTCCAACTGACAATTCAGGAACACAGGTGCTCACATCATACCATTCCAACTAGAACACCACATACCAAACATTCCAGACTCAGACACCACATACATGCAGGAAATAGCCACATACCCAGAATAGGTAAATACAACACAAGTCTCTAGAGCCCAAGCGGATCAACAGCACCCTGCATAATTGAATTAAATTGCAGTAAATACGTGGCTGAAATTGACACATTTGTGGTATCTCAGTAGTAGGCCACTCGGACACGTAATTAGGTATACAACATTAGATGTATTGCAATTAGTCATTTCGGTGAATGCCCTGTTAACATTAGGAACATTTTTTATAGATCCGATATCTTTTCTTTGGGCACACATGCTACGTTTCCCACACGGAAAATGTCCTTTCACTTCCGGCAAACCCCACAGTCTTGTTTGTCTGACAGGAGGTGTCTGAATCTCTGTCACATCATTTCTGATCAATATATTACGTAAATTCTGTCTTTTTTTTAAAGCCACTAAGGGAGGCCACACCTCTTTACCTCGGTAAACTTTCTTCCATGTTCTCATGACAATAGTTTTGATTTTGTATGACAGATTAGAAAAAGTGTTCACAAAAACTGTGCCGATCTTTCTAGTGGTTTTGTTACTTTTCTCTAGCAGTGCCTCTCGGTTGTTATTGTAGGCTCTTTTGGAAGTGTTTCTGATCACTCTAGACGGGTAGTCTCTGGCTAACAATTTATGGGTTAATACATTGGCACTCTGGGTAAAATCATCTTTCAGACTGCTGTTGTGTTTCAACCTCAGAAATTGTCCAAAAGGCAAATGGTTCTTAGCATGATGTCTATTGAAGTGCAATAGGTAGTTCTTGTCAGTGACCTTATTATAAGGCTTCACTTTCAATAGCCCATTATGATGAAAGATGGTGATATCTAAAAAATGAGTCTCAAGATCACATATAGACCCCGTAAATTTCAAAAACCGGTTCTGTTGATTAAGCCAAGTCATAAAACAGTCAGCCGCTTCCCTCGAGCCATCCCATATGATCAGTATATCATCAATATACCTCAGCCACTTCCTCAGATGATGGATAAAAGGATTTGTGGCTGGGTATAGCACCACTTTCTCAAAGTACTCAACAAAAAGGTTAGCTAGATTGGGGGCCATGGCAGCCCCCATGGCAGTGCCCTCAATTTGTTGGAAAAATGTCCCTTGAAATTGGAAGAAATTTTGAGTCAAGGCAAGCTCGGTACACCATAAAATGCAAGCATTGCTCACTGGATGTCTGTCCTCTCTGCTCAGCAAAATTTCTTCAACCACCTCTACCGTGGCTCTTTGGGGTATCATCGTATATAGGGATTGTATATCCAAACCTATCAACAGAGAATGGCCCGGGATAAACTCTATGCTCTCTATTTTGTTGATGGCATCGGTGGTGTCCCTCAAATAGCTTTTCATTTTCAAAACAAAAGGTCTCAAATAAAAGTCTGCAAATTTCGACAGGGGTTCCAAAATGGAGTTTACTCCAGAAACTATGGGTCTCCCTGGGGGGTTAACGAATCTCCTGTGTACCTTGGGCAAGATGTTAAAAAACGCTACCCTTCCTTTTTCCCTAGTCAAGAACTCAAATTCTTGTTTACAGATCGTTTCTGAGTCGAATGCTGAAGTCACTTTTTCTTTTATAATCTTCATAAGTCTAGCTGAGGGGTCACTAGTTAGTTTAAGATAACTGATGTCATCTGATAGAAGTCTCTCACATTCTTTTACATAATCATTGTGTTTCATTAAAACAATCGCTCCCCCTTTGTCTGCTTGTCTAATGATAAGATTCTTGTCTTTAGCTAACTTCAACGCGATGCTCTTTGAAGTTTACTAAAATTCGACTTGTGTGACTTCTCACAGGACTCTAGCTTCCGAACTTCTGCCAGGACCTGTCTTTCAAACACCGTAGATTCAGCAGTGTGGGAATGGCTAGGCACACAAAAAGTTGATGCATTACGCAACCCACTGTAGTTGTTACTGATATATCCTTCATGTTCACTGAAGTATTTGTTTAAACTTACTTTACGCATAAACGCAAAAAACTCAGTTCTAAATTCGGAAGGATCATGGGATTTTGTGGTGACAAAACTGAGACCCTTATTAAGGGTACTTTCCTCTTCAAGAGAGAGGATATGGTTGGACAGATTTATCACCATTGAGTCCTTGTCTGGCTCCTTGTCCTGACCTGGTTGTCCCAATCCCCTCAGTTTGGGCCCTGCCCTAAGAAAGGCATCCTTTGTCTTTGTCTGTTAGCCCCTTTATGGCCCCTTCCTCTCTCTCTGTTCAAGTTTGACTGAGCCTCAGGGCCATTATCTCCTGTGGTACTTTCTTCACTTGAACTGTAAGAAGTATCTCTAAAATGTACATGTATATTCCTAGAAGTTTGAAATGTATTGCCAAATTTATAACCCTCTGTGACAAAGGGAAAAGATTTTTCATGGCAGAAATTGGTAAGATCTTTTTTCAATCTTTTTACCCTTTCTAAGGTGGTATCATTTTTAAAATCCACTAGTCCTTTTAAGTGCTGTTCCAATTTGGCTTTAAATGTATCTAAATCAAGGTCTTTTTTGATTTCTTCTTCTAACTTGGTGATATCTATTTCTATTTATTTGGAGACCTCTGTGGCTATGTCAATGATTAAGACTAACCAATCCCTCCCACACTTGTTAGATATGTAGCTCCATTTTAGTTTAAATTTCTTACTATGAGACCTTGAGGAAGGGCCTGGTTCTTCAAATGCTCGAGCATAATAGCTCCATGTAATTGGGTACGTATAAGGCGTTTCCTTAATTGAATTGATTTGTCCCACTGATCATTGTTGTTGATATTGATCTCATTTTCACCTGTCCCTGACAATACTGAAAGTGAGTCTAGCAGTTTTTTAACATGAACATTTGTCTGAAGCCGCTGCCATAGTGTGTGTCTTCGGACGATGTTGTGATATGTCACAGTGTAATACAATACCTCTATATTAACAACCTACGAGACCACAAGGAGCCTCTATAAACAATGCGGTCAAATAGGTACACACAGTCCCTATCTATATAATGACATCTTACTCCACCGATGGGGATATCAATTTATATAATACAATAAAGAGCAAGATGATTCGTTTTCTCTACTCACACGCAAACCCCCTCAGTTAGGAACCTCTGTTCGGTTTTCTGGCACATCAAGTCCTGACAGAATGGACCCTGTGCTGTAATTAGTTTACAAACAAGATTTAATGTATTCAAAATATTTCAACTGACAATTGAACATAAAACACTACCCTCACCTAACACAGTGCAGATTCTAATACTAGAAAAAAACAATTACTAAAACATCGGCCTCAATTATACAAATACACAAGGCACAGAAGATATCACATAACAAAACACAAAAATCTCAATGTGTCATTAAAATAACATTGCCAACATGTTTCTGTTCTTCACAACCTCATTCAGGCGAACATTCTTCAGGGTATAATTTAAAACATCCACTAATCTCCTCAACACCGTGTTGAATGGGTAGTTTCAGGCACCCTCAAAGTCAAAAAAGACCACAGTGCCTGTAAAAGGAAAACAGAGGAAACTAATGATCTCCAAAGGGGAGGAGTGCTACACAATGTAGATCAGAGGCTTGCTCATAAAATCTGCCACGCTCACAAAGGTCCCAAATAAACCGCAAAAGGACCACTATGATTTACCTTTAAATGGTGAACCTTCAATGCGTGTCTCAAAATGACAAAATTGCTAGTCTCTCGTCAATGGGAAACCAATACTTCAGAAGGCGTCACAGTCTGCCGAGGTATCGCCGAGGTATCGCCACACCTCAATGAAACAAACCAACACACAGAGACCACATGCTCTGTTACATCCAGAGTTCACTCAGACACTAACTTCAACAAAATAGCAGCAGAACTATAGTCAAAATTACCTCCACAACTGTAGGGATGGGTACTGCGGAAAGCAATACAGCAATGAAAGTCCCACAAGAAAAACCACATGGACCAGATCCACAAGATTGTATGGCTTGTCACAGTATCAATCTGTAAGGCAAACGTAAACGTCAACCACCCTATGGTGCCTTTTAAAGTCAAACTATCCACCGTCACCAAACCATGCACTATCAAGTCTTGGATTCCCATAGTGGATAACTAAATGCCCCTTTCATACCAAAATATATAAAGGTATATGTCAACACCACCCACGTGGAAGAAGATCAAAGCGCACAGCTGAGTGATAATGCAACGTATCAATACAGGTATAAATTCGAGTGTAGTTGAACTATACCCCCGTAACGCACCAGTTCGTGGCATCTATTTTGTATCAAGGAGATCAAGTACTGGTACTTACATGTGTGCACACCTGGAACACACCTCGTTTTGAGGGTCCCAACGAGGTGGAGGAAGTTAGTCCCACTGCAGTGAAGTTAAAAAGACAGCAATCTTGGCTGCATTTACATGATATCAAGACATACAAAGGAAAAAGACCGACCCCTCCTGTAGCTGCCCGCAGTGATGCAAGAGAAGTAATTATACTCATGCTAACTCAATGGATGGCCAACAAGCAGGAACAAGAAGAATGATGAGCACATAAAAGCATCTTAAACAAGGGATCAATCTTTTTAAATTTGACAAAGAATAGACTTTCAGTTATCCTGGGAACTTTTCTTCTTTTCTAGATCAGGTTAAGGAACAATGGGACAGAAGTATCGGAGCTAGAAAAAAAGAAGAACATTTCATCGTTTGTGTATGTAGACACTAGACATACACTCTGTATGTTATTTTTTCCTACATTTTCCAGTTTTATCCAGCTCTAATAAGATGATATATGAAGATAATGACGTTTTTCAGTAATTCAAGGAATAATCATATAATTTTTAGAATAATAGTGACAATTATCTTACAGTTTTTGATAAATGTGTGATCCGAAAAGAGATAACAGATTTGCATATTAAAGTAAATACAAAAGGGAGAGGTTTCACTACTATCCATTTCATGGAGTAATAATTGTGATATCATTTTGCATAATGATTTGTGTTTTCTTCTTTATTATAATTATGTTTAGTGATATCAAAAAGGATAATACAGATATGGAGGATGTTAAAAAAAACAACTGTTATTGTTCCCACTAGAGGCACAGGCAGCTTTTTCTGTAATATAACTAAACATGTATGATCTCAATTTAAAAGAGATGTTGAGGAGATCTATGAAAATATAAATACATATCTTCACAATTTGGCTCATTTAATGAATAATCTTCGGTATCAGCACATGAAACATCTTGGGAAAAAAACATCAGATGAAAGCTGTTATGTGTGTTCCCGTATATTTTATGCTTTGAGAATGTCTAAAATATTTATAGCAACAGACGTTTTAGTGAAAAAGCCACATTGCCTGATGCGACTTGCACTTTGCCTGACAAGAGTAAAAATTCCAAGGCAGAACAACATCCATATTATGGGTGAATAAAAATATGTTTCAAAGAGAAGACATGCATGTACAATATATAAAGTCAAGAAAAAACCAAGAGGCAAAGCATTGAAAAATAAAATATGAACAGCCTGCAATGAATGGAGAGGGAAAATACAAGAAAACAAGATGCTCCAATGTTAAGACAAGACTGGGGAGGAAAGATGAGAATGCTGGGAATGAGGCCAGCTTCGAATTAAAGGAGCAGTACTAACTCTTGATGGATGGGTTGATGGATTGGTTGTGTGTAAAATACTAGCATTACCAGGACAAAGGGAATAAGTTGTCATGAACGCAGAGCAAGAATACAAGGACCAATGGCCTAAGACTGCAAGATTGTTGACAAGGGTCGACGATGAGGGGGGACCCTTGCAAATACTACCCTTGAAATATGCGCCTTAAGTTTCTGAAATAATGGCACAATCAAAGTTGGATAAAATCTCAAGTGTGGCCTAGTTTTTGATGTCCCAGGCAGGACGAAAGGAACAGCAGTCCTGATGGAACACTATTGACCTGTGGATGAAGGGCGTATATGAAATTGCCACCAAAATGGGGAGGAGTGTGTTCATTGGTACTCATAATTATACCAGCCTTGGTAGTACCACAAAGTGACTTGCAGATAACACATTTTCCAAAGATGGATGCACGCATGAGGAAGAGAAGATCGTTCAGCAGACACTGACAAAAGAGAGATAATTACTTCTCAGCACAATCAGTAGAAGTACATCATGATATTCCAGATGAGCATAAGCTGTTCATCAGAACAGCAGTGATATTTACATCTTTCATGTTGGGAATTCAGACTGCAGTGAATGACAAGTGATTACTAGATGAGAGATGCTGCAGATGATCAAAACAACAATAAAATGATTTAATGCAATCAGAGAAGAAATAAGCGTAATCAGGCTTCTGGCCCTCCAGAACAGGTATGTGCTGGATTTCATCACAGCAATGCAAGGAGGCATATGTACCAAGATTGGACCTTCTTGCTGTACATGTTTATACCTGCCCATGATGAAGAAAATGGGACCCTGACAAAAGCAATAACGATGTTGTCAACCTTGCACACAAAGATTGTGGATGAAGTAGATGAGATGGAGGAGGATGATTGGTTCCCATCCCTGTTTTCATGGATTCCAACCTGGCTGGCAAATGCCTTCAATCTTAGTGTTTGTATTGCTAGGGTGTTGTCTTATAAGGATCATCTTGGGACAATGCCAGAAGACAGCCAAGAAAGCTATTGGAATGAAGAAAGTGATTGATATAGACAATGAAACTGGAGAGCAAATGCAGAATGAAGCTAGTGCTTTTGAGAATATAAAGAAAAGTCCACTTGCACATCCAGGAACAAAGTTCTACTACCCCAGGTATCATAATAAATATGTAGACCGTTGGATATTCCGTACACGATCTGGAGATTGTTGCCACATGGCATGGCGTGGATGAACATATAAAGAATGCAGGTAACCTGAGGGGGGTGACAAAGATATGTACCCTGAAGAAACAACAGTTAGATAAAAAGATAAAGGAGGCCAAAGAAGAGAATTTGTTCGAAGATTCGACCAGAGTGGGACATGTAGAGGAGCAGGTGAATGATTTCTCACTAGTGCCTGCCACCTCACCACCAACATATTGTAAAAGCAGATGGAGGGCTATTGTTGGGACCCCGTGTATAATCCCACTACCACAACGAGTGTATGGGAGGCATTATGCACTTTGGCAGCCATATAGAATGTACACTCACACGGAAAGTGTGGAAGGATTCCGCATGAAAGGATGTCAGCATCCACCCATGGACATCATGGAGCATTAAGTGAAATCTGACAAGGATAGAGTGATGTCATAAAGAGGATATATGAAGCTCTGCAGAAACTATATGAAAATACCTAACAGTGATGATGTAACTGAAGGATTACTGGTAACCCTAAATTCCCTAGCTAATCAAGACCAGGACTAGCCTCTATTAGCGGCACCGCTAAGAACGGTGACACTAATAGCGACCAGTCCGTGGGCGCGACACCCCTCAGGTCGGAAATAGCGGCATGGCGCTAGCACGCCATTACAAGGCATGCGGACATGCTAATAGCGGCATGGTATTGGCCAAAGAAGCCCATACTGGCAAGGAGGAAATACCGGCATCGCGAACCACACGTTAAGAGAGCTGAGTAGTGTCCCAACCTGCCACAGGTGGCCACAACAGCACAGGTGGAGGCAATGGAGACTGAGGCAGCACAAAAGGAGCACACCACACCCCTTCCCACACCCTTTCCCACACCAAGATGGTTCCAATACTTGCAGCATTAGATGGGCTGGAGGACATGATTGCATTGCAGCACCAACAACAACAGGCAGCACAGAGGAGACGCAGGGGCAAGAGTATGGCGATACTGGCCCAGCAAGCCACACCAGTGCACCCAGTCATACCACAGAGGCATCCAGCAATCCCCAGGATTCTAGCCATTCCATTCAACCTAACCCCTGAGCAGATACACACCCTGTGCCGCCTGGACCGGGATACCATCACCACCATGGTGGACATGAATCACAACGACATAGTGAGCCACATACACACCCGTACTGCCATCCCCCCTCTACTGAAGTGGTAACTGTGCTCCACTACCTGGCCACAGGCACCTACCAGCATACGGTAGGGCAGATGCATGGCATTTCACAACCAGTATTCACAAGCACGCTGACCCAGGTGCTTGATGCCCCCCTGAAGCACACCAGTGAACACATATCCCTGCCACGGACAGCCCAGGAGATCTCCAACCACAAAGTTGGCATCTATTCACTTGCATGCATCCCAAGTAGCATCGGGGCAATCAACTGTACCCATGTGGAAATGGTGCCCCCACATCACAATGAGGCTGTCTACTGAAACAGAAAGCATTACCACTCCATCAATGTCCAAATGGTATGTGACTCAAAAAAGAGAACAACACATTGTCGTGACCGATACCCCTGATCAACCCATGAATCAATGGTCCTGCGGAACTCAATGATACCACGCAACATGGAGCGACATGCTGGACAAAGTTTGTGGCTACTTGGTGAGTAGCAGGGCAGGCACATGCAGTGTGTGTGGGGTGTGTTTGGGGGGGAGAGATGCATACTCCAAATGGTTGTGGACTGTCGTCCACACAATAAAGGGACATACAGAAGTACGGCAATGTCCACCAATGCAGCACACAATAGAGAGGACACGAAACCACATGCAAGTAGTAAAATGCACAACAAAGACATCAATCCATAATGCAATACATGACACATCTATCCACATGCACATTGCACATCATACCATATCCTACATGACACAAAGCTACTACATGCAGCCAATATGCATAATGTAAATGTGCGTTGAACAACATTACAACAAATATGCTCCCTAGAGTGCATGCAAAGGGATCACCTGTAGCCATTGTACAGAACCACACCCGTACACCACTACTGATGTGCCGCTTCACAGCATGGGGACAATGGAATCATAATGCCAGTACACTAGCAGTGTCGTACAAAGGTTGCCTGGGCCCAGGAACACCTAGGACCTATCCATACCAGGACATTGGAAATACTGACGGAGGCATGCATGGTGCACGTCCACTTGCAGGGACTAGCTTACCTTCTCACATTGCAGTTACACTGATCGTCTCCATGCACGCTGGGAATCGTGGATGCTAATCAGAATGCTAACAGAATTAGTGTGAAATGTCCAGGTTGCAATTGAGGTGACTAGTAACAAGGCCCCATTATGCCAGCCATGCAGGTGATGCTGGCTATCCCCTGAAGAGTTGGCTCCTTACCCCTATACGGAACCCACAGAACAGGCACAAAGGGGAATAGAACCTTGCACAGAACCGTACCCGCGTCGTGATTGAGCACGCATTTGGCCTTCTGAAGACACGGCTCCGGTGCCTAAGCTGGCCGGGTGAGGCTCTCCTGTACGGCCATGACAAAGTGCCAAAGACAACCATGGCATGTGTCATGCAGCACAATATGTGTATCAGACGGAATGTGTCTATGCCCCCTGACATTGACATGCAACCACCTGATGAAGATGATGTTGATGGGGATGAGGAGGGGGGAAATGGGCCACCAGGACATGCTAGTGGCAATGGCCAAGAGGCACACGATGTGCGTCAGCATCTGATTTATCAAATATTCTGAGAGACAAGGGTCAACTATTTTGGATGGAGATGGGTATTGTTGCCCTGCTGTATGTGGTGAGGCGCACAATGTACCCTGTCCCCAATAAAGTACACATACACAATGATGAAGACCAAGACTGTGTCTCAACTTGTCAACAGTGTATTATGATTAATTCATTAATTTGTGAACAAAAAGTGCATGGCCCCAACTGTGCAAACACCCTTTCCCCCCACCCCCAAAACACTCTCAAAAACACCCTTTCCCCCTCCCCCACAACACTCCCAAAAACACCCTTTCCCCCTCCCCCACAACACTCCCAAAAACACCCTTTCCCTCCTCGCCACACAACACCCCCATCTGTGGCTTGTAGTGCGTAGGTGTCCTGCTGCACATGTGCCAGCTAGTTCTTGCTGGCCCTACTCCTGGGAGGTTGGGATGGCGTGCGCCTCATGGTGCGCAAGGAGCGGCAGCGGGGGCTTGTCTGACATGAACTCGCAGAGGAGGAGGTGCCCGGTTAATCCTGTGGTGGGGGATATTGTCGGTCCATAGCGTCTGCTATGCGTGTGAGGACCTGCCTCAGTTGGGCCATCTCCTCGCATAGCCTGTTTGTGCAGGCCTTCATGCCCTCTCTTGTCTGGCTTGCATTCGACCTAAACTCCTCCCTAAGACGGGCTGTCTCTTCCACATGCTGGCCAACCAGTGCTGTTATTTCCACCTGCCTCTGGCTGATGGCTGACAGGTCATGGTGACTGGGTCCAGCTCTTGGGGTGGCTGCTGCGCCCTGTTCCATGCCTCGGTCATCAGGTGAGGACACCTGAGGGCTCCAGCACCCTTCCACGGTGTTGTTGCCAGATTGTCCATGGTTACTTGATTGCGATGGTGGCCGTGGGCTTGGCTCAATGGATTGCGGGGGGCTGGGGGTCTGCCTTTGCGTTTCAAGGTCAATGGTCCCCTCAAAGTCAGACAGCGGAGCGGCACGGTGGCAGAGAGTGGGCCCTCCATGCTTGTTTCCAATGATGGGGGTAACACTGCCATGGGTGCAGCTATTGTAGCAGCCGTGGCTTCAGGCCGTGTTGAACTGGCGCGCTTGCTGCCTTTATCCCTCTGCTGGTGCTCACTCTTCCCGGTGCCCCTTGAGGTGGTGGCGGTGTCCGCTGTCTCCTGTGTCCTGGCCTTTTTCTTGGCTGGGGGAGCATGTGTCACAGTGCCCTGTTCATCACTGTCTGTCTGTGATCCTGTGGGGGACAAAAATAGGCAATATCATCGGTGATGGTTCTACGCGTGCCTTATGCAGAATGATTACGTCATGCCGCTCTATGCATTGGGACCTCTTTAGTTGAGAATCCGGTAATGGGGATGTCGGGAGGGTCATGCATGAATGGGTCTGTGTTGCACGTGTATGTGGTGATGCGTGCATGTGTTTGTGTTGGGGTGTGACACTCACATTGGCAGGGTTGTGTGCATGTATGTTTGTGGCTGGATCCATGGGCTGGTTCTGGACTCAGATTTGGGGGGCCCCTCACCCTTCACAGTGCATTGTTTAATGTGTACACTCACCTCCATCTGATGAAGTGGGCGCACCACGCTCCATTCTCCGACTCCCTCGATGGATTCCACGCCAATAGTGCTGGCGCAGGTCTCCTCCCACTCCCGGAGTTTTATTGGTGAATCAGTGCCACCTCATGTGGCCATAGCCAGGTTGCGATTTGCAGCCAGAATGCTGCGGACCCGGAGCCGTAGATCGTCCCACCGCTTTCTGCAGTCCTTTAGAGTGTGGGTGGTGGTGCCCACCGCACTGACTTTGTGGGCAACCTCAGCCCAGATGGCCTTCTTCTTCACGAGGGTCTCACGCTGCATGTCATTGGTGAATACAACATTGCCATTTGCGGCGAGGGTCTCGGTTAAGATGATCAGCTCCTCAATGGTGAATTTTTCTTTGCGCTGCCGATCCGCGCCTTTCTTGATGGCCTTTGGCATCTTCAGGGTATCCGGGATGATTTGGTGTTGGAGTCGTGTGGAAACAGGTCCTGGGTGCCGAGGATGGCAATGGATTGTGTTTTTAAAGATGGCCGCCGTGCTCTTTCCCGTTCCTGTCCGATGACGCTATTTCCGGTTCTGCAATTTTACGGCCACCGCTATTAGCGGTGACCACTATTTGCATGTTGCGGGAGATCGGAAGTGCTATCAGTGCTTTCGTCGAAGCCGGTAAGGGACTTTTTGGGGTCTTTTGCGTCATGGCGGGTCATTACCGGCATGGCGCTGTGCTCGTGTCCACGTACTCGTAATGCCACGCTATTAGCGGCATCATGCAAAGCTGGACACGTTAACAGCGCCATGCCGGTAATGGCCAGATTTTACTGCATAACGTGTAATGAGGCCCATAGACATTTGCTATGGAGGAATATATAATGTGGCAAGGACTGCCATGATAGGAAAATGGATGCTGGCTCATGTCGCACTCAACAACGCTATTTCAGAGACAGAACAAGGCTGCAGAATTAGGATGCATAGGAAATACAGTTTGTGTGCAAAACAGCGATGATTCAAAGGTTACAATTTTAAAGAATAATTAGAAGTCACAAGGGGAGTTACATTGATAGGCCCTGAATGTGAGAAATTCCTCTTAGATTAAAGAAGAAGAAAGCATCTGCAACAGCCAAAGTATTAGACCATTAAAAGTGTATGAAGTCTAAACAAGACAGAGTGAGCAAGCACCCTGCATAATTGAATCAAATAGCAGTAAATATGAGGCTGAAATTGACAAATGTGTGGTCTCTTCACATGTGACTCAGAAGTTGAATACAAGGGCTATTCATGAGAGCCTCAGATGAAGATAGTGGTGTGCACACCCTCTTTCAAATGTTCCAGGACAGTGAGCAGGCTACAAGGTTAACTACGGATGGAAGACTTTGGCGTATGGCTGACCGATGAGGGATGATGGATTAATTGGGAGAAAGGGGAGTAATCTGATGCAATTCAAAGCACCTACGTTTTATTTCACATATGTGCTGTTAGAGAGCTAAAAGTCCAAGGTTGGGATAGTATACCAACCAATCAGCGGGTCTAAAGTGCATCCTGCTATACAATGTTCATAGCCCAATCCACTGCTATTTTGTCTTCTATAATCAGTACTCTACGTATTTAGAGGTATTTCGAGGCATGTTCTACAGATAAGGGACGGTCAATGATATGTTAATTCTAACATAGTCTATGGGCCTCATTACGAGTTTGGAGGCAGCCATGCCCTTAATAAGGGCATGGCTGCCTCCAAACTCGGGTCCGGGTCCGGATACCCTGAATGGGGAAATACCGGGCCATTCTGACCTTGGAGGGCCCGGTATTTCCCCATTCAGGGAACCCAGACCCGGACCATCCCCATTCCCATTCGAGCCCCCATTGGGCTCAATAGGAATGGGGAGCATGCTAATAACGGGCCTGTTAAGGACAGGCCCATTGTTAGCATGCTGGGCCACTTGCAGGACCCGCTAAGGACATTCTGTAAAACCAGACGTCCAGAGCGGGTCCCACAAGCAGACCTCGTAATGGGGCAGTAAGGGGTTAACGGATCTGGCACCTTTACCGGCGCCGTTAACCCCTTACTGCCCACCTTGTAATGAGGCCCTATATGTATATATGTTGCCTTAACCAATTCCTTCCTTCGATAGGTGTTATGATTTGTCACATAGGATGACGTCATAGATGAGGCATATTGTGGTATAAGACCTCTATATAATCAAGCTACTATGTAAGTGTGCATGCTTCAGTCGATACCTGTCAGTTCTCCCTGCTTTATTAAATGAGAATAAAGTAGTACTTTGCCATATTACTTGATTCGGTCTGGTTTTTTGGTCTGAAATCTATTTTTTTTTTTTATGATTTCAGTACACAAGGTACTTTTACATAATATTCAAGTACAAAACATTAACAACAAAATAACAAAAATACAAATCTTTTTCTATTGCAATTTAAAGGTGCACACAAATCATCATCTCTAAATTATCACACAAGTGGTCCAGCCTTTCTCTTTGAATTAAGCACTAGTTCTTTCAATGTTAGCCTCTAGATGAACACACCTCGACCCTTAGTTCATCCTTCCCTCTCCAAGAAAGGGTACATAACACAGTTTGTGCAGAATGTCCTACCTGCTACCCATCACTTCCTCAACCTCTAGGTGAGCTTCTTCCACCACCTCCTCCAGTCTGGAAAAAATAGTAATCAAAAACCTTACCAGAGCCAGAGTAAGTTACAGGTGCGCAGTTGTCTTAAGTCTGTGTCATAGGTCAGATGCTATGAGACCTGCCAGGGAATTAATGAAGGGAGTGAATGTGTTGATCCTCTTCTTAAATACCCTTCCCTCAATCTGCAGAGTCATAGCTCTGGGGGGATCCCCAATTTAGGCCCCACCACATCTAGGGTTGGCAGACAGTCCAGTTTAAATTTGTGATACCAATCTCTGAGCTTAGCTGATGGAAACTTTTTGAGATAGAGTCTAAGCTCTCTCTGGGAGAAGCTTCCTGCCCAGCATACCTTTTTAGACCTCCTAAATTGTGAAAGTCTGCTATGATATTGCATCTCTTTACCTTACATTTTAACAGGTTGTCTGGAACTGGGCCTTTCAGGTCCAGCTGTTCCATAAATACCTTGCATCTATTCTTAAATTTGTGCAAGAATAGATTGAATCCCTTCCCCATTTTGGTGTTCAGATAATGTTCGATATGTGGTCATTCAGCTCTAGCCATCTTAAAGACGAGTGTCAGGCTACACTTCAACACTTGTGCCCACCATGACACCACCCCAGTTCCAGTCTGATTAGACTCACTGGAATGGAGGTCGGAAGGCCCAACACTCTCTTTAGGATCCTCCCTTCCGCCATATCCAGAAACGTCCTACTCTTACTCTGAGTCAGCTCGGCCCCTTACAAGACAATCGCCAATATGTTGGCCTGGTAAAACTTGATTAGGGGCAGGAGGGAAAATTCACATAGCATAGCCTACTTTTTACTACTTTGTAATTCCATCTAGGACAAGAGATGTTTCAAGGAGGTAGAGCACATCTCATAACTCATCAAAGTCTGTGGTGTGGAAAGGAGCACTGAAAAAGAGGCTCAAAAGCCGAAGAACAATCTCATGTGAAGGACCAAGCAGACACTGAGTGACAACCTGGTCTGTGTAGAGGCTACTGGAGGGGCAAAAGCAGAGCAAGGGCAGCTGACTCCAATTGAAGAGGCTTCAAGTCAACTCATTAGCAGTGAGCAGGTGCAAAGCATGCTAGGCCTGGATACCTATGTGGACATGTCGGTGAGGGGCATTTGTTTGCATCGTATGTGTGGACAATTATGGTTAACCAACCCATATATGTGAAGTAGTACAGTTGGCTGCAGTTGTTAGCCATCCATGGCCAATGCATGTTTGCTCCCATGTACACTTCTGTCACATGGTCTGCATTCTGGGAGGTAGCTGTGTGGTTCCCATGTGTGGCACATGTTTGTGTGACAGTAGAAATCACTGTCTACTGGGCTTCACAGCAGTGCCAGTACTTGTATGCAGGGTTTTTATGAATTAATTATGTGCACAGTGCAAGACCCCATGATGTGTCCGCTGACAGGCACACAACACCCCCAAGCCACACCTCTGTGTTATGGAAATAAATACCTCATTCACATAAATAAATCATTGCCACACTAATGGGGTGAGTCTCTTTGCAATGTACATCAATTACAAATGATATATGATGTTGAAACACAGCAGTTGCTGCTGAGGTGCATGTTTGTTCTATCACCTGCAGAGCACCTTGTCAGAATCCATTTCCAAGCTGCCTATAATGAGACAGTGTGGTGTGACCAGCCTGCCGGGGTCTTATTGCCCACTGCACTGTGTAGCAAGCGTGGTGTAAAAACAATTTGAATATTGCAAGGGGCGACACTAGACCAAGCATAGGTTGAATCAGCTGATTGTGGGTCATCATTACGGGGATGATTAACACCAACAAGTGTACCTGTCTGCTTTGCATATCATGATTGTTCATGTTGTAATTACATATTTGATCATAGAGTTCTACATTCAAATCACCAGTCTGACATGAACTGCCTGTATGTGGGGATCAGTGAATGCATGACAGACACATGCTTTCTTGCTCACATCTTTGTTGATGACACTCACCCGGACATTGTTCTGTCTGTGTCCTTGAGACAAATCGGATAAGGAATGACATTGCAGCAACATCGCCCATTCAGATGTGGCACGAGGGCTCTGTTGCTCCTTGTCTCATGAGAATTGAAGATGAGTAGGTGCTGGTTCTCAGTCTGAGCATGCCTGGTCACCAGTACAGATACATCTTTATTGAATGATGCTCATAGACAGGAACGGATTCCCCACACAAATCACCCATACATGAGGTATTGGTTGTTTCACTTATATACAATTGCCTAGCCATTAATGACCTCTAGCAGTATGACTAACAAAACTGGCTCATGATATGTCATATGGGGTCCACATTTACACAGCTACTGCCTTCTCACCTTTAAGCATGCCTCAGGGATGAATCCTGCACAAAAGAGCAGGATAATCCTTTGTCTGACAGTGCTGGCATTAGCATCTCTTCTTAGTTCCGGCCTGCAGCCAGTGAATACCATGTTGTGGTGATGGGGTAAGGGTGTTTAGCACAGTGGAGCATCATTTTGTAGAGTACCTCTGTGATTAATTCATGTTATTAAGTGTTAATACTGTATGGCACAATCGCAGTAGATGCATATGTCAACGTTTGCAGTGTACTATTATATGTACAAGTAACACAGAGATGGCTCAATGGACTATCAAGTTGTGCGATCAGACAGGGCCATAGCAAATATAGTGCACAACCAACACAAACAAGAATTGTGCTAGGCAAACAGCAGGCGACTCATGCCCATTTGAATTCACAGACAGGGTTCTGGTAGATCTGGGGTCAACACTGATGAGACTCATCAGCCAGTAACAGTCATATGTGTTGTCACATGTTGGGTCAGCACAGGGAGGCTTTCACTGAGAGGCTGGTGATTTGGTCAGCACACTTACCGTTGCTGCACACATATCACGTCATTGATTGTACGTTGACTACGGTCTGCACACTGACACAATGGCCCTGCTGTCCTACTCAAGGTGCAGAGTCACATTCAGGAGACATCTGGTAGTGGTTGTCATGTTGGGGGGATGGAGGGTATATCGATGATGAGGGAATGCATGTACACCATGCCTCAATGCATCCACTAGAGCACTTTGTCAAGGATATCACAGTTCACATTCTTGGGCATGTGCTTTATGTAGCAACAAAGTGATATTCATGAACAGTTCCCATGCGTGAATTGGCATGACATGAAAATGAAGTGCGTTGTTTGTATCTCGTAATCTGTGTTATGTTTTTATCTTGAATGAATTTGTGGATTTGGCCAGCTAACTGATGCTTTGTGATGGCCTTGAGAATTACAATGCCCCATGTGCATTACTTGTACCTGGGTTTTGAAAGAAAATGCTTGTTGCATGGGCCATCAGTCATGAGTAGCCCACAATTTCACAGCTATGTCTACACTAAGGGCATGAACTGGACATGGTGTCTGTGGGGGGGCGGCAGGCCAGAGGGTGTGTGTATTGAGAGCCTCTCTGTGTCAGTGTTCTCCATGTGCACACCATTGTTGGATACATGAGTATGCATTTATTTTTCTCCAGTGGTGTACCTGGAGTCAGGTGTCTAGGTCCAAAACTTTCTGGGTCCACACCTGTGTGTCTTGAGGTCTGCTACCAGAAAATGGCAACCAGAAAATGGCAACCTACAATGGAACATGAACCAGGTCACTTTGTACGTGTGGCAATTAGCTAGATGCCTATGGGTTAAGTGCACTATACAAATGTCAGAATAAATAAATAACACACAAGTGACTATACACATTTACAGTGTCTTTTCCATTGGGTGAGACAGTCATGACTCATGCAGTGTCACAAATATTTTTGCAGAGTCTTCCCATACCTTGTCCTGCGGGCAGGCAGACATGACTGAGCAACAATGTCTGTGCATAGATGCTTGAGGGCATCTTTCTGATGGCACTACATGTGCATGCCCAATAGTTGTCACTGTGCAGTTCATTTCACAAATGGAGTGTAATTGGTGCAGTGGAACTGCAAGTGTGGCCTTGTATTTTACATGTTGCAGTCTCCTCACACATGTATGTAAGGCATTTAATTGTATCCAGACATGTAGCTTGCAGGGGGTCCATGTTGAAATTATGTTTAGGGATATCATGCCAACACATATGTCTGAATGGAACAAGTGGCATCAGATGTTCAGGTCACACTTTCACATGTTGCCACCTGTAAATGTCTGGGTTGTGCATGAGATCACTGATGATGCACAGACCTCCATCCTTCCACTGCTGTGTTTCTCTACCACTGAGGTTTGGGGTTATGTATGCACCCTTACACACACAGACCCTGTCATGCTGCACTGCCTGATATGCCCAGACATGATAGGAGCAGCAGATGTTGCATGCAACTATCTTCCATGGCGATATGTTGCAAGATATTGCTGAGGGCTTGGATCACCTGTCCACACCAGTGGCCCGAATGCACAACAGCAGCAACTCTTGTCCAGCCTGGGGAAGAACCTGCATGCTGAGATGTGGTCCTCAAGGCCCTCCCAGAAGCCGGGCCTAGAGGCCAACATCATGGGCCGACGGGCAGATGCTGCAGCACACAGAGAATCCTGAAGCAAGAGATGTTGGCATCTAGAGACTCCAATCGCTGTGAGATGGAGAGTTTGAGGACTTCACTGGATTCTGAACTTTCAGCCACAAGGTCACAGCTCCACAAGGAAATGGACGCCTTGAGGCAGATGCTGTCCAGGCAAATTGACGCATAATGAGTGAGTGCACATGCAGACTATGTGGCCACGCAGGAGGGAGTTCATCATGACATCTCAGCCATTGGGATGCTGGGGCATACATCTGTATCACAGGTGGCCCTAGCCAATGAAGATCAGGCCTTGGCACTGTGTGGACAAGATGCACTGCCACCCCCTGATAATCTACTGCATGATGGCCGTTCCGGAACACCCATGTCACCTGAACCACCTGTTCTGTGATATCAATGAGCCCATGGAGGGATATATAAAAAAAAAGTATTGGAGTTGAATTTATTTTGACATGGACACACACCCTCTGCTTCCCTCCTCCACGGTGGACTTTTTTGTAACTTTTGAATCTGTGTGGGATGGTCTGATTTTTATTTTTTTGTCCCCCTGTTCGGGATGGACACATTGTTCACAATTGTTATACCACTGTCCAGGATGGATGTGTTTTTTTGTTTTTTTTATTCCCCTGTCTGGGAGGGATGCCTTATTTATTTGTATTTCTACCTCTCAAGGGATTTATGAGTGCAGTGCTGGACATACAGCCATGCAGCCATACACAGTGGTGTCAACTGCCATGGTTCGCTTGACTGCAACAGGATCACTTGTGCAGGTGATGATCTGTCAAATGTCTTTTGGAACATGTGTGGAGTCTGCATGAGTTACTCCTATGGCTGCTGAAATGCAATGTCCCATGTTGTTGCAGGGATCCTGAATCATCCAGGGACTGCACTCCATGAGAGGTCCACCCAGCACCCTTTCACATCCCTAGTACTCATGCCCTCTGCTGTGCACTGGCCCTCCATTAACAAATGCAGAGGAACAGTTTCCGGTGGAGGTGATGTGGGAATCTCATCAGGGCAGCTCTATCAGCATGTAAGTTTGTGTATTGTCAATCATGTCAATGCCTGTGTCAGTGTGTACCACAATATCAGCATGCAGTTGAACATGTTGGATTATCACAGGTCATGTGATTTTGTGATGGTGTTTGTGTGTGTATGTCCCCTTGAACATCCATGCATGTGCACTGGTTTTCAGTTTGCACTTCCACAAAGGACAGCAGACTCAGGAGAATATGGGGCACTAATCCCACTTGAGTCATTGGCAGTATTTGACACATTCTACAACAACAGCCTCATCCTCAATTCTCTGAACATCTGGACTCTGCATTATGATTGTTCACCTCTTGGCTCACTGACCGTTCCGCAGTCTTCGTCCTACCACTCTTCTCCCCCATGTCTTCTATGGGGTCCTGCAGGTATACTCTTTATCCACAATACTCTTTGACCTGTGCCAGAGCCCACTCCACAACCTTATCTGCTCACATGACATGACCTGCTACAACCACACGTCTTAGAAACACATTCATTCACAGATCACTAAGCCCTCTGCTGCTCTCCTTCATGACCTTTCTTCTGTTAATGCAGATGTGCCCATATATGTCCATGCAAACCACAGGATAGGTTTGGCATCTTGGTGCATGTAGGTTTGTACTGGTTTGCACATGTGGACCCCTGACAGCATTTACCTGGGTTCCCCATATAAGTCGCGTGTTGTTCGTTGTTGGTTTTTCTGTATGTTCTCTACTCCTGGATGTATTGCATGCCTTTTGTTTCAATTAACTGTTGTTGTAAGTAAGCACTGTGGGTGACTGCACTGTATCTAGAATAATTCAGAAAAATTGGGACATCATTAAATCTGACGCCAACCTCAATAAACTTTTTCCCGAACCTCCTATGCTAGCCTTCAAAAGAGGCAAAAACTTCAGAGACTCATTGATCAGAGCCGAAAAATCAAAAAGCCAACAACAAATCTTCCTGACTAAACCTAAGCATGGCACATTTGCATGCTTGAACTGCCAACACTGTTCCAACATCCTGAAAGGAGATCACATCAGACACCCCAACAACGGCAAAAAAATTCTACTCAAAGACTTTGCTACCTGTGAAAGCAAAAATCTGATCTACGCCCTTAAATGCCCCTGTGGTAAATACTATGTGGGGAAGACCTCAAGAAAGATTAAAGAAAGGCTCACTGAGCATAAATTGAACATAAGAACATGCAACCAGAAATATCCAGTTTTCAGACACTGAGAACAGACATAATATTTCCCAAATCAGATGCGTAGTCCTGGAAATCATGAAACAGTTACCAAGGGGAGGTAACCTGGCTAAACGTCTCGCACAGAGAGAGCTATACTGGATCCATAAACATGATTCACTAGCCCAACTTGTGCTTAATGAGGATTTTTATA
The DNA here is from genome assembly GCF_040938575.1 of Ambystoma mexicanum. NCBI lineage: Eukaryota > Metazoa > Chordata > Amphibia > Caudata > Ambystomatidae > Ambystoma > Ambystoma mexicanum. Next base: position 350,836,530 of record NC_090930.1, on the reverse strand, counting down.
TGGGTCCTTTGCTATAAATTACTGATTGGTAATCACACAGTGCTATTCATTACAGGATGTAGGTTGTCAATTTTGTATATGCTATAAATTGTGTCTGGTTTTTACAAACTGTGATTTACCAGAATGTGAGTTCGAAATGAGACAGGTATATAAGCTCAATTACTGATGGTATCTTTGGTATAACCTGTAACCATGTCTTTACATCTCCAGATTTTGCACTTTATGACTAGGTTGCGCTAGCTTATCAGCTCACTCCTTTTTAACATGTAACTATCTCAAACTTATCTTCCCCGATCTTTCCCTTATTTTTTCTTAATGGCTGGCCAGAAATAACTAGTCCCTCCTAACATTTCCTCATTTTAATTTGCCATTCTATCTCTTCATACATTTATCCTTATTTATATTTATCCTTATTCATTAGTTCTTTTACTTAGGCATTAATTTCTCTGTTTTTAACAAACTGTTTAAATAGTTTTTTTACCACTAGCGCATCTATATTTGCGCTCCTTCTTTTACTGATTATCTCTTTCTTATGAACCACCGTTTTCTTGTAATCAGGCCTCCTTCCTTAGGGGCTAGTAGTCTTTGATTCTTTATCCCATCCAATCGAATAATTAGCGCTAAGCGCATGTGCGCGATGACGTCACGATGTTTACATCGTGACGTCATACATCTTTTGACACACACACACATACGTCTTATGCCACACACATGCCTGACGTTGGGCGGCCATCTTAAAAGTATTCGAATAGCGCTAACGCCAGTATTTGCTAGCGAGTCCGGAAGGGAGAACATGCTCTTTACAACTATCAGCGACCTTAATTGTAAGTACTTGAGGGGGTTATTTTCGCTACTTTAAGCTCCACTATATTTCCCTGCTTACTTAAGTCCACACTTGGATTTATTTTCAGACACTTCGGAAAGACGCCCACCTTGGGCTTTCACGTCTGTTTCCACATGACAAGATGGAGTGATTCTTCACTCAACTCACCATCTTCTTACCATCTTCTGAAATAAGGTGGTAAGTTTTTACTTTTACCTCAACCTGTTTGATAGCTAGATTCAGATTTCCTTATTCCTGACTCCTTTCCTACTTTTTCTTGTTAACGACTTAGGGGCCAAGGCTACACTACAAGTATAGGAGACTGACAGCTCTCCCCATATGAAGGAAAGCCAACATTTATCAACAAGGGAATCTTTTTCCTTAGGCAATTTTTGCACAACATGTCAATATATTTATCTTTGATGAATATGTGGTTACTACTGATTACTTCTGTATGATCTGTTTTAAGTTCAAACTTCAATCAATGTAATGAGATAATGGACCATAGGAAATATATGGATCGTCCAAAAAAGTTCTTTTTACCCATTGGAAATTTCAATATCTTTTGTAACTATTGGGACTAATATGCATGTACTTTAATATTATGTCTTCCAGATTACTTTAAGAAAGTAAAATTATGCAAACTGCCCCTGAAGAAGTGAATTGTTTCACGAAACACGTTGGGCTTCTAATAAACCTATGGATTTTTTGTAAATATACCTAACTGTGTCAATGTGTTTTGATATATGTATTCATATATGTCACTAAGTAAATTACCTACAGATAAGTACAAATCAAACTATTGAATCAATTACCTAACAAATAATCAAATATATAAGGACTCCTCACAGAGCCACCCATAGAGTGCGGAGGACAGGAGTTCCCACATTTGGGAACTTGTTCTATTTTGTACATTTATTCACCTGTTGACAGCTGTTCAGTGCATCTAAATGCTCCTTTCAGTTCCAAGCTCACTGGTCCCCATTCAGTCCAGTCCCTCTGAGCTCTGCCGTCCCTTCCTCTTGCAGGTTCCCTGCTCCCTTTGTGTGCCAGTATTCTTGACCTCCATTTCTCATTCCCTTCTCTTGTCTGCTTGTCTCTTTTCTGTCTGTTACCTCTCTGCCCTGCCTTCCTCTATGACTGCTGGCTGTTTCCAGCTGCCTTCTGCCGGATCCGGTCTTCACTCCAATTGCCTAGCTTCATCTTGTAAATTCCATCATTGGCTCCACTGCAAGTGTTTCCTACACTGGCCTGATACCACCGGGATACCAAATTGTGGCTTTGGGAGGATACCTAAGGGAATCCTGGGTTTCCAAGGTCTCAATGATTTCTATTTGTGGGTTCTCTCAGTGACATTCTGACTACAGCCGGATCTGTAGTATCACAATTATCCCTCACCGGTATAAGGGGTAAGTGGAACCTGGTCCTTCAGAGCATGTCACTCAGGGGAGCAGGCAGTGGAGGCGTTGTCGGTGGTGATGTTGTCACTGTGTGGGGTGTTTTTCATGGTGTTGGCCTGAGGTGAGTAGGTCCAGCTGCATGGGTGCAGGGGAGGCATGATGATGGTAGGCTGGTGAGTCATTTCAACCTGGCTTACAGGGCCCCTTTCAAGCACCAATATTCCTCTAATACCTTAACTCCTTATGCCTCTCAGTGTCAACCCTAGATTTCTGTGCAGATGCACCTTTTTAATATGGACAGCAATGCCACATGTGTAGATGATACTCCCAGATCAGTTTGAAACAAATCATGCAACACATATTTCATGTGATGCATGACTATGCAAGCCATATCCTGTGTGGCCTGGTCTGTAATGTAACTGTTTTGGAACCTTTAGTTCACTTGATGTTTACTAGTTTTGAATAATTAGAAATAAACAATATATGGCAAAGGCACAATTTTCTGTTTTGAACAATGAATGTGCAATTAGAATTGGTGGACTAGTTTTTCAAGTTAGAAAAAATCATGTCTTATTTTGAATTATGGTGGAAGTAATGAAAGCCACGAGAAACATTCCTGTTAATTTGCCTCAGCTCACCAGCATTACTTTTTTTTAAAAAATGTCTATGAATGTGAATGCAAATCCTAACATATTTTTGAATTATTCTACATTGTTAGAGTACCCTCCAACCCACTCTAACCTTTGAGATCATGGCTTATTATTATGAATATTTATACCATTTTACCAAATTGGCAGATTGTGGTGTTGAAAAGTTGAAAGACACCTTTTCAATGTCAATAAACCCTTGCATACACAACACAGTGCATTAGTGTTCCTTGTGTTGCGCTCATGGATTCCAAATAGTTCAAATTGTTTCCAAATGATCAACTCAAGAAATTGCTATTCAATTATGTAAGTGCTGATTTCTATTGTTATTTGCCTACCTGCTGCAGTCAAATCACCCAACAATATTTCTGGGTGCTAGAGCACATTTTAAGCCTGTTGACTATAATATAACAATAATTAAATAGCACAATATCACCTAAATAAAGTGACACAATTTACCAAAACATAACAGCAGTTATAAAAGAGGTTTCTTACATAATGTAAGGTATGATTTGCAGTTGTATTTAGCGCATCTCTGCCAATAATGTTGAGCTTACTACATGTGGATCTGTAAAAATAATATGGTGGGAGGACATTGATGGGATAGTTGAAAAGGCAGAAGCAGAAATCTGTGGTGTCCATGAGTGCAGGTAAGAAACACTCATTACCTGCCTTCCTGCATGGGATGTAATATGTTCAGGATGGGGAGATAATGTCACAGAGGTAGACATAAGCGCTGTCCCAGGGCTTAGAGAGTTTTAATGGGTACACAGTGTGAAGGATGTGTACTGGATTGACAGTACTGGGATTTTGGGCCTAATTCATGGAACGTTTAGAGTGGAGAAAGGTGACTTTGCACTGCCAATAAACACGTCCCACCGAGCCTAATATGCAGAGCGGTGTAAAGTGTATTTTTTGTTTTTGTTTTATTGGTTGAACAAAGTTAAACCTTTAACATTCCTTCCTTTAAGAAGTCCAGCCCCCCCAAATTAGGCTCACTTCAAGGTCAAATTCTGTAGATAAAGCCCCCCGGACCAGGTCCACCAGTCAATTCAACCTAATTTTGGATGACTTCCACTTTGGGATCCTCCTCCTCCTGATCCAATTTCAACAAATTTTAGTGCATCCAAAGATCGGCCCACTTTCTCAGCTGTAATAAGTCTTTCCCAATAGTCTTCTTCAGTCTCCTCCGAGATCTTGCTCATGTAGTTTCCCATGTACATCTGCCGTTTCGATGTCAGGTTCGGGCAGGCTAACATCACATGCCTTATAGATTCCACTTGTTCCTTATTTCTGCAGAATCTGCAGTAGGCTATTGATTTATCAATAAGCCTTCTTCGCCATTTTATTTCTCTGGAGTGCCATATGTTAAATCTACAACGCATGAGCAGATCTCGATAGTGTTGTGAAGGAAATTTCATCAAGTACGGTGGGAGCATGTTTAGAGCTTTGCGTTCCCAGATGACATTATGACATAGGTTTCGCGACAATTTCTTCTCCTGGGTTTCCTCCCAATCTTTTTCCCAGTTTGTTCTTTTGGCCTTATCTGGATTGTTCTTCAGAGCATCTTCAGAGATCTCCAGATGTTTCAAGGTCACTTCACATCTTGTTTTCCAATCTTGTAGAATTGCATCGTCATTGGACGCCCCTGGTCTTGCTAGGATTCTGAATGGCTGGGATGTATTTTCCAGAATACACTTTCTAAATAGAGATAGTGATTTCCACGTCACGATTGAGACAATGGATTGAAGTCTTAATTCCGATCTTAGAAGTTCCAATGGTAGCGAATTTGGAAGACGCAGGATCTTTCGCCAAAAATAGGATTCGCATAGGTTGCAGGCTTCCCATTTTAGGGCTAGAAGAGCCTCGGCTCCATATGTAATGACGGCCACTACCTTTTGCTTATAAAAGGTTATTATCGGCATCAGAGAACATTTTCCATATCTACGATGTAGGAGTATGCCTTGGTTGGCCAAAGCTGTACGTTTTTCTCGAATCAATGTATAGTGTGCCTGTTAGTTGCAGTTTTTATTGATTCTTATACCGAGGTATATCGTGGTATCCACTCCGCCAATTTTTCTTTTTCCAATGACCACGTCTGAATTTTCCCTGCTGTTTTCCTTCCACGACTTGATTTCATAGTCAGGATCATGGATTTTTTTACATTTATTTTTATGTCATTGTCTTTTAGATATATATTGAAAGCCTCTATCCTTCGCTGGAGCCCTATAGGCGTCTGATCTATGAACACAGCATCATCCACGTATAACATCCATGGTAACTCGGTTCCATTAACCTTCGGGGGAAAGGCACGAATCCGATCTTGCGATGTCTTCATGTCAGCCATGTATAGTACAAAGAGAAAAGGGGCAAGTGCGCATCCCTGCTTGATTCCCCGGGCTGTTTTAATCTGCCTAGATAGCCCTCCCTTTGCAGTTGTCCCTTTTGAGGTATCCCTATACAGGGCCTGAATAGCCTCCAGTAGGTCCACTGGACATCCCCAGTTTCTCAATTTAGCCCACAAGCGCTCTCTATTTATTCCATCGAACGCCTGTTCGAGATCAATAAAGGCCAAGTAGATTGGTGTTTTCCCTTTTAGGGCCTTTGCTTTTAGTATGTTGATCAGAAACAAGTTGAGGCAAGTGCCGACACCCCTCACAAAAGCAGTTTGTCTCTCATCCAAGATTTCAGTTTGAGCGGCCCATTTGTTTAAGTCCCTTAACAGGCTAGATGCAAAAAGCTTGCAGATGGAATCTAATAGCGCAATCGGCCTGTAGTTTCTTGGGTTCCCACGGTCTCTTTTTTTTAAAAATAGGTACGATGTAAGCCTCCGTCCACATAGTTGGAATTTTTCTGACTTTCGCTACTTGTTTGAAGAGAGCATATATTAGGTCAGACCAGCCTTCCTCATTTTCTTTCAGCATCTTGTTAGAAACGCCGTCCGGGCCGGCTGCCCTGGAAGAGCTTAGTTTTTTGATAAGCATTAAGATGTCTTCTCTGTCAAAGTCCAGCGCCCATACGGCGTTCTCCATTGTTTTCTCTACTACTTTTTCATTAGTTTTCCCTTTGAACAGGGCAGTATAATGGTCGAACCAGTTTTTCTCAGAGACTTGGTTAACACCTATAGCCGATTGATTTAGATCTCTGTTGTTAATTAGATCCCATGTACTTCTCGTATTGTTTGTTGTTAGTGCCGCCAGCATTTGTTCTGCATCTCTTTGAGTTCTTAGATAACGAGTTGAGCGCAACCAATTCTTATAAGTTTGTCGGCATTTCCTCACCAGCTCACATTTCTCTAGGCTATTTGTCTTTTTTATACGCTTGAGGTCTGCTCTATATAACCTTCGTCTGGAGACTATGAGTTCATCAACGGCATGCTGCTTTTTTATCTGCTTCACTTTGGTTGAATCATACTTGATCACAAAGGCTTTCAGCAGCCATTTATAATCAACCACGTCCTCCTCTTTTTCTACGGTTTCCTTGAATTCTTGCGCCAGATTTGGTTTAACCTGATCTTTAAGTCTCAAACGGTTTCTTCCCCACGATACCTCTGTTTCCATCGCTCTTTCACTCCTTAGAGTTTCTTTTGAATCCCATGCAAGCTCTGTTTCTAATAGACAATGATCGCTATTCGCTTGTTTAATTATTAGAAAGTGTATTTTTGCGGAGTACTCTTTGCACCGAGCTAAATGGGCCTAATTCAGAAAAAAATCACTAGGTGGCGCTGACTTTGGGCTTTTTTGTGAATTAAGCCCAGTTACTACCCCTGTGGTCTCCTTTGCTACCCCTAAACATAAAAAGGAAAAAAATACTTTAAAAAAAAATTAAATCGGAGCTCTTGGGCTATGGCCAGCAGCATGTGGCTCTTTGTCTCTGGAGTGGCTGGTTTTCTAATATCTATAGCCATTTAGATAGCTCCATGGGTTGAGTGCTAGCTGCTGCAATGTGTGTGTGGTCTGCATGTTGCAGGTTCGACTCCCGGCAATGCAACTCAGCCTTTTACCCTGCTGAGGTTGATAAATGAGTAACAACACAGATTGTGTAATATTCTATGTATATTTGTTCTATAGGAAGTGCTTAAACGTAAGTGCTATTTAATAAAACAGTATCGTTTGGCCTTGGATGTCTGCGTGCATTCACAGTCATTTGGTAATATGGGCCTATACACGCTGATATTAATGGTACATATGGAGATCCATTATTGTCTAAATGTATATCACTTTACAGTGATATCGTAACCAGAGTTTTTGGAGTGTACTTAGAAACAATGCTATGTGATGCCACTTCCTGTTTTGGCAAAGGGTGAAAGGCTGTGTTCCATTGATTTCCGTGATGCCACGTTGCGGTGCGGTCAAATGCCATCACTTTCTGGGTCATCAGCGGTCAAGGGTCATGTGATGTCACTTCCGCTACCCCTGGCATTTTGGTGAAATGACGTCCCTGCGTAAAATCCGTCAACAATTAAAAAATAAATTCTGACCTGCGGTTCCAATTTCAGGCTACTGCCCGCTATGCTTCTTAGGTTCCTTATTATAGAGGAAGGTAGGGGTATCCCTCCAAATGATTGATGAGGTTGAATTACAAAGATCTGTGCTGGGGGAATACGTTTTCTTTTGGAAGGTTGAACTTTAGTTTGCTTACAGTCATTCATTTGTTTACATATTAAAAACACGATTTTAGATCTGGTGAGTTATTTGAAAGATTGTTCTTCGGTTTATATCTAATTATGTGACTTTTGTATAGCAGTACATATTTAGCACACTATACATGTGAAAGGGATGTGACAAGATTATTGGAAAAAGTGCTACTCATAAATGCTCCGTGAATCTAAACGCTATATGACCATGGTAACTTTAATGTTGAAGAAAGTCAATTAAAAGCTTTCTTTAAAACAAATAATTTTCTTAGAACTTTGAAATTCGATTATACTGTACTTGATATATTATAGCAAGCTGAAAGTAACAAATTATAAACAAGAAACGTTATTTAATTTCTAATTAGGAAGATTGCAACTATATGTAATTTTATAAAATCATTTTTTTCGTTGGCAAGCAGTGCGCACTTATAAACTTTTAATATCATAATGCAATCTGCAATTACCGTTCTAATATTGTGTTGCTATTATAGAATTCTCTTTTCATACAAGCAATAGAACACCTGTTCGTTTTAACGACAGTACGGTAACATGCATTTTGAAACAATTATGATGTTTTAATTTTGTGAAGAGAATGATAAGTGATTTTGATATTTTCTTAATCGATCTTCCACCTCAACATTCTTGACAAGTGATACCCCAATGATGGCAAATTAAATTGTTTTTAGCCATGTAAGGGATTGGTTCTCCTTCGTAGTACCATTCAGGGCTCAGGTAGTTTATAAACCATAACCATGAATATAAAGCTTTAAATGGACAATTCTTTGTAAATAGTGTTATTAATTAATGAGCGGCACTCTGCGAGATTGAAACAGTCTTGCACCCACGTTTTATTCTGGTCACAAATTCCCCGACAACCACAAGAAACAAAGTGTAACCTGCAGATGCTCAACAAAGAGCCCCATTCATAAAAATAAAAAAATAAATGGATTTGTGTCAGCGGTAACTTTCTTTGTGCCACCATATTTTACAAGGTCGGAGCACATTATTGGAAACAGTGTTGAAGCAGGAGACCACATGTAACAGATTTCAAAGATGAAATTACTCATTTCCAATACCAAATCTAATGAATTGCTCCTGTTTAGCTCAGTCACCATGTATCCCGGTTTCTTCTTGGCTTATGAATAAGGAGCAAAATAACTTTTTTTAATATTTCCAAACACAGTAATTTTTCCAACACCATAACTGTCCAGTTGTTTAGGTTCAGGAATATTTCAAATTTGTTCTCACTCATCTGCTCTCATTTTTTGTGGCAAAGTTTCATGTTTGCAATTTGAAACCATGTGGGTTCCATTTTGTTTGCTTGCTCGAAAAACTCTTCTACATAGCCCTCTTCCTTTCCACTGATGACTTTGCGTCCATCGTTGCTTTTGAAATCAATAAAATATATAATACCATTATAAAAATAAATCCTTCCCTCATTCTTCCTTTTCTTCATCACTCTCCAACATCCTCAAATCTTCAATTTCAACATTCTTTACTACTTGCATGCTGAGCTAGTCCCATCCTCTTCTCTGCCAGCCCATGCTGAGTGATTAGTTATCAATTTTCAGAAAATATGCTTTAAGAGCCTATACAGCTTACCTAATTTCACCACTCCTGACTTTTTAACTTCTGTCTATCTGCAGGTATCGTTCCAGCTTTCTAAGAGGTGGCCACGGTTAAACCTATCTTGAAGAAAAATACTGCTGACACTCAGGGCCTAATTAATACAATGAGCGTGACGTAAAGTCACTTTGCATGTAAAAGTATGCTTTGAGTCATGCTAAAAACGAATTGCTGATTCATGGATCAGACTTTTCACTGGTCCCTCCTACTTTGTGCTGTGCCGGAGCAATTTGCATGACAACACATAGCGCAAAGCATTGAAGGCAATTCCCTGAACGCTCACACCAAAGAGAACAGAACCCTCTAGGGAAGAAAGGCCCAAGTCGATCTTGTAAGGATTACAGGTTTAATCTCACATGAGATGAGAGCAACAGCAAAGAACTCTGCTGCTAAGAACGTTCTGCCGAAAAGTAGTATAAGCAGAATCTTATAAAGGGAAACATTGTCATAGATGATGCAATACAAATAGTAAAGACCTGCTCGGCTAGTTGGTGTGCGCCTATCCTCTTGTTCTCATGTTGAAGGTCAAAGAGCAAATTAACTATACTCCTAACATACAGCTACTTTATCACTACACTGTGCACCTGGCAGGCCTCAAGACAGGAACAACAGAGGTTGTGCCTACCCTATAAAGATGGAGGGGCACAACTACCAATGCTGGATCTCTATTATTTAGCCACCCAATTGAGCTTTATTTTGAAATGATTATCTGATAGCCACACATCCGAGTCATCACATCGCCAACACTAAGTAGCACTAGCTAGGCTTAAAGAAAGCATGTGGCTACTGACATGTTGTATGGACTCCCTGCCTCTGCTTGTCAGACTTGGCAGGCAAATTTGGGCTAGAACCCTGAGGTTGCTTAAAGTAAGCCGTCCCTACTCTCCCAATGTGCCAATAGTGGCAGATAAGTGTGCAAACAGGGATGACCTGCGTACCCTCAGACGCTAGGAGGAGTATGGCATACGGGGGACATTTACAACAATGGTAGATTCAGAGACCTGGAAAACTTGACCCAGTGTTTGGGCCTGCCCAAGGGACAATTCCTGAAGGACATGGAAGTCAGCGGATTGGCAAGCCGCAGATGGAATGGGTGGCCTGAGGAGCAGACAAACCAACACTCTTGGCCCTAATTTACATGCTGGAGGCCTGCAGCGAGACTACATAGGTGCTTAGTGAGTGGCTCTAGCATTAGAAACCCTGACTTTAGGTGGGAAAACGATATGGGTATTGTAATCACTGATGTGGAGTGGCAACGTGTGCTTGGTTTAATCAAGAATGTATCACAAAATGCTTGGTTCTGACTTCTGCAGATTAATGTCCTTCACTGCACGTACATGACCCCTAACAGGGTAGCCCATACAAACATGTCACCAAATGTATGGACTTAGCATGTATACTTGCGAAGAGGCCCTCAATTTAAATTATGGCTTTTATTTTGACACCTGGTGCGAGGCCGAAACAAGATCGTGGGCCACATCATACACTCCCATGTGGATGATCGCACTGAAACCTTTGCTTCCTGGAAATCACTTGTCCTCACTATGTTCCATCCGTTAGATGATAAACTGCCATGAATCTCTCAGCCATTTTTCTTATATTGATATTTAATTTCAGGTATGCCAATTCCCATGTTATCTGACCCCATTAATGCTCAGATATGTACTTCTACATTTGACCATGTCATTGTACCCATGATGTGGTACCCTTACATGTTCAAATTGCCTAACCCTTCTTTCATCCCCAGTCCGGTTTTATGTATGGAAAGTTTGTTATTTCTTTGTTTGGTTGATCTATATATGTTTATGAAGAAATGCACTGGCTGAATGATGCTATAACGGTAATTACTGTAATGTACTTGCAATGAAGCATTATCACTCTTTGCAAAATAAAGAAACTTGAAAATAAATAGCCACTAGTGTCATAGTGGAGCACACATTTGGCGTGCTGAAGTCACACTTCTGCTCCCGTGACCACTCAGGAGGTGTATTGCATTATATGCATTGCCTGTAATATGCAACATCATCGTGGCATATTGTGTCTTGCACAATATTGCCACACTTTGTGATATATCAGTAGAGCTGCTGTAGGGACAGCACTCTCATCCACAGGCACCACCCATACCCTTAGTAAGCCAAAGGGCACAAGGAGAGGGATGCACGCAATCAGGTTGTACATGGATACTTCACGTGAACTGCAGCCCCCGCAGAGCACACACAATGAAGCCACATCCTTGATGCCCTTAAATGATGCGGTAGGCCAATCCAGCTCGCTGTGTGCCCCATAACACGAAAACTACAACATCACCCCATCTATTCATATGCATCACATCACATGCACAAACCCTCTACAGAGTCATAGCAAGTAGAGAAAACAGTATCCTTGTCACAGGCTCAAAATCAAGAACACAGTGAAGGCATCCCCAGGCACAATGTCACTGCACCATGTGCTCCACTGAGTAGCATGCACCAACTGCAACAAAGGCCTCACCTGACTGCTTTCTTCATGATGTCTCCCGTCACACCATTGCTGCTCGACCTGCTCACCTCCACCCAACACAGGTCAAATCTCAGTACAAAGTGAAAACATCCCCAGGCACAATGTCACCACACCATGTGTTCCCCTGATTGGCATGCAACAACTGCAACAAACGCTTCACATGACTTGCGTCTTAATGATGTCTCTCTCCACACCATTTAAGCTGGACCTGCTCACCTCCTTTCAACAAAGGTCAAATCTCAGTACATAGTGAAGACATTCTAAGGCACAATTACACCACACCATGTGATCCCCTGAGTGGCATGCAACAACTGCAACAAAGGCCTCACATGACTGAGCACACACTGGTCTTGGTAGGATAGCTCAGGGGCAATGTGCTCGCCTTGAAAGCAAGACGGCGTGGTGCAAAACAAGTTTGAACCCCGGGTCCAGGCTTAGAAACCTCTGGGTATAAAGCATGTTAGAAATAACCAATTACAATTACAATTACTGCAATCTTAATCTCTCCCCCTGCACCATTGGTGCTGGACCTACTCAATTCCACCCAACAAGAGACAAATCTCAGTATGATATGGTATGATATGATATTACATTTACAACACACCTATACACCACTGTTGCAAGGTGTGATGAGGCAAGGGAGGGGAAACAAAGGGAGAACAAAGACAATAATATTACTAGACCAAGTGACATTGATATCGCGCAAGTCCATGGGAAAGAGATCCCCAGGCAAAATGCCACCACACCATGTGCTCCCCTGAGTGGCATGCAACAACTGCAACAAAGGCCTCACCTGACTGTCATCTTGAAAAATCACCTCATCTGCTTGCATAGACATGCAGTGCGTTAAAGCAGAAAATCAGGACTGCCTTGAGGTGTCCCGCATAGAAAAAGAAAACTTGACAACTATGGTCTAGCCGCCGGGCCCACATAGTTGGGGTGGCACTCCTGGCTGTCTGTTGTCCTTTTCTCAATAACTTTGAGTTTTTCCCTCCAGAGCAGGCTGGGTCCCCTGCGAGGACCACCACTGAGTTAGGTGGCCTGCGTCCTGCATCAAAGGCTGGTGCACAACGGCTGGGTCAGCACCCCTGGGCGCCTGGGATTGTGGCTGGGACACCTTCAAGCTATACCCACTTGAGAGGCCCAAGCCCCTGACTGCCTGGCCCAGCCCCAGTAGCACTTCCCTGAGACACCTACCAGACCCTGGGTTCAAGCTGGGCCTTCAGCTGCTGGGCTTGCGCAGCTTCTCCCTCTTCAGACAGACCTGGTCCCCACCTGCTATGAGGCCACAGTCCGAGAGCGAGCAGAGGAGCCCATCCAGTTCCTGCAACACATGTCTTTCCCACAGGAAGACACTTCCCACTGACTATTATGGAGCACAGCCGCAGACAAATGTCGGAGACACCTGAGCCAGCTGCAACTCAGGCCATCTGGTCCGTGGCCAGATGCCGAGCTGGCACCAGAAGAATGACGAGATGGCCAGGATGGTCTTCACCTAACCACATGGTTGTGAGGACATGAGGTTGTGCCTGCCTTAAATTCACCGTCCACGATCCGGGAACCAGGCCACCATCTGCAACCAAGGCCCAGCCTCTCCTCCCTGACTCCCACGGGTTAAGTCCTGCCACCGCTGCTTCCAACTGGGCAAAGGCCATCTGGTCTGCTAGACTGGCCGACAAAAGGGAGAAGTGCACTCACCTTCCAGCCCATATCCCTGCAGGTGCACCCAGGGTGGGTGGGAGTTTCCTGTGCACACCGTTGGCACAGCAGGAGGAGGAAGGATAGGGACCCTTTCAGCATCAGCACTGTGACAGCATCTTTGACAAAAAATGGGCTCAGAGGATGAATTACAATAGATTGCAGCGAGGTAGCTGATCTGCTACTTATGAAACCCTGATCCAGAATCAGGTTGTCTACAACAGATTATGCACCACATTCCCCAAGAATACGTGATGCACTATGGGCGAGAGAGGTTGCCCCCTTCTGTCCAAACTAGTGTCCTGAGGCAAGCAGCTCTATGCACCGTCCCAGAGGCTGGCTATCCAAGCCCAACCAACGCTCCTCAGTGCTGCTTTACCATTATAGTTTAGGGGGGATTGTGATTTAGACGCATTCAGTCATAATTCCACAGATGGCATCTTCGGGCCATGCACATGCACCAAATGTCTGAACGTTTCGTTTCTCTCATATTGAACACCATTACTATTGAAACAACACATCATCAGCAGGGTAAAACTAACCCGTCACACTATGGCCTAAACCCAGCTCATGTTCCCTATTAGTGGGTGAGCAATCTAACGCTTAATGAAATGTGCTTTGCAATGAAAGGAAGAGCCAACATGGAAGGATCAAAATGTGAAGTTGCTATGAATGCTTTGCCATCACAAGACAGTTATACCTGTGCTAATTGTCTGAAACCTTCTGCTGGAAACACAAAAAGTCAGAAGAATTGTGTGGCCCTGCTTACACCGTCTGTCTACATATGTAAAAGTGAGATCTAACAAGCGTTTACCCTTTATCTCCATGGGATGTGCTTGTCCTCCCTGAGCTTGCCATAGGACACCTGTGCCAATATAACCAGAAAGGGTCACGCCTGGCTGGAGCTGGGTTCTTGGAGACAGAAGTGAGAGCCCCAATGGGGCCGCCACCCTGGCCTCATTTGGCAACTGAAAATGATAACATCGTGGTATTTCACTGCTCGCCAAGGGCCTATCACCTATCGTACATCTCTCATGTATCCTCACAATGCCAGACTAGAGTCAAGCTCAACAGTGTCTACTATCCCCGCTGATTCAGCTAAGCCCATTTTTGGCTTACTAGTTTGTAGGTAGGGACAGTGGGAATCCCGCTCATCCATTCATGCTTGACACCAATGAGATGACGTGGCATTTGGCCACTTAAGTCATATTTTCTCCCGCTGTCTACCTGCGCTTCATTAAAATTCTTCACTTTGACATTCAGACTTTGGCCTCATCACAAGTTTGGCGGTAACCCTTAAATGTGGCAGTAATGCTATTACTGCTGCATTTAAGGGTCCGCCAAATCACAGCCTTGGCGGATTTCCCCCCCAGCTCTGAGCTGAGGGCAAATCTGCTGCAATTTTGCCAATTTTTGGAGCTAATACCGCCGGCGGGAAATCCGCCAGCAGTAATAGCGTGAACATTCTCCATTCGGCCCAATGGGGAATGGGAAATTCTCGAATGGGCTCAATGGGGAATGGGCACTAACCGTTCCGCCAAACCCGTGATCCGGCGCTAATAGTGCCAGGGGTTTGGCGGTAGGGCTAATAGTGCCGGTGGTAATACCGCCACCGTTACTGCCCAACTCGTGATGAGGCCCTTTGTGTCAACACCTGCTGCAGGCCTTTGTGATGCCTTGTTTCGATTAAACCATTGGGTTGCCCTGGTATGCAACAGTTCTCAGTCAGTGGCTAGGTGTCGGCTGAGGCAGAACGCCGGCCCAGAAACCTGGGAGGAAAAACAGGGAGAGGCCACCACCCCAGCTGAGCCAATCCACATTGTGGGCCTGGCTCAATTCCAGAGTTGGCAGGGCCCCCAGTGGTGGAAATTCCTCCTCCAGCTGTGGTGTGCGAGAAGCCCCGCTATATGAAACAGCCTGACCCACCCAGCCCTTAGAGACAATTCTCATTCTGAGTTATGGATCTGACTTGCCAACTTCCCTTATCTACAGTATTCGAACATGCCAAAGGCAGTACAGCTTGGAGCCCTGCTGCAGATATGGGTATGTGCCTGTGCAAGATTTGCACCTTCTCCACTGGATTAACAAGCACCAGCGAGAGCTCACTGTACACTGCCCGAACTGTAATGCTTTCCAAGGCCTGGGCTCCTCTCTCTGAACCCGAATCTCTTTTGATCAGCTGGGGGCAACATTGCCTGTCCTTTCCAAATGGTGCACCCTCATCTCTTAGAAATGACTAACCTATGTTGAAAGGGTGTTTATATTGTACCCTTCTCCACTACGTCCTTCAAAGTTTTTGTTTTAATATTTGCGGAGACTCCACCCGGGCACTCGACCCGGGCTACCTTCTACACTGCTGCAGCCCTCCTAGTTATCGCAGCTTAGACCTTGCGTCTCTCAGCGCCAGCAGAGGCTAGGTATGGGCCCAACAGTCCAGCGCCATCCATTGCAAGGACTGGTTGATTTGTTAGTTGAGTTCTTACACATTCCTTAGCAGATTATGAAGACAACCGTTCTGCTTCCTATATCGACCAACAACTTTTCTGGAGTCTGATAAGCATCGGCATTGTGTGCCTTAACCTGGTTTTGGTTCACCCTGTAGTACCAGTTCTGCATACCATGTGCAACACACTGGGGACTGCAATTTGATGACTGGCTTCATGTTAGCGAGACAGGCTCCACACTGATATAAAATCTAAGAAAGGTTTGAGATCGTTTTGACTTCTAATCATTTTCTCACCAGATTAAAATGTGGTATCAGAACCAGCTATCCTGAAGGAAGGCTTCAGAGGCAACCCGTTTTGAGATGTTTGATTGTTCTTCTGCCCCTATACCCAGGTCAGACAACTTTTTTGCATGAGAGGACAGCTATGGACCGCCACCAGAGATCTCTCTGGCTTTGCCCTGCCCAGGCAAAGTTCACCACTTTTCGGGGCCCATCACACATGCTCATGCTCCATCTCCCCAACAGAGTGGCCGGGAGGTGGCGGTGGTGTGCATGGCACAACAGGATCCTATCCCAGCTGGCTTGCATCTGCCCTCACCTTCATTGTGCCACAGAATTTGTTTGGCTCTCCTACTCACGCACATGGTAGACTCTGTTGGCTAGGTATCAAGATGTGTCGGGTGGTTCACCAGCATTACTGAGATCCCTGGTGCCCGTTGTGGCCCCCCGGTCTTAATACTGATTTTATATTCTCTGGTCTGGTGGACAGATGTATAGAAGGCCAACATATATTGTGACAGGAACAACTCTGGGAAAATGTAGCCAAACCAGTTTATGTAGCAGTGACAGGCGATCTAGGCTAAGTTCTGCAGAAGGGGTGAGCTTGTAAAGTATTCACAATGAGGTCACACAATGGGAATCACAGATTACACTTAGACAGGATGTATACAAATACAGTTATTTACTCATAGCCAAAACACACAATAGAAAAATGACTACTAGCAGATATACATAGCACACAATATTATCAAACTAAATACATATATATATTCACTTGGTTATAAGGCATAATACAAATCAGAAACTCCTGCAAAGGAAATGTTAGACAAGTATTATGCACAAAAAGGTCCACAAAGATGATTCCTACCTACAATTGTCCAGCCCTAAGTTGCCTGGGGCCTTGTGCCTAACAGTTCAGCATACAGTTCCACATAATTTAGGATGCAGGACTGAGATCTATGAATGATGCCAATATCAAGTCTAATATTGGCAATTATGTAATTTTGGAAGGAGCTAGAGTGGATGTTTTACATGGCATAGACAGCCTGGGTAAATGGAAGATTAACTTTTAAATGTGTACCTTTTTATTGTATACATATATTTGTAATTAAATGATTGTTGTATTGAAATAGAATTTTATATAATTTAAAAAAACGTGTGACACTTTCCATTCAGCCAATCTTTACCACATGTTCATTTCAGCTCTATTTCTGATGATTGGATCACCTTTTTCACATGGTCAAATGGCATTCAGCAAATACCCTGGGATAGTACCTCTAACGAAAACATTTTGATTTCACTGAACAGCACAACTTTGCCAATGGTTTTGTCAGCATGTATCAAACAACCCCTTTACATACTATGATACATTATAAATATGATACATGATCAGATAGCCAAGTGGAGTCCTGACCCAAAAGAGCCCGTGGATCTCCATTACCTCACCAGGAGAGGAATATTTTGCTAGTGTCTATAATGATCAAGAATGTTCGGTTGTCATGGAAATTAATCTTTCTAACATGCGTCAACATATTCTCCTTACAAAATGCTGTGCCAATTATACATTAAACAATGTCTACCGGTCATTGCCCATGCTTGTAGATAGCTTACATGTACTTTACCTGGGTGTTTTGGCTGGAGAATACTAAACAACTGCCCGCTCTTCCAAAATGCAATCCGGTTAAAATGCTCAGGTTTAATCGATGGCTCATCAGTGGACAGCATGGCTGTGAAGTCGCTGCCTGTCACAATCCGTTTTTTTGTAAACCTTGTTCAGGTTCATTGAGCATAGATAAGAATCCAGAACGTATCAAAACACACCATGAACACGGCACATGAAACACTGTACAAAAGTAAAGTTCATTTCTCAGCCCTTCTCATGTATTCCACTTTGCCTTGATTCAATGCCCGGTTTCTAAATGAAACAGCTCTTATTTAGTACAGTGTGCTTAATGTTCTGATCGCTGCCTTGTAGGGCACATTTCTCTTGGGTGAAAAACACATCTTTGCAACACTTTTGGAACAATAGATAATGTTGTATTGCATATGGTGGAATATTACCTCACAATAATGTGCACTCGCAATGCCATCCAATATTTCAGAACACATAAGAGGGGCTTCTTGATCGCGTAAAGAGTTATGTTGTGTGCCAAAGCACAGTATGTCTGACATATGTTGCAGTGAACCATTTACAATCAAGAACTTGCAAAGCAGAGTATATTACTCTGATTGTCATTCAAATACCATAAAATGTGGACTGAAAAGATTTCATCATCTTCTTAATTAAGAAACACTGGTATCTAAAAGGCCTTTAATTAAAAGTGAAAAGGAATGCTCCTAGTCACTCAAGAAATGTTATATAGAGTATACCATTGCTTAAAGTGCATCCCATAGCTTGATGCTTAATTTAACTAATTGCTGGTGTGTTTATCACCTGGTATGTGTGGGATATTTTGACCCACTCAGCTGTGCTATGCTACATCACTTTGCTGCATTGGTGCAAGAACAGCACAACATGGCAGCACTGACTCCTGTGCGTGCCAAGATCTCTAAACTGCATTTTGTACCAACCAGAAAATGGCTGCACCACCCTGCCACACCCATTTCAGGTGGGGTGAAACAGAGTACTCACTGCATGAATGTGCCAGTGTGCTCTGCAACATTTTACATGGATCGAAGTGAAAGGGGCAGCATTATTTTGCTGAAAACCCAAAATGCCTCTTTAAAATGACACTTTCCCAACCTTAAAAGTGCTGCTTGGTGCTAGATTCATCAATTTCTCATAAACCACTGTGATTAAAAAGGCCCTGAAATGCCCAGGATCATTCATTGTGTCTCAGATGAACCGGGCCTCATTTGAATGACAGCTCCGGTCAAATGTATCCTTGAAAAATCAACCAGGGGCTTTGTTTCCATTTTAGAAACACAGCTATTTCTTTGCAACAGTATCAAGAATAAGCTGTCAAGAGAAAGACTCTAAATGGGTCCCTGTAACTGTATCCATGCTGCAAACAATTGCAGCACTCAGAAAAAAAACTATAGCTGCAGAAAGTGTATATTTGCTGGAGATGAAAACTGAATTTAAAGAAATAGTAAAATGTGCTTTTTCCTGACTGGAGAAGGAAAATCGCATATTTACAAGTATATTGTTGTGTAAAGGCCTGATTACTTAGAAAAGTAAAAACATTTATTACTGTTAAAAATCCACCTATAAACTATTTTAATTCCATAGGTTTGAAGTCAAGATTTAAAAGGAGAAAATCAAAGCAAAAACCCAGGATGAGTTGGCAAAGTATATTAAAAAAAAACTTGCTCTGCCAGTTGCTAGCCCCGAGAAAGGGTGATACCTCATAAACTTCTAGAACAGGACAGTGGCTAATTGCTAGCTTGGAGGCTTTGAATACCAAGGACAATGGGACTTCCCAAGTCTCATCAGACATTCATCTTTGCTCCAGGCTGGAACAATAGCAGGCTGAGACTCTCACCTGTCAAGTGTGAGGGGCAGTAAACTTCAATCAAAAGAGAGACCCCTCATCCTGCTTCAAAGGAATTGACATTTGCTTGCAGTTGGGGAAAAGAAAAAAAAAACAGATTAAGTGACAATAGACTTCCTTTTGGTTTCAAAAAGCCTATTTTGTAACTGAACTTCAATACATGTAACTTTGCAGCAAGAATGAGGAAAAATATGAAAAGTTTGTAGTTTTAAATCTTATTTTATGCTCTTTCTGTGAAGACTTGGTAGAACTCATTGCTGCATAAGGAACAGAAGTTGTATAGAATGACAGATTGTGGGGGAAGTAGTGATATTGCACACAAAGCATTTTCTACGTACATCCCAGGGGTAAATGCGCATCTTTGTACCAAATTGGGACATTTTAGGCCGCATCTTTCATGGTTAAAATTGCCAAAATGTAGCAGAAAGCCAAAGCCAAGTCCCACAAACTAGGGGTTTGGATTGAAGTATGAACCACAAAATATGCAACCTGTGTATCTGATTTTCTCAAAGGTTATAACTGTATAAATATGTATTTGTGGGAAAGTTAGATTTTGGTTCCAGTGGCTAGGGGAGGTTTCTAATCATTGTAAAAATCATCTCACAAACATGACATCCTTTTCTGTGATCCAATCAGCGAAGAGCAAGGCAGAAACTATGCTCTTGCCCAATCCTAGCATTATGGGTGTGGGTAGCAAGCCTGCCCCTGCCATATATACTGTAGTGATGTCATTTGGCATGATAAATAAGGGAACCTGAAAGCAGGCAGACACACACAGATCCCTGACTTTCTCCCTGATTTCCAGTGTGGCGTCCTTTTCCTGATTTCTTTATCCTGCTGTATCCTGACTCCTGATTCCATTGCAAAGCCAAGGCCTATGCATTTCTGAACCCTTTTCAGCTAGGCCTCAAATTCTAAAAATCCCAAAAACCCAAGGGAGCATCCTGATCCAGCCTGGCTTGCCGTGACTAAATGCATGCCTGCTAAAAGCTCGCCATCCCACTGATCTCCAGTCTCCAGTAAACAGAAAGGCCAGTCCAGTGCAGTCCAGTGACCAGAACGACTTAGATGATCCTGTTCGCCAGGTTTGCCCAGCTGTCCTTGGTTAGACCCAATCGGTGTGATGATCCGAACCCTTGACGGTCCAAATTCCTAAAGTAAAGTGGACTGTAAGTATTAATACGAATCATAGAAAACCATAGCATACCTTGCCTTGCCTTTTCTCATCCCAATCTCTTAATAACTTGTTACATTGTTAGAATCCTTATTACAATCCTGTCTTTGATTCATCTTGCTAAGTGCCATTTCTTTAGTCATTTTCATCTTGTGTAAATCTTAAACTATCAATCCTACTTCGAGTGATCCGGCTGGTTCCGCCAGAGCGAGTACTGGGGACCTGGTGTTGAAGTCATGAATCAACTCTAGAGCTTACTGTGTCCCTCCTTGGTATTCTGGCCAGAATGCTCTAGCATAGAGTAAATCTATACTAAATATTTTCTTGTCCAAACTGAGTTTCTTTTCTGTTTTCACTACCCAATTTTTCCAAAAATGCCTCTCATTTAACATTCCACTCCAAATCAGTGTATTTTTCTTAAAAACCGTTTGGTTAATATTAGGCGGGAATCCACAATTTTAGTTTTACAGGTGTGATTTTCATTCTAAATTATTTTCAACCTTCCATTCAGATTCAAATTGTTTACTTTTGTTCAAACTATAGCTCACGATTGTTAGTATCTTTCCAATATTGCTCCCATAGAGATGTGTACTGATTTAAGGATTTTTGCACACGTTCATTGTTTCACCCAGCCATTTCCGAATGTCATTTTAAAGTGTAAGATTTCAAATCTGTTTTTCTCTCGTGTTTGGGGAGGGAAGGTTGGATTTCAATTCTGTCTTCTGTTCCTTCTTCCTGATTACCTGCTGCTTCCTTATATCTAGTTAAAATTGTTTATTTTTGGGTTGAGGAATATTGCAAGGAGAAATCCTAACTCAAGTGCTATCTTTCCAAACAAGCCAAAAGTGTTCTTTTCTCTGGTGTTTTCTATTTGCGCTGCTAAAGACTGAATTTAAGTGCATTACATACCTTCCTATCTGTTATTGTCATCACATTGGTGATTGCTGCTCCACATATTAAAAAAGCATATGTTTGATTTGAATTTTAAATAAATTAATATTACCTTTACCAACCAGCCTGATTCCTGGTCCATCGTGACCAGCGGTATTTGAGAAAGGGTGTGATATGAGTGGTATATCACTCAAAATATTGAACCTATAGACATAATAAAATAAGCATTTCTGCTGTGCGCTGCACACTAGGCTGAGACTGCCTACAGCAGGGATATTACTACAGTCCATTTTTGGTTTGCTTCACTGCTATTGTCAGTGCCCAATGGCTGTCAGATTGATGCTCATCTCCCAGTCAGGGACATCATTTGGGGGTTGCCAATGTAAGCAGCTGCGACCCATGTGTTTGCCCTTGCTACTCCGAAAATCTCCCTTGCTACCCTTTCAAATTAAACTTAAGCTCCTGGAGCAGCAGGGTCCTCCACAACCACTGCAGAAATATTCACCTAGCCACCCACACACACCCTACCTTAAAACTGGATCAAGGCCTACCTGTCCCTTCAAATTCAGAAACCAGTATTCTTCCCAAGGAATTCAGGCTTTCTCTGCCTACAAGTATCAACCTGTACCCCAAGTGTTGGAACGACCTGGAGGTTGATGAAACCCATCTGAACCAACCCATACATCACAATAAGAATACAATACAAGAAGATTCAAAATCTAACATTAAGTACACTGCACAGATCGACACTAAGACACGCTTCAAAGGAGCACTCATCAATGCTAAATCTCTCCCTGCCCTCTCCCTTGAGGTTGCAGACCTCATTAAGACTCATGACCTAGACTTTCTAGCAATCACTGAAACGTGGATGCACTCAATCTCAGGCCCAGCCCTCTCCCTAACCATCCCAGAAGTGTACACTATCTATTGGAAAGACAGAACCACCTCTAAAGTGGGAGGAGTTGCACTTTTTGTTAAAAACAACTTCAATTTAAGAATATCCAGACACCACACCTTCCTATCTGCCGAAGTAATCACACTTAAACTCCTACTCACGTCCACCTGCTCCCTAATCTTCACATTGTCTACATACCACCAGGCCCACTATCCACAATCGAAGACAACATTGCTTCCCTCTTAGCATCTAACACCAAGCCCCTGTCCAAAAAAGTAATTCTGGGTAATTTTAATCTAGGCCGGAATTACCCTACAGACACCCA
Source organism: Ambystoma mexicanum (assembly GCF_040938575.1). Classification (NCBI taxonomy): domain Eukaryota; kingdom Metazoa; phylum Chordata; class Amphibia; order Caudata; family Ambystomatidae; genus Ambystoma; species Ambystoma mexicanum. The sequence continues at coordinate 350,813,697 of NC_090930.1, read as the reverse complement.
AGCTTGCCTTCTCGCCACCTCAATGGAAGCCCAAGGCTTCACCCACTGCATCTCCCTCCCAACACATGAAAATGGATGAACCTTGGACTGGCTAGCCGACCTCAACTGTGTAACTAGTATACTAGACAATACCCCTTGCCCATGGTCTGACCATAACGCCATCCTATTCTCCACTGCCGTAATCACAAGACCAGTCAAACCTAGCCCACATACTGTGGCTAAGCCTCCAAGAAGGCAAAGGAACATAAGCTGAGAGAATATGCTGCCCCTCCTACTTCCAATAACCATCCATACCCACACGAATCCTGATCCCACTTCAATGGTGGCCCTCTATTTTTTTTTTTTATTGATGTAGCTAATAATATCAACTTTTCAAGTTTTGATAATAACATTTTACAACATTTGAAAATATTAAAATGTGTCAATTGTCAAAGGGAATAGAATAAAAAGAGCAGCAAATCAAATGAAACAAAGCAAACAAAATTACATTACATTACATTATTTAACATCACGGATATTCTCCTTGGTAGTCAATGATTCCTGTGGGTTACTTTGTTACAATGTTATAGTGTTATTGTTTCAATATACTGAAATGATAATTTGATAATTTTAAAAGTCTCAGTTAAACTCAATTGAATTATTCTATCCATACCATTTTAAAATCATGCATAATAAATGAAAAAGCACACTGGAAGGCAAAGGAGCAGAGAAAGTTGGTGGGGCCTCTAAAAATTCCACTGCAGATTGATAGATAGCTTGCACGTTTCTTCATCAAATTCAACTTATATTAGGAGAGGCAGTTAAGTATCAACTGGCAGTGTCAACTCATCATAATTCCAATTTAATGCTTCTAAAAAGTTAATTACGGCAACTCACACACAGATTCTGTCAGTTGTGAATATTAGAGTCCAGAAAGTGTCTATGTCTATAACTTTACTGTGTAAGAACAAAGGTCTAAAATACAAAGTATGCTGTGCACTCAGATCAGCACATTCAGTTAATATATATATATTTCAGCGTCTCCTCCTGACCTGGTTTAACACAATGTCGACATTCAGTTTCATTGGAGAATAATTTGTAGTGACGCACCAGTATTTGTTTGGTGGACGTTGAGGCGTAGTTGCAGCCAAGTGGTTCTGAGTTTAGGAGAAGGGCATTCGACCATATGACTGTGAACCATGCCCAAAGCTTTTGGGAAGAATGTTTTTTTTTAAGTCTTTTTAGGTTGTACAGGTGTTACATGTCTTGATCCAATCAATTTGGTGACCAACTACAACTAAACCGTCCTAGTGGCCATCAACAAAGTTGACACTTTAAGCAGTAGGAAAGCAAAACCTATAGCTCATGCCAACCCTTGGTTTTCTGTGAACCTTGTAACCCTCAGCGCGGCAAAAAGATCAGCTGAGTGCAACTGGAAAAAAGCTCCCACAAGCATAAATAAGGCTCATTTCCATGCCCCAGTTAACGAATAGAAGGGAGAAACAATCAAAGCCAAAAGGAATTCATACAATCAAAGAATTGAGAATGCCCAATCTAGCTAGAGGGAACTATTCGCCATACTCCAAAAGTTGGAATCACCCGCCCCAACCCCTGATCACTGCATAAAGGATCAGCTGTGTTGAGCTTACATCCAAAATGCCCTTGCAGACAAAATCACCCTTCTCCAAAAACAAATTGAAACTAAGAAAACTAAACTCACCCACGACAACTTCCCAGGGAATTCACCTAAAGCCCCCAGCCTCTTCCTCACAAATTCAAATTCACACCCTTGTCCACTACAGACACTACTAAAATCATCAAAGGATTGATATGATATGAAATGATATGATAGGTTATTTATAACGTACTTAATACACAGAGGTTTCTAAGTGCGGACACAGGGATCAAACCTGTGGTGCTCTGTGTTGTTTGCTTCCAAGGCAAGCAGGTTGCGCCTGAGCTATCCTCCCTTGATTGAAACCATCAACATGTCAAGGTGACATCTGTCCTGCCACTTTCATCAAGGACTACGTTAATGAGCTAGCACCCTTCATCACCACCCTAATCAATAACTCCTTTGCTTCTAGCAAAATGCCGGACAATCTAAAAGAAGCTTGGGTACTCTCACTGCTTAAGAAAACAGACCCTGGACCCTAACATCCCCACCAATTATCGACCCATTACCACTGTGCCTTTTCTCCTCAGAATACTAGACACAGTAGCCTATCTACAGATACAAACATTCCTGGAATCAAATAGCCTCCTAGGCCTCAGACAATCAGGCTTCCGTACAGGCCAAAGAACAGAAACAGCCCTCCTGGACCTTAAAATCCAAATGGGCCAAATCAAGGACAAAGGGTGCATAGCGATTCTCCTATTACTAGATCTATCAGCAGCGTGTATGTATTTATTTTATTTATTTATTATTACATTTGTATTGTGCTCCTAACCCTCAGTCATCTGGGCGCATGGCTTAAGAATATGATTACAGGTTGTACAAACTTAAGAGATTGGTTACAGGTAATGCAGACTTAACAAATGTGGTTACAAGGCATACGGGCTTAGAAGATTGGTTAGAGGTCAAGCAGGTTCAGGAATATGGTTAGATACAGACTTGAGGATGTTTTTACAGGTCGAGCATAGATTTACAGGTTGTTTAGGGAATTAGAGAGTAATACAGTAAGGAGTGAGATGACAGTTACATTTCCATAGATTAGCATGTTATAGAGTATGGCGTGAAAGGCCTTTGCATTATCATACAGTAATGGGTGGTATCTAGAAGTACAGGTGGCGAATAGTGGTGTTGGGTAACTGAAGTCAAGCCCTTCCTTTAAGGACGACAGATTGCTTAGAGATGCTAGTGATACAGTTTGGTGTCCTGTGTAAAGAGCCAAGTTTTACATTTTTTCTGGAAGGATAGAAGGGAGGGATTTGTTCTTATATCAAGCAGCAAAGCATTCCAGTAGTTGGCTGCCATGGCAGGGAAGCTAGAACCGCCTGCTCTTTGTCTTTGGTATCTAGGATTGGTCAGTTGTCCAAGATATGCTGCTCAGGTGGGTCTGGCAGATTGGGTTTTAGCTATCAAGCTGGACAGATAGCGAAGGGCAGTGTTGGATAGGCATTTGTGCGTGAGCGTACATTACATTTTATTTGGTCTCTTACTGGTAGCCAGTGAATGTTTCTTCTGAATGAAGTGATCTTTTCTGATTTGGGGATGATGAGTGCTGCTTTGATGGCGTTATTCTGCACAATTTGGAGTTTTGTAATGTTTTTCGATGAGGAGCCAGCAAAGATGGCATTGCAATAGTCAATCCTGGTTATGTGGTACTCTACTGTGAGATAAGGCTTACAGGCTGTGATGAGTTTGGCTGTATAGGAAGATGCAGAGGAGATAGGTAAAGGTAAACTCGTAGTGTCTTAACCTCTTTAGCTGTCATTATGTGGTTTCCATCTATGTCGAAGGATTGGTAGGACATTGAGAGATTCTTGAGTTTTGCTTGGCTGCCCAGGATTAGGATCTCCGTTTTATCATCGTTGAGACATAACTAAATTTGAGCCATCCAAGCTTGAATGGTGTTATAGATAGCATTTAGTGCTCTAGCATATGTATTGTAGTCCCCTGTGATGTGAATTAGTATTTGGGTGTCATCAGCGTAGTTTGTATATGTGACACCCACATTGTCTAATTTATGAAAGAGAGGTTTATTGAAAGTGTTAACATGGTCAGTGATACACATGAACCCTGTGGCACTGCGCAGGTGACTAGGGTGGGGCTAGCTGCTGCCAATGATCAGACTCTCATTGTGCGGTTCAACAAGAAGTATTTCATCGATGCTATAGCATTTTTTGGAAAAGTGGGCATCACTGGCTAGGTGGCAGCATAGGGTATTGTGATTCACGAGATCGAAAGCCGCTCAGTGGACCAAGAAGAGGAGGATGGGTAGGTCACCTCTATCTCTGATCTGATCCATTTGTGATTTTAAGTCTACCAGGGCCATTTCCGTGCCATGGCCTGGGCGGAAATCGGATTGGCAGAGGGCCAGCAGATGGTGTGTTTCTAGGTATTGTTGGATTTGAACATAAGCAACCCTATCAAGGATTTTTAACAGGAATGGTACCGTTGTGATGGGCCGGTAATTAGTTGGTACTTTCGGGTCTAAGGTCGTTTTCTTCAGTAAGGGCAGTACCCAAGATTCCTTGAGGTTATGCCGTACTTTGGTGGCAACAAATGAGTTGTTTATGAGTGAAGTGATGAAGGGTGCCAAGTTGTCTGGCAGTCTTTGATTAGAGTCTCTGGAGAGATATCGCCTTGGCAGCATGATGGTTTGAAGCCTTTTTTGATTTTGGTGGTCTCCTCTATCGTAATCATGGAGAACTCAAATTTTGGGAATGGTTTGGGCAGGTTGTGGTCGATAGTTGGCTTGTGAGATGTGTAAAGTTTTTAGTTGGAGTGTAGTGATTATGTCCATAAGGGCCTTTTGTATGTTTTCACACCAGACTTGGTCTTTGATACATAGGTATTGAGTCTGTGAGGGTGCTTCTAGTTCTCTTAGAATTGAGAAGAGCTCTTTGGAGCTAGAATTGGCATTCTCTATGCGCAAGTTGTATGCGTTACTTTTAGCTTGATAGCTGGCTTTTCTGTGTTTCTTTTTTTGATACGTAAATCTTTGAGTTCAGGTGTGAACCATTGGTTAAGATGTGCTTTAGGTTTAGCTATGCAGTTACCCATGGGGGCCAACGCATCTAAAGCTGTATCCATAACTTGATTATAAGTATTTACTAAGGAGGAAGGGACGGTTGAGTTTTCAAGGTGTGTGGTGAGCCGTGAGATCAGGGGGGAGTATGTCATCAGGCGTGATGTTGCGCATGTTGTGTGCTTGGTTGGTGGGTGGCATAAGAGTTGGTGTGCTGGAGAGAGTGTGGGTGCCGATTATGAATAGTATGGTATTATGGTCAGACCAGGGCCATGGATCGCTGTTGAATATGTGAGTGGTACAATTATAGTCCGCAAGCCATTCGAGCGTACAGCCTTTGGCCTGGGTATGCCCGGAAGATCGTATGGTGAAGCCTTGTGTTTCAATGGCGTTGGCTAGTATGACCTGGTTAAACATAAAATCATATGCCAACACCAGGAGCTGACTGCTCAATTATCACCCAAAGCTATTGAGTGGATTGAATCTTTCCTCTCTAATCATACAATGTGGGTCTTCTCTCCCTCCTCATCAGTCAGCCCAGCCCCAGTCTCCTGTGGGGTGCCACAAGGCTCCTGCATTTCACCTACATTATACAATGTGTTCACTAAGCCTCTCTTCAACCAACTAGACAAACTCTGTGTCACGTATACAAACTACCCAGATGACACCCAAACACTCTTACCCATCACTGGCCCATATGACACCGACTCCAACAACCTAAACAAAATCTACCTAACAATCGAAGCCTGGATGGCCCAGTACGAGGTATGTCTCAATGATGAGAAAACTGAATTAGTCATCATTGGAAGCCTACATCAACTGAACAAACTACCCCCAACTTACACATCCTTCAATATTGACGGCAACATCATTAACGTAGCTAAGGAGATATAAATCTTAGGTGTCTAAATTCACTCCATGTTGAGCCTTACTAGGCAAGTTAACGCCATACTCTCCTCAGCAGCCTTTACTATAAAACTAATCAAAGTCAGTATATCCTTCCTATCCTCTGACAACTGCATCACTTTAGCAACAGCTCTTGTCCTCTCACGGACCAACTACTGTAATTCTCTCTTTGCAGGATGCAAAGCCCACAACATCAGCAAACTTCAAGTGGTGCAAAATAATGCCATCACAGCAACACTCAACATCCCCAAACAGGAACATATCTTGGCAACGAGACATACCATCCACTGTCTCCCAGAATGTGACAGGATTAAATTCAAAATCCTCTCACTGACACACAAATGCCTCTCCAACAGTGCCCCAACATACTTAAATGACCGAATATCTAAAAAACAGTCCAATAGACCTACCTGATCTATGTATGCCACCCTAGTCACTACACCTAGATTTAGATATGACATGATATGTTATTTATAACCTGCTTAATACCCAGAGCCTTCTAAGTGCAGACCTGGGGATCAAACCTGCGTTGCTACGTGTCGTCTAGCTTCCAAGGCAAGCAGGTTGCCCCTGAGCTATGCCTCCCAAGATAAAAAGCAGGAGTTTCCAGCTTTCCAGTGATTGCAGCCAAATATTGGAACTCCACGCCCCTTCCTTACGGACAGCCCCTTCCTTATCTTCCTTTCAAAAAAATCTCTAAATGTGACTGTTCTCTCAACATTGCAACTAACTCTAGACCAGAGCTTGCACAGGCAATCACTACACCGCCTATTCTGACACCATTGTATGAACCAGGATTGCTATGCCTCACATTCCAGAATGTGCTTACCTGCTGTTGCACCGTTGCGTTAAGTAATATTCTCAGCTATGTAATGGACTACTACTGCAATAGATATGTAAACAATGCAAGGCTGTATAAGGTTGTGACCTGTATTCAGCCACCTTTACGATGTGCCTGCCTATGTCTGACTGTAACTATCTGATACAAGTTCATTCTGTAACTAATCTCTTAAGCTAATGCACCTAGATGACTTTGGGCTTTGTGTGCTAAATAAATGACAAATAAATAAATAAATAAAGTGTGGGGGGACCTGACACACCAGGCCTGGGGGTGCACCGGTGCAGTCTTCAACCATCAGGGTGAAGGCTGGGCCGGGGCTTGCAGCGCAATAAGGAAATGCTCAGTATGGGTTGGTGCTGACCGTGACATGTAGCATGAGTCACATGCCACGTTCACTTGCAACCCCTTCTCCTGCGGCTACGTCATGCTCATTTACAGGAACCAGGAAGATCTCCCAGCTTCCTGGCTACTGTTTGTGAGCAGCACGGAGTAGCCAAGTGACAGATCAAAGCTGGAAAAACAAGTAAGAAGGCTTTTTAGAAAAAAAATGTGATGTGTATTTTGCATGTGTGAAGTGCATGTCAGATGTATGTATGTGCTATGGATCAGTGAGTGGTGTGTGAATGAGTATGGATGTGATAGTGTGCTTAAATGTTCTGGATGAGTACATGTCTGTGTGGAGAATGCAGTGTGAGTGGACACGAGAGAAGGTGTAGGAGTCAGTGAGTGGTGCGTGACTGAGTAGGAATGTGATAGTATGTGTTTGAATGTTCTGGGCGGGCGGGTGCTTTCCTATGTGGGGAATGCAGTGCAAGTGGACGTGAGAGGTTTATGGGTGAGTGAATGGTGGGTGAGAGAGTAGGAATGTTACTGTGTGTACATTTTTTGGGTGTGTGCCAGTGTAAGTGTATGTGAGAGAAGGAATCTGGGTGAGTGACTGGTGGGTGAATAGGTGTAATTGTGATTGTGTGTGTGAATGCAGTGTGGGTGGGTGAGTGGGTGCATACCTGTGTGGTAAATGCAGTGTGAATGAATGTGAGAGGAGATGTATGGGTGGGTGAAAGGGGATGCCTGCGTGTTTGTGTTTAAGGCCCAGGGAGTCTGGGGATCACTAGAGCATTGTTGGTACATCCTTTATTGACTTTGCCTGTTTTACTGGTATTTTCGGGCAAAGCCAAGTTCATGTGTGTCATTACCTTTATAGATTGGCATTTTGGTACAGCCAATCCAGCCATTGCTTACTGTGGCATTACATTTATTACTCTGCATCTTTGATATTGCAAGCATGATAAGTAGTATTAACTCGCTAGGCTGACAGTGTACGGGCAGTGTGTTTGGTGGTATTGGTGGTGAACCTTGGAGCACTTTTCAAACATTTACTGAGAATAAGGAGTCTGATCTCTAATTTTCACTACAGCTTGCCTTTAGAGTCTTCAGAGTCTGCGTTCAGTGCCTGCTGTAGGGAGGAGGCGTTTACTGTTAAAGCCATTGACCCGGTGCATAGCATGTGCAGTGTGCGGCAGTGTGTTTGGTGGTATTGGTGGTGCACCCTGGAGCACTTTTCAAACTTTTTCTGAAAATAACATGAAGAGCACAGAATAAGGAGTCTGCTCTCTAATATTCACAACATCCTGCCTGGAGAGTCTGGAGAGTCAGTTTTCTGTGCGTGCTGCAGGAATGAGGTGTGCACTGTTAAAACCATTAGCCCGGCATGGAGCATGCACAGTGTGCAGGCAGTGTGTTTCTGAAGGCCTCCCTTGTGCATCCTCTTCTCAATAAACCCACAGCTGATCCTTCTTGTCTGGCTAACTATCGCCCAATTTCCATTACTATCCTTTCTGGGAAAACTGTAAAAGTTGGCCATCTCTAAGCTTAACCTTCATTCTGATTCTGTTGGCTGTCTCCATGACCACAAGTCTGGCTTCAGAGCTGCCAGAAGCACAGAAATTGCTCTCCTGAACATCCGTGAAGCACTGATCTCCAACCTTGACTCTAACATTCCCTCTGTCCTCATCCTACTCAATCTCTATTCTGCTTTCGGCACGGTCAACCATAGCATCCTGCTTAACCGTCTCCATGATGACCTGGGTATCACTGATCAGGCTCTGGTCTGGCTGTTCTCTTTCCTCTCTGATCGAAGCTCCCAGGTCCAACTTGGGTCCTTCCTATCATCTATCTTCCTCTCTACCTGTGGTGTTCCCCACGGGTCTAACCTCTCACCCTGGCTTTTCAACAATACCTGGCAACTCCTCAGTGCATTGCAATTTCCTGCTCAAATTTCCAGTATTACGCTGATGAAACGCAACTCATTTTCAGGCTCCCCGTGGCCACCTCCTCTCCCTCTCTCATCTCTGATTGCCTAACTGCCATTCAAGATTGGACTGCCGCCAATGATCTTTTTCTGAATGCCAGCAAGATGGAGATCCTCCTCATTGGCACACCTTCACCATCCTTTCCCCTCATTCTCTGGCTGTCCTCCCTTGGCCCTCCTCCTACCCCCACCTGCGAGGCTAAGAAGCTCGGGTCATCTTTGACTCCACACTTTCCTTCTCTGCCCACATCTCTGATGTCTCTAAAAAATCAAACTTCCTACTGCACCTCCTCAGAGGTACTCTGCCTTTTCTCTCCTTGCTCCTGAAGCTCACTGTCTCCCAAGCTCTGGTTCTCTCTAGGTTGGACTATTGTAACAGCCTCTTTGTAAATCTACCTGCCTCTACTCTCCGCGCTCTGCAACTAATCCAGAACAGGACTGCAAAACTTGTCCTTGGCCTCAAGCCCTAGAATCGTATCTCTCCAGCTCTGAAATCTCTCAGTTTTCTCCCAGTGGATGCAAGGATTAAATTCAAAACCCTCTGCATTGTCCACAAGGGTTTCTGGGGCCTGGGTCCAAAATTCCTTCAGATATCCCTCCGCAAATACCTCTGTTAGGGAGAATTCTCTTATAAGGATAATTTCCCAAACCTAGTGAGTCCCCCAGCAGCTTTGCTGGATTTTTGGGGTTTGTTTTATTTTCCTGCTAAGAGTGAGACTCTTTTACTCCCACTCTTAGGCATGATTTGAGGTATGGCTTTGACTTGTTATGTGCTTATGGGCTCTGGGGTTTCTTTTTACTCCATAGGGTATCATCTGTTTTTCTGTATGTGTGGTGCACAGCACCCTCAGTGCAGTACCACAGGGGTGTCACAGTGACCCGCAAACATAGACTCCATACCCTGGGACTGAATACTGTCTCCCAGGGCATGTAAAGTCACCATTGGCTTTACTAGTCCAAAATTGTGAACAGAACCAGTACAAACCATCATATTCTGGAAGTACTGGTAAGTGGTAATTCGATTGCCCCAGGGTCTGTTTTCAAGGGGGCACTGTCCAGTCCCCCCTTGTCGAGTTTCTGGCTGGTGGCAGTGGTTACCATGCAAAATATTCCATGGGAATATTCTCTATGGGATTTTTCCATTGATTTTAAACGCACCACTTTTTGGTGCAAGGTTGAAGATACCGCCGGTTTATTTATTTAATATTAAATCACCGGTTGGGTCTTTTTGCCAGAACTCGATTCTAAAATGGCGTTTGTGTCCGTCTCTGTAACTCTGACCAAGGTCGAGCCCTTTGTTACACTTTTTGGCGGGCTTCTCCACAGAAGCTCTCCAAATGGTGCCACTCTGTCTGGGTTCCACAGGAAGGGTGGAGGAGGGAATTGGCACCCTGGATTGCATTGCCTTAGCAACCCAAGTCACACTCTACTCTGATTGGCCCAGTGGTGAGCCGCCCGGCTCACACTTAGCATGTGTGATTGACAGCTAGGCTGATGAATGGGGGTTTTTCTGCATAAAAGCAGGGCCTTTGGGACTGGAACTTCAGAAGTCGCCACAGGACCTAAGAATCCGAAGAGGGAAGAAGCTGAGCCATCTGCAATGACGACACCACCACCGGTGAAGCCCTGCTGCAACTACCTCACCACTTTCCCGACGACAAGAGAAGATCTTCTACTGGACGAGTCTTCTTCCCCTGAGCTGGTGGGATCAACCAATTCGCCCTTTTCGCCTTCCAAAGACGTCTCTTGGTCGAATTGCCCGTGCCAAGCACCCACGGCGGCCGGATAGCCAAGCTCACCACTTTTGACCGCAAATAAAAGGACTGCACCTTTTAATCGGGAACTCCACGGCTGGTTTCATCCCTGTGCAGTGCAACGACTCCACGGTCCCTCCTCGACGAGATCTTCTCTTCCCCTGGTCGGAACCATGAACTTCAACCACTGCCAGGAACAACTGCCCCCGCTGGAGCTTCCTTTCGCTTTGAGGTACTGTGTCCTGCCTGGCCTCCCTTTCTACAGATTGCTAAAGGTGAACGTAAATCCTTGGCTTCTAAACTAGGTTGGCTCTAGGCCTTCTACCTATATCTTTTGAATCACCCCAACCTCTTTTGAACGAACTGCAAAGACTTTCAGTGCACTTTAAACCATGTGATCCTGGGCACATTTCGCTTTGCTCCATTTAAAGTGGGCCTGGCCTATGAACTTTTGCTCTACAGTATAACCTGCTTTTCTCCCCTTGCTCTGAACTCTTAAAAGTGTTGGGAACTGTTTTATTCTTATGCTCTGCCTTTTTCTCTCCCTTGAACTACATTATCAGAGTGCCGTCTTGGTTAAGTGCTCACATCTGTTCTTACAAATAGTAGTGTTTTAACCCTGACTTGTCTGATAACTATTTAGGGAGGTGTGTATACTTTACCTGACTGTGTTTTAACGTGCTTTTGATTGAGAGTGCTAGTATATACCATAAAGTGTGTTTTACATAAATAATTATATACTTTTTATACAAAGCTCTGGTCAGTGTTTGTTTGCTCTACTGTGTTTTGGGCCTATTGGTATACTCTGCATACTGCCCTACTCTTCTTGAGAGAAGTCTGACTGCTCAGCCACAGCTACCAGGTAAATCTGGGTGGTACAGACTGCTACCAATTGGGTTTACTGCTTACTCCTGTAGTCTTAATCTCTTTGCAGTGTTCCCCAAGGGAACTGCACAGGATTCTGCCTAACACTGGTATACAGTGGTGGGATTTGTATTGAGTATACATTTTAGAGTGTCTAAATACCTTAGTGCAACTAACCACAAAGCTTAGCACTGTAAAAGCTATTGTTTTAACAAGTCAACTATGGAAAGTTACAGCCAGGAGTCTCTTTCTGCAAAAACTGCTGATTGTTTAAGAGTTCTTTGTAGACATAAGGATCTTCCTGTTAAAGGCAAGAACATGGAACTAATAGAAAGATTCTTAGAAAACCAAAGTCTGGGCAGTTGTTCAGAGGAACCTACCTCCCCAGCAAATGTAGACAATAGTAATGAAGGTAATATCGATCGGAGTATTGATAATGTTGTTGTAGATTCAGAAGAGGAAAGTGAGGCTAATGTAACTGTCCCCACTGCCCCTCTGCCTGCTCTAGCACCTCAAGCTATGTCTACTGGACCCTTACCAGGTCCCACACTAAGTCCTGAATTCATTGAACTGGAAAAAATGAGACTTGAGTTAGAATTCAAGAGAATTAGAGCCCAATCTGAACAAAAGCACCAAGAACTAAGGCTCAGAGAAATGGAGCTCAAGCATGAGCTGGAGATGAAGAAATTATCTGTTGAAACTGCTTCTCTCCCCGGATCCTCTAGGAGTTCCAGTCCCAAAAGACCCCAGATGCCTAAAGAGATTGTGGGTATGTATGAACCTAAGTTGGATGTGTTGGATTGGTTGGCTATGTTTGAGTATAATCATGGGCTCCACAACAGCACAGGGAATCAGTTGCTTCCTTGGTTGTTCTCTAGGCTCCCCCCTGTTGCATCTGATGTGGTAATGGAGTTGGGGAGGTGGATAGGATGGACTATGAATGTGTGAAGCTAGCTTTAATAGCTAGATTTAGGAGGACCCCTTCCCAGTACCTTAAGAGGTTTAGGACCCTCAAAAAGAATGATGGTACCCCTTGGGCTACCTGGGTGAATGAAAGTTTGAAGAACTTAGAGGGATGGATTAAGGGATACAGAGTGAGCACTTATGAGGGAATGAGAAATCTTGTTATGTTGGAGTCAATTTATGATGCCTGCTCTCCTGAGCTCAGACAGCACTTAGCTGATTCAAAGGAAATAGATCCTAGAAGGCTAGCTAAGGCTGCTGACTTGTGGGTTGGCAACAGGGCTACTCACAAGGATTCAGGGGTCACCCAGAAAAAGGATGAGGGAAAGCAGCCACCAAAAGTGAATCCACAGAATTCTAATACCTCCCATACCAAAGAGGGCCACAAACAACAAAATAACCAGGGTAAGCCACCAGGGAAACCCCATCAGGCTAGTGTACCCTCTGGTCACAAACCAGAAGGAGGTTAGAACAAGCCACCATTCCAGAGAACATTTGGAACATGCTATCTCCGTGGGGCAACTGACCACATCAAAGAAAATCCCAGATGTAAGGGTAAACCTGCAGGGATCAGCACAGTCTCTTTAGCCTTTACTCCTGAGGAGGAAGTACCAGTGGCTAGTGCTCACTTTGAAGTCTTTGCTGAAGACCCTTTGAGTCTTCAAGCAAGTATAACCTTAGAGCCTATGGGTTTGGTTAGCAACCAGAATAGGGAAATCTATGACTCCCTACCAGAAAACTCAAAAATATATTATATGGACAGTGTTCTCATCAATGGCCAGGATACTCCTGCCAGGAGAGACTCTGGGGCTAGCAGAACAGCAGTGGATGGAAGCTTTTTCAAACCTGAGGATGTGGCTAAGGCACCCAAAGTTCCCACTAGAAATTCTGGAGGCCCTGTCCAGATGGTTCCTATTCTACCAGCCCTCATTCAGTGTAATAACATGACAGTGAGGATCCCTGTAAATGTTAAGACTGAGGTGCCTGGGAGAGTCCTGTTGGGGAATGATCTAAAAACTCTAGGGGTAGTATCCAGTACACCCAGGCCTCCCAGAATGGAGACACAGAACCTAAACAAAGTGGCTAGAGAGGCCACCTTAAGGGACCACTCTAAGCATGTGGGAACCTCTACTGAGACCCCACTACAAGCCCTGGTGTTAGTAAGTTGACATCTAACCCAGGCACATTTCAGGCTAAAATGTTAGGGAAATGGGAGTCCGAACCAAGCTCCATCATTATTCCCCCAGTTTTAGAGTCTCTGACTCCCCCTGCTTCTGAGGAAGAGGAGGATAGACCAACTGGACCCCTACCCAGGACTAAGAGAACTGGTAATTCTCAGTGCTGGTGGAAAACCAGAAAAGAAAAGTCTAAGGCCAAAAATCTTCAGACTGTTGGACCTTCTACTGAAGACTCCAACTCCAATCCTAGTATTTGGAGTGAAGCTCCTAAAGTAGGTGAGGAAAGATCCAAGAGGAATGGGAAGCAGGTACATTGCCTAACCCACACCCCTCCAACCAAGAGGCCCGAGACCCAACCTGCTCCCAACAGAGAGGTGGTGAGGAACTCTGGAGGCCCCTCTAGATCTAAGGGAATGCTTTATAAGGAGCCCTTGAAAAAGCCTAACACAGGTCTAGAAGTTGTACCTACTTCTGAGGGACTGGTCAACCAGATCCCCTATAGATTTATCAAAAAGATGTTCCTCAAAGGGTTTGTAGGTCATATAGCTTACAAAGGAAATCCTTTGATTTATCCATTGAACACAGGTCAAGGTGTCACCACCAAAATGCTGATGGTCTCTCTAGGATGTTTTTTAACCGACTAGAGGTATGAGATTCATCCAGGGGTGGATTCAATCCTCCTGTCCCTTAGTCTGGGGGGGCGAGTGTTAAGGAGAATTATCTCATAAGGCTAATTTCCCAAACCTAGTGAGTCCCCCAGCAGCTTTGCTGGATTTTTGGGGTTTGTTTTATTCTCCTGCTAAGAGTTAGACTCTTTTACTCCCACTCTTAGGCATGATTTGAGGTATGTCTTTGACTTGTTATGTGCTCATGGGCTATGGGGTTTCTTTTTACTCCGTAGGGTATCATCTGTTTTTCTGTATGTGTGGTACACAGCAAACTCAGTACAGTACCACAGGGGTGTCACAGTGACCCCCAAACATAGATTCCATACCCTGGGACTGACTACTGTCTCCCATGGCATGTATAGTCACCATTGGCTTTACTAGTCCAAAATTGTGAACAGAACCAGTACAAACCATTGTATTGTGGAAGTACTGGTAAGGGGTAATTCGATTGCCCATGGGTCGGTTTTCAAGGGGGCACTTTCCAGTCCCCCCTTGTCGAGTTTCTGGCTGGTGGCAGTGGTTACCACGCAAAATATTCCACCGGAATATTCTCTATGGGAGTTTCCCATTGATTTTTAGTGCACCACTTTTTGGTGCAAGGTTAAAGATACCGCCGTTTTTTTTATTTAATATTAAATCACCGGTTGGGTCTTTTTGCCAGAACTCAATTCTAAAATGGCATTTGTGTCGGTCTCTGTAAATCTGACCAAGGTCGAGCCCTTTGTTCCACTTTTTGGCGGGCTTCTCCACAGAAGCCCTCCAAATGGCGCCACTCTGAGCCCTTTGTTCCACTTTTTGGCAGGCTTCTCCACAGAAGCCCTCCAAATGGTGCCACTCTGTCTGGGTTCCAGGGGAAGGGTGGAGGGGGGGATTGGCACCCTGGACTGGGTTGCCTTAGCAACCCAAGTCACACTCTAATCTGACTGGCCCAGCATGTGTGATTGACAGCTAGGTTGCTGAATGGGGGGCTTTCTGCATAAAAGCAGGGCTTTTGGGACTGGAACTTCAGAAGTCGCCACAGGACCTAAGAATCCGAAGAGGGAAGAAGCTGAGCCATCTGCAACGACGACACCACCGGTGAAGCCCTGCTGCAACTACCTCACCACTTTCCCGACGACAAGAGAAGATCTTCTACTGGGCGAGTCTTCTTCCCCTGAGCTGGTGGGATCAACCAGTTTGCCCTTTTTGCCTTCCAAAGACGTCTCTTGGTTGAATCGCCCGTGCCAAGCACCCCGGCGGCTGGATAGGCAAGCTCACCACTTTTGACTGCGAATAAAAGGACTGCACCTTTTAATCGGGAACTCCGCGGCTGGTTTCATCACTGTGCAGTGCAACGACTCCACGGTCCCTCCTCGACGAGATCTTCTGTTCCCCTGGTCTGAAAAATGAACTTCAATCACTGCCAAGAACAACTGCTCCCGCTGGAGCTTCCTTTCGCTTTATGGTACTGTGTTGAAGTGGGAGAATGGAAGAACAGGCTCCCGCCCTTCCCCCCTCGCGCTTGGCCTAGAGGATCACGGCCCAGACACCCGCCACGAGAGGAGTTTGCCCATCTACCAGACGATCAAATACCCTGGTACAGGAACATACGGATGTGCCCACCAGCCTGCCCTGCACATGCCGACACCTGCGGCATGGATGGACTCGACTGAACCATCCAGCACTAACTCAACACGTCGTTAGAGATGCCATGACGACTTAGCCAACGGTTAGCACACCTGTGCAAACATACACACCGGACACTCCCACACCAATCCACACGAAGAATATACTCAGTGCTATGACGTAGGCGACAGACATACTCACGGACGTGCATCTTTATTATTTTCCACATAGGCTCTCAAAATGCAGAAACGCAAGACGCATCATGAACTTATCTAAAAAAGGCTTGCTCACGCTTCTTCTAAGAACCATATACCATAATGAAGAATATAACGGAGACACGATACTGAGGATAGAGCAATATGATACCATAACCTAAAGCGCTCTGCATCAAACGGTTCCACCTATGCACCAGGCCCAAGTAGTCCGCAGGCAAAAGTTTCCATGAACATTGAATTAGCAAGAGCTCGGTTGCTGACCCTGCAGAATGAGCCCGGCGAAAGCACACCGCCAAGGGGACGATGTTGCAATCTCGCACGCTGCAAGCCAACGCCAAGGTCGCACCTGCAAGATAAACCAGGCACACAGTAGGAAAAACAATATTAATTGTGTTGAATTTTGCCTCAAAACACGGTCCCACCTCACGTGACAAAGCCAAACCTGACAGGATGCCAAGCCCAGGAGGAAGGAGACGCCTGAATCCCACGTTTTAAGACACAGGCGGATACAATTAAAAGACTCATTGGACATCTGCAGCAGTGGGAGTAGTCGACCTCCCAACATATGAATAAATCCTCACATTGTTTACACCTACCCACAGTAAAACATTGTTGCAAATGACAGGTGCTGAGAACAGCGATAGTCTCAGATTGGGGGGCTCGCGAGCGGACCAATCAGAACATGGGGCTCTTATCACTGACGCCATTAACATTGACCAATCCTCAGAGGTCTTCATGTAACAATTTTCATGTATCAAATTGAAGGGACTGCCCGAGTATATCACCTGACTAACCCTCAACCACTAACATCGTTCTCTATATGTATGCTATACTAACCCTACCACTCGAGTAACCAATCCAGAGTGGAACTAGGTTTTTTGCTAAACTTTGTAAGGTGACGCAAGTAGCGCCTCATACTAAGGTAAAAGGGCCTGCGAGCCTCACGATTGTGTGTGTGTCAGGACGGACGCGTACGCTCCTTGACCCATCCCTGCCGTTTTGTCTAATAAACAGCAGAGTCAACTTGCTCCTTGCGTGTGTCTCATACTCTATCTCTTTTGGGATATACGGGAGGAGTTGGGGCCTCCCTGCCCGGAGGTCTGCGGACGGCCCGGCCGACCCCGGCAGAATTTCCCCGACAAGTTGGAGGCACTGCTGAGATCTGTTTAAGATCTGCTTTTTTATTTTTACTTTTTTCCAGGTACTCCCGTTGCGAGGAGGCCCGGCGGCGTGGCCCCCTCTGCTGTTGCCCCCTTCTGAGGACTACAGGACCATCGCGGAACTGCGAGAAGACCGGACAGCGCAATCCGGATATTGGCCTTCGGGAGCCGGTTGAGAAGTATCCCGCCTGCGGTTGGCGAGTGTCCAGACGTGGTCCAGACGAGGGGAGGTGGCGAGCCGCTTGGAGGGGTGCACGCAGTCGAGCGGCCCCGCATCAAGAGAACTTGGTGAGCATGCCACGCACAACAAGCAATGTGAAATTGTGAGGGAGGTGGGAGGTGTTGCACAGGTGCGCGGCGAAGGTTTGACAATTTAGTATTGGCAATGAAATGAATGGTAGCCGAACGAGTGCGAGAGCAGTCGGCTACGTTACGCGAGAGAGGGAGGTGGAGCACGAAAACATCACGTGCGGCCGCTCGTAGACACTGATTGGCCCAGGTCGCGACTACGTGTAAGGGTGTGTGTGTGTGTGGTTTCCTACGATTTGGCATTTATTGATCAATGAGTAGATGAGGATCCCTATTGTTCGAGCAAGAAACTCGATAGGTAGATGACGTTTCCCTGTAGGCGGTAGCTAGTTAGTGTCCCAATACGGAAGATAATTGGCTGGTTAAGCCCTCCTGTCGAGGGGCGTATCACACGCGAGGCGACGCAGCGTGCGCAGTCCGATTATATTATTGATTACCTTGTTCCAGGAGTGACAGGAAGACAGCTGTGAGGATTAACGGGGGTAGATTGCAAGTGTAGTTTAACTTATGGAGCATGTTCCAGGGGTCCCGACCAGGACCAAATGGAATGTTCACTGTGGGGGAAATACTGGAAGAAAAAGAGATTAAGGAGGAAGGAGAGAATGGGAAAAAGGGGAGTGAAGACTCAAAGAAAACGGGGAACGAACAAGAGGGAGGAGAAAAGAATAATAACTCAAAAGAAAATGAAATAAAAAAGGAACAGAGCAACGATATACCCCTAGCAAAGGTAGTGAAAACAGAGGGAGGGGGGTTGTACCCTTTAAGAGAATTAGGAGAAATAGAAAGAGGACAGTTAAGGGCGGCTGAGGGGTACTCGAACCCGTCATACAGCCCGCCACCATATGTGGCTCATAGGAAGATGCCAGCAGGGGAGGAGAGGACTGGAGAAGAACAAACTGTGGAAATAGGACATGAGGAGTGGGTAGCCTCGCAGATATTATTAAAATTACGAGGTTCATTAACAGGAGAAGAGAAGGAGGTAGTAAGGAAAATAGACGAGGATAATTGTAGGGAGAGTGGAATGACAGGGGAAGAGCTGTTACGTCAAAAGGAAGAGATTTTGGAGGAACGACTAGCAGAGTTAAGGGATGAGCAGAATGAACTGATCAAACAGCTCGAGAGGGAGGAAAGAGAGAGAGCGAGGGAAAGGAGAGAAGGTAAGAACAAATTGGAAAAAATAAGGGAACGAACTGAGGAGCAAAGGAAAGAAGCTGACAGGGTAAAAGCAGCAGCAGAAAGGGTATCACGAGCAGTGCTACGAGAGAGGAAAAGGGAAGAAGAAGAGAAAGAAAAAAAAATGGCAATGTGGAAGAAGAGATTACTATCAGAAACAACTAAGAAATATGAAGAAGGGAGGGTGATAGAGAGTATATTAGAAAGGGAGAGGGTGAGAGGGGAAAGGAAGAAAGAGGATGAAAGGATATTGGAAAAGGTGAGTAGTGAAGTAATGGAGGAATTAAAAAGAAAAAGGGAGGAAATTGGTAGAGAGATGGAGGAGAGAAATGAAGGGGAAAGAGAAGATAGGAGAAGGGAGAGTGAAGTATGGGGGGATGTATATAGAGACACAGAAGTAGCAACAACATCAGCGCAAAGGGGAGCGGTTGATAAAGGAGAAAAGGGAGAAATGGACCTAATAGACTTAAAAACAGTAACAATCAAGGGGAAAAAGACCGAGTGGGGGGTGCCGTTTATGACTGACTTTTGTAGTGAGGAAGAAGGAGTGGAGAAGGAAGGAAGAAACAGTGAAAGGGAAAGCCTAGATAAGCTATACATCACCCGGACCAACACAGACTCACCATGGATCCGTAGGAGAAAGGACGAGCTGGAGAGAAGTGAGGAGGAAGAGCAAGGAATAGCGGACAGACAGACAGATGAAACCACACCGTCACCATCACACACTCTCCCATCCCACCCTACATGTTCAACCACCTCACGCTCATTACGTACAATAAAACTTGCTCCCTTCACAAACGAACTGACACCCTATGCATGTCGGCTTAGAGACCTCCCTAGACGCAGGCAGGAAGTACGAATACACACGCCCACATTAAATATAGGAAATGATGGAAGAAGGGGAAAGGATGAAGAAGAAAGAGTTACGAGCAGGGGAAATACGGACGAAATTGACGATGTAGAAGAGAGGGAAGAAGAGGAGGGGTGTGAGGACTTGATTTTATGGAACACAAAGGGTAAAACGAGACATAACTTAATGCCACTTCTGGAGAGGGGAGGGGTTAGGCCACAGTACGTCCCTTGGAAGCATACAGACAAAGAAAATATAAAATGCAGGCTCCCATCATTAAGTGGAGGTGCAGGTAAGTGGATATATGAAATGGAAAAACACACCGCAGGACAGAAACTGGCAGTGGGAGATGTAAAGGGCCTTTTAATATCGATATTAGGGGATGCAGCGAATGACATTTGGAAGAGAGTGGGATTCCCTGGGGTAACAATAGCAAACACATCGCATGATGGGGCACCATTCGCAAACTGCAGACTTGCACTATGGCAGGCATTGAGGGTACAGTACCCAGACACATCAGACATAGGAGCAATTACCTCACGCAAGATGCATGAGAACGAAGATCCTGTTGATTATATCCAGGAAATACAAGAGAAGTGGCGCATGGAAACTAGAGAACAATGGGATAAAACACCAGCAATATTTTATCATATACTAGTACAAGGGCTCCCAGAAGGAGTTCAGAAACAACTGAAGAAAGTAGTGGGAATGGAAGCAAAAGCGTGGCCAGAAATACAACTGACAATAGTGCATCATTGTAGGGCACGGCAAGGAAAAATGAAACAAAAGGAAGAGGACAGGAAAACGGAAGAGGCTAAGCTAGTACAGAAAAAACTTACTAAATACACAATGGAAGGGGCACTAATAACTGCACCTACAATAATGATCCAAAGCCCCACACAAGTATTGGCTGCACAAGATCCCTCCCAAATACTACCCTCACAGACAATAACACAACAGGTGCCGCGACTCCAACCATACACGACCAACATGGGAGGAGGATACTCAATGCCAGGAGCAGGGTATTATAATTACAACAGGGGAAGAGGAGGAATTATGAGGGGGAGAGGATACGGATATAATACACAACAGCAGGTGGGAGGACTTAGAAACTCCTACCCCACCTGGCAACCAGTATACCAGGACAATACAGGAAACTTTCCATGGCAGAGTAGGGAACCACCGGTGTGTTGGAGTTGTGGATTAGTAGGGCACATGTCACGCACGTGTAGAGTAAGACCAGGTACACCATCATGGAGTGAACAGGGACATCAACGGCCCACACAGGAACAGCAGGGCATACAGCAACAGCAGACTTTGCAACAGGGAAATGAACCGCAACAACTAATAACACAACAACAGCCACAGACATATTCACTGCCACAACAACAGGTAGTGGTAACACAACAACCCCAAGCACAACAAACACAACTGGGTAGGGTGACGGTCCTGGGACACAACCCTTACACTGGAAATGGTCAATCGTTGTACCCTCAATAGGACAGCCCACAGACGGCCTTGGTGTGTCCCATCCTGTCAGTAACACCTAATAGTGCGGAGGAACCACGCATAGAGGTAACGATAGGCGACAAAAAATTATCATTCCTTGTTGACACCGGGGCGACCCGGTCTTGCATAAGGGAAGGTAAATTTAAGATGTCGGGCGAAGCCATGAACACCCAAGGATTCTCTGGGGCTAGAGGGTTGGTTCCTTTTACTGATAACATTCCCTTATCTATAGGAGATTATGACATGTCAGTCCCACTTTTATATTATAGTGCCTCACCAGTAAATATACTGGGGAGAGACATAATGAACAGATTGAATATGACGATCTCCTTTACGGAGGACGGCATAATTTGCTCTACTCCAGGAATTAACATGCTCACAGCACGACAAATTATGCAAGCATACTGCGGACAGACAGCGATTAGGGCCGAGCCAGTAGATGGTGAACTTTTCCAGTACGGGACAGACATGGCATTTGCATGGATGCCAGGGATAGAGGGAAAGATCTGGAGGAGGCCAGCAGCCTATTTGTTCAGACCAGAAACACCAGTAAACGAACTAGAAGGAAAGGTGGTTCCAGTGGACATTGAGAGTATTATAGCAACAGCTGATTACATTGCTGTACATGCCCAAGACAGAGAAGGAAGGGCATGGAGGGCAGTGATAGCACTAGCAGAAGGATGTAGACTCACCCAGGTGTCAGATGAGGAGCTGTTCTCAGAAGAAAAGGAGGAAGGTGAAATGGTGTTTATGATGAGTGTGGAAATATGGCTAAGAGTGGCGTACAAACAAGTAGCACAGAAAATTGCAATGGCACTTGAGGCACCCGCATGCACCCCAGTCCCCTTCTTTAAGGAGGATATGACAAAGGTACCCACATCATTGTGGACTACTAGCCCCTATGACGTGGGGTGCATAAAAAGCATAGGGGGAGTACGGATAAAATTAAAAAAAGGTGCAATACTCCCCAGAGTGAAACAGTACCCACTATCAAAAGAGGCAGATGAGGGCATATATGAAACCATAACGGCCCTTATAAATAATGGCATATTGGTCCCCTCAGAATCACCATGTAACACGGCTGTATACCCAGTGCGCAAGGCTAAAGGGGGTTCTTGGCGCTTCATACAGGATCTCAGGCCCTTGAACAACATAGTAGAAGCAGAATACCCCATAGCAGCAAACCCGGCCACAATATTGTGTGGCATTCCAGCAGAAGCGTCACGATTTACAGTGATCGACCTTAAAAATGCATTCTTCTCAATACCATTGCACCCAGACTCACAAGACCTGACAAGCTTCACTTACAGAAACACAAAGTGGAAACACACCAGATTGCCACAAGGGTATTGTGAATCACCCTCAATTTTCAACAGAGTAATACAGATGGATTTGGGTAACATTGAAGTGGAAAGCACAGTGTTGCAGTATGTCGACGACATAATAATTTGCAGTACAAACGAAAGAACATGCAGAGAGGACTCATTAAAGATGTTGACAATATTGGCTGAAAAAGGTTACAAGGTAGACATGGAAAAGTTACAGTATTGTCAAGAACAGGTACTTTACATTGGACAGCTCATATCCCAACATGGAAGAAAGATTGCACCACAAAGGGCACAGGCCATTTCAAAGGCACCAATGCCACAAACAGTAAGGGAACTGCAGCAGTTCCTGGGTCTGTGCAACTACTGTAGAGAATGGGTATTTGATTACAGCTCATACATAGGACCCCTGCTTGAGGCGTTAAAGGAAGCTAATAAAGGGGAGAAAAAGTTGGGGTGGACAATGGAAATGAAAGAGGCCTTTGATGAACTGAAAGATGCGATATCAACTGCTCCGGTACTGGCAACCCCAGACTATGAGCGACAATTCTTTATATTTTCACATTGCGACTCAGCAGTAATGAAAGCAGTGCTGGCTCAAAAAACAAGCATGGGCTACAAACCAGTAGCATTTTACAGTGGCCACTTAGATCCTGTGATGTTAGGTCATTTCCCTTGCGAACAAGGTCTCGCCGCAGCTGCTTTTGCGGTAGAAAAAGCATCAGCAATCACCATGGGGTGCCCAACTACACTGTTTGTGGAACATGCACTATTTGCAATATTGAATAAACCTAAGTCCACCCTAACCACGCAAAGGGCATCAGGTTATGAGATCATTTTATCCAGAGCTGAACTATCAATTGTTAGATGTAGCACGGTCAACCCTGCAAGGTTCCTAGCAGAAGTACTTGAGGAAGGAGATTATGCCCACGATTGTACGCAAATAACTGAAATGTACTCATGTACTAGAAAGATTGAAGAAAACGCACTAGAGGGAGGTGAGCTCTTGTTCATTGATGGGTCATCAACTATCGACCAAAGGGATGGTATAAGGAGGACTGGGGCAGCAGTGGTAAAAATGATGGAGGTACCGGTGTGTGTGGCAATGAAACGTGTACAACTACCACAGCATTGCTCCGCTCAAGCAGCGGAATTAGTTGCACTGATCTTGGCGTTGAAGGAAAGCTTTGACAAACGAGTGACCATATACTCCGACAGCGCGTATGTTACATCCACTGTCCACTCAGGGCTGTCAAAATGGAGAAGAAGAGGGTTTAGGAGAGCTGATGGCACTCCAGTGCAACATGCCCTCCTATTGGCTGAACTAATTGAAGTAATAAATGACCCCCAAGAATTAGCTTTGGTCAAATGCACTGCACACACTAATGGTGAAGACCACATCTCAAAAGGGAATGCAGCAGCAGACGCACATGCGAACTATGCTGCATATTTTGGTGAGATATGGAACCCCCCAGAGTCAGAGAGAGGGAGAGGGAGGGGAATGGCTAAGGAGATGTTGATAAGGCAAGGGTACACCCATCTCCCAGCCACACAGATTATGGAGCTACAAGCGGCTGCACCAATGGCCGAAAAAGAAATATGGCTAAAAAGAGGATGCACAATGTCACCAACCGACGCACTATGGCGTCAGAGTGACACTGGGAAGATTGTAATACCACTGGCACTATTGAACACCGCCCTGAGCCAACTACACCACCCAGCCCACACAGGCAAGGAAGTAATTGCAGCACGAATTAGGGAAGACTGGTTCTGCCCCGAGTTAAATTCTCATGTGTCAAATTTTATCAGCAATTGTCTCACATGTCAACAGTTTACGGCCGGTCACACTCTGAAGGTGATAAGAGGTACTATACCCCGGCCAGAGGGACCCTTCCGACATCTCCATATTGACTATGTTGATATGATCAACGTATGTCAAGGAAATAGGTATATGATTGTAGTAGTGTGCCCATTCTCGAGGTGGATTGAAGCAGGGCCCTGTTCACACCCAGATGCATTTAGAACAGCTAAATTCCTAGTGAGGGAGGTCTTCCCCAGGTGGGGAGTGTGCGAGGTACTGAGGTCAGACAATGGCCCACATTTCGCAAACGAAATGTTCCAGCACATCACATCCTTGCTGAACATCAAGCATAAATTTGCATGTGCATACCACCCACAGGCCAACGGTTTATGTGAACGCCTGAATGGCCTAATAAAGGAGGCAATTGCAAAGATACAGCAAACAACAAAGAAGAGTTGGTTATATTGCCTTCCATTAGCCCTATTTGAGCTAAGGAATAGACCAGGGTCCGACCACCACCTCACCCCTCATGAGGTGGTTACCGGACGTCAAATGCGCCTTCCCCTAACGCCAACATCAAGAGCATTTACTGACCACGAGAGTACTGCGAGTGTTCTTGGTGATGAAATGTACCAATATGTGTCTTCTTTGATTACTAGTGTAGTGTTTGTGTCTCAACAGCTCGAGCGCACGCGGGGCGGGTCTACCAGCGACCAACAAGAAGAGGTGGATAAAGAATTGGAAAAGGAAAGACTGTGCAAAGTTGCTAAAGGTGACCACGTACTACTTCGCAATTTCAACAGGAAGTGGAACAGTCCACGATTCACTGGCCCCCATCTGGTAGAGGAGGTATCAACGAGAGCAGTAAAGTTACAGGACAAACGTGCTTGGAACCACCTACATGACGTAAAGATCTACAAACTCCAGACCCGGCCCAGCGCCACCGACAGGGCCACTGAAAGAACAATAGCAGCGTCACCAACGGAGGAAGAGACTTCTACCGCAACTAACGGCCTAAGTGTCCCCATACCCTGCCACCCCCCAGATTCCCCAGAGACAACTACTAGAAAAGAAAGGGGTGATCTCCATACCGCCCACCCCATGGTTACACGATCAAAGGGTAAAGAGACTTCCGCCAGTTGAGCCCCAAACGCTTTGCCCATTGACCCCCTAACCACTGTAGTAATAACTGAACTGAAGGACATTGTTTTGCACATATACACATGTAAACACCTGAATGTTCTCTTTCTTTTCTCTCGCACATGCATGTACAGCGTATTATTGTACTGTTAAGGAAGTAGATAACTAACCAATTCACTGCCCAGGAGTAGATGGTGCCCTCAGACGATAATTACCTGGAAGAATTGTCACACCAATTTGTATATGAAATAAAACGGCCAACGTACCTGAAAAGAAGGAGGGTACTTGTCTACTACATAACATTCCTCTTAGCCATAGAACACTCAATGCCCCACCTCCAACCATACTTGCCTGCCCTAAGAGATAGATCGCTTAGATTGGCGTGGGAACAGCTCTTCGCCTGGGCACTGAATGACTACCTGATAGGGAGAGCTTAGTAACAATAACTAACCTTAATAACGAGCATATTAAGAATTTTCAGGCGGGCAACTGTAACGTCGCAAGAATAAGCTGCCGGACTGCAGCAAGGTAAGAGCAAAATGCCGGTGAAATTAGCATTTGTAATAAAATTAATAGGGATTTTAATGATCACCGGGTTCTTGGCTGACTCTGTATGGCAGTACAGCTATGCTATTGATATTATTGCTGTACCCAAACCTAATGCACCCCCACCCCCAGCTGCAACAGGTGTTACGTCAGTTGGTACTAGTAAAATCCCACACAAGAAAAATAGAGTTAAACGCAGCACATACTCAGATAATAAAGGTATTGACAACTACATACAAGATTCAGCACACATCTCAAACAACATATGGTACCAACACATGATCCACATAGGTAAACAGACAACAAAAGACAGCTGCTACGTTTGCTCATTAATTCCATACGCCATGAGCGCTTCCCGAACATTTGTTGCCACGGAGATAGATGAAAAAACAGCACGATGTATAATATACCTGGCACTGTTCCAGACGAAAGGAAGATTTCAAGGGACAGTGGTGCATCTGGTGTGGAAAACACGAGACACATATCCATATGAAAACAACTTCCTCAAGACTTATTTGAGTTACCACAAGAGCAGTTTACATGCTGAAGGATTCAGATACATAACAAGTGGTCCTGAAAAAGGAGAAACAAAGAAAGTAACACTGCAGTACCTACCATGTGATTGGTACGCCACTGAAGTCCCTGGTAAAAACGGATGTTGGGAAAGACCACTGGTGATAATAACAGGGAAGGTGTACATGGACAACAAATGGGACATAGGACTGGTTGGCAGCAACATGGTAACAAGAGAAAGTATTTCAACTATTGATGGACACAACCATAGATGTTGGATGATTTGGGTCAAGTACGTACCCATGCTCACGTGGATGGAAAAGGATGAAGACCCAATAACAATACTGCCGCTAACTGTGCCTAAGGTATGCTACCAACATAAAGGAGAAGTGGACGTAGGATACAACATCAACTGTGAAAGCGTGATGGAGTTACCTGAGGGGGGAGCAGGAACAGCAGTAATAATGGACCATTACTGGGCCTGTGGAGACAAGGCATACCACACACTGCCCCCTCTGTGGAATGGTGTATGCACAATAGTACACGTTAATGTACCATCACTAGTGGTGCCCCAGAAACATGTGAATATGGCGAATTTCCCCAAAATGGATGAAGGAAACAAGAGGAAGAAGAGATCTGCACAGCTTCAGAAGGGGCAAGAGAACAGGAACAACAGCAACAACACCGTCCTGAATAGGAAGAAAAGACAAGGAGAACCTCTGACAGGAAATTACCTGTGGGGAAGGTCGGAAACAGCACTCACTTCAATTCCGCCAGAACACAGACTATTCAGCAGAGCGGCAATGTTCTTCGCCTCAATAATACATCCAGGACTTCAGGCTTACGCAAACGCAAAATGGCTCCAGATAACTAGGTGGGAACTAATGATGACAATTAACTCTACAGTGAATGGATTCAACGCAATAAAAGAGGAACTGCGAGCTGTGAGGATGGTAGCGCTTCAGAACAGATATGTACTGGACCTCCTCACAGCAATGGAAGGAGGAGTTTGCGCTAAGATAGGACAATCATGCTGCACATTCATCCCTGCCAACGATGCTGACAATGGTACACTGACAGAAGCAGTTTTACAATTGACCCAGATGCACTCAAAAATGATGGATGAAAGTAAAGGTGTGAAAAAGGATGAGAGCTGGTTTTCAATATTATGGTCATGGATGCCATCTTGGCTGTCAGACGGACTGAAGATTATAGTAGGATGTACTATTTTGGCTGGAGCTACACTGATCATAATAAGATTTTGGAAGGCCCGGAAGGCACGCACCACAGACGAGATGATCGAAATGGTTGGTATGCACCTCTTGATGCCAACAGATGACGGCAAACACACAGGCACAATCATAAAAGAGAGAGAGAAGTTGCGCAACCAGATCATCACCAACCACCTGGATCCACCATCTGTGAAGATCGAAAACCCAAGAAACCCAAAGAGCTACATAGGGAAATGGGTATACTGCACTCCTGGAGGAACGTGTGAATATATGTATTGGTCATTTGAAGACCATGTTAACCACTACGGACATTTGGGAGGAATAACTAAAATATGGAGAGTAAGAGGAGATAATGAAAAGGATATGTTTGTGGTCGACAAGTCGACCAGAGGGGGGACTGAAGTGGGAGAATGGAAGAACAGGCTCCCGCCCTTCCCCCCTCGCGCTTGGCCTAGAGGATCACGGCCCAGACACCCGCCACGAGAGGAGTTTGCCTATCTACCAGACGATCAAATACCCTGGTACAGGAACATACGGATGTGCCCACCAGCCTGCCCTGCACATGCCGACACCTGCGGCATGGATGGACTCGACTGAACCATCCAGCACTAACTCAACACGTCGTTAGAGATGCCATGACGACTTAGCCAACGGTTAGCACACCTGTGCAAACATACACACTGGACACTCCCACACCAATCCACACGAAGAATATACTCAGTGCTATGACGTAGGCGACAGACATACTCACGGACGTGCATCTTTATTATTTTCCACATAGGCTCCCAAAATGCAGAAACGCAAGACGCATCATGAACTTATCTAAAAAAGGCTTGCTCACACTTCTTCTAAGAACCATGTACCATAATGAAGAATATAACAGAGACACGATACTGAGGATAGAGCAATATGATACCATAACCTAAAGCGCTCTGCATCAAACGGTTCCACCTATGCACCAGGCCCAAGTAGGCCGCAGGCAAAAGTTTCCATGAACATTGAATGAGCAAGAGCTCGGTTGCTGACCCTGCAGAATGAGCCCGGCGAAAGCACACCGCCAAGGGCACGATGTTGCAATCTCGCACGCTGCAAGCCAACGCCAAGGTCGCACCTGCAAGATAAACCAGGCACACAGTAGGAAAAACAATATTAATTGTGTTGAATTTTGCCTCAAAACACGGTCCCACCTCACGTGACAAAGCCAAACCTGACAGGATGCCAAACCCAGGAGGAAGGAGACGCCTGAATCCCACGTTTTAAGACACAGGCGGATACAATTAAAAGACTCATTGGACATCTGCAGCAGTGGGAGTAGTCGACCTCCCAACATATGAATAAATCCTCACATTGTTCACACCTACCCACAGTAAAACATTGTTGCAAATGACAGGTGCACCGCGAGCTGAGAACAGCGATAGTATCAGATTGGGGGGCTCGCAAGCGGACCAATCAGAACATGGGGCTCTTATCACTCACGCCATTAACATTGACCAATCCTCAGAGGTCTTCATGTAACAATTTTCATGTATCAAATTGAAGGGACAGCCCAAGTATATCACCTGACTAACCCTCAACCACTAACATCGTTCTCTATATGTATGCTATACTAACCCTACCACTCGAGTAACCAATCCAGAGTGGAACTAGGTTTTTTGCTAAACTTTGTAAGGTGACGCAAGTAGCGCGTCATACTAAGGTAAAAAGGGCCTGCGAGCCCCACGATTGTGTGTGTGTCAGGACGGACGCGTACGCTCCTTGACCCATCCCTGCCGTTTTGTCTAATAAACAGCAGAGTCACCTTGCTCCTTGCGTGTGTCTCATACTCTATCTCTTTTGGGATATACGGGAGGAGTTGGGGCCTCCCTGCCCGGAGGTCTGCGGACGGCCCGGCCGACCCCGGCAGAATTTCCCCCCGACAGTGTCCTGCCTGGCCTCCCTTTCTACAGATTGCTAAAGGTGACCCTTAAATCCTTGGCTTCTAAACTGGGTTGGCTCCAGGCCTTCTAACTATATCTTTTGAATCAACCCAACCTCTTTTGAACACTCTGCAAAGACTTTCAGTGCACTTTAAACCGTGTGATACTGGGCACATTTCGCTGTGCTCCATTTAAAGTGGGCCTGGCCTATGAACTTTGGCTCTACAGTATAACCTGCCTTTCTCCCCTTGCTCTGAATTCTTAAAAGTGTTGGGAACGGTTTTATTCTTATGCTCTGCCTTTTTCTCTCCCTTGAACTACATTATCAGAGTGCCATCTTGGTTAAGCGCTCACATCTGTTCTTACAAATAGTAGTGTTTTAACCCTGACTTGTCTGATAACTATAAACGGAGGTGTGTATACTTTATCTGACTGTGTTTTAACTTGCTTTTGATTGAGAGTGCTAGTATATATCATAAAATGTGTTTTAAATAAATAATTATATACTTTTTATACAAAGCTCTGGTCAGAGTTTGTTTGCTCTACTGTGTTTTGGCCCTATTGTGTATACTCTGCATACTGCCCTACTCTTCTTGAGAGAAGTCTGACTGCTCAGCCACAGCTACCAGGTAAATCTGGGTGGTGCAGACTGCTACCAATTAGGTTTACTGCTTACTCATGTAGTCTTAATCTGTTTGCAGTGTTCCCCAAGGGAACTGCACAGGATTCTGCCTAACAACCTCCCCTCTTGAATTCTTCGCTCCTCTACCTCTAACTCCCTCAGGGTCTGTCGTTTTTCAAATAAACAAGCTGGGGGTAGATCTCTGTCTTTTGGCTGAGGCCTCCCTCTAGAACAGCCTCCCTGCCACTCTAAAACTTGAGGAGAATCATCTCCGGTTCAGGAAGCACCTCAAGAACTTCCTCTTTGTTTCTGTCTTCACTCCCCCTCTTCTCTGCTGATCTGTTCTCTCTTTTGCACGGTGCATCTGGTCACCCTCTGTCCTCCAGGCCCAGGTACCTGCTCACCCTGCCACCCTCCGCACTGCCTCCAAGCCACCCCTTGCACTGGGGTCTGTATGTGTAACCATACACTCCACCCCTTTTTCTTCCTGCACTTATCAGACCTACCCTGTCTGCTGCCTTAAACCCAGCACATGCCACTTACTGGCTGCACTACCACCGTGTGTTGCCTTTATTATTTATTTATTATTATGTATCTGTTTCTCCTTTGCTCCACACTTTCCACTTCTCCCCCTTCCATGCACTTTTCCCCTCCCCCTCTCCAATGCACTTCTGCTTTCCCAATGTCACCTGGCCTAGTAAGATCGTTGTTTTGTTCTCCCCTGTTCCCCTGCCTTGCCTTGTCGCACTCTTAAACACTTGTGTACGAGTGATAGAAATAAAATATCAATATCAATTTGGCGTGCTGGCAGTTGGCTCTGTGTTTGGATACATCCTAGAATTTGAGAACGACCTCGGGTGAGTAATAACTTGTGAACGTTAATTATATATGCTGACTGGGCCCAATCTATGTCATAGACTCTCTGCACTGATATGCCACTATGCGGAGTGTTAGCTATGGAAAAAGAACTGTCTGCTGAGAAAGACACCCTGCCGAGTTCGTTAGGAGACAGGAGGGAACAATGGAAAGATAATAATGAGATCATTAATCTGGAAGAAACATTATTGACAGTTAAAACAAGGCATAAAAATACATCGTACTCCTTTGCCCAGGTTGTAGCAGGAGGGAAGATGTGCATGTGTGATGGTCAGCAGCTAAATACCCCGGATAAATACCTGGGTATGAACTTACTGGCTACAAAGGGCATTCATTAAGGGAAAAACAAGTCTGTACAAAACTTCTCTAATATCCAACAAACACTGATCCCAGATAAAGCCCTACTGCTCGACCCCAATACCCCTCTGGAAAATGTATTTTCAATGCCCAACGACTTGGGGACTCCTGTTCCTTCGACCGGGTAGACCCAGAAAACTTGGAGAACTGCCCACATGAAGATCGTATATCCGGCGCCAATGATATTGCGAGAATTAGCAAAGCGAGTGCGTCTCGCATTTGAACATGAGAAGGCCCGCCCACATCATTGGGATAGGAGAGAGAGTGTATGTCTGTATCAGACCCTGACAACCTTTGTTATTCAATCATTCCGAAAGACTTTACAGGAATTTAAGATTAGTCAGAGGATTTAAAACAAAAGAAAATTAATCAAGACAGTTCAACACAAACTACTGGCTAAGGGACCAATGTTGTGCCAGGACCAAAATTAAATTGCCAAAGTATGCAAATAAATGTGACACACAGTGAGGAAGTGGTTGATGTATTTCCCCCCCCCACCCCATTTTGACATGGATTTTGGATACAATGGATAAAGGCCATGACACCCTGCAATATGAAATACGTGAAGTTAGGCAGACCTTGAAAGACCTTGCCTCTAATTGGCCAATGTTGTAGTGCCAACGGCAGTGCAATTGGAGGCTATTGATCTAAAAATTCAAACTATTCATATTTTGGCATCTCAGGTCTTTGAAGACAATCCTGCTCTCAATGGTCAGTGTCAAATTGAGATGGAATATAATATGCAGACTAAAAATGTACAGCTCTTGGAAAATGGTTGTGTTGATGTGCAGGGATTGTAATCGAAAGTATAGCTACTGTAAAAGATAGGGGAAGGCCACAAAACCCAGCAAAAAAATAAAAATAAAAAATAAAACCTCAAAAGAACATGTGTAAAAAAGACTCTACATGCTCAAGCTAATTCTGGCAAAATTTGAGTAAATCAAATTAGTTAATTGAGGAAAGGTTTGAAGAGAATGATGATGCTAATATTAATCAAGGTATCAGGCTTGATGTTGATATGACCTGTGAACCTTCTCAAAACAAGAAAATAAGAGTACACATTTGAATCCCTGCACCAGTGAATGATAAGGCAGCAATAACACATTTTTTAAAACCCACACAGGTGCAAGATGACTATCCGGACTACTCATTCTGATGTTCCAGAAAACGTTAACTTTGACAAAAATGAAATTGTAAATCAAGAGTGAAATTAAAGTTAAGGAAAATGAGCAAGATAAGGGAATAATGGATACGTATTTGCCAATAATAGTCTAACTACTTGGCCAGAGTAGTCCAGATAGGAAGAAAGAAGATATTGCCTGTAATAATAACTTAATGGCAAACGTGCTGATTACTAATCTGGATTCTATAGCACATGAGTTCATCCCAAGGAATTTGATTCAGTCAGAAGAGATAAATAACTAACCGATATTCTTGTCGCTTGAAGAACGACGAAAAAAGGTTGTGAGACAAACAACAATAAAGCAAAATAAAGATGAGGATGGGAGAAACAATATTTAAAAGTAAAAAGAAAAGACGAGAAGGGTCATTGTGGAGGGCTGAAATGGGGACATTGACATACAGGCCCTCATTATGACTCTGCCGGTCCAGTAACAACGGTGCCGCTAAGCCTACCGGCACCGTTGTTACTGGACCGGCACAGTATGACTCTTCGGGCGTGTGCTGTCCTACCCGCCATGGTCCTACCTTCCGGTTGGGAAGACACCGGCTCACTGAGTTCTCACAGAAGCACCGGTACCGTTGTTAACTCTGCCGGAGCTCCCGTGTCCCCATCCTGCGGGACTCCATGGGAATGGGGACTAACAAAATTACTGGCGCCTGACTTCACGGCCACCAGGGTTGTAATGATTTCTTGATCATGAGGTCTGGCGGCAACCCGCCGATATCACCGGCAGGTGTGATAAAACTCTCGACTCCTGTTTAATATTTAAAGTACTGTTATGTGTTATAGTCTATAACCCCAATAAGGATGGCTTGCAACATTTTTGGTCTGTTTTATCAGATTTCATAGATAAATATATGTACAAGAATGTTAAATGTATCTTAATTGCAAATGTTTAGATGAAGAATATTAAAATGATTGATTTATAGGAGCTCACTGCTCACGAGAAAGAGGAATAATGTGTAAGAGAGTTAACTTTTTGGGAATTGATTTACTGAATGGCAAAGTAAGAAGGGATATTCCTCCAAATTAAATTCAGGTAGGGAATTCCTCAGTCTCAACATTGGATTATATATTTGTTCCCAAAGAGATTTTCTTTTTGTGTAGGAACCTGGTGGTAGTGGTTAAGGGGAAAAGTTATCATAGACCACTGGGTCTTTCTCTGGCCTTGGAAATTCAGGAGAATCTTAATTGCTCCAAATATCTGTCTGGAAATAAGGGAGAGGAGTCATTTGATTATTTTAAGGCCGTAAGCTGCTATACGATTCAATGAACAAATGGCAAAATGTCTGGGAGAAATTGGGTCAAATTCTTTCACATCGAGAGGCTTAGTATCCTGTGTTAAAAAATATTTTAGAGGGGTTGTTTCCCCTGAAATGGTTAGATAACCAAACAAATGGTAATACAGATGAACTCATATTTGACGTAGAATCCCACGAGAGGAAAAAAAAATATATAGGCAGAAAGCAAGGGTTCTTTGGAAAATGGGAATTGGGGGAGTGACTTTATTGAGAAAACAAAAACAGAAACATTCTAATTGGATAAAGGGATTAGACATTTAATATATCAAAACGATGCAGGAAATATGATGTGTGCCTTGAACCTGAAAAACATTTCTTATTTTTAAACCTTAGTCAAATATGATATTATACAGAGATCCATACAGTCAAACCCAATTTTGGTAAGGGATTGGATCCAATATTTTCAAAAATGTATGCAAGTCTTCCCATGGAGGTATGAGCAACTACTAGGGAAGAATTAGAGACCACATCTGCTTGGAATATGGAATATTCTTGAATTGATGTAGAGTATATACGAGGAGTCATAGAAAAATGTATCAGATCTAATGCACCAGGAACTGATAGCCTTTCAAATATAACATTGAAATCAGAAGCAGAATTATGTGCTAAAATCTTACATAAATTAATTTTAGTTATTGTGAATGAGAAATAATTTCCTTCACCTTGGAGTGATGCAATGATTGTTTTTAATGGTAAAAAAGGATAGAGTTTGGACCCAAGCAATTACCGACCAATCTCACTTTTAAAATATATATATAGAATATGTAGTACTTTTATCTTTTTAGAGAAACAGACACATATTGATTTGACCCAAGATATATATCAATCTGATTTTACTCATGTTTCTCTTGACTGCTGATCATTCATTTGTTGACAATACAAGCCCGAATGGCAAAAAGGCAAATTGATGTAGCATGTTTAGATAGCTCCAACACATTTGATAGTGTGGAAAGGTGAACGCTATGGAGGAAATTAGCCTTGCAGCAATGTCTAATGAAATAATTGATATCATTAAATCATCATATAGAGATACAAGACTAAAGGTGAGATTGGATGGGAAAGGAAATTGCTTGGACGGGATTAGAACGTATTGTGGGTTACGACAAAGATGTGTATTAGCTCCATATTTATTTAACATACATATTTCGGAGTTAGGTTTTTTTTAAAAAAAAACTAAAACGAATCCAATGAAATTAGGTAACGTGCCAATTCAATACTTAATATAAACAGATGATTTGATTTTATTCGTTTATACTCCGGTGGACCTCCAAAGATCAGTAATGTTGATAAATGAATACTTAAAACAGCTAAATTTAACATTTAATGTGGAGAAATCACAAATATTGACCCTTAACCCTATTAAGAAAATGGAGAGTAAAAGTTTCAATTGGTTTATAAATGCTGTAAAATTAAACAGAGTACAATATTTGAAATATTTGGGTAAATGCATTAGTTCAAATCAAAAGCACAATAGGCAACTTTCTATTGGTAAGACTGCTGTGGTGACCTCCATTTTCCAATTGAAGCAAATTGATAGAAGATATGGTTGTTTCTCCCTGAGCCCTCTAACCCAATTTTATTGACAACATTTTTTCCCAAACTAGTTCATTAGAAGAGGAGGGCAATTGGTCACTCTATGAGGGTAAAGTCTGGCAAAAAGTTGTATCTCCTCCCCGGGAGTACAATTTCCTGCTATTCGACATGCCTTGGGTATTACATCAATCCAGGTGATCAACGATTGGAGATACCTACACATATATAAAGGACTGTTGATACTGTCAAATGGGACACTATTTACAAAATTAAGAACTGTTTTACTTCAAGGGAAGTGTAAAACTTTACTGGTCTGGGTTGAGTGATGTAAAAGGGTTATGATTCGTATAGGGGTATAGGAGGAAGCTTTATTATTAATTCCTGACAAAGTGAGAAGATGCCTATGCAAATGTGAGTGAGTGGAGAATAGAGTGACATTGTCAGAACACAAAATCTTTAATCACTTCACAAATGATAGCAAATATTATAATTCCCTGCTCAAAATTATGAAAAAATATCCTTCAAAACAATGAAGGCATGCATGGTTACGTAGTCAACTAAATGTATACCCTACTAATGAAATCTTGGGAGCATGATTAAGAATTGCTAGGGATGAAAGAACTTGATGTTTTTTTGTTCTAAGGTCACTGAAACATTGCATTATCTGATTGTTGAGTCTACTTGCTTAGCAAATCGTCAAAGAGAGATTTTTGCAAAGTTTAGATCAGTTTATGGAAATGAAGAAGATAAACTATGGCATACCCTCATATGTGATCCTTCTGCTGCTATTTTAATTGCTGGGAAAAGATGTTTAGAGTTATTGTTTGGGGCAGATTGTGAATACATTTTTTTTCAAGTGACATGATCTTTAGGTTTTAAAATAGGATATAGATATGTTTTAAGACAATTTTATCTCTTTTACTTTCTAGCTTTATTTTATTTCTAAAAGATATGATGATGCCTCATATATTTACTGCTAAAGAAATGTGATCAGTATGATATGAGAATAGTTGTTTAAAAAGGTAATTCATTGATTTTTTCCAGGTGTTATGATCTGAGGTTTAAAAAAGGGTATAGATACATTTTAAGATGATTATATCTTTTTTACTCTCTAACCTTGTTTAAAAAGATATGATGACGTGTTTGCATATTTGCTGCTAAAGAAATGTGAATGATGTGATATCGGAGAATTTGGTGAACACAAAATGAAATGAATATATATATATTTTGAATGGATGATTTTAAATGTGTTTACTGTGTGAAAACCTTATTCTCCAAAAAGATATGATGATGTGTTTTTATATTTGCTTAAATAACTGTGATTAATATAATACAGGAGAATTTGCTGAGCAATGATATTAATTGATTGTATTTTATGAATTCAGAGTGTCCGATATATTTTTTTGCAAACTTTGGTGAGGATTCGTCCAAGGGGAGCGCAGTTATAAGGCACCCAAAAAAAGTGCTCTTTCTATGGAAACAGCAACTTCACCATAACAACACAGCCACTAACGTGCCTTTCTAATATGCTGCAATGGGTGTGGCCATGCATCCAAGACTCTAGGCCCTGGCCACAACCACTGCAGCATGTCACACCCATGGCAGCGTACTAATCAATAGCACACCCATAGGAAAAAATTATGTAATAACAACATGCACTCAATTTTAATGGTTGCTAACACCACGCGTGTCCTTAGAGCAGTTTCAAGGTGCCTGTTCACAGCACCGACTGAAATACTACCCTTATTAAACCTCTCATTTTCTGCACGTACAAACACATAGTTACATGTGTACACATATGTTCATTCCCCAAAGCTATGTGTAAACTGTTTCATTTCAAATGTTCACAAATTTTATTCAAACGTAACCTGCAAAGAAAAAGGGAAATAGTTTAATATGAATGGTGTGCCTGTACAAAATTTATTTTCAGCACCATTTGGTGCAAAAATGAAGAAATGAATATGTGAATTAGGAGCCCCACCATTTATACCTTTTTTACAAGTGAGGAAAAAAACAATTGCAATACTGGCAAGTAGAACGTGGTGAGAGCAGGTGTACTTTGTTGGCACTACATCTAATCTGGTAACAGTGCTTATAAAGTAGGGTAGATTTATATATATCGGTAAACATGCCACATTTTAGAGATAGCTATTTATAAGAAAATCAGAATATAACACTGGTAATGCATAACTATATGAAGAGGGATAGCTGTATGTAATAGCAACTCAGTAAAATGCTGACAATATGTTAATTCCCCAAACCTATGTGTAAAATGTTTTTAAATTTTCACATTATTTTATTGAACAGTAACATGCTTAGAAAATTGAAAATGGTTGAATATGAATGCTGTTCTTTTAAAGAAAAATGTTAGGTGAATTAGGAGCCTCACCATTTGTATCTTATTGATTTAAGGAAAAAGCAATTGCAAAACCTTTCTGCAATACTGCTAAGTGGAATTTGGTGAGCCCCGGTGTACTATGTTGGCACTACATGTAATCTGATAGCAGTGCTTATAAAATAGTGTGTCCTTACATATAAATGTGCTACATTTTAGGTATAACTATTTATAACAGCATCAGATTATAACATTACTCATGCACAGTTATATGACAGGAATGGCTATATTTAATAGCAACCCAGTAAAGTAATGACTATGCGTAGGTGTGTGAGCAGTAGTAACATATTTCTAATTCTGCAAAATTAAGAAGAATGGACTTTCTAAACACTTTTATGCTGCAATTAACTGCCGCTTGATATGAGCAGGAGGAGAATAGGGGCAATATATGCCATCTGATATCAGAGGTTAATATAGCTGATACACACAACACTGCAAATAAACCTTTTAATATGTACATATTTACTGTGACTTGCTTTCACATCAGCCACACACTCTGCATGTGCACACTGTAGGTTCTGCAACCAGAATGAGAAAAGTGTACAGAACAGTTGCTTTTATACTTTCCAAAATCAATAGCACAAAAAGAGGCCTATATAGTAAGCAAAGTACTAAAATGACTGACAAATGTTCACTGCAACCTATCAGAGTCAAGTACACAATTATAACAGTAACACCAACCAAATGCAAACATCAAAACACATTCAAAATATTGTTTGAAGCATCTTTAATAGCTGCCGCTTCTAAACCCACAGCTATCTCCTGTAGCTACGGATACAACTACATTTTTTACTAACTGAAAAACCCACCATGCCAGCCTTTGAAAGTTCATAAGAGACAAGGGTAGTGGTAAGGACATGAAATCAGAAACATATGTAAAATTGTGTTATCTAACATTCACAGAATAATAAGATTATTGCACAGAAATGTATGGCTTAATAACTGCGTGTACAACAGCAACCAATCAACTGATATTATACTTTAACGTGCCTACGTATGCATGGCTTCTTGCTTTATACCTGCGGGTATAGAAACACACAATCAAGTCATTTGTTTCCTAGCTGCGTCTACCTAAATAAACTCCCACACCCTCTCCAAGTGCCCCCAACATATATGCCAGCTCCTTCCACTCCACTGATGGCCTCCTTTCCTCCCCAACCCCCTCCCATTCCCCCTATAACATTTTTCATTTCTGTGATGCAGTTTCAATCAAAGGTTTGGGTAGCTGCGGCAATGCGAGCCAGAATGATCCACAACATACCATTGGTCTGTATATAGCCACAATTACAAAGGGGCTACAAATACCATAATGCAATTCCTCAAAAGACTTGTGCGCATTTATTAGGCAACATGGCCTGAGGGGGCTGGCCATTTCCTCACTTTGAAGCTAGGCAAGGTAAGTCCTGGTTACTGCATGGATGGGAGTTCCACATGCCTACTGTGCAACTGGCCAACAGAATTAGTGCCGCGGATACAGAACTACAGATACCCTCAGTTATCTGTAGTCCTTTGTAGCCACGGCTATCAGGAAAACCAAATGAAAAAGAATGCTTCCCTTCCCCCAAGCCCACATGAAGTGTCTCCCTCCTCTGTGGCTGTTCCCCACAAACCCATGATGGCTTTCTCACCTTCCCTGCCCGTTCCATTCCCCCCACACAACACACTGGTTCCGTAAAAAGTCAGATATTCGTAGCTATAGCTGAGGCTACAGAAAAGTTTTGTGTCGCCAAATCCGACCGTAGCCCCCTCCTACTCCCACATTTCACTTGGTATCCTCTAACTAGCACCAACCTCTAGCCAGATGGCATCTGCATGTTTTTTGACCTGCAAATGGCTATTTTTCTGATATCCTCTGCTACAGGTTCAGCTATCTCTAGCATTGAGAGAAAAACAAGATGGCAGCTGTTTTTAAAAACAGCTGGTTTTGGCAAATAACCCAAGATATTGCTGTCCCCTTAAAAAAAACTGGACGAAATTACTGTAACCTACAAAAAGGCCTCAAGTCAATGCTTTATCCCCAAGTTGTTCCAAACCTGGTATAAATCCGTCCAGCGGTTTGGGTTGTGGGGTCTGGCATAAATCAACCTTTTTTGTCTATGGGAAAATGAATAAGAAGTGGGCCGCAACCTTTTCTTCTTAATACCTTTTTTTATATTTTACCACATATTTACCAAACCTTGCTGTCTGTGAGGAGGGGTAGGATGATGTGTGCATTCCTAATGGACTTCAAAATTGCAGCCAAATACATTGCATGACTCAAAAGTTATTAGAAATTATTTTTTTCAGGGTTCCTATGGTGAGCTCTCGTACAGTCAAGTCATAATTGTGGTTTTATTTTCTGTCTGTTTGGCGTCCCCATGGCCTCTCATAAAAGAACAAGTTGAGGGTGATCTAATTGCAGGTTAGCCTTACCATGTTCCATGCATGTGTGTGTGCGTATGTATGTGTGCTTGGCAGAGTGGGAACATCGTCTGTTAAACCACCAACCATCATGAAAGTGTTTGCAGTGGCAATACTGATATATTTTTGTCATAGGCAGCATGAGAAAGATAATTCTGGCATACAATTTGGAAATCATCATGCAAGTGCGTTCCTCTGCGATACTGACATAATTCTGGACACAGGTAGAATAGAAAAGAGTTTTACAGGTCCATGCAGTGGTATATTCTAGATACAAGCTAACATGACTGTGTGCCTTATATTGGCCAGGCATGCATATATTGTGTTCACCATCATGAAACTGTTTTCAGTGGGAGTGTCACATCATCTTATAAATCTTTTGCAATGGAAAATCTGGTTTATATTGTGGTATTAGCATCATGAACCAGTTTCACTTTGAGAATACTGGCATATAATTTATATGCAGCATCATGAAAGTGTTTTACAGTAATAATGCTGGTATATAATGGGGATATTTTACCACAAAAAGGCCTTGGGGATAAACTGATCCTCAGAAAATCCCCATAATACACACACAAACACAAGAATAAGGGAATCAATGGTGATTGTTTCTCCCTAGATACACGTCCCTCGCAGAAGAACCAAGCTGTAAACTTCCTACGTGGTGTTGTCCCTAGATCCCGCATGTGCACTGTCTATCTATAAGTGGACAGACAAGAAAAATCCTGTCCCTTTCTACTAGTACAAAACATGAAAAGTTAAAAAGGTATCCTATACTGGTACGATAAGCAACTATTTTTATTCTTCTCTACACGTCTACCCAGAACGTGTGCCAAACTATCATACAATCAGAGATTGATACAAAATCAATACATATCAAGTCCTTATATGGAGTGTATAACCATGAAACCATGTATTTGTATCTCTGTTTCTTCCATAGATTACGGAACATCAACAAGGTCGACCGGTTTCAGCAGTATATCCCAATGTTACCACCATCTTCAGGACCAAAACTGCCCTAAAAGAGTGAATATTCCCTGCTAGAGAAAATCCAGTCAGTAATCTGGCGCCTTATGTCAGCACCCCAATAATTGTGCACCAACTACTAGCGAGGTCGCTGTACATCTAATTTAACAATCTTTACTCCATGAGTTCTTCTGGCTTTTGCTGATTCAGAATTCTACAAAAAGGGTGAAAACACAGAGAGAGAGAGAAATCAGTCAACAATTAATCTAAATCTGTGTTACATAATTAAATTACCAATTTACAAACATTCGTGGCACATGAACACCAACCAGGGTTCAAAACTTACATTATTTTGTTAGTGTTTTTCATCACATACATGTTGAAGAAAGTAGCAGTGAGATAAAAATAAAGATAGAGTTATATTGGCACAAATATCAATTAAAGATGCACACGAGTGTTCTAATTTATAGTAGTGTGTTTTTGTGCACCCTGAAGTGCATTGCACTACAGCTCACAAGGTTTATCTACCAAGTCAAAGTGCAGCATCTATGATCTAACATCATGCACTTTGATGTGGGAAAAGAGGAAGGCGAATGCCTCGAAAGCCGATCTCATAAAAATCATTCAGAAGTGTGTTGCAGCTGTGTGCTTAGCTGCACCATTCTCCTGACATCTAGAGTTGTGCGTGCCAGGGGCACATGGCAGGTTCACAGTTTAGATGTGCATATCAGACAGCTGCTGTGATCGAATGTCACTGCCGTTAGAGGTAACATTTTAACTTCTGCACCTTGGAACGAAAATGTCATCATTATTGATTTATCAATCTGGTGACATGGTAATCTCTAAAATAAGCCATAACTATTGATGATATGGTAACTGATGATAGCACAAATAACACATAACAAAGGCCAGCATCACTCCAGGGAGTTACACTACAATGGGCTTGTGATGTCAGCAGGCATGGGAAATGGGCTGAGTGAGAGAGAGAAAATGGACCTGAGAAGGAGTTCCACCATTTTGCTTTTCTGTTGGCTCTTGCTTGCTCCGTGTTGCTTACATTCCCTGCATCATAAGGGATTCTGTGTATTATGTGGCAAGATTAATTTGTTACAGCAACAGTGAGTGGACCCCTTACAGCAGGATTGCTTTGTTCAATCTCTAGTGACAGTTTGCCATTATCTTGAAGCAGTCTCCTACCCACTTCCAAGATTCATCTTTCGACTTTCAACAAGACAAGAAGAATTCACTGGAACTGTATTGGGAGTGAAATCCATTCCAAAGTTCTCCACACATGTTGTCAAGATAGAAGGCATACAAGGCAAAGATGAGCTGTGTCCCCAAACCATCCCCAGGTAACAGTGTGGACACTGCTGTTGGGAACAAACAGTGTCTCCTCACTGGAGGTAAAGGTTCCACTGTCAGGGACAGCCAAGCTCCCTGCAGTGAGCGTGCAGAACAAAATGACTTACTTTGTCCTGGAGTGCCTGGAATGGGGCTCCTAGAAACCAGTAAGCCTCGGGGCAAGTCTGTCCCTATTTCGAATGGCATTCAAACCATCTTTGATGCTCTTTTAGCCAATATAGGACCTGAAGTGGTGCATTTGGCACTTCACAATGCTCACCTGAATCTTCAAAGCAGAGCAATGCCACTTCACACCATTACTGCTTCGACTCAAACACTGGCTCACCACTGCGGAAGACTTTGATTTGGCATTTCTTAGAGCACCACATCAAACCACCATTACCTTGCCTTGGCCCAAATCGAACACTGATTCAAAATGCAGAAAGCCATTGTGTCATGCGCCAACTTGGCCCAGCAGTAACACCATCTTGAGCTGACTCGTACGGTGATCCAAACTTTTTGTACCCTTTAAATTGTCTTGAACACTGAATCAAAATGCACAAATCACTCTCTCGAAGCTGACTTGAAACGTATTGTGTTGTGTTTTTTTTAAACGTGCACATACAATTTTACAAAAAAAAAAACAATTAATTGCATTTCCATCATATACAATTCCTATGAATGCATTTCTAAAATTCAAATAAGCTTATATGGTATAGTAACTAGAACGTTACTAACATCTACAATAATACAT
Source organism: Ambystoma mexicanum (assembly GCF_040938575.1). NCBI lineage: Eukaryota > Metazoa > Chordata > Amphibia > Caudata > Ambystomatidae > Ambystoma > Ambystoma mexicanum. Next base: position 350,770,517 of record NC_090930.1, on the reverse strand, counting down.
ACAACTATTTTAAAAATCTATAAAGTACAAATATCATAGAGGTATATTCTCTCCCTATCAATCTGAGCCACAGTACCCTGCATGAGTAAACATTTAATCCAAGAATCTCTTAAAGTGCTTGTGTCTTAAATGTATAGTTTGAGGACAATTTATAACAAGGTGTTTTATTGTTTAATGCATTGACTGCACCCCCTTCAAATTCTCTTTCCTTGCTTAGAACCATTCTGGGTCCTAAGCATGCCAGGCTAGGCATCTAGTTTAGCTTGAATCTCATGTAATAATTCCTAGAAATATTGAACAGATAAAGATAAATATAAGCTTGATTTCCCTCTTACGAAATTTACAATACTCCTGATATAAGGAGAGTACGAGCTAAAGTGTTATACAATTGCTCCCCAATCTTTCCCATATAATGTTGTCTTGCCATAAGTGAAATAATTAATCAATTCCTCCAGATTACAATGTATGTCACTCAATATCATGTACAAAACCTATGTATAGGTTGTTAAGGAGGGGGATTGTGTCATCTTTTAAAGCCTTTCAAAATCAACAAAGAAAGAATTCACAGGTGGATTAATGATGTTGGCATACGAGTTGAGTTTTTTCCATTTTATAAGTGTTTCCAAAGAGAACAATCCTAATTCATGCCTCACAATACAATTCGGTAGAGATTTAGCTTAACATATGTTTTATTGCTCCATAAGGTGCCCTCTACTGAATTAAGAAATTGATTCAAGTCAAAGTGTAGTGTAGGCTCAATTTCAATACTGTAAAATGTAAGGAGTGTCGAAAGGGAGAACCTACACATATTATTATACATTATTTTCAATTTTTCAGACAGGGCTTGCATCCTTGCCTTCAGTATATTTGTTATCAACTGTGAAGAAAATGAGATGGAAATGGTAAAGCCTAAATATTTCAGCGTAATTATACTTTCTAATTTACAGTTACCCACAGACCAATACATTATTGTGGGGTGATCATTTTTTTCATGGAATTATTACCATTAAATAGTAGATTGGTATCCATTGCACATTGATTAAAGGCTACCATATTTCTTTCCTGCCCAATAGGAGTTTAAAAAAAAAGAAAATAAAGCAGATAATCTGCAATGGAGAGCTAATACCGGGTCATATTGCCCATTTTTATTGGGAAACAATTCACATAATACCATCATCTCTGCTATATATAAATTAAAGCATGGATGCACCCCTGTCTCAAACCAATACATGTGTTAATGGTTCTTGATAGTGAACCTTCTCTACGGTCTAAACATAACATGTGTTTTCTCGTATAAAAGTGAAATCAGGCTCAGCAAATCATCAGGAATATCCCAGTTGTTTAGTTTTGATGAGAGTCTCTGTTGAAATGGGCAAATGCATTGAACATATCCATGCTAGCTATATAAATAGCATGCCCTTGTCTATCTTGTACAGAAGCTTTCAAATGAGCTAGGAAAGTCCCATTAAGGGTTGCACCTAACTTCTTGTGGAACCCTATTTGGAATTTAGTGCATGACTGATTCCTATTAATATCCACAACAAGCTTGTCCAAGATTACTGACTGTAGATCATGATTAGATTTGATGGCAATAGGGGCCAGTTGGTCAGTCCCAGTGCATTAGACTTAATTTTGTCAATCACTTCAGTGATGTCAGTCAAGGGGAGTCTACCTTTCCCTCATTTTAATTAAGTTCTATCAAACCTAAAAGACGATACCCCTTTTTCACTTGGCGCATATGTTTCTTTATAATAGGAAACCCATACTGATTCCTCAATTGTATATGAGTGGTATGGGTTTCTTGGGACAAACTATTTGTGATTTCACAGAAATAAGATGTATTTTTTCCCTTAGAGCATCTTCTGACTGCCTGCTATCAGAGAGAGCAATTGTCATTCCTTTACAAACTTTATTATATTGTTGAGAAATCTTTTTCTTAAGAAGTAGGTGGCACCATCATGCAAATATTCCCTCTTCACTTGCCTAATACAATTACTTTCCATTTTTTGGCTTCAGCTATCTTTGGATTGTATATATGAGTTTGTTTTGTATTATTTGTATGTACTCCATTTTCCATTGTTTTAGCCATACAGGGATACATCATATCATTGACTATTAGATCTAAACATATGACTGCATTGTAAAGATTATCAGCATTGCACAATTCAGCTAGCACAAGTGTACATTTATTCAGTAGTATATGGTTCCATCTTGTACTAATCCCCGTATTAGAATGAGTAATAAACGCCATAATAGGTTGTGGAAACAGCACTAAAAAGGAGTACTTAATCTGGAAAAAGACTGTAGCATGGTCACCATTAAAAAGTATATTGAGGGGAGAGCCTCTTAAAAGTAAATCTATTGAAACAAAAACATGGCCAATCCATGAAATCAATGACCCTCTTTCTATGAAATGGTCTTAGTAGCAGTGGTACATTCTCTGGTAATAATAACCCCAGTCCCCCACAATTCCATAAAATGGCCTCAAGATTCACCTCTGGACTTAGTGCTGGGGTTCCAATATTGGGAGAATGTTTTCTTCATTTAAATATTGTACTCATAATTGTCTGCATAAGATGGGTAAAAATCTTCTGCTATCACTCTGTTATTTTCGTGACCATTCCCAAGCCATGTAATTAGACTCTGAAGCAGGTAATTGAATAGAGTAAACAGAGTACTGTTAGCTGGATTCGAATAAATATTCACCAATATAATTTCAAGGGGAGCCATTTTTCCTTCCAAATGAAGGGTAACCGCCAAGAGAGCATCACTCGCTCTATCTCTTAAAACAGGTGTGAGATCTAGTTTTACATCTATAGCTGTCATCAGGCCTCCAGTGAACTGTCCTCTAATTCCTTTGTGTGCCTCTTTACTAATGGTTATGTACTAATCAACACGCCGTGTTTCTGTTAGCACAGTCTCTTGAAACATGATAATATCGCTATTTAAAAAAGCTGATTTTTGATAAATAATGTTCCGAATATTCTTGTAGCCACATCTATTCTATGATAAAATATTTGCAAATTCAGAACGAAGGACAATTCATAGTTCCATTGCACTGAAGGTTTTTAGAGAGAACAAAGGGTAGTCATGTCCAATCATTCTGGTCCCCCAAATCAGCAGTATATTTCACAGAATTCATCACTGTACTGGTATTCATTGTTGTAAGATCTTTTTTTCTTTGTAACAGGAGTTCTTTGACGCAGTGTTGCCCATTTCATTGATCATAACATTCTGTATTTGTGTTGAATTTTTGGAATTTAAGATGTCAAATCCCATCGATCTAAGATAATATATGTGTTCCCATACCAGATGTGTCCCACTTTTGGAAAGAAAAGTGTAATACTATTCTGTCACATCCCATTTCGGGTATTTCAAATGAGTCAATATCTCTCGAGAGAATAAGGCAAAGTGCTGATATCAGTGCAAATATATTTTCAAAACCAATTATTTTATCATCAAAAGTGTTCATATCACACATTAAGGACAGAGGGAACCTGTGTTCTTGCATAATTTCTTGCTCCTTATTGTTTGTGAATAGGAAATCATACTCTTCAATAGTAGGACAGTTATTAGTACTCCCATTTTTCCTCCTTACGAATGTTCATTGTTGTATAACAATCATCCTGTTGTATATACTTTGAAGGCAAGAAACTCTCTGGTGTAGACCTTTGTGCATTGGGTACTACAAATCTAGTGATGTTTTGTGTTAGTTCTTTAGATGCATTCCCTTATTTCTTGGTTTTAGTTGTTTTGCTATTAGAACATATAAGGTCTTTAGTCATCAGTGGTGAACAATCTATTCTATGATTTCATCTAATGGAGAAGGTTGAGAGTTCAAATCAATTACTTGATCAACCAAAGACATGTTCCTTATGAACTTCCTTGAAGAATGATTTCTGTTATTTTATCTTAGAGGATTCATGTTTTTTTACGCCAAGTTGGGTTATTCGATAATGTCTCTTGGTAGCCAATAAAGTTATTTTGAGTCACTATATTTGTCCCAAGCCCTTGTTTGTCCAAGTTAGAGAACTGAAAAAGATCCAGCGTCACACTTAGCCTTTCATGCCAATCCATTTTATTTAGAGAAATTACGGACAGAGTGGTTGAAGATTGATGAGATCTAATCACCGCCAATATGTCCAGATTGAATTAATTAACTATATGCTCATTATAATATCGCTGGAAAGCACAATTATTAGTGTGTAGCTTCTTTACAATTGATGATAATATGGTTGAATTCATTTGGACCGAATCTTTTATGTTTTGATACAGTATGAGGACTGATTGAAGAACAAGATGAAGGGTCAAGATCGAAGTATACCCTAATGTGTCCAATGAGGACATGGCATTAATACTCTCACTTTCATTGATATTGCCAGGGGTTTTGAAATGTTCATCTAGTTTAAAAGGTAATTCTGTTGGGACAATACACACCCTTGCTTGTGAAGAGGACTCATTATTACCCTTGTTTTCTTGATAATATGGATTAGTAAAGAATTCTTCACTTATCTCTTGGCACATTTGCAAAAAGGACACATCAAGAACAATTGAGTCCACAAGAGTAATACATGGTGTGGTGGCATTACCATTTAATACTGATTGGAAACATTGGGTGATCTTGCCCCCTGTACTCCCCACTGCTGCTTTACTAGTATTATTTGAAAAAGTTATTAAGGTGGGCGTTGCAGATTCAGTCTGTGCCTGTTGTTCAATACTAATAATATCTGTCATGTTCCTTTCTTCTTGATCCTTAATAAGTTTTGAAAGCATAGATTGTGTCTGTATATTAGTAAACCTTATATTATATGTACTCACTGAGGGAGTAGCCATAGGTGAGGGTCGCAGTAGCTAAGTCACAAATAAAATTATGTCACCAGAGTATTATTTTGATGGGATGAATGAGAACACCTTAGGCTTTCTGCTCCTGGTGCTCATCAGCAGACCTCACTTCCCCGACACACTTCTGTGCTGCACTCTCTGTGGAGTCTGTCTTTTTCCAAGCTGTGGGTGCAGAGGTGATAGTCCTCCTCCAGGGAGCAATCTGTGAGCCACAGGAGCCAACCTTCCCAGACACACTTCCGTGCCATGCTCCGCGAGGTGGCTCACAGTTGGCAAGCTGCGGGTGCAGCGGTGATAGTCTTCCTCCAGTACACAAACTGTGAGCCATGGCAGACCACACTTTCTTGACACACTTCTGCACCAAGGCCATTTTAACAGTTTTTGGGGCCCAGGGCACAGACAGCCTTGCCTCCCCGAAACCCATATCACCCCATCAACCCCCAAAACCCATGTTTTCCCCTCCATTCCCCGGAACCCATGCACACCTCCCAAGTCAAATTCAACAGATACCGGTCTAGGCTTTTTATGAATTATCTAGTCATTAATAAAATAGAAACAGTACACATCTGTATGACCTGCATCCACAAGAGGGTGCTATATTAAGGAAATGTTAGCTTTGTTGTTTTCAAATAATATATTAATTTTGAAAGAAAATAAAGGAAAAGGACTTTAAGCATTTATTTAACAAAATCAAAGCCTAACAGTTCAACCAGAAACCTGTTTTCTGTTGCACGGTGTCGAAAGTGCAAGCACTTGGAAAAACATTACGTTACTGACTGCTTGTCCTTCACTGACATCCTGTTAAAAACAAGCATTAGCAAAGCTACTGAAGTTCTGTTTAAAATAGACACTAGCAAATCCAAAATGTTTGGCTTGTGCTATTGTTTTATGCTTTTTGCCAGGCACTGCTATTAGATGCCCCGGTACTCACACCATTTTGCACCTGCTACCAACAATGGGTAGTTAGTACCACTATGGCTGTGGCAAGTGTATAGTTCATGCCTGCACAAAAGCCCAAACTGTTGCCATTGCCAATGCTTGTTTAGTTTTTTGCAGAGGAAGCTCTTCACCCTCAAAGATATTGGTTTGAGGAGCAACACTTTGTGAAATCTGGGAGCGCAGATCAGGAGGGAACCTCCGGTGCACGCCACAGCCTGAGCACAAGCTGATGAAGTGCAACCTCTTAGCATAGCTCCCTTCCTTGAGCACAAGCGGATGAAGCGTGCGACCTCTTACCATAGCTCCCGTGCTTGAGCACAAGCTGATGAAATGTGCGACCTCTTACCATAGCTCCCGTGCTTGTGCACACGCTGATGAAGTGTGCGACCTCTTACCATAGCTCCCGTGCTTGTGCACACGCTGATGAAGTGTGCGACCTCTTACCATAGCTCCCGTGCTTGAGCACAAGCTGATGAAATGTGCGACCTCTTACCATAGCTCCCGTGCTTGAGCACAAGCTGATGAAGTGTGCGACCTCTTACCATAGCTCCCGTGCTTGTGCACACGCTGATGAAGTGTGCGACCTCTTACCATAGCTCCCGTGCTTGTGCACACGCTGATGAAGTGTGCGACCTCTTACCATAGCTCCCTTGCTTGAGCACACGCTGATGAAGTGTGCGACCTCTTACCATAGCTCCCGTGCTTGAGCACACGCTGATGAAGCTATGAGTCCATGCAAACCTGTGCTGGACAGACTTCCTAGAGCCCTACACTGCTGCAGTGCACCACTGGCAGTTAGGGCTAAGCTCCTGCACTGACATACCCCTGTGGCAGCAGCACATCCTTAAACTCAATACAGCTGCAGCGGACCAGGGTCACTGCTCGAACCCTGTACCTTGTAACCCTGTGCCAGGTAAGACTTTTCCAGGTCCACGTTGCTCTAGTGCTCCGGAAAACACTGGTAATACTCTGCACTTTGTAGCACTCAGCCAGTGAGAGCATCTAGAAGCCCATATAGCCCCGGTGCACTGCTAAACTAGTGTGTCGTGCAATCTACTGGCAGGCAGGTGCACTGCTCTCTCACACTACTTTAGTGCACTAGTGACACTGCTGAATCCCTGTCCTGTGTAATCCCAATCCGAGTAGAGCACGTCTTGATCAGGACTGCCTTAATGTACCAGGGGGGCCTCTTGGGTCCCTACAGTGCAACACTGAATCATGCACACACTCTGCTGCAGTCTACCCGGGCCCTCTTAAATCAGTACTTGTTTTGATAATGCATGTGCCAGACGCTGCTTCTCTCTGTACACCTCCAACCACTGCACGATTAACTCAGTTGCACCCCGCCTCTGTTGGACGCATTACATGCACATCTGACTCCTGGTGGGGAATGGATAGTTATTTTGCCTTGATCGGGTGGGTGGATGGATAGGTCATGAGGGTTTACACTGCAAGTTAGTGACAGTGACTGGTGCCGGAGGGCCAGGGTGTCTGAATCAGGAGGCTAAGGGGTACTCAAGGTTTAGTTTTGGTAGTTAGTGGGTAATGCAATTGAGGAGAACAACAAAAGACAGCAAAAGATCGGACAATGAGAAACGAAAACGGTAGAAACACAACGTGGTCATTAAGACAGGGTGCGGGGCTTACACAGCACATCGCACGCCTATGCACATTAAATATTGCATAATTGTTTAGTCATCTCTGTTAATGCAATTCACTTTATTGTGAACATTAAGACTGTGAAGCAATAATGCCACGCACCACAAAAAACATGCGCTTAGCTAATCATGTTCCAATATAACGGAGTCCTGTTGTTACTTACAATCCGGGTAATATCTCTTGCCATTTCTGGCGGAAAGCTTAAAATGCATGAACATTCGTTGTGCTTTAGAAACACGTTAGGGCATATATGTTTTTTTTGCATTCTGCCTTTGCCTCACTTAAACTCAAATAGAATTTAAGAGGTGTAGAACTGTACCCGTGACTGCAACAAATGTAGAGAAAAATAATAAGTACTCTTGTAAACAAATGCTCATGTAATGTAACAAGAAAAGTAATTTCCCACTCCTTAAGCCTATGCAGAAAGTGTTGCAATAGTAAAACATACACACACACAAATACACACGCACTATAATCTCAGGGTGGGGATTTTATCATTCTATTGCAATACAGTAATTTTGCATTCTCTAAGAAAATATTGTGCAAAATATACCATCTGGGAACATAGTTTATCCAGCGAGCTTCCCCTCCTGCTATTACGGCTGTCAACATGCAATCTGCCTTGTGGCGAGCAGGAGACATGCTGACATATTGTACACATAACAGCACAGGCCACTTCACAAAGCGTTCCTGCTCCAGGGAGCTCAGCGTTTATCAGCCTCATGCAGCTCTTCCCATACATAAGAGGAAGGGCTACTTTACTCTCGGGGTCTGGTAAAGGGATCAGCCTTGCCGAGAGAAGGGGTGTTTGTGAGGAATTCAATCATCCGCACAAGAAGTGTGCGCTCGCATGGGCTTTTTTTGAAATTTTGTAAGAAATGGAATCATGGGAGATCAATCTCAGAAAAAATGTGTGGCCAATCTGCACACATTTTCCGATGCTTGTTGCACAACAAACACGTAGTCAAGTGTACTCCGGGAGACAGAGACTACAGGCACAGTCCTCCCTGCCACATTTAGCTGGAATGTGACAGTCAGGAGTACATGAACGCATTGTAGGAAGGGGGAAAGCAACACCTTTCTACTGCTATGGCCAGCCTAATTAAATATCAAATGCTCCATGGTAGCGCATATTAAGGAGAGTTAATTGCGGCAGGCCTGCAAAGAGGCCTAGTCACATAACTAACAAAAGGGACAGGAAAAATAAACAACTCTTTGATATGCAATGTGTCAACCTGAAGCTCGCTCTCACCCCTCTGTAAGAAGGGCAGTGAATGTCATATCTGGGACAGCTGTTTACAGTAGGCAACCCCTGCATGGAACCCCCTTTCAGAGGGAAGAAGTATGTGATTTGATGGAGGGAGAACGTCTGTTCTCATCAGAAACTTCAACGGAGACCTGCACTTTGATCAGGAATCACAGAGAGCTCAATTAACCAGAGAGACACTTTGATCCACAACAGACAGGCAGATGGATAGTACATGTTTTCACCCCTTAGCTTGCCTGTTGCAAAGCACTCTGGCTATGACCTCACGCATAACAGAAGATTGTTGGTGGGGACCCAGGATTGGTTTATTAAAGTAGACTTAGCCTACACCAATCAATGGGGTCCATTTGGGTTTAAAAGAGTGTTGAGCCCCTCTTTTGGCAGATGATCCGACGACTTTGAAAGGAGTAACAAGAATGACTCATTTGGACGCTGGCTGAAGGTACAGTCTGCCTTACAGATTCTGCCAATGAAGGAAGGCCAGGATTTCCAACATGGAAGCAAGATCCCTCCCCTAAACATCTCCCAGGGAACCGAGGGAAATTCCAGACTCAGAGGACCTGTCCAGAAGCTCCAGAACTGGGACCCAGCCAGCACACAGAGTGCCCTGCTAGGTTCTGCCAGCAAGTTTTATAGGTGGGTAGTGCCAGAGAGTCTATGAACAAAGGACAAGTATGTTGCCTGCAAAAACTCTCCTCAGCTTTGGGCCGTCCACCTTAAAGGATGACACAAGCCCTGCAAAGAAGCTAGGAGTTCCACAAAAAGCATAAACCAGTGTCCATCTTTTAAAGACATTTTCGAGGCAGTCGAGACAGTCGAGCCATTTGTTAGGCAGAATTGCATGCAGTACTCTCTGGGACCACTATACACAATTAGGACTACAGGTGTTAGCCAAACCAACCTTTGGTATAAGTCTGTACCACACAGTTTTTGGTAGCGAGCTGAGCAGCAAGGCTTATCTCAAAAGTGAAAATAGTTTAAGTTCATAGAAGAATTCAACTCAAGTCAATAGGGCAGGCCAACTTCAATGGGCTAGTGTTCTGGATAGGAAAGAGCAGTTTTGGTATCAAAACGCGCTCTGAAACACTTGTATATGAACAATGTACAAATAACATATATCATATCATATCATATCAAACGGTAAAGTCTTTGCGAAAGTTCTTAGAAGTAGTTCAGGTGAAAAAGAATCATATGTCGGGTCACAAGCCCGATTAGGCCTGCAAGTTGGGAAAGTTTCACAAACTTTTACCGCGAGAGTGGCGTTCTCTCAATCGGGTTGGCACAGTACCTTTGTATGAAGAAAACACATGTTGTTGAAGTCGAGGTTCCTGGCAGGTCCTGCAGATCTCGCTGTTCCTGAGCCTCAGTCATGGGGACAAGAAAAAAGAAAAAAGAAAACAAGATGGAGTCACTCCAGTTCCAGTAGCTGTAGATTCAAGAACACAACATCCTAACCAGCCTTGGGAATGGTATCCAGGTTTCTTATGAGTTTATTGGTCACACCAACTCAAAGGAAGAAGCCGTCCTTGAAGGATCTACTCTGTCAAATGGAGTTTGGCAGTTTGGCAATTCGAACCTGCAGCAGGGCACTGGGCAAACCAACGGTCCAGGAGTTGCAGCAGCCGTCCTCTTCCAGCTCGTCTTCGGTTCTTTCGTTCCCGTGGTCGACTCTGCCTTCCAGTCCTGGAGACTCGCCTTTTAAAGAGTTTTCTCCCTTTTATTCCAGCCTAGCTGTCACTCACCCAGCAGGCTGGCTTTCCTTGCCGGACAGTCAGCGAGCCAATCACGGCAGAGTGCATTTGGGTCTCCTAGGAGACTAAGCACAGGGAGTTTTGGGCACCTCTCTCACTTCCTGCCCACTCCAGAAACTCAGATGCCAGAGGCGGCCTTCAGTCCTGAAGCCCGCCAAAGGCCCACAAACAAAGGGAACAAACCTGGTTTGGCACGCAGACATAGACACTAGAAGGACCTTTCCAAAAACAAACAGCGAAAAAAGAAGATCTGGACCCGTTTAAACAAAGGGGCTTAAGGCACCATCTTGAAAAACATGGCTCCGATGATTTTCAGCTACCAGTGTTCATGATCTGGAAGAATCATGGTAGTTCGCTGTAAAACCACTGCCACCAGCCTTTTCAATAGGAAAGGGTAGCATTTGACTGCTATATGTGTATTTAGACACAGGGGATACTATGTAACTCATCCAGCACGCCTTTGTAAGATGGTGTGTGCTGGGTCTATGAATTTGCAAAGACTAGTAAAGTCAATTTCACTTTACATTCTCTAGGAAACAGTAGTTTATCCCAGAGAAGGTATTTAAACCTTTGGGAAGTCTAAAGAGACATCCATTTGTCACTGCACTGAAGGTGCTGTGTAACACACATGAAAAGATGATGCCTATGGAGTTATCTAAAACTCCATAATCAAAGAACACAAATGTAAAACACACATCAAAATAAATTAAAGAGTGTAAAAAAAGGCTCACACTCTTTCCAGGTAAAAAAAAAAAATGAAGTCATCATAATCCAGCAAAGTTGCTGGGGGTCTCTAGGGTGAAGGGAATTAGCACATTTATGAGAATTCTCCCTAACACCATTGAACCGTGACCGACTGCACCACTGATTTTGTCATGCTGCAGTCACTAAAGCCATTCGAGATGCCTTGACCAGCATTCCAGATCCACCAACCAGCACAGAGACAATCAGCCTCATTACAAGTCAGCTGGTCTGGAAACAATGGTGGCGGTAAATCCGCTGCCACCGTTGTTTCCGGACTGGCAGATTCCGGGTCTGTCCTGGTGGGAGTAACACCACCCGCCTGCAGACGGACATGGAAACACTGGCTCTGTCATAGACGGAACCAGTGTTTCCATGGTGCCCATTCCCTTGGAGTAGGAATGGGGATTTACAGAATTCCGCCTCCAGAATTACTGGGTCACAGGGGTTGTACTGCCCCGGTGATTCCGGCAATCACAGAGGCAGAATGGTATTACGGGTCCGGCGGCCACCTGCCGGTTGTTCCGGCACGGCTACCGCCGGACTCGTAATGAGGCCCAATTATTATTGACCCCGTTCTGCCGTGTAGGCCAGCCTGCAGTCGTCCATCCAGCCTTGCTTGCCAAACTGTGCACTGCCTGGTGTCTGCAGCTCTCTCCCATCTTAAACTCTGTCATATAGGAGCTGCAAAGCATCCTGGAACCGACTCAACACTGTCGAGCATCAACATCACCTCAAGCACAAGGTACATAATGGTTATGTTCTCCTGGTCCTTCTCTAAAGCCCCCTGGTAACATTTACGACCTCTTTCTCCCTTGGTGCTGAAACCAAATAACCTTGAACAGTTAAGACTCATTGCTTTACCGACTATCCTCCTGTCAGTATCCAGCGTACCTCCCTTTCCTTCGTGAAAATGTCTGTCTTCTGTGTTCCTTTACAGGGTTGTTGTGTAGTGTGCTAGAACTGTCTGTTGTGATAAAAATAAGGTAGATTTTTGTATACAACCTTGACTGGACAGTCCCTTTGATCATTGGGTAATAATTGTATTATCGCTGTGTTGCAACTAACCAACAATTCACAACCCTGGAGAGAACCTTGGGCCATCTTCAACTCCACACTCTCCTTTTCTCCTCACATCTCTGACATCACTAAGAAGCCACACTACCAACTGCACCTCCTCAGAGGTATTCTTTCTTTCCTCTCTTCCCCCCAGAAGCTCACTGTCTCCAGAGCTCTGGTTCTCTCTAGGCTGGACTATTGCAACAGCCTCTTTCTACATCTGCCTGTCTCTACTCTTCAACCTTTACAACTCAGCCGGAACAGAATTGCGAGAATTGTCCTTGACCTCAAGCCAGGGATTGTATCTCTAAAGCACTGAAATCTCTGCACTGGCTCCCAGTGGCTGCTAGAATTTAGCTCAAGACCCTCTGCATTGTTCACACAGTCTTCTCAGGCTTGCAGCCTCAAAGCCTCCATCTCTCTCTTCGTAAATATCTTCCTACTCAAGCTCTTCGCTCCTCTGCCTCCAACTCCCTCAAGGTGAGTCGCTTCTCTAAGCAACAAGTTGGTGGTAGATCTCTTTCTTCGGCTGGGGCCTCCCTCTGGAACAGCTTCCCTGCCTCTCTGAAACTTGATGAGAACCATCTCAGTTTCCGGAAGCACTCAAGGCTTTCTTCTTTGCTTCTACCTTCTCTCTTCCTCTCCCCTGCTGAATTCCTGCCTGAAACTGAAACTGCACTGGTCACCTGGCTACCCTCTGATCTGGGGCCCAGGTCTCCTCTTCGCCAGCTGCACACCTGCACTGCCCCCTGGAAACCCTTGCACTTGGATGTGTATCTGTAATCCTCCAGTCGAACTACAAGCACTTTGGACACCTGTTGTCTGCACTTACCCTTACTCTTGCCACCAGCTGGCCACACTTCTTTATTGTTTGATCTCAAATGCTGCACTGCCCACTCCTCTTTCCCCTCACACTTTTCCCACCCCTGTCCCCAGCACTTGTGCGATCTCAATGTCACCTGGCCTATTAAAATTGTTGTCTCCATCTTCACTTTGTTCCCCCTCCCTTGCCTCTTTGCACCTTGAAACACTTGTGTATAGGTGTGTTATAAATGCCATATCATAACAAATCATATCATAAGCCTGTTGTTCCGTCCACTTTACCCAAATTAGAGAAAGAGGTTTCTAATTTACTTGTATTACCAATCTGTTAGGATCCCTTCTGGTCTCCTAGAAGTGTGGGGCTGATTGATGGTTCAGAAACCGATATTCATCCCTGGACCACTGGTGCCTCGGAAGCTGATTTATCACAGTGTTTGAATCATCACAGGTGCATGAGAGGCAAGAGTGATGGGTGTCAAAAGCAGAGCCAGCGAGGCTGAAAGCAGCCTCTCAACTTTGATGTGCAGCTCCAAAGGGCCGGCTCAGCCAGGCCCAGATGCACACGCTCGCCCGCCCCCTTGCTGGTGCCCGTTCAGCATCTGCTGCTGGGGAAGACATTAGAAGCCAGATTTGCAATTATATGATACTTTTGTTAGCTGAACTGTGGACTGGTACTTAAATATAGTTTCGCTATCGCGAGCCGAGAAACCCTCACCAAAATAAATGAAACCTGCTAATTAACACTTCCTTCCTTTCCATGTGTTGTTTGTCTCCTCCTCCAAACTGACAGTTCAACCTAAGACCAAGGGCCGGCCCTAGTTGTTGGACTCTGGGTATGTATTGAACATATTAATAGTCTTGCCTTTTCTACGGTGTCTGCAAGGTGGACATTTATCTGGAAATATTTAGAGAATGAAGTCAGCACATGTACATCAAGACAGCCAAATGTACCAATGTAACACACAGTGCCCTGACACTCCAATGGCACCAAGCGCGCGCCTTGCAAATAGCACTTTAACTTCAATAAGCACACACGCGTCGCATGAGGCATGCATTGCTACTTACCTGGCATAGCTCCGGTTTGAGGACTTCATTATAGGAGATCCCAGGGTAGGGCATGATACTCAGAGGCCTCCTCTTCAGGAGAGCACATGGGTTTTTCGGGCTGAGCTTGACTCTGTTGCACTGCGGAAAGAGCCTCAAAGACACTCCCATAACAAGTGAGAAGCTGCCTGGATACCATTGGCTGACGGAAGCTGCATGGCAACAGGTTTGGGTTCCTGATTGGTTGATCTGTTGCAGGTGCAGAACCAGGACAGCACATGAGGCTCATCAATCAAAAATGTTTTTTTCTTGTCAGAATTGTTCCAGGCTCTAGCCAGACATGCTGGTGGTTCTGAGGACAAACCGATTATGATTGGAATAAGAGGTGCATGATCAGTGACAACAGTGACAGACTAGACTAGCCATATACATAGAGATGAAAATGTCAATAGCCCCACAGCACGTCAAGCACCTCTCATTCAATCTGTGAGTATCGTTGCTCTGTACTCGAGAGGGCTCTGCTTGCAGACGCGATAGGGTGGGCGTCCCCAGACTTATCTGGTTGCATTAACACTGCTCCTAGGCCAAACACACTAGTATCCACAATGGTTTCTGCCTTTTTGTTTGGATTAAAGAATGCCATCATGTCTTCTGCTGACAGTGCATTCTTGATCTCTTCAAAAGCTTTTTGTTGCAGGGTGGTCCATTTCCAGGAACACTCCTTCTTTGTGAGATTGCGTAGTGGTTCAAAGAGGGTGTCCAGGTTGTGTTTAAACCTCGCGCAGTATGTTACCATACCGCGGAAGCTGCGCACATCAGAGCCACTCGATGGGGGACCTTCTGTTTGAATGTCTTCAACTTTTGCAGGATCAGGAGAGATGCCATTTTGTTGAAAAACGAATCCAAAGAATTCAATCTTCAATTGCAGGAGCATGGACTTGTCCCAAAGTAATGTGAGTCCCATTTGTTGGATACAACCTAGAATCTTTCCAAATTTCAACAATTGTTCTTGTTCCGAGCTGGCGTATACTACGATGTCATCACTAATAATTACCCTTATTAGTCCTGCCAAAGCCCAACGGATTGTGCTTTGAAACACCTCTGCTGCTGAAGAGATGCCACAATTAAGGCGGTTATACCTGTACAGCCACTTGTGAGTGGTGAACGTAGTGATGTAATGGGAGACTGGGTCTAGCACTAACTGATAATAGCCCAATCTCAGGTCTAGTTTCGAGAAAAATCTAGCACCTTATAGGTATGCCAGAATGTCATTGAGCGCTGGTGTTTTGTGTCACTCCCGTTTGATGGCTCTATTGGAGAGGCGCATGTCCTCACATATGCCGATGGAGTTAGGTTGTCTCAGTTTGTTGGCAGTTACAATGGGGGAGACCTGAGGGCTTGCACCCTCCATCTCCTCAATATTGTCCATGTTGACCAGGTCATCAAGTTCTTTCTTGACCAACGCCTGAAGATGAAATATCATTCTTCCATGATTCAATGCTATTGGTTGCACTGTAGGATCAATTTGCAGGCAAACCGGGTCCCCTGTAAACTTTCCAATACCCATAAACACTTTTTCATGCCTGATCAGTAGGGAATCAATGTCTTGTACGTAAACTCTGAATGTAAAATTCCCAATGCACAACGTCTCCACCACAACACAACACAACATTGTTACCTAACTCACATTGGTCCCGAGAAATCTTGCTCTTATGGTCGCGCTTCATGTCGAATCAGTAGAATCCTCCTAACGGCAGTGGCATCTGGGCCCCAAAGGTGTAGATTCGAACCTGTGACATTTTCAGGGGAAGTGCATTAATTAGACTGCAGTAATGTCTATCCGCCATGACACTCACTGAAGCTCCAGTGTCGGCCAGAGCAGGACCTGAGAGTTGCATACATGGATTGTGCATTTCTGCTGGCACTGTCTTGACACTTTCATCCCTGACACACTCGAGATGAAGAATACATCCTCTTCATTTGTTTCTTCCTCAGTGTGCTGTTCTTCATTCAGGGGCAGATGTTCTGCGACCACCACTTTCCGTGTTTACTTCTGAGTGCATTGTCTTGAACCTGCTGGTCCTTGCACGTGCGATGATGGCGCAGGGGCATAGCAAACCCAGGCAAAGTGGTGTGCTACCCCACATCTCCCACAGGTGTGAACTTTTGCTGGGCATTCAGCAGAGTGGGGTAGATCATAACCATAGTTGGGACATGGAGTGAGTTCACTGCCGTGTCCCTTTCTCTTGGTCAATGGTGAGCACTTGTCTGTTCTGTGAAAGTGTTGTCTGCCTATGGCGCAGGTGTTCTCTTGTCAGATTTCATGGCAACACACATTTATTCTGCTCTGGCATCAGCCAGCTTGTGGCAACTGCCTAGTTTAAGGATGCCGGCTAATGTTATGCCTGGTTCTTGCAGAATCTGTCGCCTTAACTTGAGAATCCATCGATCAGTTGCTGATGAATCTCATGGTCTCCATCTGGCCATGCACAAGTCCATGCCATTCTCCTCAGTCTGCAATGGTGCTTGTCGAGGGATTCGCTTTCCTTCTGTAGGGCATTCCTCATCAGCGAGTTCACCATGGGCGTGAAATATTCTAGTAGTGCAGTTTTGGCTGCACCAAACGTTCTATCGGTGGACTGAAGGATCTCAAGATGTTGCACACCGTCAGGCCAGCTGAGTAGAGCATGATTGACTTATTTGCTTGGTTGCTATGCTCTAAATTGGCAGATAGGAACATATCTATGCACTTCACCCAGGCAGACCACCTAAGGCCTACGGCTGAGGGCACTCCAGAGACATTGAATTCTTGCAGGGGGGCAAGATATGCAGGTGAGCGATGCATTCTGTCCCCTACCGGGGCGTCAGTGGCATTATCCCCTATCTTTTGGTGGTTGGTAAAATGATCTTCAGGAAAACAAAAGGGCTGTTCAGGTTCGCCGACTTGTTGGCTTCACCCTCACGACGCACATACAAGGCACTAGCAACAGGGTGCACAAGCACTCCTGCTGGGAGCTGCAACCCTATCTGTATGCATAGAGTTTCTGTTTGGTGAAGGCTGGCAGCATTAAGAGGGTCTTACTGCAGACACTGCCACACTGTTAGTGGTAGTGGGCGCACAAGCACTCCATCTTGGGAACTGCAACCCTTGTTTAATGGATTTCCTGATCAGAGACCACTTGAAAACACTTTCCTTTCCTTTTTCCTCCACGTGTTTGTGGTGTAGGAGCAGCCTTTAATGACTGCGCACTTGCCTGCGAGGGTTGTCCTTAATGGTAACTAGGATGTCTTTTTTTTCCTCCACAAACATCAACGTGGGGTTAAATGTCTGTTGCCCTGCAGGCAAACTCAAAGGTGCTTGCCTGGGCTTCCCACTTATTAGTCTCTGCACAGCGACGCCGAGCCCTAGTAGCATGTCTCCGGCGAACGGTTTGCACACATGCAGGAGAATGAGGGAGGGGCACGCTTGCTCCAAACGGAGCGACAGCGGGTTCACGACTGTGAGGGATGGATCCCTTATGCCAACCGCCTCGTTGCCAGTGTGACGTGGTAGAGCCCCGTCCAGGTTGGGGCCTACCCGCCACATTAATGAGGGACGGCAGGGGTGTTGCTGGGGGGGGGGGCTAATGGGGCTATAGCCCCTGATCTTTTGGTTGTAGCCCCGGATAGAATCTCAGGAGCTACAGCCAAAAGACTAGCTAGCCCCCAGTCCCAACAGTTCCGACATCAGCGTAGCCCCGGGTCTTTTCCAGACCAAGCAACTCCCCTGAGGGACGGAGACAGATACCCAATGTAACTGGTCCCCCGTGCTGACTGTCTGCGCAGCACAGGCCTTTTATTGAGAGCGTCCCGTGACTTAACGCGTCATGGTCGCTAAAAGGTATGCACACCACACCCTCCATAGCGGCACCTTGAATGTACCGGAGCGTACGCTGACACCATTATCGCTGTGGCTAATTTCCAGTTTACTAATCGCATTTCACTTCGGCACCAGGCTCCTGTGAATCCTGTGCATCTTTTCACTAGTTTGTTGCATGGGTATCTGGAAGGAAGTAAATGTTCATTGAAGTTGTCAATACTTCTCAGCGTTCAATGCACTGCTTCTGTCCTCCAAACTCTTGCCCGCTCCGCTGCTCTGAACTCAATCGACCCTGCTGGGTCTCTCCCAGGGAATATTATATTGCAGAACGAACGTTCCCTTAAACAAATGGGTTCTTCACGGACATAAAATGCATTCACATCAGAGTCTCAAGTGAGACAAATAATGTTTCTAATCTCTAAAGGCACACGGTGGTGAATAGGAGACCGTTTATATGTGCATACAGGCCTCTAACTGTACATTGTATAAATGGCTCATTAGATGACAAGCACATAACCCTTTCCCCCACTTTTTTTTATGAAAGCCAGGGATTTATCCAGCTGACCGAAGACAGCAGTTTGTCACTTGAGCGCCTTTTCAATGCATTTCCAACATTTTCAGTCCTGATATTGCCTTCTCTCTCTGACCCTTGCTTGCATTTTATATTCATTTAAATCTACAGCACCGAAAAAGCTGATATCAGCACCGAGCCACAAGTGGATTAAGAAAGATGATGCTATTACGGCTCTTTTTATGTCCCCTACCAAAATGCAAGAGTGGCTTTGATGCGCGGAATGGATGATGTGCCGCAGCAATGCTCGCGCTGCTCTTTGATGTCAAGGGCTGGGACTCCCGGCTCTCATAAAGAGCCCCGTGTCTGCAATGCAGAGCGGGTTCTGCG
This sequence comes from Ambystoma mexicanum, assembly GCF_040938575.1. Taxonomy (NCBI): domain Eukaryota; kingdom Metazoa; phylum Chordata; class Amphibia; order Caudata; family Ambystomatidae; genus Ambystoma; species Ambystoma mexicanum. The sequence goes on along the minus strand of NC_090930.1, from coordinate 350,751,633 downwards.
CTGAGCACTCGCGCACAGGTCACACGGCGGCTGCTTTAGACATCCATGGCCAGCCTACTACGGCAAGATGGAAACCCAGTAAAGGCAAACTAAAGAATACATGCAATGTTGACGCGAGAGGGATCATTCAACTTAACAATACCTATATGTATGTATGATATACGACCGCTTGCAGTAGCCCTTTTAGAAATCCGTATGCCCATGACTTGATTAGTAGTCATTCAGATTGGAGCGTTTTTATATCTACAAACATCTATGTATTTAACCGCGTGCCAAGCGTGAAGAAATGTGTCTTGTTAAAACATCTCTTGTGTGTGTGTGTGCACATAGGTTATACAACTCCAGCAATATTATGAGAAATTGGCTGCATAATAGTGTGTGGCGGATCTGTAATCTGATGGGGGGCTGCCCATCTTTGGTCCTGAGATTTGTAAACAAAGTGCATATACGGACTGTTTATATCACTGCACACTGCCAGATCCCCAAGGCGTGATTCTCCCAGCCTTCTGTCCTTTCCATTTCGTTCATCTATTGTAGCATCTGTCGTCAACATCTGTCAGAGATATTTTTAAATTATGTATATAATGTGTGTCTGTGTTTTAAAGCCACACGCTGTGCAGTCCCGCCCCCCCCCCCGCCCCCGTTCCTCGGCAATGCATTTCGTGTTGCTTAGATGTGTTTTCCCCTTGCGAACACTCTCTGGCCATTTCTTATGCTGTTTGAAGTGGATCTCCTAAGGGTTATTTTCTGTTAAAAAAATGAATGCGCGTTAGTCATTTAAATGGTGAATATAGTTTTTCTGTTTACATGTCATCAATTGAGATTTCTAATTATGGATCTGTGTTACATTCACCGAATGATCTGTCTTGTAATTGTTTCTAAATAAGTTGTTTCTTGGCATTGGGAGACCAGCCTTAGGGGGCTTCTTTTATCTTTCTTTTGGTGGTATTACACGAATGTTGCCCTGGTGAAAGTGCAATTGGTGCTAGTGCCAAAAATGTCTATGTGCAAAAAAAAAAATGTTTTCCGTTTATTTTGCAGTAGGACAATGTTTATCTTTCCTCTGCCCCGTGCTACAATGTATCACACGCATATTTTAAGCACTGTTTGCCCCAGTGCTTATTGGACATGCATAGTGCAACGTTCCTGTAATACTGTGCCAAGCCTTTCTACATCCTAGATTGCAGTAATCTGTGTCCATGCTCTCCATCCTGTGTGTGGAATGGATGAAGGAGGCCTGAGACTAGGTCAAGGATCGGGGAACACCCACACATTGGGCTGATGCTGGGAAGCAGAGGGAAGGAGTTGTCCCACAGCGAAACTTGGAAGAATAGTACACAAAGTGGGAAACTGTGTGAGAAATGACTGCAGCGACAGCAACTTGTGCTCAGAGGTTAGTATGTCCTGATCTGTTTCCCCTAATCATATTATGTGTTGTATATGCCGGCAACTCCCTTGTTAATGGAAACGTCCCTACTCGTTCCGTGGGCAATAATTGTTAGCCCACTGGAGACAGAGCCAATGACTTCCTTTTCATTTCTGCCTCTTGGATGACATTCTAAACGAAGGATGCTTTAGGAGGTGGGAGTGCCCAAACCAGCTCAGAAGATGGCAGAGGACTGGCCTGTGCTCTGATTGAGAGGTCTTGTCTGGTCCCATAGGGCATGTTGAATAGGTATCTTGGCCATCCCTCTGAGTAACTGATGCCCTTGTGCAGGAAGCATTCCTTCCGGTTCGAGTGGGAAGAATAAGTAGATAATGTTATACATATTTAAGCTAAGCTTTCATAACACACTGGAGGGTGGATTCAACGTGGCAAATACATGCACTCCATTGGTACCACTGTTTCATGCTAGTGATAGTGTAGGCCAATCTCAAACTCAACAATAGAAATAATGTAGAGATCAGAAAAATGTAACGTTCATAACATGTTAATTAGAAAGGACATGTTATTGTTTAAATAATTAAAATTATATAATTCAAATACAATACAAGGAAACCCAAGAAAAAAAATATATTGTACCTTGCCAAATAAAAAAACAAAAAAACAATCTCTTTGTATTGGGAGTTCCATGATCTGTCGTACGGGAAATCATATTATACCCTCTAGATCGTAGGTATATATATTGGCCTAGGCCAAGTCGCTCTGCGAGGAAATCTGCGTTGCAAGGTCCTGACCTTAGATCAGTGTTAGCCGCCATTTTAGGTTCATTCGCCATTTTAGATTCTCACTCTAAAGTCACCCTGCATTCCAAGATGGTGGACAGTGTCGTTTTGAATGTAACATGGCCATCTTGACCTCTGTGTACAAGTTAATATGTAAACTGCCCGCAGGCCAAATGTTAGGGTCATGTACTGAGACCTTGTCCTTCGTTGACCTGTGTATAGAGGATTACCTGTACCAACGAAGCTAATCTATGAACATATATCGTGCACAATACTGTTTGAGCATCTAATGTGAACACTTGTTTAACTATATTGTATAAATGTGTATGAAGGTTCAATATGAAATCCAAAGACACACTGTTGCTATTGTAACTTGTTTGCGAATGTATTAAGGATAACCCCTAAATCTATGGATGCATAAATTAGGAACAACTTGGCACGAACCCTAGATCCGAGATTCATTAACCTACAAGTGGGTTGGACATCATGTTTTGGAGTGTATAAAAGGTGTGACTATTCTGATGTACAGTCCCACTCACTGAACACACCAAACAGGGCTGGTATTTCGCTGTGTTGTACTGAGGGCCTGAAAGCTATCTGTTGCTTTGTCCTTTGAAATTGTTCCGTTGTAGAATAAAGATCTGTGTATCTTTTGAACCCGCGTTTGGTGTATTTCCTTTTGGGGTACTCAGCCTCGATATCTTCTTTTTGCTTTCACAGATCATTTAGGGAAATGTTTTAGTGTTGCCCTGGCTCTCATTATTTAGCTCAAAAGAATTTGAAACATTCATATCCTCAGAAGCACTCATGTAAGGTTCAGGTAGGATTGTTCAACATCACAACTTCACACTTAGTCATTTTTACGGATCATGAATGGCAAAAGTAGCAGGGTTCAAAGATCGTAGCTTGCTATGGCTCAATGAGTTTGAACATTCTTCCCAGGTCATGAGGCATTAACAAATGTAATGTTAAAATTGAAGTTGCCAGGAGAAGTTGCCACTGGCATCTAGATTATGGTGCAAAGAAGCCAGCTGTTTGATGGAGCTTCCTTGTTTCAGGTCTAAAGATGAGGTCATTCAAGTTTTTCTCCAAGTTTATCAGGAACAAGGACCCACATCTTAATATGGTGGTACAAAATGGTTTCATAATCAAAAACAACATTCTGCCAGAAGGAGCATCACCCAATGGCAAAGATGAAATGCCGGGAATTCCACTGAACTGATTTCCTGGGGCATTTCCCTAAATCAGTTTCCTTGGAGAGTTTAAGCACTTAGTGACTGCAAGTAGGAAGCCCAAGCTGAAAAGTGCTTCATTCTTTTATTTCAATTAGAAATGTTCTAACTGGTGAAATCCATCTGCTCTACCCAGCAAGGTTGCTTTGATTCCAGTTGAATCAATCTCCCAGGTTATTTATCCTATTATGTAGTTTGCGATTTTTCACTTTGTGCATAATCCGTGGCATTTTTATTGCAAAGTGTTTTTTTTTTTTATTTGAACATTTATATGGCGCACAAAACCCAGAACCAAAAAGTATTTTTAGCTCTTTCAGTACTGACTTGGGTACACAGGTCCTAAATATTCTTGGAGCTTCTGGCTCGTCCTTAACATTCTTGTCTTCAGTGCTTCCACAGTTATCAGGCAAGACAGGCAGGCCTGAACAAGCTTCAGTCTCCCTGGATTATGTTGGAGAGTTGGCTTCTCCAACTATGGTAACTAGTGAGTAGACAATGCGGCATGCAGTCTTCATATATAGAAGATACCAGGTAAAGTTCCTTGCACCGCAAATTTCAAACTTTACTTGGGCATCAAACATGCCATTTTAAACTTCTCCCATTGCTAATCAATCATAGGGGGAGTGGTCAATTTAAATGGACACTTGCTTTGACCACATGCCTTTTACCAGACTGTGATATCGTTTTCTTTGCCTGTTGAACAATGTTTTGTCAGACTGCTAATTCAAGATGGTAGAGGACTTCGTTCGCTGGGAGTAGGTCCTCCTCAACCGTCCTAACTTTAATTGGTGGCCATGTGGGAAACATGCAAAGAGGGAGGTAATGCCTAACCTGGCTGCTAACAGTACAATCCATTCCTCCAGTTCCCTGCGGTAAATGTTAAATGGCCTATCCTGCTTCCCCCAAAGTAAATAGGATTCCAGGCCTAGGACATCAAAAGATCAAGACATCAGCCCAGTTCATTTACATCTGGGGTCTGCAACCTATGGCTCGCCAATGTTTTGGACTTCAACTCCCATGTTCTCTCACTATTTACTATTCTGACTAGGGTTGATGGGTGTTGGAGTCCAAAACATCTGGCGAGGCAAACGTTGTAATCCCTGCTCTAGATCAATCACTATACATCATTAGAGTCTAGCTGGACATTTGGCATCATTCCTGAGAATGATTTTATAATCAAATCCAAGCAAACTGGGCTCCAGATACCTTCTTTCAACAAGGAGTTCAATAATCTATATGCAGATGGGTTCTCCATCTCGCTGCCCATATGAACACTAAGGGCCTCATTACGGCTTTGGCAGTAGCCATGCCGCTATTGGCGGCATGGCTGCCTCCAAAACCGGGTCTGGGTTCCCTGAATGGGGAATTACCGGGCCATTCCGAGTTTGGAGGGCCTGGTAATTCTCCCCTCAGGGAACCCGGGCCCAGACCTTCCCCATCCCCACAGGGCTCAATGGGAATGGGTGCAGGGCGCTAACGGGCAATTATGACCGGCCCGTTGTTAGCTCCCTGGTCCCCTCGCGGGACCTGATAGCGACGTCTGGTTTTACCAGGCGTCCTCACAGGGTCCTGCGAGGGAATCTCATAATCAGGCGGAATGGGTTTAACGGATCCTTATCCATTAGCAACACCCGTTAACCCATTCCGCTAAAGTCGTAATGAGGCCCTAACAATACAATTTTCATCCTCCTTTTTAGGTTCATGATTCTGTACTGTAATTTCCCACTGGCTTTTTGAGCTTCTCTCTGGCAGCACATGGCAGAACAACAATCGCAGGGTAGGAGAGGAGATGGTTTCTCTTCTCCTGCTACCTAAGCATTTCTAGTGCGTGGAAGAATTGTAAATGCAAATTCTTTTCGCATTTCCTTTAACTTTTGGTACATTCACACAACATGCACTTTTCAAAGACGGATCTAAATGAACGTTGTGTTAGCATTAATGTTTTCGAAATGTTCTGCATTTTCTTTCAGGTAGCCCAATTGTCGTAGGCAATAGAACAGCCACTTCTGCATCTACTGGCGTAGCATCCTTCCGGTAGATTTTATATTGCTGTCCTGGACATGAACACTTTTAATACATAGTTGAATGATCCCATGCAAAGTTCATGTGCGCAGAGGAGGCACAAGTGTTTCTGTGTAGTTTTCTGTGTCGAAATACTGACCACAGGCATGTCTACGTCTGCGTGTTTTGAAGTATTTAAGCAAAACCCAAACCTCACAACACACGTAGACACCCATAAGGAGGACCCCCACATGCTGCAACATGATATTGGACCCGAAGAGATCCAGCAGAGAACTCAGAGAAGTTTCACACCACTCTCCTCATGCTAACTTAATGTAGAGACTCTAAGGTTAGCCTCGCTGAGGTCGCGCGCACTCTCGGGTCACATCATGGAACGAGAGCCGCGTGACCACAGCAGGCGGTTAATGTTTTGAAAAAGACATATGTTGAGCTGGGCTGTGAGGAGCTCCGGCGGGCTCCGTAATAAAGAAACCTACCCTAAATACCGTGTACCGTACTTCCTTCAGGTGGCGACGAGGAAGGGCACACGGAGCTCGCCGTGGAGTTTCGCTGCGGCTCCCATAAAGCTGTTTTTGAAGACGCGTCATCCGCGGCGTGGACAGCAGGCCCTGCGACAAGCAGAGCGGCGCGAAAGGAGGTGGGGGTTGGAGAGGGACTGTCTCTGTGGCGCCGGGGAACGTGGCGCTGCAGGGGGACAGTCTCCCCACCTCTGCTCCGAGCGGCTGTCAAAGTGAAAGCAGCTCTTCCTGATTGGGGGCGTGGCGCTGCAGGCAGACGGTTCTCCACCTCTGCAACGAGAGGCTGCAAAAGGAAAAGCAGCTCTTCCTGGTTGGTGCCGCCACCCTGCTCATTGGACAAGGAGGTGAGGAGCAGGGAGAGGGAGGGGCCAGGCACAACCAGAGGGGAGGCACATTTAAAGCTCACGGGAGACTATTGCTGTAAAGAAGTGCCTCCCAGAAGGCCATTGCTGTGAAGAAGTGTCTCCCAGAGGAAATAGAGACAAATACAAGGGTGAGGGAGCCTCACACCAGACAGTGTTTAGAGGGAGAAGTATATTAATGGTAAATTAGCATAAAAGAAGAAAAACACTGTGCATTTAATACTGAAAGACTAAAGAGTAATAAGAGGATATACAAAGAGGAACATAGAGAGTGCAGTGGTGCCCTTGTGAAATTGGGTGTAATTGGAACACCAAGAAAATGGCTGCAGCAAGTATGTCACCACCGCCACCGTTTCTGGCAGAACCTGGTGCTCCACCCATAAGGTGGGACAGGTGGAAGAAGCTATTTGATACTTACCTAATTGCCATTGGAGGGGATAAATTCTCATCAGCAAGAAAAGAAGCGATTTTACTTCACAACTTGGGGACTGAAGGCAGAACTGTTTATGATGGTTTGCCGGATCCTCCCCAGCAGGGTCAAGGGGAGGTGGATCAATATTCCATGGCGGAAAGGAAGTTGGAAGCTCACTTTGAGGCCAAGAAAAATATAACGTTGAGAGGCATAAATTCTTCCAAAGAATACAAGATCCACAGGAACCAGTGGAAAACTTTATTGCAGCTTTGAGGTCCCTTAGCCATACGTGCGAATTTGGACTGCTCACAGATTCTCTAATAAGAGACCAATTGGTACGTTGCACGAATAATGTAAAGATACAAGAGAGGCTATTGTCCAAGGATGCATCCCTGGAAGCAGCCATAGATACGGCAAGAAGCATGGAACAGACCCATAAATATATGAATACTATGAAGGGAGAAAAATCGGAAGGAGAAGTGGCCGCGGTGAGAGGATTCCGCAAGGGGGGCCCGAACAAGGAAGTGAGGTGCTATAAGTGTGGGAGTAACCGCCACATCTCAACAAGCATGTTCTGTCCAGCCAGGAACATCTCCTGCTTAAAATGCAAGAAAATGGGTCATTTTGCAAGAGTTTGCCGTGAATCTGGGGTGGTGCAGAACATTGAGGCAGGAGGAAGAATGCCGGAACAAGAAGAGGATCATGCAATGGGCAGAAGCAGTCAGGCAAAGCATATACTGGAAGTGTCAGAAGTATCAAACAAAGGTGGTGCACCAACGGATGTGTTTATGATCAATGGGAGAGTAGTGACAATGAAGGTGGACAGTTGTTCACCGTGGACTTTGATGTCGAAGGCAACGTTTTTGGGCTGCATGCAGGGAGACGTAAAACAGTTGAAGGAACACAATATTGAACCCTATGCATATGGGAACGTGAGAATTGAAATTGTAGGGATGTTCCAGGCTTCCATAAAGTACAAGGGGAGAAGCTGTGAATCTGAGATATATGTTACTCAAGAGGGTTCGTCACTCCTGGGTTGGGGCGAACAGTGGAAGTTAGGAATCAGAATCCAAGCGAATGCGGAAAGACCTATTGACGTGGCTGAGCTGAAGGATAAGTGGGAGAAGGAATATCCTGAAGTGTTCCAAGATAAATTAGGAGTGTTAAAGGGATTTGAGCACCAAATTCAACTAAAGGCAGGAGCCAGCCCAAAAGTGCACAAGGTGAGGCCAGTGCCTCATGAGTTAAATGAAAAGCTAAAAGTAGAAGTGGAGTCGCTACTTCAAAAAGGAATAATTGAGAAGAGTGAAAGCTCTGAGTGGTTGTCGCCGGTGGTAGTGGCAGCGAAGGCAAATGGAGACATCAGACTGTGTGTAGACCTGCGAGACCTGAACAGGAACATTTTGATAGATAAACATCCCCTGCCGATAATTGGTGACAAGTTATCTGTGTTGAACAATGCCAAAGTATTTTCAGTCATTGATCTTTCTCAGGCATACCATCAAGTACCGCTGAAGGAGGATTGCCAGCATTTGACGGCATTCATTACAGTGTTTGGAACATTTAAGTATTGCAGGATGCCGTTTGGACTTGCCTCGGCGGCAGCCGTCTTCCGAAGGGTGATGGAGACAGTGTTGAGCGGAGTAAAGAACATTATCGTGTTCTAGGATGATGTTCTGATATATGCAAGTTCCCCTGAAGAACATGATGAGGTGTTGAGACAGGTGTTAAATATATTGGGTTAGGCAGGGTTAACGGTAAAAAGGAGCAAGTGTAAGATTGCGGTGCACAAGGTAGAATATCTTGGACACGAGATAGATGAACAAGGGGTCAGGCCTAAGAAGAATTTGGTGGAGGCAGTGAAAGTTGCACCCGTGCCAGAGAATAAAGAACAAGTGAAGTCCTTTTTAGGATTAGCCGAATATTATCATAAGTTCGTGAAAGATTTTGCCAAAGTGTCCATTCCCATAAGAATGTTGCTCAAGAAAGGTGCAAAATTCGAATGGACAGCAGAATGCGATGTGGCTTTTGAGTGTATCAAAAGAGCAGTTTGTGAAGCACCATCCATAGGTAGATTCGATCCCAAAGATAAGATTGTTTTGGTGGTTGATGCGAGTATGCTTGGGCTGGGAGCAACATTGGTGCAGTATGACAGAGAAAATACAGAGAGAGTTATTGCGTTTGCGTCTAGAACGCTGAGAGGTGCGGAGCGAAATTATTCGGTTATAGAAAGGGAAACTTTAGCCATGTTCTGGGCAGTAAGCCATTTTAAGTACTTCTTGTGGGGAAGAAGATTCATAGTTAGGTCCGACCACAAACCTATGGTTCAACTTTTTGAGAGTGGAAGATGGGCGTTGGGATCACCAAGGATTAGTAGGTGGGGTTTGGGACTCCAGAGCTATAACTTTGAAGTGAGCTATCTGCCTGGGAAGAAAAATGTGGTAGAAGACTGTCTGTCAAGGTTGCCGGTGAACTGTAAGATTGTAGAAGGTGGAGAAATAGAGGAAGAATCAGTAGTGGCAGAAATACAAGGTGCCATTAGTAAGGAAGAGTGGACACAAGAAGAAAGTATAGATGAGGACCTCAAGCTAGTAAAGGTGTGGACAGTGAGGGGGTGGCCAGCCAAAAGAGACTTGGATAGTAAATTCAATATATGGTGGGAGGTAAAAGATGAATTAAATTTGTGTGAAGACAGACTAAGGAGAGGAAAGTGCATCGTTCCTCCACAATCACTCAGGTCGGTGTTGGTTAGGCTGGCCCATCAGGGACATCCTGGAGAGGCTGCCATGAAAAGGAAGTTGAGGCAGAATTATTGGTGGCCGGGAATCGATAGGAATGCTGAAAGGTGTGTCAAGGAGTGCATGACTTGCCAAACCAGTGACAAGTGCAGAGTGGTTAGAGAAGCTCCATTAATACCTAATGTTATACCAGACCAACCTTGGAGCAAGTTGGCGGTGGACATTATGGGTCCAGTAGCAGGTCTGGGAGAAGGCTTGAAGTTTCTATTTGTTGTGGTAGACTTTCATTCCAAATGGTTTGAATGGGAAGCAGTGAAAGAGGTCACAGCTAAAGAGTTGATTAGTTTCTTGGAGAAAGTTTTCCTTAAAGAAGGGGTACCTGTTGAAATTGTGTCTGATAATGGGGTACAATTTGTGTCTGTGGCCATGAAAGAATTTCTGACAGGATATAGCATAAAACACACGAGGACGGCGTTGTATAATCCCAAGGCGAATGGTCTTGTGGAAAGAGTCAACAGGTACATAAAAGGGGGCTTGCAAATGGCCATGAAATCAGGACAACCATGGAGGGAGGTGTTAAGGATGTTAACATGGAATTACGTTACTACGCCACACTCTGTGACTGGCGTATCCCCATTTGTGTCTATGAAAGGTAGAGAGCCTGGGACTAGGCTTTGCCCAGGATGGCTAGGTATGGCCAAAGTGGTTAATGTTGATCGTGAACACATAATGAGACTCATTACTTTGGGTCAAGAGAGAAACAAGAAGTTGTTTGACGACAGGATGAAAGTGAAGGAACGACAATGGAAGGTTGGGGAAATGGTATATGTAAAAAATCCCAGGTTGGTGAACAAATGTGTGGAAAGTAAATTTCTGGGACCAAAAAAGATATGCGCAGTAAAAAGTAACGTGGTCATATTGGAAGGAGGAGAGGTTTGGTCAAAAGGAAGGTTGGCAAGAGTGGGGAATGGTAAAGAGAATGAATGGGATGCGCAAGTGAAAGGAAAGGAAATGTATGTGAACAATAATATGGAATTGGAAGAAGAGATGAAAGGAGGGCTGGTAAATAAAAAAAAAGATGGCACTGGCGTGAGAACTAATGAAGAAGGTTCACATAGGTCTAGATCAAAGCCGATGTGGATGAGAGATTATGAAACTTGATACACAAATACAAATTGCATGTTATATCTTATTACAGGTATATTAGCAATTGATTCTGTTTAATGTTAGCACATATTTCATAGGTACTGCTTCGGTTACAATTGATTATGTTTTCCTTACTTATTTCTTAATCGTATATTTTGTTTGGTTGTTTTCCCTAAGGGGGAAGATGTGTAGAGACTCTAAGGTTAGCCTCGCTGAGGTCGCGCGCACTCTCGGGTCACATCATGGAACGAGAGCCGCGTGACCACAGTAGGCGGTTAATGTTTTGAAAAAGACGTATGTTGAGCTGGGCTGTGAGGAGCTCCGGCGGGCTCCATAATAAAGAAACCTACCCTAAATACCGTGTACCGTACTTCCTTCACTTAACCAGTACTATCCCTAGAGTCTAGACTAGACTTATGATACCCCTCCCCTCTTTCCCTAGCTCTGGGCAGAAACACACTATTTCTTCTGCTGCCAACCTTCTCTGCAGTCATACCCTGCCCGGCACCCTTGTGTGACACCTGATACCTGCTCGTGGGTTAGGATGTTGTGCCCTGCTCCTTGCAGACCAGCTTGCTATCCGTGCAAGTTGCAACCACCACACAATCAGGTGTAACAAAGACCATGGCCAAACTCATTATGTAGAGAGAGGACAACATCTTCTTATCCAAATATCAAAGAAAAAACCCCTCCAGTGCCCATAGCTGTTGGGGGAGATCCAGGTCCACATCAATGCCATATCTGGCACCTTCACACTTGGATGGATTAAGAAATTCTGGCACAACCTCAAGAGGTGCGTCTGTAGCCTCGTGGTAGTTTACCACAAGGAGCGCCAAGCCAAAGCAGCTAGCTTCCACCAGCAATATAGCGGGGGCTGTGGGTGAAGAATTTCAGACTCTCATTGATAATATCATGATCAGCACAGAAGACGGAATACAAAAAGAAAACAGGGAATAAAATGAAGGTCACTTCAGGCCCTAAGTGGGGTCCAATGGGCGGGAAGTAACAATCCCACCCACAGAGGACATTTGGCGAGGAAAGGCACAAGGAAATTCATGGCATGTATCAGTGATCCGCGCGGAGTGGCCCGCGTGATGGCACAGCATGTTTGTTCTAAAGTAAACACCGATTTGTGAGGAGAATTTTAGGCAGCAAAGACACAATGGCGGCGCGGACTGTGGTTCAATCCAAAAAGGATATCGAAGCCGCCACTGTGCTCCTGAAAGTGGCAGGACCAAGGCTGTAGTAGAGGAGGCTGGGGGGTGTGGGAGGGGGTGTGCTCAACAAATGTAAAAGAAGTGGTTGGGATAGAATGGACAACAAACATGGGGGAGAATATGAGAGGGAGGCCTAAGAGGAGGGCTGCATCAGATGGGGTTGCTGCAGAAGTGTGGACTAGCAGCACCGGAAAGAAAAACAGGTGTGGGGGGGGGGAAGGGGCCAAGAGATGGTGGGGGCAAAGAAGAAAATACAGGAAAACGCATAAAAAAGGAGGTGCCCGCAAAAAAAGAGTACAAAGAGATGCTGAAGGGGAAGGAGAGTTTGAGGGTTGGAAGATACAATGAGTTCCATAATGAAAAGGGAGAAAATGGGCAAAGTAGGTCAGGGTGCCTGGACACAGGGCAAACAGAGTGACATTGGAAGTAAGGGTGGGTAAGGGCATTGAGGAGATGAGTTTTGGAGAAAAGGATGGAGATAAAGAAGTGATGTTAAAAGGAAAGGTGCGAAAGAACTGTGAAAGGGCAGCAGAGAAGGTGAACGAAAAGAGAGGACTTGCAAATGAGAAGGAGGTACAGTCCCAGGGTGCGAACCGGCCTCAGGAGAGGGGGGGAGCAGAAGGAAAAAAGGAATTGAGAGTACAGCAGTTGCCCCCATGGACAAATATAATTCCGGGATGGCCTAGGAAGTGGTTGTTAGAAGGGAACATACAGGTGAGTAGGTAGGAAGATGCAATCCTTTCACAGATAGAAAGGATCAAAAGGAACAGTCAGAAATGGCAGAGATTGAAGGATTAAGGGTTGAATGTGGAGATCAGAAGAAAGGCTGGGGAGACAGATATGAGGATTGGGGAATGTTAGCAGATGGGGGATTGGTCATCAATAGAAAGAACGTGAAAACAGGAAAAGAGAAGCTTGATGGGGGGTGTCACAGGATGTTGAAGAGAAGAAAAGGACGCAACGGAGGAGCATGACGGGCAGGAAAAGTGGCACAGAACCAAATGAAAATAGACCAGTGTTAGTGACGTCTGTACACAGGCTGCAGTTATGGGAGAGCCCCAGAACAACAGGTATGAAGAGAGTTGAAGAGAAAGGAATGGATAATAAAGATGAGGAGGAAGTAGGGAATGACAGATGGTTATGGTATGTAAAGAGTGTGGGGGAGAGCTGTAGATAAACGAGAGGAGTGAATGGGAAAGACAAGAGAGGCGGTGGAGCTTGTAGGATGCATTCATAAAGGTAAAGCACAAGGCTATTGGTTGTGACTCAGAAAAAAGTGAAAAGAAAGAGGATAACATCGAGAGAGGACCTGATGGTGAATGTGAAAGATTAAGATGGGGAGGAAAGAAAGAAAGAAAGAAAGAAAGAAAGAAAGAAAGAAAGAAAGAAAGAAAGAAAGAAAGAAAGAAAGAAAGAAAGAAAGAAAGAAAGAAAGAAAGAAAAAAAGAAAGAAAGAAAGAGAGAAAGAAAGAAAGAAAGAGAGAAAGAAAGAAAGAGAGAGTAGGTCAACGTTGATGAGTATGGAGGAACAACAGATGAAGGAAAGGAAGACAAGAAAGAAGGGAAGGATGCAGCAATAGAGATTAAGGGAATGGGAGTTGTGGACAACAAAACTAATACAACAACAGAGATTGCCATATATCGAGTAGCAAAGACTTTAGGGTTACACCTTACGTTGGCTACAAAAGAACACATTTGAAAAGAATAATATGTAGAGATATTTGAGCTGTTAAACAAAGAAGTAAGCTGTAAAGAAGGTTCAAAGGAAGACGAATGGGAATTGGCTAGGAGACCTAGAGTACCAGCACATATTGAAAACTGGACATCTGCTTTCCTTATATGTGCCAGCATATACTGTGAGAAGTTCCCCGATGGTAGCACTGTTAAAATACATTCATGCAATTAGAAAGACACTGATACGTTTTGGAGGAATGCCTGGCTAAAATATGATGAGGAGTTTAGGTCTCGGTGGGCAGACGATGAAGGGGAGGATTGGGGTGAAATGTATGCAGAGCTATGGCTGCAGTGCATGGCTCCCACAAGGTCAGTACAGGAATGCACATGGCTAGTGGGCTTCTTGTTTTGTGTGTGCCCTTTCAAGGTAGGCCCATCCAAAGAGGGATGGGAAGTCAGAGAGTGGGATATGGTAATGGCGGAGCATGTTGGGCTTACTACAGAGGGGCATGTTCCTGAGCAGCATGCAAGTACAAGCACTAATGCACAAAACACAATGGACGGCATTCCCTCACACAATACTGGGGAATAGGAAATGAGGGGGCAGCTAATTACATTGCTGACACACTATCTCATTCACAGTGGTTGTGATTCCTTGGTTTGGCACCATCGGCAGATGAGTGACAGAAATGCCTCCCGAACTGTGGATATTAGGGATCAAGAAGTGATCGAATTGGTGGAATGGTCTTTGACGGCATCAACGAGAACATCATACCAGGCTGGTTTGGGAAGAGATTCAGGGAAGTGTAGCAAAGGAGAGATGAGGAATGGGACTGAAGATAGACATAGAATCAAAGGATAATGTGGTGCATGGTGTCACACCTAGAAACACTTGTGTACAGGCGCGTTATAAATGACTTATATCGTATCATATCATATAATTTCATAATGATGCTTAAAAAGAAAGGATGAACACCAGTGTCTATCGCAGCTAGGTTGACGAGGGTGTTGTTTTATGGGAAGTGTTTTTGGGGTTATGAACACTCTACAGGGGAATTTTGAAATAGGATATTAGAAGGGTGGGCCAGGAGGAGGGGAGTGTAGAGAGATAAGCACAGGCCTATTTCATTGGTATTGCTAAGGAGTTTGTTGACAGAATTGAAGGAGGTGTGTTCTTCCGTTTTGGAAATGTGTGTGTTCAAATCCAGAGGGGTGGCGGTAGAACTTGGAAATTCTGAAAAAAAAGAGATATGCCTGGTGAGGGTATTGCAGTTGTTTAAAGAAACCAGAGCAGTGTAGAGTAGAGATTTGTTTTTTGTGCATTACAATGGGGAGCGGGGGTAAAGGAGAACAGGATTTAGCAGTGATGAGAAAATGTTAGCAATGGGTGCTGTAAGGAATGCATGGTGGCAACAGCAAAGACAGACACAAGTGATCACAGTTCAAGGGTGTTTATTGAACAATGAATGCAGGGTGGAAAAACACCTAAGCTAAACCTAAATCTAAGATCGGAGCAAGCGTCGACCATGATAAGGCAGTCCTAGTTGCATTGTATCATAATAAAAGTGTCTATACTAAAAAAAAAGAACATTGTCATTTCCTTACAATTAATCACAGAAAGATTGTGGGATAGGGTATCGAAATAAAGCAAACAGTGTTCAAATAAGTCAGGATGTGATAGCCTTGCGGTCTCCTTCCCCACATTTTTAGCATGGGACAAGGTGGTACTTTGGAGAACAGAACATTCTCGATTTTTCCCAGCACGAGCTAACAGTTTCATTCCAGCTATCAGGTTCTTTGATAATAAACTCTTTTTGCATTAAAAAGTCCCTTGCCTTCGAGGAATGATATATCCAACAAACAAACACTTCACGTATACTTTGGATGATGGTGTCGCACTTGGGTCCTCTCTTTTGGGCGCAAACCTTCAGTAGTTGTATTCAGCAGATTCATAAGACAGTTCCTTTTGCAGTGAACCTTGGGTGGTAGCTTTCCACCCCTGGATCTCCCTTGTCCAGGCTCGTACCCCAAGCGACAAGGGTGGTGCTTCCCTTCCTCTATCTATTCATCTTGCAATTCTTCTTGCTTAACAAATCTTAATGGGGGTCATTACGAGGTAGGAGGTAACCATGCCGCTATTACCGGGTACCGGGTCCGGGTTCCTTGAATTAGGAATTACTGGGCCATTCTGACCTTGGAGGGCCCGGTAATTCCTCATTCAAGGAACCCATCCCCATTCATATTCGAGCCCCCGTAGGGCTCAATGCAAATGGGGATGATGCTAACAACGGGCCTGTTAATAACAGAAGGGGATAAAAATAAAGGGAGAAAAGAACATATATACTTGGTCCTTGAGTGGGCAGGTATGAATAAGAGAAAGAAAGAAAAAAAGAAGCGAGCTAGGAGAGAAAAATTGGGGTAGAAGAAGTAAGAGAAGACAGGAAGAAACAAAAAGTACAAGGAAAGGGGAGATGTTAAATAAAGATAGGGGCGGGTAAGAGAACTACAATATCAATGAAGAAGGGGAATGTGTTGTTGTCAAGAAAGTTATTGTTATTTTTTTTTAAATGCATTTTATTATTACGGTTGAATCATTTCAACCTTTCAATAATACATTTTTATAAATAACCATTTTGTATTACATCATTACAACAAAAATAAAGAATAGCAAAGAACAAGGTAAAAATGCATTAAACATAATTTTCTCATCTTATCCTTTACATATTAAACTCGTAATAATCCAATTAAGAATAAAACCCTAAAGAAAGCCATTTAATCGTATAATGTAGTATTATTAATTCTCTAAAATATGAATTGACAGTAAACATCTCACAATGGCTAACATTAGTGTTATGTGCTGTCCCACATGCCTTAGCAGCCATATATTATCATTTTGCATTCTGTAGTCCTGAAAATACTTTACAAAATAAACAGACCTTTTATTTATCAATTATGACATTAAATCAAGAGATGTTTAAGAGTATCCAAACAATCATTTGACTGACAAAGGCGACACTTGCTCTGGACCAATTGCCTCTTAAATATAGAGCCTAACACGTCTCTGTCCGGCTATACAAATATTTCATGAACCAATATCTAATATTTGGACATGGACATTTCTGAAGGTATACCAGCAGGACATTACACATTTTATTTTCATTAGCAAAGTTTACAAAAGCATTGCACTTAGTTCACTGCTCCCGGGTTATTCTCCTGTCATACCACCAGAGTTTTTTTTTTTTTTTTACTTTGTCAGGTGTCCTTACTAGCATATCTGACAAAACGTTTGCTAATTACATAAACTCCAAACAACTCTCTTTCCATTTTCCCAATGAGTGGTCATGTTGATTGGTCAACAAGTCTGCAAAGTATATCAAAAGCGATTTTGAATATTCCATTACACATTTCCTATAAACAATCAGAGCCTTCCATTTTGAGGCCCATCTCGTGTAGGATCAATTAGATAGATAAACTTTTGGGCAATGGCAACATTTTTTTCAAAATTAAACCCTCAGTTCGAGGCCATTCAATGATGGTGTCTGAGAGAATTGTCTCCACACCATAAGACATAGTAGGGATCACCTTTTACTTATAATATACAAGCAGAGGGAAGCAGGAAAATGTGCCATATTGTTTGTGGATAATAATACCATGGGATGCTGCTGTCAACACTGTGTATGCGGTGCCTCTGAGGCCATACTATTCATACATAGTCCCAAATATGTATAATCCAGTGCATGTAACAAAGGGGATTTGTATACACAACATTTATAAGAAACCGGCTTTAAAGATCTTTTCTGGGTTATAAATAGTACATTCAATTTATTGACATGAATACTTAATCCATTATCAGTGACAAAGTCCTCTAATTTTCTCAATTGCCTTTGTAGACCCACTGGTGTCTGGTCCAAAAGGACCAGATCATTCACATAAAGCAAGCAGGAAATTAGTTGTTTACCACGTTTAGGAGGAAAAGCAGTGGCGTTGGATAAATAGTGTCAATATCCATGCAAGAACCAAAATACACCCTTGCTTAAGACCCCTATAATGTTAATTATTGTAGGCGGAGATGCCTTGAATAAAAGCGGCCTTTCATCTAATGAAATGATGTCTGAGTTTTAGTGATGACAAATGTCGTTCAAGGAGGGCACTGTGGGCGGGAAGGAACGATCAGGGGTGGACTGGCCTATAGGGAACTCTGGAGATTTCCCAGTAGGCCTTTGCATTCTGGGCCTATTTTGTGTGTTATTTCCAAATTTTCACATAGGAAAAGGGTCGGCCTTGCTGAAAATATGTAATATGGGGCGACTTTGAAAACTATTTCCAGGGCCTCTTTTGGCTCCCCGTGCACCCCTGGGAACGATCCGACTCATAGGGGACATTGTGCGAGGAAGGGTACAGGGAATGGAATGACGTGCAGTGCCAATCCACACGGGTTAGGCAGTGGGACGGCCGCGCACATAATTCTACTGTAAACACTCCGTTTTTAGGAGAATTTCAGGCAGGAAAGATGCAATGGGCCTCCCACCCGCCCCTGGGTAATTTGAATGAGATGTCACTTGCTACAAGGTCATGGTCGTTTGGTTATAAAATTAGAAAATGTTCACTGGGAAAAGAGATTTATTATATTAGTGTTAACAATGTATGTTGGATTATAAAATGAAAGGCTGTTCGGTGTCACTAAGGCAAGGTTCAAAGAACATAGTATTGAGAGCTGAAAAACAATAGGAAAAGGTTACAATATTTGAAGTGGTTTTGAAGGCTAAAATAAGAGAACATAAAAAAGGAGAAAAGGAGAGGATGATAATAAAGGGAAAGAGAAAGACAAAAAAGAAAATAGAAAGAAGACCGATAGAGCAAGGAGAGAAGTGGTGAAGAGGAAGGAAGAGAAGAAGGGAAAAAAACAAACTATATAAGGAAAGGGCAGATTTAAAATAAAGATAGGGGAGAGGAAGAGTATGACAAATCAAATTATAGGGTGCCAGTGGTCGACGGATACATATCGGTTTCTAAACCATCAATCAGCCTCACACCTCTAATACACCAGAACTCATCTGAACAGAATGGAATAAACAAGAATACAATTACAATTATAAAACTCCTTGTCTAATGTTGGTAATGTGGACTCTCACAACTATGGGGGTAATTCATAGAATTCAGCACACAAGTGGCGCACGCGGCTGGCGCACGCGGCTGGCGCACAGTGTGCGCGTGTGACAGTCTGCGCCAGCCACGTGCGCCAAAATCCATTTCCGCGCACAGCATATTCATGGATTTTAACATCCATTACCAGCAGTGGCGCAGAGTGGCGCAGCGACCCTGCAGCAGCGACAGTTACACCCCCAACGCCTCCCCGTGCGCCATGCACAGCGCACAAATCTCATACACGGCGCACAGGCCAGTGGACCAGCACACAGGCCCCCAACCATGAAAACACCTGTAAAACTCCCTGCGCACCCCTCCGAATACACGTACACCCCTGCACGTGGAGTTTCACACGCGATTGGGCTTCTGCGAGCGGGTTACGTGTTTTACTGGGGTGCGCGGGAAGTTTCACACGCAATTGGCCCTGTGCGATCGGGGTATGTGGATTTCGGGGTTACGCGGGAAGTTTCACACGCGATTGTCGCTGTGCGAGCGGGGTATGTGTATTACTGGGGTGAGCGGGAAGTTTCACACTCGATTGGCCCTGTGCGAGTGGGGTACGTGGATTTCGGGGGTACGCGGGAAGTTTCACACGCGATTGGCCCTGTGCGAGCGGGGTACATGTATTACTGGGGTGTGCGGGAAGTTTCACACGCGATTGTCCCTGTGCGAGCGGGGTACGTGTATTACTGGGGTGCGCGGGAAGTTTCACACATGATTGGCCCTGTGCGAGCGGGGAACGTGGATTTCGGGGTGCGCAGGAAGTTTCACATGCGATTGGCCCTGTGCGAGCGGGGTACGTGTATTACTGGGGTGCGTGGGAAGTTTCACATGTGATTGGCCCTGTGCGAGCAGGGTACGTGTATTACTGGGGTGCGCGGGAAGTTTCACACACGATTGGCCCTGTGCGAGTGTGGTACGTGGATTTCGGGGGTACGCGGGAAGTTTCACACGCGATTGGCCCTGTGCGAGCGGGCTACATGGATTTCAGGGGTACGTGGGAAGTTTCACAAGTGAATTGGCATTGTGGGTCCGCCCAGGTGTGCCCTCTACCCCCTCCACAGCCCCTGCAGGCTGCCCACACCACAGGGGACTACCCTGGACCCCTGGTCATGCCCTGCAGGCAGCCCATCCACCATGGGCATGCCCCCCAACCAGCCCACATGTCACCTTGCACTCGTGATCACCAACTCATGTCCCCCAGCACCCCCACCCCGCATCAGTGAGGGTCACCGGCCAGCAGGGCCCGACTCATGTCCCCCAGCACCCCCACCCCCATCAGTGAGGGTCACCTGCCAGCAGGGCCCGACTCAGGTCCCCCAGCACCCCCACCCCCATCAGTGAGGGTCAGGGCCCGACTCATGTCCCCCAGCACCCCCACCCTTCCACCCCCCATCAGTGAGGGTCACCTGCTAGCAGGGCCAGACTCATGTCCCCCAGCACACCCACCCCCCATCAGTGAGGGACATCTGCCAGCAGGGCCTGACTCATGTCCCCAGCAGCCCCACCCCCATCAGTGAGGGTCACCTGTCAGCAGGGCCCGACTCAGGTCCCCCAGCACCCCCACCCCCAATCAGTGAGGGTCAGGGCCCAACTCATGTCCCCCAGCACCCCCACCCCCCCATCAGTGAGGGTCACCTGCCAGCAGGGCCCGACTCAGGTCCCCCAGAACCCCCACCCCCATCAGTGAGGGTCACCTGCCAGCAGGGCCCGACTCAGGTCCCCCAGCACCGCCACCCCCATCAGTGAGGGTCAGGGCCCGACTCATGTCCCCCAGCACCTCCACCCCCATCAGTGAGGGTCAGGGCCTGACTCAGGCCCCCAGCACCCCCACCCCCCATCAGTGAGGATCAGCTGCCAGCAGGGCCCGACTCATGTCCTCCGCCCCCACGTCATGACGATCCTCAATCATGGGCCTTATGGCCACCCACATCACACCGCACACCACCCCAGTCCAAACACACAACCAGGTATCACATCCACCCCACAATGTAATCCCTTATCACATGACACATCACAAATGGCAAGAGATTGAGAAAACACACATCCTGACATGCATGTAACCAAAGAGAAAATACCACACATTGAAGTAGGAAATGAAAATGTATTAAAAACAAAAGCAAGGGAATGAAATGAAACACACAAGAATGGAAATGGTGAAGAAAAAGCTGCATGTCCAAAATATAAAAATAAAATGAGTGAACGCAGAATCAAAATCAATCCAAATGCACATGGGTCCAAAGTGACTGTCTGGCAAAACAAATCCAAAGTGATAAACCAAGACAAAACCATTGATCCATGTGAAAAAAAAATCAAAATAAAAAGTGAAATCCAGTGTCCATGAGCCCAACCATTCAGCTGAAAACTAGAAAAATCCCTACCTAATGAAGAACTATATACAAAAACGTGGGGCATTGTCCAAGCACACCAAAATAAATAATAACACAAAGGAAACCTAACACTATCTAACTATATACAATGGCGGTGGGCAAGTCCTGCGGCTCACTCTGTGATGTCCCGGGCCAGGGCATCATCGAACTCCATGTCGATGTCCCGGAGGAGGGACTCTGCCCTGGCCCGAGGTCTCGCAGGGATGCACTCATGGCCTGTTCCAACTCCCTGCGAGTTGCCTCGAGGCACTCTGCTCACCTCAATGCCCGACGCATGGAGAACTCCGCCCTGACCATGGTGAGCCGCGCCTCTTCTGCCCGCCGCCGCTCTGCATCTATACGCTGGCCCAACTGCAGCCACACTGAAGACACACCCATTCCAGGGTCCTCCTGCCCTCTGGCCGATGCCTGCCCCTCTGATGTTCATGGCCCCGAGCCATCATTGCTCCCACCTAGAGCCTGCTGCTGCTGCTGCTGTCCATGTGCCCTGTCCGATGATGCCTGCACATCCTCCATCTGCTGTTCTCCAGTTTTTGGGGTGTGCACCCCTGCTGGACCGCCGACTCCCGACTGTGGCAGGGATGGGATCTCCACCAAGCTGGCTGTGTTGGTCAGGCCAGGTCCACAGGGGGCCCTGATGGAATCTGGGCCGGAAGACGGCAGGGAGACCGACTGGCGCATAGTCTCTACAGAGGAAGAGAGGTCCGCCAGAGAGCGCGACACATGTAGGAACCCACCGACCAGGGCCCCTCCCAACAGTGCCATGACGCGACACTGCTGTTGGTGATGGCGTGCATGCTCTGCCCAGGAAGCACGCAAGTCATCACGATTGTCACGCGTGCGCAATGCGACACCAACCAGGATGGAGCCCATACGGTCGTGGAACCCCTCGTCCACAGGTAGTGGAGAGGCAGATGACGTGGCACTCCCCCCTACCTGCGGACGGGTCTGGGACGGGGCATCCCTGCTGGTGCATGGTGGTGCAGTCACTGGGTCAAGGACAGCGACATGCACAGGCCCCTCCGCGGTGACCTGTGCTGCCTCCTGACCCTGGCCCTGGACTGCACCACTTGCACCAGTGGTACTACCCCCACCAGGCCCCAAATGCGGCTCAGTGGCGGGCTCCTTCTTCTCTGTTTAGACCACCAACCTGGATGTCTCCACACCGTCTTCCGCCATTGCAAGCCCCTGTGGGGGCTCACCTGGCCCTTCCACTACAGACATAGTGGCAGACGCAGCACCAGGCCCCTTGCTCCCAGATGATGGCAATTCCTGGGAGGGTGGCTGGGCCTTGCGTCGCCGCCCGGTGGAGGCAACCCCGCCGCTTGGCTCCACAGCGCCGTCTCCGCCCTCTTCTTCACTTGATGCTGCATAGAGGGAGACATAGAACACAAGCATCAGGGTACAGTACAAAATTCCCCTAGACAGGAAGCAATAACACATGAGTGGCTCTGTCAAATGTCACTTCCATCCTGTCCCTCCACAATACATGGGGAATGCACGCAACACACATGCAGAAACAGGCCCGGCGCCTGCAATCAACATCAGTATCCATGTACAAGGGCCTGTTTTAACCAAAATGTTGCCTTCAAACTCACATGCATCATGGCTCACACTGATCCCATGCACACACATCACTGGTGGGTCATGCATCATTGCTTGTACACCACAGACCCAGTGGATAGACACAGTGGATACAATGGTTACCGCACTGCATGAGTGAATCTACACATCATCACGGACATGTGTCATGCATCCGTGGCGTTTCAAAGTCACACACACACTTCTCAGATACACACACATGTGCACCATACATGTACATGAGAGCAGCACCCATCCCTCAACCCCCCTCCATGTCCAAGACCAGAGTCTGGCATGCATTCATGTGTGCATTCCGCAACCAGCTCCCCATCTTGCATTGGAACACATGCACCATCCATGTGGTTCACACATTACTGCTCTCACATGTATGACCATGATGTCCCTGCACACACACATCCATACATGGCCTATGTCACACATACAGGCAAGTATCAGACGACCAGCACACTGCAACATGCCCTGTCTCACACAGCAATGCTTGGCCACTTACCTCTCAACTCCAACGGGTCTGCCTCCGAAGGATCTGGGCGTGGAGCGCTGGGCCTACGTGTTCCAGGACTCTCATCTGGATGTTGCTCATGCTGACCCGGCACCCCTCCGCGAGGTGCCAGGCCTTGTAGAGGGTCCTGGACCTGAAGTCCTCCCAGCGCTTCCGGACGTGCATGATGTCGCGGGTTGCCCCCCCTGGCGTTGATGGCAACCACTGCGTCCTCCCAGATCCTCTCCCGTCCTTCCTTGTTGGTGCGTGATGTTCCGAAGAAGGCATCATAATGCCCCAGGACATGCTCCACCAGGACACCAACTTCCTTCTCACTGAAGCTGGTGGCCCTCTGCCTCTCTGGCTGGGGGTCGCCAGTGGTCTCAGCTGGTGTTTGCCCGACATGCCGACCCCCGAGGCAGGCGCAGGTGGGCAACTGGGTCCTGGGGCTGGGCTGTGGAGCGATGGTATCCCAGTCGGAAGTCTTCTGTTCCAGCAGGGGTGGACCCAGCAACTAGACCCCTGCAGATGACTGACATGCAGGCAGGTTCCCCACAACACGGGTGCATTGTGATTCAGCACGTGAGAAAACTGAACATCACCCGTGCTATTGGAGGAAAGGGCCTTAGCGAGTCAGCGCGTAAGTGATGTTGCACGTGTGGGCTGGCTTAGAAGATACGAGTATCACGCTATTTTCTTGTACGTGCTTTTTGTGGAGAGCGAGCGGGTGTTTCTTGTATTTCTTGTTGGTTCACACGCGATTACTTCACAACGTTTCCGGTTCGTACTCCCTGTTTCCTCAGACTGCGTTCTTTTCTTCTTTTGGCAGGGTGTTGCCAACGCGCGTCTTTTTCACGTTCTTTTTCAAGGCAGACGGTGAGTCGCACATGTATTTTCCTACTGTGGTTGCCCCCGTGTGTCACGTACCCCAGGCTGCGTGTAAGACGCGTATGCTTATTTTTGTGTTTCTGGGTGCCACAGCGTAGTGCGGGTTCATTTTTCCACGCACGTGGGCTACCAGGGGTTGCGTGCATGTGTACTTTTGTTTTTGGGGTGCCTGTGTGTTGCCTGACCCGTCATCTTCCCCCAGGGGTCACATCCAGCCTTGCTAGAGCACTAGGGTATGAATTCCATCCTTTCACCCCAATTGCCCAAGACATTTGTTTACTGCAACTCCCATATGCACAACAACATCAGTGCCATGGTTGGGAGGCGACCAAGCAGTAAGGGAAGCAAAGGTGGCCGACCTCCAAAAGGTGGGTGTGGTGGGCGCCGTAGGGGACGTGGCCAAGATTTGCAGGGTGCCCCTAGAGCCCCATGTGTGGAGGACCAATCGGTGACACCTATGCCCCCCCAAATGGTTGTGGGAAACGTAGCTGACACCATCCCAGCTCAGCCCTTGTTGGACCGGCCCATTTTGTCACCTGAACCGGCACAGGATGATTCCCAGGCTGACTTCCAGGTCAGGAAGTCTAATCCACGTGTGCCGGTGAAAGTTGCTGTCACCAGGCCACGTGGATCTGGGGCAGCAATGTCATCTGCTGCACCAAGTAGGCAGGGTGTGAAGGCTGCAGGGGCAGCTGCAGCTCAACCCACCCCAGCTCCGAGTCTCCCAGCCGGGACAGTGTCGGTCCAGGTCCATCACACCGATGTTGGCCCTGCTGACATCACCCTGCAGCCAATGCCTGCAACAAGACCGTTGGTCATTGTGCCTTTACAGGCATCTAGTACCCAGTCCAACTGCGCTTCTGCCCCTACTGACCGGAGCGGAGTGGTGTAAGCCACTCAGGATCCGCACCACCTTACAAGAGGAAGAAGAAGGGTGCTTTTGCACTACAGGCTGAGACCCCAGACACGGCTACACACTCTGGCACATCAAGGAAGCCTAGCTTCAATGACGCCAAACTTGATGCATTTGTGGCCTATGTGTCGGCACATAGCCGCAAAATGTTGGTGACTGCAGGCTGTAAGACTACGCCTGCTCAGCGTAGGGCCCACTGGCAGACCATCGCGGACAACATTAGAGCCCTTGGATTTGTGAGGCACACAGCTGATGATTGCTACAAGCGGTGGAATGCCCTGAAACGCAGAGCAAAGAACAAGCTGGCTTCCAATCATGCCACTACTCTGGTGACTGGCGGTGGGTCTCCACCAGAGGAAGACCAACTCACTTAACATGAGTCTGTTGCTGGAACCTTCGTCACAGAGGAACAGATCCAAGGCATGGGAGACCTACCAGATTTTGATGCATTGTCTGGTGTGTGCCCAGGCAAGTGTGTGTAATCCATGTGTATGTTTCTTGGGTGATGTGTAATGATTGAGTGCCAGGTGAGGTGAGGGTGTGTACTCCTGAGTGGTATGGGTCACCCATGTGCTTCCTCCAAACCATTCACCAGCCTTGGGTTTTGGTATGACAGTATCCCTTGACCACAGTAGCCAATTAGCACCACATTACTGCAGTTGCCCTTGAATTGTCATCTTGCAACAACATTGTTCTGATTTTTCAGTGTTCATTCAGCCTGATTGTTTCAATCCTCCCATTTTTGCAACACATTTTTCTGCCCTGATGCCACAAATGTGACATGCTTCTGTCATAGATTACAACCCACATTGGCCCACATTTATTACCTTGTTATGGGAATGATTTGACCATTCAGGCTGATGGAGTAAGGGCCTGCTCACATTAATGTTTGGGCCCTGTTTGAATGTTGAACATGACTGTTGTGTTCTGTCATGTTGAAGTGACCAACCATTGATGTATACATCTGCCTGCCATCAATGTTTTATTGCACACTGGATGTGTTGCAGTGTGGCACATGCATATTTTGTCACACTATTTTGCATTTTTCATCTCATCATGTCCATCTCACATGGATGGGTGACAGTACTCATTCGCTGATATATGGCTGTACTTGTCAAATGTACCATGGCTATGCTACGTGCCATCTGTGTACTGGCATGTGCCATGTATGTGGATTGACCATGCCACTCACAGGCTAATATGCGATGACATTGCTATCCGGCATGCAGAACATATGTTCGTTTTCCATCTTGGAGTCCTCAGTGTCTGCTTTTTTCTTCCACTTCCAAATCATTGACAGTGCATGCATGCCAAGGTTATGGTCATGTGGGACATGTGTTGTTCATGTACTAGATCTCTGGCTTGTCAGGCCTATGTGTGTGTTATGGTGCTCATGCCTGTTTCCATTTGTTGTCTTTCTTTTTTTTTTTATTTTTATTTTGGATGGCTGATTAAATCAACCTTTCAAAACGAGGTTTAAAACAAGATACATACATCATTAAAAAAAAAGGAGAAGAAAAAAAAATCACATGTTAAAATCACATGTTAAAATCAGATACAACCATACCACAATCAAGATATATATAGAGAGCCAAATACTATCCCATTTCTTCCATTTCTTCCAATGGGCAGATTAGTTACTCACTTGAATATGGGACATAATATTTTGTTTAGGAAATGGATAGTGGCTATTCTTATTGTTATCTTTGGGGTTGCGAACAGCTCATACCATAGCTCATCATTAGAGCGTCTTATGTAATGATGCCTTGTTAATTTGTCAACCAAATCCTTTCTCTGTGATTGTAATGCAGCACATTCTATAAATAGATGTTTCAATGTTTCTTCGACTTTTGCATCATTGCAGAATCGACAAAAAAGACAGTCTCTCTTAATGATACCCCTCCTTAGCAAAACTTGTTTCGTTGGCCATAGATTCAAACGAAATCGCAATATTTGATTTCTCAATTTATGGGAAGGACATTTTAATAGATAATCAGCAGTTCCTTGGAGTTTTTTATGCCCAAACATAGCTCTATCAAAATCTTTTAGCTTCATACAGTTCTGTTGCGTTATGTGCCAATCTAAATGATACAATTTGGTTTTAGCTTTGGTAGGATTGGATAGTAATAGATCTAATGTGATATTAGCTTCTGTTAGATCCGACAAAACAGCCGCTCTCCAATTTACTGGGAATAAATGTTCTGACCGCAATAAATAGTCTGCCAGAATTCTTAGCACACTATTGCTGGATAGGCCCATCACACATTTCCGAAATAAGCAGCATCTCTTCCAGGACACTTGTATGTTCACGGAGAGAATTCCCAACTCAAAACGAAGCAGTGCGTTTGGGCAAGAGTTTGGAAGATTCAGAACTTTCTTCCAGAACCTAGCCTCAATTTTGTTCCAATAACCAGCCTGTGGAGGTGACCAGGCTTCTGAACCATAGGTAACAATGGGGATTACTTTTTGTTGATAAAAGGTGAGAATGTGTTTGCATGAGAACTTGCCATACTTATATTGCAAGATTCTCGCTTGCGAGATTAGAGTGGACAATTTACTCTCTATACCAACTCTTTGGGGTATATTAGTGGAGGAGTTGCTAAATATCAAAAAAGTGAGGAATCTATTTTTTGGTACTGATGTCGAAGAACTCTGCGCCCTTTTTATCTTTTGTGTTCATACAGTTAAGGTCGCATGTGTAATTAGGGTAACCGTGGAGTCCTATGATTCCTCTACTCCACTAGGAAAAGACCATAACAGAAAATGTTACCCTTATGTGTTGCTCATGCGCCCAAGTTGTTTTTACTCCATACAGATGGAGAAGGAAATAAGGTACCACACAAGATTTGTGTTTTGATTCACCAATATTTATATAGAAAACTGTTGCCCTTTAGTGATGACACGTGTTTCAACGTAACCAACGTTTTTCTCAAATCAGGGCTGGTATCAACAAATGACAAGTAATATCAAAAACAGTGCATAATAAATTGATTTAAGTAAACACCAATGTGGTCCACAAGAACGTTTGCACATGCATGAATTAAGAAATAATTAACAAAATCATAATAACATGGCCATGTTTGGGGGGGGGGGAAAGGAAGGAGGTTTGTGGGAAAGCGAGAAGAGAAAAAAAAAAAAAATATATAAAAACACATGATTATTAAACAATATGTCAATGGTGTTAATCCTATTTTTTTAATGAGTACATTGGTATATTTAGAATAATTTATTGTATGCTTATGTTCATTGTATTTCTTACCCAATGTAACCGTCCTCTTAAATGTTCTCAAAAGCTTGAATCCAGTCATGGGTTAAATCCCGTGTCCCTGTAGGGGAAGCATTTACATATGCTCGTTTAACTGCCTTGTATTATGGGCACAGATTGTGTCTCTATATAAAGTCTATCCAATGCTGTGTTCATACTTTAAATACGTGCACACAGAAATTACAAGGATATGCTGTTCTCACCACGTTACATTCAAAAACTCTAGGGGAGGGTGTTTGTCCTTTCCTATTTTTCCTTTTCCTTTTGTTTGTTATATCTACAGTCGTAAAACACGCAGGCCCACATGTCCGTGAACCTTATTCCTTTCCCACCTGGTGGGCTTTCCTGCTTACCTCTATTTCCTCAAAGTCGTCCCTTTCAGTCCTTGTATGATTGTGTCTCCCAATCTCGTCTTTTGTTTGATCACGTTACTAGGTTACCTATGTCCTACTTCTGTTTCTATGTTGTCGGCCATATTTTGGGGCTGAAAACCTATGTCCTACTTCTGTTTCTACATTGTCCGCCATATTTTGGGCTAAAACTCTATATCGGTATTGTGTTTTGTGTTTGTTTGGACGCACGTTCACGTAATCGAAAAAAGTTGCGCTCTTTTAAAGACAAAATGTTCTAGTACTTTTTTAGTCTTAATAAAAGCGGTGTGTAACACCAAACAGAGTTCATAACAAATGTTATTCTAAATATTATTACAAGGACACTCCCTAAATCGTCGAAGACTCCTCCCCTTTTCTCCTTTTTTTGACGCAAGTCATGTCAATGGGACACAAGTTACTGTATCTCCAAAAAATGTATTGGCATCTGATTAATTCTTGCGTAATGTGACAAAATGTGTCTTAATCAGTCTTGTGATATTATAAGACACAATGTATCATGCCTCCGAATATCATTATGTTAATCTTTTTGATCAATGTTGATGCCTCTGCCTAAGTACATTTCGGTGTGTATGTTATGGGACATGTGTACCTTTTTGTGTGTTGATGTTTCTGAGGTGATAATTCTTTCATGAAACCCACAAAACAGGATACTACATTTATAATATTTTCAGAGAAAAGAATACATCTCATTGTCAGAGTTTAAACCTTTTTCAACAGTTCTAAATTTGCAAATCATTCTGGCTTCTTCTTGTCGTAATTTCAGCTCCAAATTTCCTCCTCTTGGTCCTAAGGTTATTCTTTTTAGACCCAAAAATTTTAAAAGTCTTTTTTCATCGCACTGATGCTCTTTTTGCCAATGCTGTGCTAATGGTGAGTTAGAATTAGAATTCCCTATTCCTGAAAGGTGTTCTCTTATTCTAATCCTTAATTCTCTTATCGTACTTCCTATGTACATTTTGTGACATAAACATATAATGACATATATAACATATTTACTTCTGCAATTGATGTGTTCCAAAATTTGCTGCTTAATGCCATATGTATCCTGAAAACTTGCAGTATTGTCTATGGTGTATTTGCACATCGTGCAAGTCCCACATCTTCTGAAACCTTGTGTTTGTTTAGGTAACCAAGTATTCGAACTCCCAATTTCTAGTATAGGGAGCAGAGATGGACTCAATACATTTTTTATGGTTTTGGCTCGTTTGAAGATTATAGTCGGGTTGTCCTTGATGTAGTTCCTGACGTGTGGGTCCAATTGTAGCAAATGCCAATTCCTTTTTAGGATCTTCCTTAAAATTCCATTATTCTTACAGTAAGTCGTAATGAAAGTCACTTCCTCTGTTTGGTTGTTGATTCTGGTTTTCGTAGTTAGGGTGTCTGCTCTGTTAAGAGCTTTGGCTTTCCTTTGTGCTTTGGCAATAATCTTAGTTCCATATCCTCTGGCCTTAAATCTTCTTGAAAGCAGTTGACATTCTTGCTCAAAAGTTTTTTGTTCCGAACAGTTTCGCCGAGCTCTGATGTATTCTCCACTAGGGATGTTCCTTACAACCGAAGAATGATGACAGCTGGTTGCAAATAAAGTTGAATTAGCCTCTGTAGGCTTCCTGAAGGTCCTAGTCAACAGTTGATTATTTTTCACATAGATATTTAGATCCAGAAAATCTATTTGTTCTTTGCTGGTAATCCCAGTAAATTCAATCCCCATAAGGTTATTGTTGGCTCTAGTCTTGAATTGTTCTAACTCCTCTTGTTCACCTTTCCAGATAAGTAACACATCGTCGATATAGCGGGTCCAAAGAATCACATGATCCTGATATATTTCATCTCCATAGATGTGTTTATCCTCATACATTGCCATTGTGAGGTTGGCGAGTGCGGGGGCAAATTTTACTCCCATCGCCACTCCTCTTGTTTGCTGATAAAATTCTCCATTGAAAATGAACACGTTATTTTGCAAAGTTAAAAGTATCATTTCCTTGAGCATATTAACTGATTGAAATTTTGATGCAGTTTGATTGGAAAATATATAATCTATTGTCTCAAGTGCCGTGTCATGCCTAATGGATGTGTATAATGCCTTTACATCCCATGTGGCTAATATATAATCAAATTCCCATTTGATGGATGCCAATTTATTGATTACAGAAGTTGTGTCCTTCAAAAAAGCTTTGGTCTCAGTGACAATGGGGCTAAGTATATGGTCAATATACTGTGCCATGTTCATTGTTGCCCAATCAATTCCACTCAGGATAGGTCTTCCTTCTGGTACTTTTTCAAAAGCCTTGTGAATTTTTGGCAAAAAATATATTGTGGGTAATGTTGGTTGCTGCATATCTAAAAGAAAGATCATTTTTAGATATGCAGCAACCAACATTACCCACAATATATTTTTTGCCAACAATGAACATGGCACAGTATATTGACCATATACTTAGCCCCATTGTCACTGAGACCAAAGCTTTTTTGAAGGACACAACTTCTGTAATCAATAAATTGGCATCCATCAAATGGGAATTTGATTATATATTAGCCACATGGGATGTAAAGGCATTATACACATCCATTAGGCATGACACGGCACTTGAGACAATAGATTATATATTTTCCAATCAAACTGCATCAAAATTTCAATCAGTTAATATGCTCAAGGAAATGATACTTTTAACTTTGCAAAATAACGTGTTCATTTTCAATGGAGAATTTTATCAGCAAACAAGAGGAGTGGCGATGGGAGTAAAATTTGCCCCCGCACTCGCCAACCTCACAATGGCAATGTATGAGGATAAACACATCTATGGAGATGAAATATATCAGGATCATGTGATTCTTTGGACCCGCTATATCGACGATGTGTTACTTATCTGGAAAGGTGAACAAGAGGAGTTAGAACAATTCAAGACTAGAGCCAACAATAACCTTATGGGGATTGAATTTACTGGGATTACCAGCAAAGAACAAATAGATTTTCTGGATCTAAATATCTATGTGAAAAATAATCAACTGTTGACTAGGACCTTCAGGAAGCCTACAGAGGCTAATTCAACTTTATTTGCAACCAGCTGTCATCATTCTTCGGTTGTAAGGAACATCCCTAGTGGAGAATACATCAGAGCTCGGCGAAACTGTTCGGAACAAAAAACTTTTGAGCAAGAATGTCAACTGCTTTCAAGAAGATTTAAGGCCAGAGGATATGGAACTAAGATTATTGCCAAAGCACAAAGGAAAGCCAAAGCTCTTAACAGAGCAGACACCCTAACTACGAAAACCAGAATCAACAACCAAACAGAGGAAGTGACTTTCATTACGACTTACTGTAAGAATAATGGAATTTTAAGGGAGATCCTAAAAAGGAATTGGCATTTGCTACAATTGGACCCACACGTCAGGAACTACATCAAGGACAACCCGACTATAATCTTCAAACGAGCCAAAACCATAAAAAATGTATTGAGTCCATCTCTGCTCCCTATACTAGAAATTGGGAGTTTGAATACTTGGTTACCTAAACAAACACAAGGTTTCAGAAGATGTGGGACTTGCACGATGTGCAAATACACCATAGACAATACTGCAAGTTTTCAGGATACATATGGCATTAAGCAGCACATTTTGGAACACATCAATTGCAGAAGTAAATATGTTATATATGTCATTATATGTTTATGTCACAAAATGTACATAGGAAGTACGATAAGAGAATTAAGGATTAGAATAAGAGAACACCTTTCAGGAATAGGGAATCCTAATTCTAACTCACCATTAGCACAGCATTGGCAAAAAGAGCATCAGTGCGATGAAAAAAGACTTTTAAAATTTTTGGGTCTAAAAAGAATAACCTTAGGACCAAGAGGAGGAAATTTGGAGCTGAAATTACGACAAGAAGAAGCCAGAATGATTTGCAAATTTAGAACTGTTGAAAAAGGTTTAAACTCTGACAATGAGATGTATTCTTTTCTCTGAAAATATTATAAATGTAGTATCCTGTTTTGTGGGTTTCATGAAAGAATTATCACCTCAGAAACATCAACACACAAAAAGGTACACATGTCCCATAACATACACACCGAAATGTACTTAGGCAGAGGCATCAACATTGATCAAAAAGATTAACATAATGATATTCGGAGGCATGATACATTGTGTCTTATAATATCACAAGACTGATTAAGACACATTTTGTCACATTACGCAAGAATTAATCAGATGCCAATACATTTTTTGGAGATACAGTAACTTGTGTCCCATTGACATGACTTGCGTCAAAAAAAGGAGAAAAGGGGAGGAGTCTTCGACGATTTAGGGAGTGTCCTTGTAATAATATTTAGAATAACATTTGTTATGAACTCTGTTTGGTGTTACACACCGCTTTTATTAAGACTAAAAAAGTACTAGAACATTTTGTCTTTAAAAGAGCGCAACTTTTTTCGATTACGTGAACGTGCGTCCAAACAAACACAAAACACAATACCGATATAGAGTTTTAGCCCAAAATATGGCGGACAATGTAGAAACAGAAGTAGGACATAGGTTTTCAGCCCCAAAATATGGCCGACAACATAGAAACAGAAGTAGGACATAGGTAACCTAGTAACGTGATCAAACAAAAGACGAGATTGGGAGACACAATCATACAAGGACTGAAAGGGACGACTTTGAGGAAATAGAGGTAAGCAGGAAAGCCCACCAGGTGGGAAAGGAATAAGGTTCACGGACATGTGGGCCTGCGTGTTTTACGACTGTAGATATAACAAACAAAAGGAAAAGGAAAAATAGGAAAGGACAAACACCCTCCCCTAGAGTTTTTGAATGTAACGTGGTGAGAACAGCATATCCTTGTAATTTCTGTGTGCACGTATTTAAAGTATGAACACAGCATTGGATAGACTTTATATAGAGACACAATCTGTGCCCATAATACAAGGCAGTTAAACGAGCATATGTAAATGCTTCCCCTACAGGGACACGGGATTTAACCCATGACTGGATTCAAGCTTTTGAGAACATTTAAGAGGACGGTTACATTGGGTAAGAAATACAATGAACATAAGCATACAATAAATTATTCTAAATATACCAATGTACTCATTAAAAAAATAGGATTAACACCATTGACATATTGTTTAATAATCATGTGTTTTTATATATTTTTTTTTTTTTCTCTTCTCGCTTTCCCACAAACCTCCTTCCTTTCCCCCCCCCCCAAACATGGCCATGTTATTATGATTTTGTTAATTATTTCTTAATTCATGCATGTGCAAACGTTCTTGTGGACCACATTGGTGTTTACTTAAATCAATTTATTATGCACTGTTTTTGATATTACTTGTCATTTGTTGATACCAGCCCTGATTTGAGAAAAACGTTGGTTACGTTGAAACACGTGTCATCACTAAAGGGCAACAGTTTTCTATATAAATATTGGTGAATCAAAACACAAATCTTGTGTGGTACCTTATTTCCTTCTCCATCTGTATGGAGTAAAAACAACTTGGGCGCATGAGCAACACATAAGGGTAACATTTTCTGTTATGAGTTGCTAAATATGACTCCTAAGTATTTGTATTCATTGACTATTTTTAACCTCTGTTTGTTCAAAAGCCAACAATACTGTTTCTTTGATCTAAGTCCAAGTCTCCCCAGTTCCATCACCTGTGTTTTCTCCAAATTTAAGGTCAAGTTGTTTTTGGCAACGTACTGGTCAAGTTTATCAAGCATATTTTGCAGGCCTCTCGGTGTTTGAGAGATAAGAACTAAATCATCTGCATACAGGAGCCATGCAATGACCTGGTTGCCAAGTTTCGGGGCATCATTCACAACATTGTTGAATTCATTGCCAAGATCAAATATAAACAAATTAAACAATGTAGAGGCTAAGATGCAGCCTTGTTTTAGGCCGCGTTTAGTTGGTATTTCATCTGATAGCAGACCTTCTAAATTCAATTTAACTTTCATTGAAGTGTTCGAATGAAGCAAATGTATCAAATGCACAAGTGAGGGTGGACAGCCAAATTTCAGCAACTTCTCCAACAATAGGTTCCGATCTACCGAGTCAAAGGCCACTCGAAAGTCAACATACGCCAGATATATTGGTTGATTCCTTGTGGCGTATAACTCTTTGATTGCATTGAGGGTCGTTATATTGATGCTTGTGCCAAGACCTCGCACAAAACCAGTTTGAAATGGATCTCGTCGATTCTCTTTTGAAGCCCAATTGTCAAGGTCTCTTAAAACAATTCTGCTGAAAATCTTGCCAGGGGCGTCAAGAAGAGAAATCGGACGGTAACTGGCCGGATTTGTTCGGTCGCCTTTCTTATAAATTGGCACTGTGATGGCCTTACACCACGACGGAGGAACTGCCTGTTTTGTTTGCAGGACCTGGAAGATAGCACAGAGAATAGATGCCCATAACTCCGGATTCTGTTTTAGGACATTATTTGATAAACCGTCAGGACCAGGGGCTCTTGAAGAGCTAGCTTTGTTGATATAAAACAAAACATCTTCACGGTCAAAACTAATCTGAAAGGCTGAATTCAATATTTCTAGATTCAGCTTTGAGGTACTATTCGCCGGAAGAGCGTAAATGCTAGTGAAATAGGCGACCCAACTTTTTTCCGACACGCCATTAAGTTGTGCCGTTAGCTGCGGAGCTCCTGCTCCATTATTTATCATTTTCCAGATTTGTGATGTATTTTTAGTTTGGACCATCTGTAACCATTTTTCCCCATCATGTTGGAACATATTAGCTTTGTGACCTCGAATCCAATTTCTATATTTGGTCTTCAATTTGCGTAAAGTCAATTCACGATACTGTACCGGTAAGTTAGAAATCTGTCTTTTCTGTTTTCGGTATTGCCTCTTTCGATCTCTAATGGCCAAATCGAACATATGGATATGCTGCTGCCTGCTCTTATTAGTTTCTGTAGTTGAAGCAGGGGCAAAGAGATGCATTTTATCATGATAATCAGCAACATCCATACCTCTTACCAATCGCTGTTGGTCATTCGTTACACTGCGTGCAAATGTTTGCAGTGCATCGCTTGACCAGTAAAGTCTGTTTCGTTGGGCGTTTATAATAAGACCACTCAATTGATTTGGACTGGAGCGAAGTTCTTCCTTGGTTTGGATCACAAACTCGGCTCTCAAAATCCAATGATCACTCGCTATGGTGGGAACTACCCTAAACTCGGAGATTTTCTCAAACAGCCTTCTATCAACATACATATAGTCAATTGTAGCATTTTGAGCGCCACAAGACCACGTGTATGATGGAGGGTTATCAGTTTCCACTGCCCCATTCAACATAATTAGATCCCACGTGTTAATAAAAGTTCTCCACGGCGAAACCCGATCCAAACTCCTTTTCTTAGATGAAGCCAGCAAATGCATATTCAAATCCCCGGCTAATATTACATGCGCGATGTCCGGGATAGTTATATTGTCTTCCATTAATGTATTCAAATCATTAAGGAGAGTAGAGGTTGAAATTGCAATTGGGTTCCAATATATATTTATAACTAAAAATTTCAGCTTTTGGAACATAATTACTGAACATTGCAAATAGGAGTTTGGGTTGGGCCCCTCAGAGATATTAGTTATCGTGGACATATTGGAGATAGTCACCAACCCAGACATTGGTCTGCCTTTCTGTCCCTTAATTGCTGGAACTAAATGGACATAATGATTGTTCCACGATAGGGGGACAGTCAACCAGGTTTCTTGCATAAGGGCTAGATCACATTCTTTGAGATCACACTTAGCATTATTTAACAAATGTTTATATCCCCTCGTATTCCAGCTCATGACTACCAATTTCTGACCCCGAACATCAGGGTCATCAATTCCTAGTTATGCTTTCCCACAGCTGCATCCCCTACCTGAGGTATGCTCACCACTAATTACCTGACTAGCTGGTTTAGTGATAGCTTCCACCGGCTGGGATTCCTTAGTAGTAGGAATTAAATCAAAGCCCAAATCAAAGAATTCAGATCTAGCGGACCAAATGATATTGTAAATGATGCGAGAACTTAACCACATACAGGACACCGTTGGATCATTATCATCGGGGAACTCCACTTGTACTAGATCACCAGAGGAGATATCTTCCAAATTTGGGATATCTGCAAATATTTGCATGATGCTTCCTCTGTTCATTATGTATGTTGGAAAGGAACCCCCCCGACAACTAAGGAACAGGGAAAATAATTGGGTAGGCTTTTTACTCTTGTGTGGTACCTTAACATCAGAATGATTCCGTTTACTAAGTGAATCTCTAGTCTTGTAGCATTGGGTCTCCTCCAGTGGGGATTTAAACGTTACATTCTTAGAGATGCATTCTTCATGAGATGGATTTCCCACACCAGAGTGGCCACTCCCCATTGCCTTCAAGGAAGATTTAAGACTTTTTTGTTCCGTGGTCAAAGCAACTAGACAGTCTTTAATTGTGCATAGAATATTATTTTGTAGGTTGTCTTGCGCATCCAACATTGTTTTATTTATTAGTAGGTCATTCTTAGAGGACTTTACTTCCTGAATCGGGAGGGTCCTTTCGCCATTAGTATTTTCATCATCCCCTAATTCAGGTTTCTCCAGTGATGGATTAAAAGTCTGAGACAGAGGGTGAGTCACATGTGGCTTAGGATGGAATTGATTCATATACTCATCCACAGCTTTCCTAAGGTCCTGCGTATTGACTGTGACATTGGGCGTTGAGTTAGCTTTCACTCGCTTATTCTTCGGTACAGGCGGCACTTGGGTTGGGGCCGTTACATTAGTAGATCCGCTCCCCAGCTCCTGCGCAACATGCACCAACTCATCTAAGGGAGCATAAGGGAGAGTCCTGTGGTTGGGATCCTTACCCTTGTTCAACATTCTTTGTCTTTCCTGAGATAGATTTTGATATTTTTTTGTGATAGCACTAGAAGCTAACATTAAGCTTCTATCTGGTTTAGACAGGGATTTAAAGAATTGTTTCGTAGACCCACTCACAGCCGTTGTTTTGGACTTCTGATTTTTTGACTTCTTTGGGTTTAACATTGATTGATTGGAGGGGCCCTTAGATTTTTTTGCAAATATCGTGTACGCCCCTTTTAACTGCTGTGTTTCTCTGATTTTTGAATCATCAACCATGGGAACCCCTGCCTCCTTTTCCCTCAGTATCAACTGATCGGGTATGGGATTCACCAGTGTCATCTCCACAGACTTCACAGACTTTCCTCCCTTCCCACCGTGAACAGATTTAATTATTTCAATTCTTGGGTCAGATAGTGGCCCCATTGGTACATTCATTGTCTCCCTATCTGTCACCTCTCTTATATTGCCCTCAACAAAGGGCACAACAGTGTTAACACTTTGTATATTTCCCCCAACTGTAACTGGGTTCAGTTTGCCATTCAGCTGGTCATCAATGTTTTGGCAGGATAATAACATCATACCCAACTGTTTAGAAAAATGGGCTGCCTGATCAACATCAGCCTCTTGCTTTCGGGCCAAGGACAAACTAAATGCCTTCTGAGATCTCTGGAAATTATCAACATTATCTTGTATTACATTGATTTTGGAGTCTAAGGTTTCAAACAGTCTAGCTAGAGCCATCAAAGCCATGTTCATTTTTTCCAGTGTTAAAGGATCATCTTTTTTTAACACGAGAGCCGGACTTATAATCGAGCTATTTCCATTTGGTCTCCTGGGAGTCGGCGGAATAAATGAGATCGAACTTTCAGATTCTGTAATGTCTCCAGTATTAAACAATGCTGGCGATTTGGAAAGATCAAAAGTGTCGTCCTTGGCCACAAAGCAAGAGTCCGAAGATTCCAGCTCAATAATTGCAGCATCTTTAGCAACACCAACATCCTGGCTTTCTATCGGAAGGGGAGCTGAGCTAACAACCCCTGAACGAGCATTTTGGAGTATCATTGAATCAGACAGTGAAATATTACATGGCTGTTCTTCCACTTCCTTGTCACCATCTGTGACCTGTGTCACTTGTGAATTCACCACAGATTGCTGAGCAGAGCACGCCCCTACGTCATTATAAAGGGGCTGCGCTTCTATATTCGATACACTTAGATTGTTAAGTTCAGGCATTCTAGCTACAGAGCGTAATGTCCGACAACTGTTGAACCCAAAGTTCCTTAAGTCGCCCATGGCGAAATCCAGTCATGAGCTTCTCTTCTTTATTCGCTTGTCCCACGGTGCACTTTTGGCAGAGGGTCGTACCGTGTTTGTAGACAACGCTGGACTGTCTCTTGAAGTGGACTCCATTAAGGCATGAACTCGTTCGGTGCAAGGCATGCCAGTACGGAGTGTAAACATCTTAACACTGGGATGCCTCTTTCCGGACGCCACAGAGTTTTAATAGCACCTAACTACAGTGTGCTTCCCTAGAGTCTAACTGTAAACAAAACACCCGCTTAAATAACCAGCACTAGCCGCGTTGCCGCGGCGAAGCGGCAAAGCGGGACTTAACGGGGCTTTACACGGGTGCGCGCGCGCGGTGCGCGCGATCCTGAGCTTATATAGCTCCACCCAGCCCTTGATGCAGCAAAGCCTAAATAAGAGAAAAGTATGTTATATAGTCTGTTTTATGGCTATATTATCTCCATGTAGTGCACAGTTCACTCTTCCATTCACCTGCTGGATCTTGTAGTGAGTACAGCAGCAAATCCTTTGTCGATCGCAATAGCACTGGAGAAGCGTCCGCGGCAAAGCGGGACTTAACGGGGCTTTACACGGGTGCGCGCGCGCGGTGCGCGCGATCCTGAGTTTATATAGCTCCACCCAGCCCTTGATGCAGCAAAGCCTAAATAAGAGAAAAGTATGTTATAAAGTCTGTTTTATGGCTATATTATCTCCATGTAGTGCACAGTTCACTCTTCCATTCACCTGCTGGATCTTGTAGTGAGTACAGCAGCAAATCCTTTGTCGATCGCAATAGCACTGGAGAAGCGTCCGCGGCAAAGCAGGACTTAACGGGGCTTTACACGGGTGCGCGCGCGCGGTGCGCGCGATCCTGAGCTTATATAGCTCCACCCAGCCCTTGATGCAGCAAAGCCTGCTGGATCTTGTAGTGAGTACAGCAGCAAATCCTTTGTCGATCGCAATAGCACTGGAGAAGCGTCCGCGGCAAAGCGGGACTTAACGGGGCTTTACACGGGTGCGTCGTTGTTGTCTTTCATGTTTTTGCAGGTGATGACGCACTTGATGCTGTAGCGGTGGAGGAGATGGTGCAGACCCAGGAGGAATCTCAGGCACGACCGGGCACCAGTGGAGGACGTGGTGTGGTGGTGGCTGAAAACCCAATCCTTCTGCAGACCATACTGTCCAGGTGTGTCTCTGGGTGCACCTCCCCATACCTCTATGATTCAGGTGCTGAATCGGATGATGAGACTTATGTGCTGTCACAGGTGAGTGTTTCTGGCAGGGATGCTGTTCTGTCCAACCCACCTGCACCAGGGGTAGACCCCTCTATGGGGGTGTCAGTGTTGGTAATTCCGCCTTTGGCGGTTACGGATGCAGGGTCACACTCCACAACATCTGATCCTGTTCCTGGGCCAGCAGATCAGAGGGGGAATGCAGTCCTGCAGCCTCAGGCAGTGCCAGCACAGCAAGGTGCAGATCGCCTTGCCCCAAAAAGGTGTGGTGCCCGCTGACACGGTGGCAGTGCGGCACCAGGCAATACTGTATGGGAAAACTCCATGTATGGTATAGCAGCACAACAGGGAGCATCGGTTGAAATGATGGCTCAGGCAATGGAGAGGGTGGCCACTCCCATTCTCCCCCCTGAAAGGCAGATGGAGCTCTAACAGCAGGCAACAGAGTCCATTTGCCAATTACAGAGGGAGGACATGTTGGCGTCCAACAGGGACCGACGGGCGGCACTGGAGACTCTGCGCAAAGCCATATCTGTAGAGTCCCAGGGCCACAGGCAAGCCCTGAGGTTAGAACTCCATTTCCTCAGGGAGAATCTTTTAGAAATTGAGGCGTCCCGAAATTTTAGGGCAGAACAGCAGCTGGAGCAGCTCACACGTTCGCTCTCAGCTGAGCTGCAGGCAACTCGTGAGGAGATCCGGGCATCACGCGAGGCCATGCGTGCAGAAATGCAGGCAACCCGTGAGGTGCTGCATGGGGATCTCCGTACTATCATCCTCCAGAACGAGACCTTCCACACCCGCATGCTTGCTGCCATGGAGGACCATACCAGGGCTTTGCGTGGACTGCCTCCCATAGCACTGCCACCTCCTGATGTAGCAGCAGAGGGTGAAGAGAGCAACAGCAGTTCTCCCACATTGGCGTAGCCGTTCAGGCTATGAGCCCATGGAGGTATTTTTTTTGTTGTTGCAACATCCACGCAGGTGGGTGTTGGTGTGCACCCTGTCCTCGAACCTCCTGTGTGGCCTCCCCCACCCCTCTAGCCCACACATGGCCATTTTTTGTTTTTGTTTTGTTTTACAGTGTGTTGCGTTGTGTGTCTCCCATGGGCATCCACTGTGTATTCCAGCTGGGCACATGCAGGCTTGTCCTGTGTTTGGGTTAAATGCTTGGGTTCCTGACACACGCACCCCTCCTGCTTCCCCTTTCCATGGGCTTGCAAAGGGTGTGACCAAGTGACAGGGACTTACACAGTGACATTGGGCTCCCATGAGCTGTGTGGGCAACTGTGGGCAGAACTGTGTGGACATCCCTAGTGGGGATTGTTGTCGTATTGAACACTGCATGGTGTATTGATATGTGCATGTGCATTCATGTCTTCCTCCTTATTCACAGGTACCTTCTTCATGTCTTCACATGGCTGC
This sequence comes from Ambystoma mexicanum, assembly GCF_040938575.1. Taxonomy (NCBI): domain Eukaryota; kingdom Metazoa; phylum Chordata; class Amphibia; order Caudata; family Ambystomatidae; genus Ambystoma; species Ambystoma mexicanum. Next base: position 350,710,279 of record NC_090930.1, on the reverse strand, counting down.
CTCCTTTGCAGATGCAGTTCATGTTGTATGCAGTATGCTGACACATTTGCCTGACAGCAACCCTCTGCAGTTTGAAGGGGTCGATGTGCTGGCTTATTCAGGTTGTAAGACTTGCACTACTTTGATTTTGTACTGTCGTATTTTGGCCCTGTTCCATCCCGTGTTGCTGTATTGTGTTGCTGGTAAGTATTTGTTCATGTGTGCTGTTTGTTATTGATTACTAGGAGCATATTGTCTGTGGCCTGTTTCCATTTGGGACAGTGCACTTTGTGACACTTGTGTCATATGTTGTGCATTCATTTATTTGGTTTCACATTGCATGACATGCCATGGTGTGTTGGGTAGCTGAGATGGGGAGGGGTTGGGTGACATGGCACTATTTTCATGTTGTATTTTTCAAGGGGTTAGTCATTCATGCAGCATGTGTGCCTTTCTGTGACACAGCATTGGTTGTCTTTCAGTAGGTAGGGATGCACACAATGTAAAACTTCCAGGTGACCAATCTCAGGCTGGTATGGTTGTGACAGTCGACTGTCCCTTATGTCATCATCATTGAATGTCAGCTGTTATGTGCCAGGGCTGTGTGCACTCCACAGGGCTGTGATTTTAGGTGAAATAATTAGCCACCAGCTGCGTACGGGCTGCCTCACCATGTGCCCTTTTCCCTCCCAGGTGCAGCGGCTGTGCATGTGGTTGGGGATGTAGGGGCACCACCATGTCCAGCCGCAGGCCCCAACGTGTTGCAGCGTTGTGCAGGACACATGTTGACACTATGATCCTCCACACTACTGGGGGCGCATATAGCAGCTGCCCACCAGAGTGGTCAAGGGAGCGAAAGCGTGACTTGAGCACTCCGAATGTACGCTCCACTATGCCCCGGGTTGAAATATGGACTGTGTTGTATCTTACCTCGGGTGGTGTGGTGGGATTCCGAATTGGCGTCATCATGTGGGTGCTCAGAGGGTAGGCACTGTCCCCTGGGGAGTTGATGATGGGTATCATTAGTGGGTCTGTGACATTACTCAGTATCTGACATGCATGCATGTGCAGACGCATTTATACTCACCAAGCAGCCTTGTATCGCCATGCCGCCCAGCTTCTAGGTCCCGGTTTAGAGGTGACATTCTGAAAATGAAACTGTCATGGGTGGAACCTGGATAGCTGGCATATACTGAGGTGATGATTCCCTTGGCATCACATACTACCTGCACGTTGATGGAATGCCAGTGCTTGTGGTTTCTATAGATGTGCTCAGTTGCCCTGGGAGGACGTAGAGCCACATGGGTGGAATCAATGGCACCTAGCACTTTGGGGAAGTGTGCCACCCCGTAAAAGTCCTGGATGGCAGCCTTCCTTTCTGCAGGTTTTCTGGGCATGTATATGTGCCTGCAGACTGAAGAGCGTGCAGTCTTGATGGCCAACACCTGGTGTAGGCAGCATGACTGCGTGGCCTGTCACACCCCCCCACTATGGTACTTGTCCGCTGAAATGACCCAGTGGCCAAGAAGTGCAGTACAAGGGGCTCAGTGCTTGGGAGCACAGGGTGAGTGATGTGAGGTCATCCTCCCACTCACTCACCAGGTCGAGTATTATGTGTGGTGGGAACCTGGACCTCCCATACACCTGGTCATCAGGCATCCCAAAAAGGCTGGTCCTGGGTGTAAACATTCTGGGCCTGGCTATCTTCCTCCTCCTGCCGTGTACCACGACTACTCCTGTGAGGAATGGTATATTCATAGTAGCGTCTGAGCTTGTTTGTTTTTTGCGCGCACTTTTATGCTGCGTGGGGCCGCGTACGCCTACTTACTGCTGGTGTACGTGTTTCCGGATTAGCACGTCTTTTTTGGCGCACACGTTTTCCTTGTTCAATTCCATGAATACGTGTTGTAGGCGTGCGTGTGGCCGTTCCACGCATTTGCCTCCTGTACTTCGCCCGTAACGCCCACATTTTCATGCGTTATTCCCCATTCCGCGTGTTCCGCCCCGTGTTCCGCCTACTTTTGTTGTGTGTGCCGGCCTATGTGCGCTTTCGCTGTGCGCGTAGCGCACGCCTTTTGATGACATGTGCGCCCGCGTGCGCCACGCAGGATTTTAGCGAACATCCCAGGATTTACACGCACACAGACTTCCATGAATCGATGTGTGCGGCTTTCGCACGCTTGTGCTGTGATTTGTGCGCTTGTGCTGCGATTCGCATGCTTTCGCACACTTGCGCGGCCTACAATAATTCCATGAATCGGCCTCTATATCTGTACAATGTGTAGGGATGTCAGTAACCAAAGGAAAACAGTGTTCAATACATAATTCTGAGCTCCTTCTAGCTCGCAGCTTCCTATCAGCTCCCTTCCCCAAGTGTAAAGCAGTTTCACAAAAAGTCTTAAAGTTACCTTCCTTGAATTCAAGAGGATACCATTTTAACCAATAATCGGAGTTCTCTTCCCCAAGTTCCATACCACGAAACACAAGGGAAACTTGAGACTCCATCCTCACTTCAGCAAATTTCTTAGATCTAAAGTTTTAATTCCCCAAGGTATCATTTGGTTAAACAACACTGTACAAAAGAAAATATATGTGTTATCTTTATCTTAATGTTCAAAGTTCCATTCTCAAATATTTTTTCTGGTAGCTTATAGCTTGTTGCTCCCACACAAGTTGGAAATTATATTTCTTTCTGTTGTTTAGGATTAAAGTTCCATTTTAGATCAGACCTCAAGTTTTAGTTGTTTTCAGTTTGGACAACAACATGTAGTAGTTTGCTTGTTCTTCAAAGTTAAATTCACTTTGGAACTCAGCGTGTAATTGTTTGCTTTTATTTATGGTCCTGTTCCGTCTTTAGGTCTGAATTCTGTTTGTTCACAAAGTTTTAATTCAGTTCGGTATTCAATAATTGTGGATTTCTCTTGTAACTAATTTTTACATTTTTACATTTATTTATTTTATTTTATTTATTGCATTTGTTACATGAAACACGAGCCGGCTGTTCTCTTAATTATACGGAATAAACACATTTAACCTGTATCACCTGCGTGATTATTATCTCTGAACCTCATTTTGCTATTTTCACATATTAGGAACATTTGACGGTGGTGTCTTAATATTGGAGGTTTTTCACTGCCAGTATCATTGCAATTTTGTAAATGGAAAATAGCGCATAGTAATATTGTATCAAACCCTCGCTCAAATATTTTTCTGGATACAAACAATGATGCATCAAATACAATAGTTACCATAACATGTTACACACACAGTGTGGATCAATGTAAAGCCATAGAGGGGAATAGCCTATTTGAATTTATCAATTAGCCATGTTTTAATCAACTACTTCGAAGGTTGGTTTCTAATGTGAATTGGAAGGCTGTTCCACAGCCTTGGTGTAGCTACTGTGAAGCTGGAACCCCTGGCCCTAGAGCTCTTGAACCTAAGGACATACAAATGCATGCTGTATCCGGATCTTAAGGATCTACTTGATCTCTTTTGGGTGACACAATTGTTCAGGTAAGAAGGGGTATCATTGATAATACATTTGTGTGCAGTGATGGATAGGTAGCCTATGTAATTCTCTTATGATTTGAGAGATGTGTTTGCTCCTTTTTAGTTCAACGGCTGCACGTAGGGTTTTGTTTTGTGACAGTTGCATGCTGGCTTCAGGTTGACACAGTTACACATGATGGGGTTTGGGTTTCCTGTCTCCATTCTTGTCCTCATGTGGGCACGTTTGAAGTTCTCCCTGTTGGTACATTTGCTGCCACCAGCTGCAGGGCCTTACAAAGGAGCAGGGTGATTCCATGGAGCCTTTGTCAGTTGATCATGCTGACCATTGTAGGGGGAAGGTTGGTCATCCCCCTTCCCTAAAATGACTTTGTGCCCTCCTTGAAAGTGGTGGACTGTTCCTGAAGGCGGTGTCCAGCCCAGAGTATACAGGGTGATACTTTTGTCATGGTGTGAGCATAGGAAAATGTGTACAGATCTGTCTACCATCCTTCCATTTAATTGCACACCCACCATGCAGATGGTTAAAATCCTCACATGCCCCCCAACCTCAACATGGGAACCACCACCCTACTAGTTCGTCATCTAGGCAAAAATGCCTGGCGCATGCTGGATGTCCATATCTAATCCCTGTAGGGATCTGGCCCAGAGAAAATGTGTATGGTTCTCTGCTTGCATGGCCATTAACCATCTAAGAGGGCGGCAGTTGGTTTGAATTTTGAAGTGAGACCCAAATATATGGGGTTTTAGCTTCTTTTTCAATGATGGCCCAGTTCCTTTCCCTTTCTGTTAATTGGCAATAGGTTGCTCTACCCCTTGGGAGTTCGGCTGTGCTAACACCGCTCCAGTCCCAAAATCACAGGTGCCTGTCTAGATAATGAACTTCTGAAAATAGTCTGGCACTTTCAGAACTGGGGCGCTGCACAATCCATCCTTTAAATCCTGAAAGGAGGTTTGACAGGCGGGGGTCCAAGTTACCTTCTTTGGCATTTCCTTCAAAGTTTCATCATTCAGGGACATGGAAAAGGTCCCATACCCCTTGATGATTGACCGGTGGTACCCGGTAAGACCTGGGAAGGCTCTCATCTGTGTTTGTGTGCTAGTGATGTTAAAATAATTCACAGCTGGTACCTTAGATTTCAGAGGTTATTTCTTGCCTCCACTGACCAGGTGGCCTATGCAAGTTACTGTGACATGTGCTATCTGACATATTGTGGCCTTGATAGTCAGACCTGCATTCCGCAGCACCTGAATCACTTGTTTCAGGTGTTTTAAGTGATCCTCCCAGGTGTGCCTGAACACAACAATGTTGTCCAAGTAGGCAAAAGGGAAGTTTTCCAGACCTGACAAAACCATCCGCTGAAAAGAGGCAGGGGCATTCTTCAATCCAAAGGATATCACAGTGAATTGATAATGTCCTTCTGGTGTTGAAAATGCTCACCTCTCTCCTTGTTCTGTCCGTCAAGCCAACCTGCCAGTACCCTGCCGTGAGGTCAAAGGTAATCATATACTTGGCAGTGCCGACCTTGTCAATGAGCTTGTGTGCCTGAGGAATGGGGTGAGAACCTGTCCTCATGGCAGAATTGAGCCCCCTCTAGGTCACACAAAAGCAGACTTCAGTCTTCCCTCCACTGGTCTTTTTTTCAGGCCCAGCACAGCTGGGCTAGCCCATTGGCTGTGTGATGGCTCTATCATTATTTGGGCCAACATGTTGGAAACATCCTCTTTGATGGTGTCCCTTACCTTATTGGACATCCAGTGAATGCGGCTCCTTACTGGTCTACTATCTCCAGTGTCCACATGATGGGTGCACCAATCTGTGCAACCTGGAGTGAGCAGAAACAGACTGGATAGCTGTCACAGTAAACAGCTACAGTCCTTCAGTTGCTTTTCAGACAGGTCAAATGCAAGGTTGGCAGCTTTAACTGACCCATCTGTGGCTTCAGTGTGCAGGAGGTCTGGGAGGTGATCGGCCTCCTCCTCAGTCTCTCCAACTGTCACTCATGTTATGACCAAGTCATCCCGGATATAATGGGATTTTATGTGGTTGACTTGAAAGTCCCTGCATATCTGTTTAGGCCCTTTCACCTCAATGAGTTAATTCACCTCAATTACTTTTTCCAGCACGCAGAGAGGCCCAGTCCATTTGTTCTGAAGAGCACTGGGTTTGACAGGTTCCATAATCCACCCACACTGGCCTCGAGTTATGTAAGCATGCTGGTAGCCCTTTCAAGCTCCCTAGGGTCTGTAATAGTCGTGTCCACAAGATGGTGCTGTAGGTCAACCTCACAATTCTTCAGGACATGCTCAACACAATCAATTTTACATCTGTTCAAATGAGTCAACCTTGTTGCCAGACACTCACTTGCTCCGATATTTCGACAGCAAGTGTGTGAACACTTCAAATGCCTGCTCCCTTTTCTTTCCGATCTCTCTGAAGCTCTTGAGATACGTTCCTGGTGTTTTACAGAACTTCCTGAGAAGGGCTGCCTTCCTGCTCTCATAAACGGGTCTTTCCTCAGGAGTTAACTGAAGAGATATATCAGCTCCCAGGGTCAGTAAGCGGCTCATCAGGGATACACCCATGCAGTACCTTCCCCAACTCCTGTAGCTGAGAAGCAAGCTCTAGCACGTTAAACCAATCAAAAATATCCTTCCCCACTTCATAAGCCTTTACTAAATCTTTGGGGAAGTGGTGTTTGTGCTTATCGCTGGCACCTTGGTTTGAGCCACAAATGATTCCCCCTCTAGAGGTGGACTTGTTGGCCTCCTCCTTTTCTTTGAGTACTAGCTTGCACAGCTTTATGATGACCTTGTTCCACTCTTTTTGTTCCTCCAGACCTAGTCTCCTCTCCTCCAACAGGAGCTTTCTAACTGCTGCATCATTTACCCCCGGAACAATTACTGGGCCACTGAGAGGCTGTGCCAAAGCCTGGAACCCTGTGATACTGCACTAGCTCGTGACCTCCCTGTCACTCTTCAGTGTTGCTAAACCAAGCTTGCCCCCTGTTAGGCAAGATTGTATACACTACCCTTTGGGTGCACTTCAACAATCCTGACCTCCTGGCAATAGTAACCCAACCTTTGGTATAAGTCTGTACTACGCAGGTGGTAGTGTGTTGAGCAGCCATGCTTATCTGAAGAGGGGTCAATGCGAGCTGTGGGGAGTTACACAGAGATTCACAGTGGCAAGTATTCAAATAAGCTCTTAGACACAGTTAGATTAAGCCTTCTTCAGAAGGGGGCAATATAAAGCAACACACAAACACACTTCAAAATACACACTCTTAGTTTTCTAAATCAGTAAGTACCCTTTTGGGATGGCCCACAAACACTGCCTACTTAGGTGACTTCAATAGTTAGGGTGCTGGGGAAATTAACATATCACTGTTACATTTAGAATATTCTTGGGGGAGTGTCAAAGAAAAGAGGTTTCAGAATAAGACAAGTATTCACACAATTGTTCTTAAGCAAGTAAGTTCTTTCAAAATAACCTCCCAAAGCAAAGTCAGTGAACCCCTTCCTGGAAGGAGGACACAACATATAAGCAGAGGAGAGAAGAGTAATTCAGGGAGCCAGGCCAGCCAATGTTAAGTTAGCAAAAGTGAAGGTGAACTGAAGCACTTTTTGCGGGTAAGTAGAACGTCTTGAACAATGTTTAAAAAGTCTTTGCAGGATAGAAGAAATCAAAGTAGGGCCACAAGATGATTAGGCTTGTGAGGTAAAGAAGTTGTTAGCAACTCTACAGATGCAACCAAGACAAGTCTCCAACAAGGACAAGTGAGGTTGCACGACAAGAGATAAGTTCTCTTAGACTCTACAGTATAGCAGATAGCTTCTGTTCCTGTGCAGCTCTGCAGATCTTGGTGTTCTTGGGCTTCAGTCATAGGAACAAGAGGGAGGACTTCTGGGGACTCCTGCACTGCAATGGGACGGTCACCGACAGCAACTGGCGTATTCAAACAAGTGGCACTTCAGTGTTTCAGCTCCTCACGTCTACCGCAACTAGCAACACTGCGGTTCCTGGCTGTCGAGGTGGGCTGTGCTTGCATCTGGGGTCCCGCACTCTGTTGAGGGGGCTCAGGCTCGGTCAGTCCTGCTTCCTGTGAGTCCGGAGGATCGTCCTGGAGCTCTTGGCCAACTTAAAATCAACACACATAACCTGGTGATCCTCTCCCTGGCTATTCGGTTCCAGCAGCAACTTTAGTGAAATTTCAACCAGCTCTGAGAGGATGTCCAGGTGGCTTACTTTGGGGTTGGTTGGTCCCACCGACTCAAGGGGAGAAGTCGTCCTTGCAGGACTCCTCTAGTCAAAACTAAATTGGATTTCTGCACAGCAGCAGGGCTTCACCGGGCAAACCAACGGTCCAAGAGTTGCAGCAGGCTTCCTCTTTAATTTATTCTTTGGATTCCTTCGTCCAGTAGTCGACTCTGCCTTCCAAGACAAAAGCTTCACCTTTTTTGCAGGTTTCTGCCATTCATTCCAGCCTAGCTGTCAGTCATCCAGCAGGGTGGCTGTCCTTGCCAGCCAGCTAGCCAGCCAAGCACCTAAGAGTGCATTCCTGTCTCCTAGGAGAGCAAGCACAGTGAGATTTGGGCACCTCCCTCACTTCCTGCCCCCGCCAGATACCCTGGAGCCAGAGGCAGGCTTCACTTGTGAATCCCGCCAAAGACAAATGGAACAAAGGGACCAAACCTTGTTTGGCGTGATGAGTAAATCTCAAGAAGGACCTTTCCACAAAGAAATGGCGAAAAAAGAAGACCGGGCCATTTTGACAAAAATGGCACCCTTGGTTGCTTTACTGCAAACACAGCCAGCGGTAAATGCACATCACAGTAGTTAAAAGTAAACCACTGCCACTAGCCATTCATTGAGGAAAGGGGAACATAAAAATGTTACCTGAGAAACTAGACAAAGAGGATACTAAATAACCCCTCCAGCACCCTATTGTAAGATAGTGTGTGCTGGGTCTAGAAAGTTACAAATGTAAATAAAGTCAATTTAACTTCACTGCTCTTGGAAACAGTAGTTTATCCAAAAGAAGGTAGTTAAACCTTTGGAAAATCTGAAAGACTTCCTTATGCCACTGCACTGAAGTTGCTGTGTCACCCAATGTAAAAGATGATGCCTATGGAGTTTGTCAGACTCCACAACCAAAAGAAACACAGAGTTCAAAATCACATTTAAAACTACATGAGAGAGTGGGAAAAAGGGTCTCACTCTCTACATGCTAAAAATGCAAGTCCTCTAAATCCAGAAACGTTGCTGGGGGTCTCTAAAATAGAGAGGAAATAGCTAATTTTTGAGAATTCTCCCTAACCCATCCCTGATGGATGGTTGGTGAGAAACACTACTCATGCTGTCTTTCTTGCCATCTTCCAACTCCCTTTCTGGAAGGCCTTCATTCGGGTACACAGAGCCTAGCCCATCCCCTGGGGTCTCTTCCCTAGCCGCACTCCCCTCTACCCAAACTTGGAGGCTTGATGCAAATCAGGTTAATTAATCCTGGTGCTTTGGGAAAGTCCCCTCTCTTGACATAGGACGTGCAGGGCATCCTTGCTCATGCCTTTCACAGTGTGAATGGCAAGATCCATGAAAACTAACAAGTACCTAGCAGTGTTTTAAACAGTAACTGCAAACATACTTTTATCATTGGGGGACTAAGCTGTGCGCAATTCTCCAACTAGACCATCTGGTGCCATTGTGCCGATTCAAATTCTGGGGTAGCAGTGGTCCATAAATGAATATTAGTTTCTAAACCATTAATCAGCCCCAAACCGCTAATAATCCAGAATGGATCCACACAGATTGGAATAAACAAGTATACAATTCAAATTATAATCCTCCTTGTCCAATTTTGGTAAAATGGATGAAATGGCAGGCTTATCTCCTCTAAAGGTTGCGGATAATTGGTTAGTTATGACACAGCAACAATATAATTATCACCCAGTGATAAAAGGAGTGTCCCCTCAAGGTTGTATAAATATATTGGCTTTATTATTATCATAGCTGAAAGTCTAACAACACTATGGAATACACCCCACCCTACAACCCACCCTGTAAAGGAATGCAGCAGATATACAGTGCCTAAAATGCAAAAGGGATGAACTCTGGATACTGACAGGAGGGTAGTCAGTATGGTTAATGACCACGACAGTGTGTTAAGGAGTCTTGGCTTTAGCACAAAGGGAGCAAAGTGTCCTAAAACACCTTTAGGGGCCTTCTGGGAAGGATCAGGGGCACTGAACCACAATGTTCCTTTTTGCAGTAGGTATTCTTAGTAATCGCAGGGCAGAGTCAGCTTCAGGGTACTTTGCAGGCTTCTGTGAGAGTGTTTGAGATGGGAATCTGCTGTGGGTAGCCTGCAGCATGACGGTTCGGCTAGTGAAGCTAGAGCAATGACTGCAGGCTGGCCTACATGCAGGCTCAGGTTCAGAAATTGTTTTCTCAGGGCTGGTCAGCGTTTCTGAAGCACTGGTCAAGACACCTCAGTTTCTTTTTAAGTGGCTGCGGCTTGACAAAGTTCAGCCTTGCAGTTGGTTGCAGATCAAGGAACTGGCTTGAAGATGTCTTTAAGGCAGATGGCGGTAGATGCTCATTGAGCACTTCTCCCAGCTTCGACAATGTACTTGTATCTTTGTTGCAGTGTGTTGCAGGCAGCTGCTGTGTCCTTGGTTGTAGGTTCAGTGCATATATAAACTGTGTGCTGGCTGGGCTTTGGTTCTGGAGCGGCTGGAGGATCCTCTGAGTTCTGTTTCCTGTATTCCCTGGGAGAAGTTTGGGGGGAGCTTACTTACCTCGTTGGATATTCTGGCCTTCCTTCACTGGTGGAATATTAAAGGCAGACTGTACCTTCAGCGAGGGATCAAGGTTGAGTTCTTTCTTACTTCTTGTGAAGTCTTTGGATGATCTGCCAAAAGAGAGGCTCATCACTCTTTTAAAGCGAAGTGGGCCACAGTGATTGGTGCAGGCTAAGCATACCTTAGCGAACCAATCCTGGGGTGCCTGCCAACAATCAATCTGTATGTGTGAGGTCATAACCAGAGTGCTTTGCAACATGAAAGGAAAAGGGGTGAAACAGAAACAAGGTGTGCCCCAGAACTAATATGGCAGAAGCCTTCTTTCAACAGAAAGGGCCCTGGGCTCACTCCCTTGTGCTATTAAGTCCCACCCCTCTTCCTGTCTGTTGTGTTCAAAGAATCTCTCTGGTTAATGGTCATCCCTGTGTGTTTCTTGTTAAAGCAACAGATCTCCATTGAAGCTGCTAAAAGACCAGGCTCTCTGTCTCCTGCAAACCGCATCCTCGTACCTTATGAATGGCATCCCACTAGCGAGGTGGACTACTGTAACAACAGACCCAGACATGAGAGTTCATTGCCATCGATACTGAGAGGCAGGAGTTGGCTTCAGGTTGACACAGTTACATATGGAAGGTTTTTGGGTTTCCTTTCTCTTTTGTTATGCTCTGCAGCCAGACCCCTGAGTGGATCTTTTTGAAGTTCCTTCAGTTGGTATCCTAATTGCTACCACCAGCTGCCGGGCCTAACAAAAGAGAAGGGCAGTTCCATAGAGCCCTTTGTAGCAACTAGATATGACAGGGGATATGACAGAGGCGACTGTGCCTGAAGGAGGTTTCCAGCCCAGGGTAAAAGGGTATCTGCTTTTGTCATGGTGTGTGAATAGGAAGATGTGTGCGGATTAGCCCCACACATTTTTCTGAGGTCAGTCTACCATCATTCTATTTAATTAAAAATTTCAAAAAATCCCATGCAAACTCATGCCCACCTTGTGGATGGTCACATTAGCCACAAAGAGAAAGATAATAACAATGAAGAAGGTGCATTTTTTGTTGTCAAGAAAAGTAATCTTAATTATTGTAAGTGGACCTGCCTTGAATAACAGCAGCCTTTCATCTAAAGAAATGAAGTCACAATTTTGTTGAAGTTGGGGGTTATGTAAATGGGTGCTCCCAATTTTTTGTTCTCGGGGGGTCAGATCTGTAAACGGGGAGATTCTAGGAAGAAAAAGGAACAGACCAGACTGACTACCCCTCTCTCAAAGGCCTGTCGAAAACGCAGGTGCAAGTGCAGCGGTACTGCTTCGTAATTCTACAGTAACCAACACCTATAAGGAGCCAATTATTTGACTGAGACCAGTGGTTAACAAAAGTATGAATCACTTTAATAGTTGCTTAAAACCATATCTTAAAAACATTTATGGGCTTTTTCATACATCAATCATACCTTTCATTCCAATTCATACCAATTCATACGTTCTATGGACTAAGGGTTCAACAATTTACATCTACTTTGAGCATATTTTCTGTTTACAATATGCGTGACATCGGAAAAAAACATTTGATTTTCCTATAAGTCGACATATGTTTCGGCCCTTCTTTAAATTCCCATCATTGTCTGCGATGGTTAAAACGGTAGATATTAGGCCATCTTCAGGACAGTCGTGCTTTTATTGAAGCTTAATTTCGTTCCCCTTTTCTCATACGAAAAAGCCAAATCTATGGTCGACGTGTATTATTGTGGACCATGGAGTAATGGATACTGGATATCTTCTGTATTTCACAGTATCTGGAACCGGGGGACACCTCATTGTAGGTGAATCTTCAAAATCTCTTTTTTGAATGCCGCCTAGTCTGCTGTCGTCAAGTTAGGACTGTTTTCGTCAGATTCATCCGGTGTAGTGCCTGTTGTTCCGTTTCTCATGCAGAGCAGTGACTCGGTGGCGTCCTGTTTGCCGTTCGCACAGTTAAGTTAAGTAATCTTAATTATCGTAAGTGGACCTGCCTTGAATAACAGCAGCCTTTCATCTAAAGAAATAAAGTCACAGTTTTGTTGAAGACAAATCTCACACAAAGCCCTGCATTTATTTGTAGGAGAAATCTGGCATAGTGAAAAACCTGCAGAGGCCAACTTTCATGATCATGCATCTGTGCCATTTTCATTTTGTTTTCATGCACAGAGAGGGGCATATAGTGGAAAGTGTGCTCTCTCTCTGTCCCCAGTAACATGAAATCTGGTTTCTGACCATCCCTGTCAGTAGTTTAATGCAGGTGGAGGAGCACAGAGAGGGGCATTTGGTGGAAAATGTACTCTGTCTCTGTCCGTAGTAACAGGAAATCTTGTTTCTGTCCACCCGTACCAGTAGTTTATTGCAGGTAGAGTAGTATCACTCATTACGTATTCGCTCTTCTATTTTTAAGAATGCCAAGGTCAGGTTGTTTTTCTAGAATTCTCCTATAATGATTCCATCATGTGTTATGATGCATGACATGACTAATCTCTCCATGATGTATCGAGATAGATGCATCCATGTGAAAATATGGGTTTACCTTGAAAGGCAACCAAAAAAGCACCACCTAATGTAAGTGCTAACCCTGGCCGCAAAACAGAGGTCGCTTGGCACAACAAAGGCTTTTGCCTTGTTTTGGCATGTATGGTATACGTACATTGCAATCTGTAATCTGGTTAATAATCACACCACAATGTACCAGTGCTGCATGTTCAGTGCACCCCCTAGCACCCAAGTAACAACACATTCAGCACTCTTACTGTGCTTTATTACTTAATGATGAGACAGCTACAGTTGCCACACACACATTTTATCTCTCTTACCTGTTATCCCACTTCACCCTCCACCACTCAAGCACCACACTTTAATTCTTCCTCCTCTCTGTTTCTGAATGTATCCTACATCATCCACAATAACAATTTAATTGTCTGTTATTTGTGTTGTGAACGTATGTGGCAGAATGCTTACTCTCAGTGTACCATAATTTACAGGGGCACCAGAGGACATCATTAAAATGTAAGAGGTAATCCTCTAATCATAACACAACATATACATTCAATCCCTCCCAGGCACTCATAAACTCCTAGCCACAGTGAGTCTACCAACAGCACAACCATCTACGCTTTCCATTGTGTGAACTCCAGACAATGAGCAACTAAAGCTAATGATCACCTTGTAGGTGATGTACATCGTTAACCATATGGATATTCCAATTTTAAAGTGAAATATAGACAGGTTGGCAGCAGTGCAGAAGGGTCCTGTCTCACAAGCAGTGGTCTCAGCCTACCTCACTTTCTGAATATTTGCTTCCTGCTTCCCAGGCTTATGATGCAGGCTGCACCATCATGGACAGGCTGTTAGTCTTGGAGCCATGTATGTGGAAGGGGAGTGTAGCCGAATTGAAAGGATGAGGCAGCTGTTTCCATTGGCTGCAAAACTGACCTTTTGCTGTCAGTGATCTCACTTTGAGAATACATTGGGTCTCTCTGCATTGCAGAGTCACCTGGGGGCTGAGCAGTCTTCAGGAAATTTAGACACTGATACACCTGTTCTTCCACTGTTCATTTTTGAAGGCACCTTTTCGCCATGGTAGTCCAGACCAGGCTATACAACTCCTTATTAGGTTGGACTTCACAATAGGCTAAGAGAATTGTCATGCTTAGCTTACAGATTGGCCAAGGTTAGGCATCTTGCCTTCATAACCATGTAGGTCAGGACATCCCTCATCTTGGTGGTCAAGTGAATGGCACTTGATGTTGCTCACTAGTGATGGTATGATGTCCTTTTATATCAAGGAACTAATTAAGTACTTCACTTTTCCTCCTCTCCTCTTCTTTACTTCCCTATGCCTTCTCCCTACATGGCTGTGGCACAATTCCACGCGTTCTCTCTGTGAGTCACCCTTGACTTGAATAAGTAAACTGCATGGCACTTTCAATTGTTAGTGACTTTCTCTACATCTCCAGTTCATAGTGCATGGCCTGCTGACCCCCTTGTGATCCCTTTCTATATTCTCTGTACGCCTCACTCCTCTTCACCTCTTCACCTTTCTTCTTGACTGCAAACCTTCCTCTTTCCTCTACTTCAGCATCCTCCTTCTTCTCCTACCCCATCCCAATCTGCATCTTTTCTCTGTTCCCTATGGGCCATAGCTTGTTCTGCTGATCAACATGGTGCTCAGGGTCTGCAGCCATCCTATATTGGGCATGCTCCTACAAACCCTGTATGAGCCTTAGCTCTGCTCCCGGAGTTTACTTTTTTCTATCCTTCTCAATAATTATTGCCTCCGCATTCTCCATCCTGTTTTTAGTGTGAATAGCTTTGCTGGTGACTGTTCACTCCATTACTCATGTTATTTGATGCACATACAGAATCTGCCTAATAGCATAAATTGTCATTGTGATTGCCTGTGTCATCATTATTATGTTTTGCTCAATATCTAGTGATTACCCAAGTTTTTACTGACTTCATGTGTTGCATAAATAGAACATGCCAGTCCCTTCAATAAAGTGAATAGTTGAAAATTGTGGTCCCCTACTAAAATCCAAACAATAATGAGAGGACCCAAATTGTAGAAAACCCATTGTTCACGCAAATGCAATGGACTGCCGGGAGGTCAGCAGTTCTCGTGAGACCACAAAACTGATAGCTCTCAACATGCCTACATCAGACAGTAGCATTTAAAGACTAAAGACACAAAATATTAATACATTTGTGTACACTCTAAACATTATTTTTAACTACATTCTAATCATCCTATTGACTCTTTCTTATATGAGGCTATGTCCGCATACATTGTCCTATTTTGATTGGTTAGAACAACTTCACCCCCTAAACGACTATCAGTCTGGTTTTTGCTCATAGTGCAGCATCGAGACAGCCACCATCCATGTGGTGAATGATGCACTACAAATCATGGTTAAGGGTGACTCATGTCTCATGCCTCCCCATCCTCCTTGACCTCTATGCTGCATTTGACACCATCAACCACTGCATCCTTTTCTCCCTCCTTGTTGACAGGATGGGATACTATGGCACTGTTGTGAATTGGTTTACCTCCTACCTCTCAGGCAGACACCAGTCTGTCCAGATGAACCTTTTGCATTCTAACCACCTCCAGGTCTCCTGCAGAGACCCTCATGGCTCCATCCTCTCAGCAATCCTTTTACCCTTTACCCGGAGCCCCTTGGCAGTCTCCTCAAGGATTCCAATTTATCCATCCACCTATACGTTTGTACTCAGTTGTACATAAGAGTAAATATCTTGCAGGACGTCATTTGTCTCCGCAATTACCTAGCAATCATCCAGTCCTGGATGTCTACTGCCTTCCTCAAACTTAGCCCATCCAATTCATCCTCATTGGTCTGCCTACTTATAAACAACTGGTCCAACAATGGCTCAATGATATATGCTCCTAAAAGGATTTGATCCATAACTCTCAGACTCAGCAAAATCCTTAGGCTTCAACATTGACATAAACACATAGCCAAGAAAGCCCAACTAGCCTGATCCAGAATCTCTACCCTTCAAAAAATCAAACCCTTCATCCCACTGCAGGACATCCATACTATGGTGCAGGCACTTGTGGTCTTTCAGATTGATGTAGGGCATGCTCTGCTGACAGGGCACTCAGCTGCTCACTTGGCTCCCCTACAAGCAGTCCACCATGTTACAGCATGTTTTATTACAGGAGCACAGACATTTTACTGAATTAGCCCAATCCTTCATGAGCTACATTGTCTTCCACTCCAGCCAGGAAACTGTTCCAGACTGCATGTTTCATTTTCAAAGCACCTTAAAAATAACTAGTTTGCCCTGTGGTGCTATTCTACATATGTAGTAATCACTTCATCCCTAGAGGTCGCTGGTGTGACGGCAACAAATGGGATGTCGAAAGCCTATCGCTTTCCTCTCTCACTAGTCTCACTACTTTCCTATGCTAAAAAAGTTAGGTGCACATTCATCGGTGGTCAGATTTCCACTTTATTGTTTCCGCCTCCAATGTTTGTGTCATATCAATAAAAATAATAATAATACTGTTCGGCCAGTTGGTCGAAAGATAATTAAAAGTGTGTATAAGTGTCCTGTTCCTTGTATAAGAGTGGGACACTCAGATGTTTATTGATTTATATACTTATTCAGGCCCTTTTATCATACATATAGTGGGTCTTAGAGTCTGGGTCATCAGCCCAGGACTGCTTTGAACGTCAACCGGTTTCAGCGTTTCTGGTTAGTGGCTGCTTTCTTCAGGACTGGTAATATCTTATTGCTTTATTCCTGAGATATATCATTGCTTTCACTCCTCCCATTCATGGGTCCCTTGGGGAAATCTTCGGGTTTCCAGCTGGGCAAAGTGGATACATTTCAGGCCCTGTAGGGTTAAAAAGACAGATGGGGTATCATCAGTATCAAAGTGCTTGAACTCAACAGGTGAGGATTATGTCGAGGGTTCATTGTTCCTTACCTGTAGTGACCTGTGTGTCACTGTTAGTACATCTATCCTAAGTGAGATGTAGTGGTCGGGTCCTGGTATGGGGTGGCTTCCAGGGTCTCCCTCAGGTCAGTATCTAAAGGTGAATACAAGGTGAGATATCGCTCTTGTCATCATGCCGCTATTTTCTAGACTAACAATGCACATGTATCTATATCAGACGGGCTGAAAAGTCTCTAAGGGTTGTGTGCCGTGGCTCTTCAAAGAAAACTAAGCACCCAATTAGGCTATTTAGAACTAAAGAGTCTCTAGAAGTTGTGTGCTGTGACTCTTCATGGGATACCCCCACCACCAGGATAGAGTTGCCATTGTTCAAGTTGGCTTACCTCGATTTCAGATTACCTCAGCGTCTTGTTTTCTGAATTCGGTTGTGGGCGCCATAGTGGGCACATTCCTATTTGTAGTCACATGTTATAATCACGTGACCGCTCGAGTACGATTTCATTATTGTGTATTTCGATAACTGTTAATTATCTGTTGTTAGAGACAAACGTGTGAGCCTCAGATGTTCTTATATTCAAATTATTTACTTATTTGTTGTGTTGTCCAGTCTCCGGCGGTTTCGGGCCGTGATCTCCTCCCATGTTCTCATGGGGATTGTAGTTCTACACGTGTCTTCACGTATCCTGTTCGTTGCACGCCGAACTACGGCACTGCCTATTGGGACTCCTAGGAGTTAATGGGGGTTGTAGTCGCTCCATGTGTATTAATTAAGTATAATATCTGTTAATTAAACAGATTGCACAAATTATAATATGATTCAAGCCTCATATCGCTAGTATTGCGGAGTGTTGTTCTAAGGTTATATGGTGTATACATTCTCGTTGCATGAGCCTTATTGTGTGATGTTGTCAGTATGGCGATTCAAAATACAGATTCCCTCCTGTACATGGGAATTGCAGTACAATCTCTTGCTTAGCTCATTCCCCTTGTTTTTAGAGGAGAGAGACAACAACTATATCCTTGCCGTAGTTTTGCCTGTGATGCCATCTTGCATGTCCAACCCAAAAGGAGCATAGATAATTGTACGGTTAGTTCCCGGCTCACCATTCGAATGTCTATGTCTCTGCATGGGTCCAATGTGTGTGCCACATATTTCCAGTTGCTCAACATGTTCTCTCAAGTGACTGCATGGGACTAACTCAGAGCAGTAGACCATGTAGTGGACCATGTGTCTATACATGGCTATCGTTTTATTATGGCTCTGTCTCGTATTGGAGTGAATGTAGAGCCAATAGTTATTGAGAACAAGGTGTATTGCATTTCATATTATCATTGTACCGCTAGTGCCTGCCAACAGATGTCTTCATTCATGCAAACCTATGGCTTTGTAGTCTAAAAATCCACATCTGTTCTATCCTTAATAGGAGTGTGGATATATTGCCACCTTTTCTAGGTGTTGTTACTTTTTCAAGTATTGTCCACGTTAGGTCATTTTCCGTATGGCCCATTGTTATGTAGTGTTCAACTAGAGGGGCTGTGTGTCTTTTTGTCCTAATATTGGACCTGTGTTCTCATATCCGTGTTCTAATGGCTCTGGTTGTCATCCCAATGTATCTTTGTCAACTATGTGTTACAAATATTAGGGTATAGACAGGAGGAGACAGCCCGTTGACTCCATTTGTATCTAACTCATTTTCAAAGCAGTCATGAGTAGCACACCAGTGTACCTGGTGGTTAAACTCCACATATCTCGCTCAACAAATCGACCAACTGGCTTGAATCACATCTCTTCCGCAAATTGAGGCCCTGCATCCTTCTCTTGCCATGCACCCAATGCACCCACTCTCTGGAACCACTCTCTGGAACTCGATCTCGGTTTTGGCTTGGAATGCGCCCACAATTCGCCAATTTCGTAAATCTCTCAGAACATGGCTCTTTCAAAAACACCTGAGCAGGGACTAATTTCAATGGATGTACATACCCACACTCTGTACAGAGCTCCACTGCTCTTGACCTAGTTCTGCGCTTTTAACAATAAAATATAGAAATATATGTAACAGTGTACATTCCGATGTGCATCCTTCCACAGACGACCTGATCATGCGCAGTCAGTACAAAGAGTACGATCTGCCCTCCTCAGCAACAAACCAAACACATGTCCATTTTCTTCTCTGCAACCAAATATCGTGGCATACCATGCTACTCCCCACACTTGCAGCTGTCCCAAGTTAAAGCCTGTACTTGTTACTTTCACATACTTGTCTGCCTATGCCAAGGACAAACCCATGATTTCATAGTGTGCTTGACTCCCATGGGAAGGTTTTCATTAGAAAGTGTAAAATAGGTCTAGCTCTTAGAATCATAGCTATTATTTGTGCTGCCAGACTATCCTGCCATGTCCCTGGCAGCCTGAACGCTCCTTAGGATGAAACAAAACCTAATTCAAAATGGCGGAGGCACTGAAATAATATGGCAGAACTCTCAGAGGGCTAATTCGAAAGGCAATGGTTAATATGTGTGCTACTAGTTTACTCTGCCGCATACCTGGCAGTCCATGGACTCTCTAGAGTGGTACAGAAACAAGGCCTATTTCAATAAAATGGCAAAAACACGTATGCTAATAGCAGTCCCTGAGCACATATTTTATCTTACGTTTAGGACGTTGCACCCCCTATATTAACACAATCTAGCATCTGCCTGCACCTTCCTTAATGTGATTATTTAATATTTAGGAACTACCTTTACAATCAGTTATGTGATTTGTTTTGTATCTAGCAACTGTTTGCACTAATGTGATTTGATACATATCTTGTAACTACCTCTCCATTACTTATGCTGAATATCTGGCAATTTCCCTCACATTTTATTTCATTTTATTGGCATTTTTAAGACAGCTGACATCTACATGCCAACATTAATACTTCCCCGCCACCCCCCACATTATTGCCAGTGTTTCGAACAAGGTATCACATGGTGTTACTATTTCCTAGGTATCGCATGTAGGAGTTTATAGCACATTAGTTCTAGAGCATAGCAGTATTTATCTCTGCTCCCTTCTTGTCGGCGAGAATTGATCACTTTCTAGTATTCCTTTATTTCCTCACCACACTGAGTATGTCACTTCGTCCCACGTCATTCCCCCATGTGATTGTGATAGCAGGTAGTTAACGTATGGGCCCCATATGTCCCTTGTGTCAGTTTGGTGGATCAATATTCCTTTATATCCCATCTCCACATCATTATAGTACAGAATATCAGCCTGGCAATCCCCAATCTTGGGATTTTTTGTTCCGCCTCATGCCACTGCCATGCGCCTCTTGGCCAGAAGCAAAAGCTGTCCAATCAGTGTCCTCCTGCTTTTGGGGGTCAGTTTGCTATGTCCCAGAAGTTCTATCATTGGATTTGGTCCCATTCTTTCCCCTGTTATTTCACCAAGAGCTGCAAAAAACAACCGGGATGTCATTTAGATATAGCCAGGGGTTGCAACTGCCATCCCTGAGCTCTCCCTTGCTACCCCTAAAAAAAATTAAAAATTGAAAAAGAATATCTTTTTTTTATGCATGCACCTGTGCTGTGGCCAGCGCCATATGGCTCTTTGCTTCTGGAGAGGCTGGCTCTCTTTTTCAGGCATCTTAATTTTTTTTCTTCTTAAAAACAGGTGTTCCACAATTCTAACACTTTCAACAGTGACCCTAGATAAGAAAGAATCGGAATACCAAATAATAAGTCTTTCTGGAATTCTATACAAACATTGCTAGGCACACTTCAGAGTCACTGAATTAGCCTGTTCTTAAATAAACAACTGAACTCAGCCTTTCATCCTTCTGAGGTCGATAAATGAGTACCAACACAGGTTGGGTGAATTTGTATGTATATTTTTTCTATATAAAGCACTTAAGCGTATTAAGCGTAAGTGCTATATAATAACACATCATTATCATTTGGCCATGGCCGTCTGCTTGCATTCACAGTAATTTGGTGATATGGGCCTATACGCACTGATCTTAACAATATATATGGCGATCCATTCTTGAATGAAATATATGTCACATTATAGGGATTTCATAACCATATTTTTCCTAGCGTTCTTAGGAACAATGCTATGTGATGCCACTTCATGTTTTGTCAAGGGGTGAAAGGTCATGTTCCATTGCTACCGCAATAACACTTCGGGGTGGGGTCAAATGACACTTGGGGTCACTTCCTGTGATGTCATCTGAGGTCAAGGATCGTGTGATGTCATTTCCGCTCGTGAAATGACGTCCCTGAACAACAACCCCCAAAAAGAGAAGATTGTGGGCAACTCCATGCTTCATGCATAAAGTCAGCTGCCAGAGCGCCTCATCTGGCACACTCATTGGAAGCCTTTGGGAAGAAGCTATGTAGTTGAGCAGGAGTGTAGTAGAACTGATGCAAGTATTTCCAATGGATTTGTTTGAATCTAGCATTGAGAGCCACTCTTCTCGTCCCTTTACAAGAATATTTCCATTCCTCACTAGTTAACGTGTGTCCCAGAGAGAATTCCCATTTTTCTCTGGTGGAGGTCTTCCCTTCCCTGCAGTGGAGGCACATGGCATACATGGCTGAGACCACTCTGTGATTGTACCCCCCTTGAAGTACTTTGTCCAGTATAGGGGCCACCTTTGCTTCGGGGAATGTTGGATATATTTGCTGTTGGAATATTCTCAGTCTTTAGTACAAGAACACCTCTAAAGCTGTTAGTTCACCTTTGGCTTTCAACTCTTCAGTTGTGATCAACTGCCCTCTAGGGAATAGATCACGGTAACAGCCCACCTTAAGTCGTTTCATAAGTTTGACAAAGCATAATTCACGTGTGAGGGGATCCCAGGTGTGTATATAACTGGTAGTGTCGGTTAGTAAAGGACATCTCCTCTAGACTTATGTTCGATGCAGGTCCTTGCCCCACATGTCATTTCCACCATATTGCCCGCACTTGTTGCCCTGTCAGTTGCCGGAAGGATGATCGATCACAAAAGAGATGGTGCTGCTATCGCACGCTCTACCTACACGTGCCTCCTATCCTCCAGGTCTCCGTACCAATATAGGATAAACCCAGCTTGGGCCGCGTTGTAATGCGTTTCAAACTCAGGCAGTGCTAAAACCGTATTGGATCTACTAGTTTTTCCCCACAATATTTTAGCGTGCTTCCCTGCCCAAATAAACTTGCGCTATCGTGTTTCTTATGTCACAAAAGTACTCTCTTGGCTCTATGATCGGGACATTAATAAATACATATGGAAACTGGGTAGTAACACCATTTTAATAAGGGAGAATCTACAGTAGAGGTTTAGGGACAGGTTCTTCCATCTGGATAGCATCTCTAGCTCGATCCAGTACCCTCAGGTAATTGTTCTTATACAAGACAGCTACATCTCAGGCAATGTTGACCCCCAGATATCGGCTCTGGTCTGTGTGCCACTGGAACCCCCACATGTCTGAAAACTGCTGCACGCTGTTCGTCAATGGGAACAGGACCGACTTTGCAGCATTAAATATAAGCCCAGAGAAAATTCAAAACTGCAAAAATATCATTCATAATGGGGTCTAGGTTGTGTCTCAGGTGTTGATAAAGAGTACCATGTCGTCCACGTAGAGGGAAATTATCACCTTGTGCTTGTATAATTGAACCCCTCTGTGCAGATGAGCCTGCCTTATTCTCTCTGCTATTGGCTCTATTGCCAGTGCGAATAATAACAGTGATAGGGGAAATCCCTGCTGGATGCACCTCCCCAACTGTATATTTGGTGTAAGCTGACCATTCACCTGTATTCACGCAACAGGCGATGTGTAGAGCAGTGATACCATAGCTATGAACCGTTCCCCCATCCCCATCCTTCGCAGCATTGAGAACAGGAAGTACCATTCCACAGAATCAAACCCCTTGGTGTCATCCAGCAGGGCAGCTACTACCAGGTCTTCCTGTCCCACTGCTGAGATCTACCCAAACATCCTCTGTAACCCATCGGAGGTGGATTTCCCCAACATGAAACCTGATTGATCTGCCTTTACCATTGCATGCATCAAAGGTGCTAACCAAGAGGCTAGTATTTTAGCCAAGATTTTATTGTCTAAATTAATGAGTGAAATTGGTCTATATGATTAGCATTCGTTGGGGTGCTTGTCTGTTTTAAGCAGCAGCACCACCACTGCCTCTTGAAGAGATTCCGGTAGCTTGCCCTCCTGTAGACTTTGATGGTGCATCTGCAGCAGGTAGGGAGCAAGCTTTGTGGTGTCGTATTTAATGAATTCTGCTGTGAGCCCATCTGGCCCTGGAGATTTCCTGGATGGGAGAAACCTGATAGCACCCTGCACCTTATCCAGAGACACCGGTCACCCCAGCTGCTCTCTCTCCTTGTCCATGCACCAGTGTAGAGCAACCAGATCCAAGTAATTATTATTCTCAGCTTGGGAAACCTGCGTGTGGGAAGAGTATAGCTGACTGTAGAACCGACAGAATTCATGTATGATTTCCAGGTCTGCCAATCTCTCCACTCCTTATGTGTCTGTTACAGACAGAACCCTTTCTGTGTGCCTATACAGCCTCGTGGCACTTGCCAGTAATCTGCTCAGCTTCTGTCCCCCCCAATATTGCCGTACCACTGCTTTACACGCAATTAGTTTGGCCTCCATGTGTGCTAGATCATTAAACGTTTGCAGAAGCTTTAGAATCTCTGCTTGTTCTAGTGATGTTGGCAGGATTGTCCCCAATTGCAATGCTTGTATATGGGCCTCTGTGTTGGTTAGTTTCTGTCTGATTTGTTTCAACATCCCCACTTCTCTCGATATATACTCCCCTCTCATTTAAAGCTTTCCCAGAGCACCCCTTCTGATCCCACCGACCCTTCGTTGATATCTAAAAATGTAATCATCGCACCTGTCAGGCCTTCTCGGAACAGCGCGTCTGTCAGGCCCTCAATCTTAAATACCCAGGGCCTCCTCCCTCTCTTGCGGCGCATCAGTTCTATGTTTAGCAATACAGGGTCATGGTCTGATAATGAGCGTGCCAGGATGACTAAATCTGTGACTGTCCCCAATAGTGCATGGGAGACCAGGAAGAAATCCAGACGCAATGCTGACACCTTCTGATTCCTAAGTATCCACTCATCCTCAACCTCCCATTTTTGACACGTGTCTTGCAATTTGCCTGTTCCCCTGGTTGCCAGGCGGTGGGAACATTCTGTACGATCCTGGGTTGGATTAATTACTGTGTTGAAGTTCCATGAACAGATGGTGTCCCCAGGTGGGAGTTCCCCCAAGTGGTTTTCTATCCACTCGAGCGTTGTCACAGTGTCCTGATTTGGGCCATAACAATGGACCAGTAATAGAGTCAGCCTTGCATCAGGCCCTGTACTATCAGGTCCCTGCCCTCCCAGTCTTTAATTGTGGTAACCATGTGAAACCCAATGGAGCTGTGAATGAGAATGCCCACCCTTTTTTTCGCATACAAGGAATATGATGAGAAATAACAGTGGTATCCGTGGTTCCTACCAAATTTCGACTCTGCCTCTGACGTTAAATGCGTCTCCTGGAGAAACGCTATTCCAACCCTATGCTGCTGCATATATAGTAAGACCTTTCAGCATTTGCATGGACAATGTAGCCCTCTTACATTCCATGTGATATTTCTAAGTGACCCTGTCATTATCCAACCTTAGAAGCCTTCCCATCGAGTTTGTTAATCTGATGAATGCAGTCCCATGTGATACCCCTCTGTATGTCCCATATAGGTCACCCTTGCCCTTTCTTATTCTCAGTGTTCCTCCACCTCCCTATTTACATCCCTCCTGCTTCCCCACCCTCACTGACAAACCCAACCTGTCAGTAATCTGATCACCCATCCCCACCCCCAGCTGACAACCCCAACTAATCAGCATCACCCTTTCTCCCATCAACAAACAGGCGCTACTGCTTGAGGCGAGGCTAGATGCTCAGCCTTCCTTAGTACCTCAGCTACCTAAACACTCATATCTCGGCCATTATCACAGCCCTGTCCTCTACATGCGCCAGCAGGTCAAGAGTAGGGACAGGTTATACTGGATGCAGTGTCACTCATTGTTCCCCCCGTGCCTGAGGTTCCGTGGTAGTTTTTCAAGGAACATGTTGACTTCTTCTGGGGCGTGGAAAAATAATGTGCACTCTCCATGTTCTATTCTTAGTTTGGCTGGGAACATGCCTCTCTCACGCAGTCTTTTTGTCACGTCCATGTAGGTTCTTCGAGATTCTTGTACCTTATCAGAGAAGTTGGGAAGAGTTTCCCTGACTTTGCGAAGAGCTAGATCTCTATCCCGGTAATTCAATATTCGGGCTATGATTGGGCGTGGAGGGTCCACGGTTATTCATTTCTTCCCACTTGGAATCTGGTGTGCTCTTTCCACTATTAATACCACAGAGAATTCTTCCCCTCCCTATGTTTCTCTCAGGATCACTTTGACTAATGGTTCCATGAATCTTTGCTCCACGTTTTCAGGTACTCCTATTATTGGCAGATTGTCCTTCCTGGATCTAGATTCGAGATCCTCCTGTTTTTCGGCAAGTTCATTAATTGTCCGTTTCACTTGTGTCATTTCTCTGGATGTCGATGCTGATTCATCCTCTACCATAGAGATTTTCCCTTCCGCTTCATCCAATCTCTGTCCATGCTTGTCAAGACGGACCTGCATGTGGTCCACCTTGAATGTTCGAGTGTCCATCTTCCCATCAAGAGATTGTATACTGTTTTGCAACTGATTGAACTTCTTGATGTCACAGAATGCAACTGAAGTATTGTGGGTCATAGGTTGAGTACTACTGTAAGGTAAATCTTCCACAGTCTTATGATTTTTCACTTGGGATGGGGTGTCAAATTGAGGATTTCATTGTTGTTTCCCCCTTTGCTCGCTTTCAACATCTTGCCGGACATTTGGGATCTGCCCGTTTCCCCTGTGCAGTCCCCTTTGGTTCAGCTTCTGGGACAGTTTCCCAATATAGATGCAGTTTTCCAGTCCGATGTCTCCTGTTACAGATCTGACCCCCTGTTGAAGCCTCAGTGTGCCAGAGTTCCTGGTTTCAACTGCTCGGTCTGTGAACCTCTTTCTAGCCGTTTTTTAGTGAGTATCACCGCCTGGTGTGCCCTTCTCTACTTCCCATCCCCGATCACTATGAAGTTGTATTGGTACTTTGGGTCACAGAGAAGTGACCAGCTCACTGTCACACGTGGGGTGTGTCAATACAGCTCTGATGTATCACCTTTGGGGAGGGGATTAGTGCTCATGATCTGTGTCTCATCCTCAAGTCCCTCTTTGAATTGGCAGGTTCTGCATTTGTAATGCGCAACAGGGGTCAGTGGCCCTCCATTTCGCTTCTTGATTGTATATTTTGCAGATTAGAGGTGCTATGCCTCGCAAGCAGGATCTGGTTTGATCCCCTTGCAGCCCGTGTCTGATCCCAGAGGTCAATACCGCACTGATGCATTGCCTTGGTGGGGAGGAGTTAGCATCCATGATCAGCATCCCCTTCTCCAATCCCTGTTTAAATCGGTGGGTTACACACTCCCAGCGCACACCAGGGTCAGTGGCCCTCCACTTTTTAATGGGTAAGAGGTGCTACGCACCCCAGTCAGTCTCTAGCGATTCCCCTTGAAGCCCGTGCTTGGTTCCAGAGGTACGGAGGGGGAAAGGCTGCAGGTCCCCCAGTGCAGCTTGTTTGCTGCACAGGATCAGTGCATGCCGGTTGTGACCTTAGGTTCGCCAGCAGGTTTGGCCATCCAGGGGCGCCCACCTTGCACATCTCCCTCACCAGATATGATAAAGCCCCTGGTCAGGCTGCACAGGTTGGCCCACTGTCTTTGCTGGATCTGTTGCTTTGATTATCCCTGCAGTGGCTCCTGGGCTTACCTGGCTCTTCAAGTGCTTCTCGCTCACTCAGGTTGGTGGCTGCTCACAGCACCCGATCCCTCCTTGGCCTCCCTCCCTCTGATTCCCACATGGGTTGGCGGCTGGTTCAGGGCCGCTCCAGATGGCAGTATCCTCCACCTCAGGGATGCGGCAAACCCCCACATGGTGGTTGCTTGGTTCTTCAGGGGTCAAGTTGTGGCTCACAACCCCGCAGCGAGTCACCAACTCACTCGTTCACCCTGTTCTTTTTGTTCCGCCACTTGCCGGCTTGTGTCCCTCTTGGGTCCACCTCCACCTTGGGAGAATCTCTCATTTCAGTGCTAAGGTCGCGGAGCAGCGGGATGGAGGTCTCTGGTTGTTCTCGTTATAGCTCCACTTCCCGGGGTCCAATGGTCACCAAATTTCGATCGATTACTGGGAGGACCTTTGCATTGATTGACACCACCTTAGAATGTGTCACTTGGCTGATAGGTCGACAAGATCTTGTCCAAATTAAAAGAGGTACAGGGAGCTCATGGGCCCATTGCCATCTTGGCTGGGCTCTCTAGCGCCATCTGTTTGAAAGTAACTTGAATGCTCCAAAATCTCCACATGCCGCTAGACCCAGTCTTGCCCAATTTGAGTCTATTGTGGATATAAATACAGTGTGTAAAATTTGGGTTTTTTTTTTTACTTCATCGTATTACAGAAGTAGAGAATTAAAATATGAATAAAATGAGCACACTTAATTAAAATACATGCATACTTCTAGCAGCACAGCAAGTGCCTGAGCTGTGGAAATGTATGCAGTGTAAATTGTACATATACATAAATAAATTGCACTACATTTTTTAATTGCTTCAAGTATTTTAATTTAATTCCTTAAATGTATCAAAAGAAAAGAACCAAAGCAGATTTGTGTAAAGAGCAATTCCAGTATGCAATATCGAAAGTGGCTCTACTAATGTATATTATGACAATGGCATTGCGCCATGTTCATTTCCACTCTGAGTGTGTCTGTTTCCATAACAGTCGAGTACAAACTCCTCTCTGATATGGAGATGTTAACCTCCTGCAGAGTGACCGATGATGCCTTTGTTCAAAAGCAAGGTATTTACAACTTTTGACATGGGTGATGTCTGTCTTAAAGTCTGAATAGTTTCAATAGCCACAGATTAAGATACCAAGGTTTGGGATGTGCACTAGATGTAAAAAAAAAAAAAATGAAAACTCGTATATGCCTGATCTGCTTCTCCTATCTTTCTACTCCATTTAAAACATCAGGTTTGAGACACGGCCTTGCAATCAAGCATTGTACACTGCACATTGTGAGCTACTTCTTCATTTGCTGTATATATCTACTGTCCCAGTGATTCATAAACACACCAGCTGGTAATAAACACCAAATTCAGCGAGCGTTATACTGCTATATATTCAATGGTGGCAATTCAGCAATGGCCTGTCACTCTCGGGATTTCCCATACACTGTCTGCCAATTATAACCAGACCATTGTTCAACTCACGCATAGAATAGGATAATTAATCATCAGAACGTGTATTTGCTGTAAAACCTGATTGTGCTATAGCAAATGATTTTTATAGTCAGCATTATCACATGTTTCTAGCAAGAGCTAGGACTGTGTTTAAGTAGTCATACTGTATACATATATGTGAAAGATGTTGTATCTACCCCTTATATAACTCTATGGGCATTGTCATAGAGGGTGATACAAGGTGTCTCAGATGTGTTTGATTAAAGTATGATAACTTAAAGCACCGTAATGTAACTTTCACTATCCTGTACATAATCCATCTTTGCAAGATCATAGACAAGCTGATGCAAAAAGACAACACGTTGATCGTCTGGCAGCTATTGCTTGATCATGAGAACAATGTGAGCATATGTGTACTGTACCATTCTCCCCAGTCTCTGAGCTACATTGTAAAGTAGAATATAGTACAGTAACTGACCTTGCTTCCTACATGGAACCACACAAAACACACTGTTAATTTTCTTTTATCAATTTAATTTCCTGTTTATTTAGGAATATGAGACGCCATAAACAGTGAAACCACATCCTAAAATGTATACAGTCCATGATAAGAAAAGAAACAACACCTAAACAGACAAATATAAGTTACAACAGTGTATGTTTCCTACCTTTAAAAAACGACCCCTACACATCCAAATATGAATTACAACAGTATGTAATGTTTCCTAATTATTAAGGCTTGTCAAAGACATGACAATAACATCCAACCATTTAGCAGGAACTCAGCTCTTAACAAGTAACATATTGCCAGAGGATACTGCAAAAAAATGAAAGTGCATTGTTGCTTCGGCTTGAAAAAAAGCAGAACTGCTGTATCTGCAATGCTCAAACTACTGTTGGGACCTCTAACTTCTTCGTCGCCAAATGAGTTACCAATATATCGACACTGGTGTTCTTCCCAAAATGTGCTGCTCGAGCCCAGGATCAAACCGACTCGCCTGCGCATGCCTTCATCAGCCCATCTGCCATCAAACCTCAACCATCTGTAATGAACCTGGTCACCTGCACGATCTGCATTGCATGATCACAGTTTTGATCTGCACCCTTCTTCAGTTCAACCTGGCTTCAACATCTGCTTCCCGCTGGACTACCATGACTGCCACATTTCTAACTGCTTTGAACCATTGCACAGCACTGAGAAGACTGGTTCGAACATCCAAGACACTGCCATGTTTTGTTTTACTGATAACGGCCCTCGCTGGTCTATTTGGGGCCCCACACACCAACTAGGTCACATTCATTTCTGTTTGCAACTCAATAACAAATCATTTTGAACAGTGTAGTTTTCATTTTCTCCTCCCGCCTCATTACCCAGAGTGCTGCATCTTGCTATCTTGCATACTCTGTGTTCTTTCTACAGAGGTGGGTTTGATGGTGTGTTCTGTTTGGTTGTGATTGCATATGGTGTGTATATTCACTGAAAACAAAAGTTGTATGGGTGCAGTTAACTTGTGCAGATTTAATTGAACACGACCCTTCAAATTCAGCTGATGTGGAAGTGATGACCAGCTTAACTCTGTACATTTCAGTTGATGTTCCTCATAATAACATAGCACTTGCAAATTGCTAGCTGCATTACCACTGTTTGTTGCCTCTATTATTTATTTATTGTTATTTATCTGATTCTCCTCTGCTTCGCACTTTCCACCTCTCCCTCCTTCCATGCACTTTTCCCTCCCCCTCTCCCATGCACTTGCGCGTTCTCAATGTCACTGGGCCTAGTAAGATCGCTGTTTTGATCTCCCCTGTTCCCCTCCCTTGCCTTGTCGCGCTCTGAAACACTTGTGTACGAGCAAGATAGAAATAAAATATCATATTATATCATAATGCCATGTCCTCTATAATCCCATTTTTATATCATTGTGAATCCATTCTCTTACAATATGTATGTGCTCATCAGCTTTGCAACAAGAATGTGCCAAGTTAAGTTGGTCATGGCTTCCCACTTTGGCCGAATTTCAAAGGTTTTGGTGTGTCAAATCTGCACAACTTAACACAGGTTTTCTTTTGTGAATTTCAAGGGTTTTATTATACAATTTTTCTTACGGGCTAGTAGCCTCGGCCTTTGGCCATGGCCAATGGCCGCGGCCTTTAGTCGTGTACACTGTACATGTTTCTCTAATATGTTTCTTTTGGACCCACTACGTGATCACGCCCTTTGTCCGTGGCCTCTCTTCATGACTTTCAGGCCCACTAACCACTTCTGCCCTGGACAGTGAGCATGGCCTTCAGTTTGAGCCCAATGTATCTTTTAAAACACTACCTTTCTTTTCCGCTCACTAGCCATGACCGTCACCCAAGACCATTGGCCCCGGCCTTCGGCCGTGGTCCCTTTACATGCTGCCCAAAAAGCTTTATTCCAGTCCCACTAACCAAGGCCTTTTCACTGTGGTCCCTTGACATGTTGCCTTAATAGGTTTTGTTGGGGACCACTAACCATGGCCTTTGGCCATGGCTAGTGGCCACGCCCTTCGGCCGTTTCTTCTTTCCATATTGCACCGTTTAGTTTCTTAAAGTAACCCAGTGGCCATAGTCTCCAGCCACATACATAGCCCCCACCTGAGAGTAGCTGTAAGCTTCCACTTTTTTAATTGATCTAATTTTTGTGAGTCTCTCGTAAAAAAAAAAAATGTCTGTTTGTTTTATTTATTTCTATAGTGCGCCGAACC
The DNA here is from genome assembly GCF_040938575.1 of Ambystoma mexicanum. Taxonomy (NCBI): domain Eukaryota; kingdom Metazoa; phylum Chordata; class Amphibia; order Caudata; family Ambystomatidae; genus Ambystoma; species Ambystoma mexicanum. Next base: position 350,679,455 of record NC_090930.1, on the reverse strand, counting down.
CAGAGGTATCTGGGCGCATTAGAGCAAATACAAGATTTGCATAGTAGGCATGATCATAAATTACAGAGAAATAAAGTGAAGGAGTAATTGGATAAGCAATACGATACAGACATAGATATGATATGATACAGACATGATACAGACGAGGAAGTACAATAACACAGTGATTGGATCAAATTGGATACAGCTGAAGAACAGATATGATACAGACATGATATCCTCCTTTGTAGTAAGAGCTACTAATCTGTACAGTAAGTGTCCTAAGGGGGTGGTAAGGTTCTATTCTCACTTTAGTTCTGCTTGGTTAGCCAAGTAATAGATCTTTTTATGAAGTTAGGGAAGGACTGGGAGCTTCAGGGAGAGTGGGAGTGTGTTCCATAGCTGGGACGCCATGACTGGGAAACTGCTCCCTCCAGACCTTTTTAGTTTGTAACTGGGGACTACCAGGGAAGATTTATTTGTCAACCTAGTGGTCCGAACTGAGGATATGGTGAAGAATTTCTCAATTAGGGATAGTGAAGCTGCATGGTTTTGGGATTTGTACGTTATGGACATAGTTTTAAGCTGGATCTTTTCCTTGATGGACAGCCATTTGACCTGTCTTCTTGTTTCTGAAATATGTGCTCTCCTAGGGATGCTTAGGGCAGTCCTTAGAGCAGTATATTGCAAGATTTGTAGTTTGTTGGAAACATAATTAATAGCTCCCAAATAGAGTCTGTTACAATAATCCAGTTTAGACAAGATGAGGGCTCTAGCTAAGGTGAGACAACTTTCCATGGAGAGTAGAGGTTTGCAGGCCCTTATCAATTTATCAGTGTAGGCTGTGACCACAATGAGCTGAACCCCTGATTGACTTGATTGACAAATCTTAACTTAGAGCTTAGAGAGTGCTTTCTGTTCTGTGTTGTCTGATTTAGGGACAGAATACATCACTCTGAGCCAGTGCGAGAAGCATGTACCAGTACCCACATCCCTAAAGCTGTGCCACTAATTGGACACATTAGGTTAGACAGGCACTTACACTTTTGCCACAATGGAGACGGGGGTAATATGTACCTATATTCATTCATGTCTATACCTTACAGGGTGGAGCCGTAGTGGGAGCTCAATAATTCCCTGTGCAGGAACCAATTTCTAGAAGCTGTTTAACGGAACCTACAGCTGATTCTGCCACATTAAAAAATACTTTTTTCTTTTTCCCTAAGCTACGGTCAGTTATTCTTGTCTGCAGTAACATTTGTGTTAGCTCAATAAACCTAAACATACAGGGATGAATAACATCCAGCAAACTTTTTCTGAATATTGAGTAGTCATGTGGCATCCATTTCTGCACGGTCTTTGGTATTAATGTGGCCAGTGGGATTGAGGAGCCATTTCAGTTCTCCATATATGTCCTTCTGATAACTATGGCCCTCACTGTTGGTGTTTATTCTGCCTATGACCCGATTCCACTGTACTTTAGGACACCAATTCATGATGGTTGCACTTTATCTGTTTGACGCCCACAGCCTACTTTAGAGATATTTACTCTAGGTAGCAGTAACAGCATTGCAGGCTGTTGTTCATGTTTACATATTGATTTTTAATTGTATATTTGGTTTTTAACCTATCGTACCATGATGTCATCTAAGTATAGGGGACTCATGAGTTTATGTCTCCCGCTTTCTTTTAGAATGTAAATTTTGTATCTCCTGAAGAAGACGTCACTATAATAGAGTATTACGGCGAAACCGGTAGAGAGAAACTTGAGATGAGGTTGTGGTTGAATATTCTTGTGATCCATCTCAACTGTCTGGCCACCCTTATTACCTACTGTGGCCAAGCATATTGACTTCACATTCTTTCTATAAATAATCCAATTGATGAATTATATGCGATGGTCTTTTATAGATTTGATATATTTTGTATCCCCTGGAGTTTTGTATGAATAGTTGAATGTATGAATAATTGGATGGTTGATGTTTGTATGTGGACGAATGGCTGTACGATTGAATAGGATGTATTTTATTATATAGATGTGTTCCTGCTATGTAAATTGTTGCCTTAAGTGCAGAGTAAAATCATGATTTGAGTCATATATTTAAATTGTATCAGGTTTAATAAAATCCCTTGATACCAACTTTCAAATTGTATCCTCTGGATGTCTTTCCGTGATCAATCAAACGTGGCTGCAGTGTTGACTTGTTCATGTAGATTCAAAGTAGAATCAAGGTAGAACACTAGAGTGCTTACCTCTTTAGCTACTGGGATATTGTTCCCATTGATACCGAAGGAGACATAATCTGTGTTAAATTTATTTAGATTAGCTGGGAAGCCTAGAATCAGGAGCTCAGTTTTATCATCATTCAGACAGAGGCCATGGGTGGCCATCCATGCCTGAATGATTAGATACATTTTGTTCACTAGCAGTACATCAGTATCATTAATGCCCGTCAGTATAACCCTGATAATAGTAATATACTACAAATAACCGTGGATATCTGTAAAATAACCATGATTATTCATAAAATAATCCTGGTTATTTGCGTGATGCACGTTTATTCACAATCCTGTTTCATACTATACCCACGGTTATGCATAAATAATCAAGCTCTGAACTTGGCCCCAGCTACCCCCAACTCCCCATTTCACATGATGTCCTCTTTCCCCCTCCCCGCCTTTTTGTTGCCAGCAAATCCGTAGTATTCCAGGAGAGCAAAATAAAAGAACTGCAGGTTTTTCATTTCTGAAAAGCCTCTGTGCTGCAAAGCACCAAAGGAGGTATAGTTATAGTTTTGGGAGAGGGGGCACACTCTTCTCCGTCAAATCTGTTAAAAACTACTGGATTGGAATAACCCCAGTCCCCTCCTGTAAATCAAGTCAACACTTTGAGCCCAAGTCGTTTCATACCTGGTCCAATTACATCCAGCGGTTTGGCTTTTGCTTTCTTAATAACATTTTTCTGTTGTAACTAATGTTTCCCCAAATTTCCCATCTGGGGCGTGGGAGAGGGGATTGGGCAAACATTTGGTTTGAAAAATACCAGCTAAATCTGTCATGCAAGTGAAAAGCTATTAGCAATCCAATTTTACGGTTTTCTATGAAACTTGATAATCAACTTAACTACAGTGTGGTGCCTGCCGCACTATAATAGATCCTTCTATTATCGATGGTACTGTCTCATCCTTCAAGGGGTGGGGGGGTTGTTCTTATATAGAGGCCCTCCCTTTAAGCAGGAGAGTGATACTGAACACTCCTCTTCAAGTGGGAGTGTTTATTCTGATAGAGAGTTTCCCCAATCATGTGGGGGTGTGAATTTTGCCAAAGAGCCTTCTCATCAAAGGGCCTGGGGGGAGGATGGGTATTCAGCTACTGAATCTCCCCTTCAAAGTGGAGAGTTTATTCTGGTACAGATTCTCCATTAGCGAGCAAGAGAGTGTATATTTTCCCACATAAATAGGGAGAGATTATTCTATTGTAGAGTTTCCCTTTCAAACTGGAAGCTGAACAATATTTCAAAAACAGACTTCCTATTTATGGCTGGACCTTTACAACTACATGGGACTCATTAAGAGTTTGGAGGAAGCCATACCCTTAATAAGGGCATGGCTGCCTCCAAACTCGGGTCCTTGCTCCCTGAATGGGGAAATACCAGGCCATTCCGACTTCGGAGAACCCGGTATTTCCCCATTCAGGGAACCCGGACCATCCCCATTCCCATTGGAGCCCCCATAGGGCTCAATGGGAATGGGTAGCATGCTAACAATAGGCCCGTTAATGACAGGCCCGTTGTTCTGGTCTGACCAGACCTCAAGAGCGGGTCCCGCAAGGGAACTTCGTAATGAGGCCCAATCCCTAGAAGTGTAGCAACACTGTTTAAAAAATGCCAGATGCTGGAGGATTTAAGGTGGGTGGGCACAACTCTTGTCATGGGGAGGAAAACATTTCCCAGGGGTAGTTTCCATTTCAGAATACAATTTCCCATGGAGAATGTTCTTTAGTATCTAGGGGAAGACTTTGTTATGGGGAGGATTTCTTTGCTGACACTGGCTGCTAAAAGATCTCTGCCAATAAACACTTTTGTTTCTTTCATTTACTTCCATTCTTCGCCTGATACAACAATATGCACGTATAAAAAAAGAAAAATACAACAAACTTACTTCATAGTAGAATTAATTGTGTTCCATCTGTCCGAGATACCAAAAAACAGAATAATATCAGATGGGGTAGAAAACAATTGTAATCAAAATCGGCATAGTTTAAGAATGGGCATGCGTCCTCTGATTAGTACTTGTATTCATAATAATATTCAAAGGAAAACGGATATTGTAAATAGCAAACAAATGTGCATTAGAAAACAAACAGGAATGTATTTATATATATATATATACACTACAAAAAAAATCTTTGTTGAGGGGACATTATGGTTAAGTTGCCCTAACAAAAACCTGTACACTTCACTAAAAAAAAACGTTCCTTCTCCCCCCTTTATGCTTCAAATTAAAACCGAAAAACCCCTGAAATTCACCAGTTATGGTAAAGTAAGCCCCTAACCCTGCCACCACCCCTGTGCACTGCTAACACTAACACCCAGACCATGAAAGATGTCATCTCAAATGTGAATGCGGACATCAATGACAACATCACTTGTTTAGCCCCTTTATTTTCCTTCCCTGCCATACATATATATGTGCATTCAGTAAAAAAAAATCACCTAGGAATGTTATACTTCACAGTGCAACCAAACACCACTGCACATTCCCCCATTATAGTAAGCTAAGCAACTATAACTCGCACCATCTAAGTGCATTGCTAAGACTATCACCCAGGACATCAAAGATGACATTAAGTATTCTGAACATCGCGCCTGTTCCTAACTGTCCATCTCACTTGTGTCGCACTTTGAAGTAGTTTGAGAACCTGAACACTGTCCCTAGGTCACTTGTGAGCATGCACACATTTGATTCTTTGCATTTGCTGTCCAGGGGACTTTCATTACTGGGGTGGATGTGTTGAGGACGTCATCATGTGACCGCACCTACGCTGAGCGTGGAGACTAATTTCCACGGTTGGTGTGCTTCCGCAACAATACAAATGAACTTGTAGACACAAGGCAAAGTATTGTAGAGTGTAAAAATGTAATTTCACACATCCCAAACAATAGGCCACCTAGGACTTGCTGTGTAAAAACTGCGTACCGTTTTGTAGGGATGAAGACGGTCATGAGGTACACCCCTGCATACCTACAAAAGGCCACACCAACGAGCAAATCTTGATTGTCCTTCTAGCTACAGCAGATTGAGGTGTTTTGTCTTTACTGCTGTAGTGACCAAAAGGAAACTAATCGGTATGGCTTCCATGGCTGCTGTTGGGTCATTAGCCTCTGCACTACCCCCAAACCCGCCACCACCACCACCTCACCAAGGGCCTGTAGAGAGATATATGGGTGAGGATGTAGAGATCGAGGAAGAAGAGGAGGAAGAGAATGAAGTGGAGGAACTCCACACTAGGAGCACTCGGCGGGAGTCGTGGGTGTGGCGGTTGTTTTCCGTTTATGGGAAAGTACCAATGCGAGGTGGTGTTGAGTCACGGGAGATTTGGAGCGTACAGTTTTGGTACGACAACCATGAAGCGACACCTCACTTGGTTCCATACTCCGGACATTCGCAAGGTGGTGCCATGTGAAGAGCGTAGTCGTTTGAGTTCCTCCGCAGCATCCTCGGTATCCGATCCTCCCACCACAAGAGACACTCCTGTGGGGGAGTGCCTCCCTCCAGCTGCCTCACAAGCCATTCGCAATGCTGTTGACCCTTACCTTTCAAAGGTGACAGTAGTGTGCACGTGTTGTGACGCAGTACTCTGCAGGGGGGAGAGTTTTCAAAGTGCTTTTGCGGCTGCAGTCACTGAGCACAAGAAAATCTGCTCCTTACCTAAATAAAGCTCACCCTAAATCTTTCTCTGTTCAGTTGCCCTTTTTTATCCCTGTGGCTGGTGTCCCTTCCTTACCCTCCTTTCACCTCTTCTCCTAGTGTGCTGTGTGCTGTTAAGCAATGAACGTAAAAACAACAAAAATTACACAAAAGGCTCTTTTCAGAGCCGCATTTCTCAGTATAACAATAGAACTATGAAGTGACGGCCGTAGACCCCTGCAGAGTTCTGAAAAATGTCACGGACAGTCATAGGGGAAAAAAGAGAGGGTGCAAGCGGAGAAAATGCAATAAAGTGTACGTTGGGAGTAAGTGGCGGCTCCGAAAAGAGCCTTTCGGTGGTGTGTTATATAGGTCAAAAACAGTGGATTGGGAAAAACAGATTGTCAGATAGGTTGGTGTGATTGCAAAAGAGGTTGTAATGCATTTTGTACATTGCAAAGAAAAATCTGATTGCCAGCGTAAGTGAGGTGGACATCTCTGCGGAAAATGAAAGTGCTGCGAAACAAAATGTTTTCATTGTGGAAAGAGGACATGCCAACATCTCTTAAAAATGCACACACAGCCTTATTCACATTGTATCTCGCTTTCTCCATTTGTGGACCAAACGCAGAAGAACGCAGCCATATTTGTCTTTGGGCAATACGGGAAAAAAGTATTTGACAATTTGGAAACATGTCCATGAGCTTTGCGAGTCCTTCCTTCATTGCAAATTGCAAAGAAATTCCAGATACCTGGCCTAAACTGTTTCCTCCACAATGAATGATCAGTATATCTGCAGGACGCTCTGTCAGTAAAGTAACATAAAGAGGTACCAAGTCCAGCCATCTCATGTCATGCACGCCATGCCAGTGGACTTCCGCATGTGGAAATCCGAGATTTGTAGATAAACAGCAGCTTTCTGCATGCACCTTCAACCAATGTATCCATGAGTCTCCCAAAATCCAGATAATCTGTTTTCGAGCATGGAAAGCCATGGCTGTGTGGTCTCCTGTGAGGGAGAAGATGGTCTTACTAAAGTACGTCGGTCAGAAAACAGCTACTGAACTTTATGGACCAATCCCTAGCTCCGCTCATTCTCATTTACATGCGGCTCCACCCTTGAATCCCCGGTGGTGATATGTTCTGGCTGCTAACTAACACCATGTTCGCGGACATGTACAGGATCAGAGCGTGACGACGGTACATTAAAGTACTATTCCCCTTTTTCCCCTTTAAGGTAGGCTCTGAAAAGAGCCGTTTTCTTTTTTTCTTGGTCAGATATCGTACAGACATCTGGTATTTTATGTATTTTTTTGTATTTTTTGTCCTTGCTTTACTCTTGCAAACATTACAGAACCTTCTATAAAGCAAGCCTTACGTTCCAAAAGAACATCGCATTTCCCAAACAAGATTGCGCAACACTATCTCCTTCAAAGTAATGTGCATTGCTTGGAGCAATGTTATCATGGCTACAAAAAACATACCAACTCGTAGCATGAATGCACGCATGCCGCGATTGATGATACACCTCCCGATGCTTTGATCTGGACAGAAAACAGAAGTGTTGTTCCATTGTACTCTCTGGAGTAAAGCAGAAAAAATTACTTTCGTCGTTGGGAAGATGGTCATGAGTGCTTCAACCAACTGTGCCAAATCTGCCAACAAAGTACGTGAAGTCTGGTATCCCAAATGGCAAGCACCGTAGTGCGAAATTACCACATGAGGAGTGGTCATCCTACGCATGTCTCTACAAACTTGCAGAATTGCTGCAGCATTGGCATCAGTGTCAGCGCTCCACACCACCTCCACTCCTCACACATCAAAATGGTGTGCCACATGCCTACTCTCGGCATAGTGTTGTAAGCCTTGCACAAAGATGTCTCCAAGCATCAAAACCCTGACCCTCTCCACCTCTGCCGTCTTCAGTGTGTGCACCGTCTTTCCACACAAAAGAGCAATGTGAACATCTGATTGGCTGATGCATACAGTCGCCTTTCCATGCAGGATTTGCTGTAGAAACCAGTATGTGACACGCCCTACCGGCGGACAAGCGTTGCCTTACTCAGTCCTTCCACCCTTTCTACAGCGTACCAAAGCGAGTCCCTCATTGGACACAACTAAGCGGTCGCACAATTATCCACCAATCACATAGAACATAGCTAATTTTAACTCCGTCATCAACATTGCGCACTTCAAAATTACTGTCAATGATTCTGAATGGAAGTCGAATACCATTGCAAAGCACCTACTTCACAAGCTACTGTGCAAGGATTGCACATTTCTACGTACAGCTCCATACATGTCCAGATGCATCAGTATAGAGTACAGGTATGTATATTTTAATCAGAGATCATGTGGAAGCCTTATGATTTAAATTAGACAAAATAATGCCGCTAAATGTCCATAGGGAATACATAACAACGCTCCCCCTTTAAAGTGCAAGATTGCCGATTTGTCATTTAAAAATTGCACGACTGCTTACTGTCTTCCGCATAACCTGTACATACATTGCAAGCATGCCTATTTAGGGCAGACCTCAATTTTGTATGTGAAAATGTTGGAGTTCTGTACTGTGTACGGCCTACAGTAATGTTACTTGCAATGTGATCATATGAGAATAGTAAGCGCTCCCGATTGTAGTGCTGACATTTCCTTCTGAGGGTCTCCCGATTTTTCGACATCATGCTTTTCACTAACAAGTACAAAATGTTTCCCCATCTAGTACTTTGCCTTATCGCTTACAAACCTCTCTCCTATACATAGTACACTTTGTAAAGAACAAGGCATTTCCATACCCTTAAAAAAAGTGAAGTGAAATGTGCACGTGCACTGAGTTGAAATATGAAAGTTCAATCCTCTGACAAAAGAAGTAATGTCTGCAGTATCATCACTGCTGCAAACACACAAAGTAATTGATTTAGTTTTTTTAATTCGCGGTGAAGCCTACTCTCCTGAGAATAAACAGCATTTACACTGCAGACGACATATCCGAAGAAACCTGGTCATCTTGCACAAAAAAGAAAGTACAGTACAACCTTTATATTGTAACTACTCCTTAAAGAGGCTGCATGGGTTATTTGTTTATTTTGGGCACCAAAGCAAGCATTGATTCTACCTACAAATATCCATTTATTGAACAAAGAATAACAGGCAGAATGTCTGACAAATCCCTGTGTGTTTGGTACTGAAATAACATAGGTAATCCTTAGAAGGTTAGATTGTGAAAAGAAGTTGCTGTAGCAAGTTTTTGGCATTTTGGTTATTAATAATGGTTCTCGTCACAAGTAGGCCATTTTGTACTCTCATCTGAAGCACATTGTAGTAGTATACAAACAGTAAAGTAGCCTTACCAAATGATTGTTAGAGTTCACTGTACGTTGACACACCATGACAAAGAGCTTCCCCATCAGACTTATGCACACATGCACACTGCACACATACATTGGACAACAGGCCAAAGTCTATTGTTTTTCTCAACAGACACCAAAGAATGCCTACCAAAAAGCAACTCTGTAGAAAGGAACACAGAATTAGAGCAAAGAAAAATAAAGGTGCCCAATGTAAGCATCCACCTGTTGTAGAGTTTGTAGAGAATCTTGGTACAAACCAGCTAATTCAGTTGGGTAACATAATAAAGGAAGTCTCAACTACCAAAACTGTACCTCCTCCATCACAAAGTGTCACAAAACACAGAAATGTTGTCAAAGAAACGGCTGCCAGTATAGCTAACAATGTTCCTAATAATCCTGATAGTGTAAGAAGAACCCATAGTAAAAAAAAGTATTTTAGCAAAAATGTTTCATCACAGAGTCCTTCAGAATCTACTAAGAAGAGGACCAAAATCATCCTCACCCCTTAAAACGTACCGTAGAAAGTTAATTCTAGAAGCACTCATGGACAGTGCAATCCTTCTCAAAAGGAAGTTGTTTTTATTAGTGTTAAATAGGATGAAAGCACTAACAAAACTAAGTACCAAACTACAAAAGAAACTCAGCAATAAACAGAATGTGAACAAAAATAATTTCTTGCATGTTTGTGGTGGTGAATGGAGTCACACAACAACCACAGCGCCATATTTTAATGAAGAAACACACAAACAAAATCAAACAAACACAATTGCCATCCATAGCAGTGGACGAGGATATGAGAAAATCAATACTACCATCATGGAACAAGGAACACTGCTTACAAAACTATCTCCTGAAAACTCGGAATTACCTTTCGATTCAGCAGAACCACACCGTCCAGTATACAAATGGCTGTGCACATTAATGTGTACCATTCCAAACAAAGCTTTCAAATCTTTACGTCAGTTCCTAAATCAATATGTAAAAGGTAAAGACAAAAGTAAAATGAAAGCGCTGCAAAATATGCATATTTGTGCAGTGCGGAAAGACACAGGACTAAAAAGATATTCATTAGCCTGCATTTCTGGGCCTATTTGAAAAAGTACCTTCCATGATATCAAAAGAATATCAGTACATCATTCCAATGTAAGAAATTTAGTGTATAAAATATACAATGCAAAAAGTCCAGCTTCAGAATTAGGCAATTTAAATACCACTCTTCTGCATGGTACACCCAAATACTTACAAGAAGAAATGGACCGTATTGAGAAAAAGTATTTTGGAAGTGAGAGCCACGTAGAAAATGCAACAGTTTTAGAACATAGTAGCGACAATTCTGCACATAGCAACCTCCTATTACACACATACATAAAAGAAATAGTAAAATTTAAAAGGTCATCGGCTGAAGTACCAAACCATGTGTGTGTGTTGCTGCAGAACGTTTTACAAAAGGAACACAAAAAATGTGGACATAGCATACAAAATAGAAAACAATGAAGACTCTAAATGTTTTGAATTAGCTTTGTACCTTTTAGCTGAAAACAAATATGAAATAACTAAACACCTAATATGTTGCAGTTACTGTACTGCAAAATTAGACAACAACCACACTCCTTCACGTGCTATTACAAATAATTTGGAACTGTTTCCATTACCAAAAATCCTGCAACAGCTCAATTTGTATGAGAGCATAATAATTCAAACAGTTCACCCATTTCAAGCAATTATACACCTTCATCCAAAAACAGCTAAATTACCTTCCTCTGAATTGGTGAAAGGAATTTGTGGCAAAGTAGTTTACTTGCCATTAGATCTAACGGAAAGTGTACACACTCTAGGAGTGGAATGCTCAATAGAGCATTCTTTAATAGTCTTGGTAAATGGAGTATCAACAAAGTAGAAAAAAAATTGGCAACAATTAGTGGATTTACAGAAACTTAGACAAGCATTGCAATATCTAAAAGACAATAATGAGTACTACAAGGAAATACATTTTGATGAAAGCTTAAGGCAAACAACTGAAATAATTCAAGAGCCATCAGAAACTGGACAATTCAAACTTCTGGATCCAGCTACAGTATCCACTCTTTTGGACCATTACACAATTCATCCATTGCATTCCAATGAAAGCATAGATGATGCACTAGAAACCTACCACATGCGACAAACCAAAGGGTCACCAATGAGTATTTGGGAAAAAAGTATAGAAGCACGTGCTTTTCCACTGCTATTTCCTACTGGCAAAGGTGGAAGATACAATGATAGCCTTACTCAGATTGGGGCATCAGAATACGGCTCATTACGAATGTATTCGCAAGATCCCAGATTTAGACAAAATGTGGAATACATATTCCACCTACTCTATGAAAGTGAATTAGCAAAACACTATGTTATGGAGTTGCACACATTCTTAAATCTGGAACGCACTTTCAAAATATGTCAGCTACCCAGTTAATACAAAAAGTACAAGAAAAAGATGAGGTTTTACAATCAAGTATAACAAATTTTTTTGCAAACATGCGTGGTACAAAGGAATACTGGTTCAGATGGCACGGAGACGTGCATTGCATGATCAGAAACCTTGGGCCACCAACTTGGTTTGTTACGCTAAATTGTGGAGAATATGCATGGGAAGATTTACATGAGTTCCTACGCATAGCAAACAGCAACAAAAACAACATAGATATATTAACACCTGGAGAAATTTGCTCTCTAGATCCAGTTAATGTCTCAAAATATTTCCATCATCATTTCATTGCAATGCTACACTTTATTTGCAATAAAACTGTTCCTCCCCTTGGAGAAGTGCAACACTTCTTTTGGAGAAAAGAATATCAAGCGAGAGGAGCACCACATATTCACATGCTGTTATGGATCAAAGGTGCACCGAAATTTGGGCACAACAGTGATAGCACTGTTTTGCAGTTTATCCAAAAATATGTCACACGTGAAATCCCTTCACAACAGACACATAGTGAGCTGCATTGGCAGATTTTACAATTTCAAAGACACAAATGTGCCAAATATTGTTGCCGCAAATACAAAAACAAAGATAAATACTACACCCAATGCCGCGTTGGTTTCCCTAGACCAGTTACAGAAACAGGTGAAGTAAACAACTTCAATTCTTCAGTTCAACATAGTGTTAAAGGTAAATCACCTAAAAACACGTATTGCATAAAAAGAAGGGAAGAATCAAAATATATCAATGATTACAATGCATTCATTGCCCTATTATGGAATGCAAACATAGATGTGCAGTACATTGCAGACAATTCAAATGCTGTTGCACGATATGTTACAGCCTACTTAACAAAAGCAGAAAAAATAGAGCTTCAAGACCTTCGGGATGACTTAGCATCAGCCAAAACATTATCACAGAAATTCTACAGCCTAGGCATAGAAATGCTCTCTCGTAGAGAATGTGGGGCCTATGAAGCAGCAGATAATTTAACCGGCACTTGTTTGTATGGAAAATCAGACAACATAGTATGGCTCAGTCTTGGTCCTGCAAAATCTAGAAAAAGAGTGCTAAAATCATGTGAGGACATAGAAACAATTGCCAGAAATGATCCCAACAGCCAAGACATTCTGAAAAACAATCTACTGGACACATACTATCCGAACAGGAGTACCACTCTGGAAAGCATGTGTCTATACCACATAGCTCAAAACTTTGCATACAAAAATAATGTAAAACCCGATTAAAGCAAACGTAGATATAGAGTGACCGATTGTGAAGGGAGCTTAGTGAAACTTAACAAACGAAGCTCAATTAATCATGTGAAATTGTCATTAAAAACTCCTCAACAGAAAGAACTATTTTACATGTCACTGTTACAACTTTTCAAACCATGAAGAAAAGAGGAAGACATACTAGATAATTATGAGTGCAATGAAGATGCTTTCAAAGCAAATGAAAGCACTATCACCGATGTGAACTTTACACAGTACAAAACAATGTTACACAATGAGCAGCAACAGGAAGAAGAACTTCAGGCCCAACTAGATAAAGACTCTTCCGACAGTAGTCAACCTTCTGTAACAGGAAGTCAAGAACCATTAGGACAACCACTAATAGCAAATGAGGCTGAAGTAGCTATGTCAGAAGTAGAAAACACCATCTATCAGTATCAAGAAGATACAGAAGGCTTAACTGTACAACAAGCAAAACTTTACAACGATCAGCACACCATTTTTGAAGACGTAACAAAACAAATTGTATATGGTGTACAACACGAAAATAAAGAATGTACCTGCCAAAATTACAAACCTATACTGCTGTACGTCAGTGGTGAAGCTGGATCAGGGAAAACATTCTTAATCAAAATCATCAGCAAGTTCCTTCAACAATTGACAAACAACAAACTGTCAGCTTTTGTAACAGCCCCCACAGGTTTAGCTGCCTACAACATAGGCGTTATGACTTTACACCGATTACTACTACTTCCAGTAGAGCATCAACATAAATTAGACTACTACAAACTTTCTGCAGAATCTGCAATGGAATTACGTAGAGTATTGAAACAAATGAAAATGCTACTAATAGATGAAGTGAGCATGGTCTCCAACCTAATGTTGGCTTTAATTCATCTCAGATTGCAAGAAGTACTTAAAAATAATAAGGAAGAAATCTTTGCAGGGAAACACATTATCATTTTCGGAGATCTTCTACAATTGATACCAGTGAAAGGTGAACCGATTTTTAAAACCTTAGGCCACAAACTCTGCCGGAAAACTGTTGGTAGCATAGGTAATGTTAACCTTTGGCAACATTTCCAATACAGAGAATTAAATGAGAACATGCAGCAATCTGCAGATCTCACTTATGCCAACATCTTAAAAAGTATTAGAGTTGGTGTATTATCACAAGAAGCACAAGCTATATTGAAAAACCGGCATATACATGCACTTTATGGCGATAATGCATGTGCAACTGATGTTATGGAACAAATAGCGCACAAAAATGTCAATTGTATGGCCTTAATGCCAACTCTTGCAAGCTGTTTCAAATTCAATGAAACAATGTTAAAGAAAGAAATGCAACAATAATAGAAATTAGCGCCACAGACAAACTAGACGTACATGGGTATGACAGTACCCATGTGTGAACAAGCCACAACAAGACTAAATAGTTTAGAAAATTCAATCTCCAACACAGCTGGGTGGGAAAAAAATGTAAATTATCATTAAATTGTAGAGTAATGCTTAAACGTAACCTTGATGTAGAGCAAGGGCTAGTTAATGGAGCACTGGGCACAGTTGTTGGCTTTCAATCATATCCACGTGATAGCAACATTCAGTTTGTAAATATTCGCTTTGATAAAGTTTCAGAAGTGAAAAGGATAGGGCGCTCAATTGCTCGATTCCTTCTCTTCAAAGACATGTATGTACCTAGAGAGCAATTTTCTCTAACTATTGCATATGCAGTTACCATTCATAAATCCCAAGGTCTTACCCTAGAGAAAGCATTGATAGATATAGGAAACACAGTGTTTAAGGAAGGCATGAGTTACGTAGCATTATCACGCTTACGTACACTTGACGATCTATTGCTAATAAACTTTGATTCAAGTAAAGTCAAAGCTGATATTCCTTGCATTCTAGAATACAATAGATTGCGTTCACTGTACACCTCTCATCTGAAACAATACCCTGTTCCAGATAAAGTGAATGTGGTAAAAGAAAAGTAAATGAAACAGAAATGCAACAGAATGCAACAGCAAATTCCGCAAAGAAAAGAAAAGAAGCTAAAGTTTCATCAATTGCCGCAAACATAGAAGAACCTATTAGGGAACGTAAACCAGGCACGTCTGCAAAGAAGCAACAGAAAAAAAACGAAAAATGCACTCAGATACAGAACTTGCTGGCCCATTCAAATTTACAAATGAAAGTGGGGTAAGTTGCTATGCAAATGTAGCAATGAATATTCTATTTCAATTGCCACCAATTGTTAACAATATTTACCTGCACAGTACAGACCAATTGTGTTTGAAATGCAACAAGCAATCCTGACAACACATACAGTGTTCATGGAGTAAGACAACAATTGGACAACTGTGCTGGAATGGTGAGATTCACTATGAACTCACAAGAAGATCCACAAGAATTTCTAATGTAGATACTATTAGTATTAGAAAACAAATGCATACCTGTAAATGAAATCTTCCAAATTTCGTACATGTGGAAACATACATACACTCTCTGTAGCAAGGTGATACAGGAAGAAATCCCAAATGAGCGATTTGTGTATGTTTCCATACCAAATAGTGAGAGCATTCCATTTCAGCAAATTGTACAAAATGCAAACCATGGCAGATTGTGTAGTATTTGCAATTCAGACAATCGCTCCACCTTACTGATACAATCACATAGTGCCTACATAATACTTATGCTTCTACGTTATAATGCAGATTGCACCAAAAGCAACTGCAAACTGACTGGATTCACACACAGTCAAGTGTCACTTGGAAAGAAAACCTTTACAACAGTAGGAATAATCTACCATGCAGGAGCTACAACCAATGCAGGTCACTACACTGCATACATTAAAAAGAATTCTGGATGGTTTGAATGTAATGATAGCACCATTACTCTAAAGCGGAGGATGCCAGCTAACCTAACAAATGCATATTTAATGTTCTTGAAGCCAAAATCTACAAAATAATGTGTACTTCAAGATTGTCAACAAAGTATGTGAAAGACTACAAACAGTTAGAATATGCCCGCAGGTATCTAACTACCCAACAGGATGGAAGAATGACACAAACAAATGATTATCACAGATCGTTGGAAACAAATGCACAGGTAGAATACGCCTATAGGTATCTAACTGTTGTTAAAAATCGTCAGGAAGGCAACAAAGAAAATATTAATGGGAAAGATGAAGGAATCAGGATATAACACTGACACAAATGAATGAGTATCACAAATCTGTAGGAACAAATGCACAGTTAGAATAAGCCTATAGGTATCTAACTGTTGTTAAAAATGGGCAGGAAGGCAAAAAACATAACATTGATCAGAAAGATGAAGAAAACACTGAAAGGAAAAAATGAAGTAGTTAGTACCATAGGAAATGAAGTTTTTTTTTAATCTGACAAGGATTTTTTTCCCCAGACCCAAGGATTAGAAAACCAAACACAGAATCTGAGCGCAATGCACTGTAAACTGGTTTGTTAACTAAATATGAGGGTATAAAAAAAGTTAACTGTCTATTCTGCAATGTAGTACATTTTTTAAAAATACAAACACTAACACACCTTTATGTTTCATCCCAGAAATGGAAAAAGTGATACTTCCGCCAAGTACGATAGCCAATTAAAAAAAAGTATGTGGATTCTGAACAAAATAAGGGTAAGTATATTGGCAGGCATTTTCTACACATTGGAATCTACACGTCTAATCTATGGTACTAATATGCTGTTGTGCCTGTAGGCTGCCCTTCCATCTTCAGTGAGTAACCTACCACCTATGCCTTACAACCAAGATACAAGGAGTATAGTTCCTATCCACAACCATCGCTGCACATGGAAACCATGGTCCTTTTAAATTAGCTGCTTATAAATGTACTTTTCGGACCATCGTCTGCAGCCATGAAGTTTAGACACTATGGCATCAACACAACTACCACATTCCACCACACCCATATTGACTTGTAACTTCACTGCTTATGACTTCAGTCTTCTGTGCATGGGCTATAGCCATGCACCCAAGAGTGCAGGGTCTCTCCACAACCACCTCGGTGATGTGTGGTAGTGGGGGTTATTCTATAGGTGTCTTATTCTTCTGTACCTCTGCCCAGAAGCTTCCCTCCTAGCTGTATATCTGTAGATCTTACATGGGATGGGTGTGCAGTGTCGTCCAAGTCTAGTACTTACCACTTTGTTCTTGGTTGCATGGCCTTTGGCCATGCACCCAAGACTGCACGCACTCCCCACAACTTGCCAATCAAAACGCAACACTACGGGTGTATGCATGGGTGGCACATGCGGCGGTGGTTGTGGCCAGGGCCTACAGTCTTGGAAGTAAGGCCTTCCGCCTTTGGCCGACGGACATTCACGGCATGTTGTCAATTTCAATTTTCCCTAACACCACACATGTCCTTACAAATGTAACAACTCCCCCGTGCACTGCACAGGCTGAAATACTGGCCTTATTGGACCCCTCATTTTCTGTGCGTACAAGGAGGCCATAGAACATACATCATTAAGTAGGTATAAGTGTACTGTGCGCACAAGATGTCCATAAAATGACATCATGACGACCGCACCCCAGAACAAATACATTGATCACCCATATTTTAAGTCTCTAGCCCCTGGCCACAACCACTGTAGCATGTGCCAGCCATGGCGGTGTTCTAATGAATATAATAATAGCCATTGGAAAAAATAATGCATTCACTGCATGTTGTCAATTTCAATGTTTCAAAAATACATTTAAACCCCAGAACTCTCTGAGATGATAACCTCGTCACTCCTACGAGGAAAAGATTCCTCTTCAAATAACAATTCTAACTTGTCAAAACAAATTTAAATATTCAATTCCTGACGTTTTTAAAAATGAGAATTTTCTAGAGTAAACATTCTTCAGTTCACTATTACGAATTCCTGTTCTACTTAATTCTAATACTACTCAAAAAAATAATTTAGAGTATGAAAATGAACAATGGACAAACTTCTTATCAAATAGTCATTTCAAACATGATCTGTCAATTTATTTTCAAGGTTAAATTCAGAGACCATTCAAACAAATATATATGGTACATTCCAGTAACAATCCTGTGTTGATAAAACAGTATTCACTTCATACTGTTTTACAGTGATTTCATCAACACATCATACGACGCGTTTCGGGGTCTTTTAATCCCCTTCTTCAGGTATGGATGTTACTTGTTCAATTTCCCTTGTCTGTTAACTGAAATAAATAATTTCAGTCATTAACATCTATAGGATGCATACCATTCCAAGACCAAGTGCACCTGCAACATCAAAAGACCTTGTAGTCATGGGGTAACTCTCACCCCTGCCGGTCAAGCTGGTTAACGACCAGGAGTCAATTTCACCATGATCTGTGGACAGTGGTCAAGAGAAAATATGTATAAACATATGATCCACTGTATGAAGAATAAAACCAAATAATATGCCAATATAACACTAAAAACAAAAAAAGAGTCAACTGAACTGCTACCTACTTGTAGAAGCGTCCAAGAACTTCCAATTCAATGGACACCATGACTTTCAAAATGAACGCTGCTGTCTGATGGCCCAGGTAGATCTGTAATAAAAATCACCCATTTACCATGAGACCCATTCACCAACAATATGCTCCCTAACAATATGTATTCAATTCATCTGTTTATCATGCAATACCAAAGAAGTCTAAGCAATGAGTCCATAAGAAAATCTACACAAAAATATTTTACAATTCTCCTCAAACAAAATATCCATATTCCTGTAGACGCATTGGGACTCACCTTTCTTTGCATAAATTCAAAAAATGAGGACCGGGAGTACGGAGAACAGCTGCATAAGCAGCCTCCCTTCCTGGGCCTCGTTTTTATCCATTTCCTGGATAGTGTCACGTGATCGCCTATCCGATCAAATGACCAACACTACGTTGCTTTGTAGATTCATGAAGGAAAATGAATTCCAGTGTTTATAATCGTATATGAGAACGATCTAAGTCACAGCATCCTGCTGTTACGAGTCTGTAATCACTCGTTTATTCAACATCCAAGAAGATAATTGTCACGTGATCGCCTGTCCGATCACATGACTGAAGTGATGTTATTCCTATGAGTGCAGAATTCACCGCAAAAGAGTCGAAGGTTCCAAATCTTTTTTTATTTATACAACTTTATTACAACATCTTGCCGTTACAAAATAACACGTGATCGCTCTCCCAGTCACATGACTGCTGGATTAGCGAATCGCGCGAAGATAATGCCTATCAGGAATACTGGAATACTCTCTTCGTAGTGAATATGACATGGAGCAATCCCCATGTTCAAATAATAAAACATGTAAAGTACTGGTAGCGTTCATAGCGCAATATTACTATGTGTCATTAGTGCCTACAGAGTCCATCTTCAGAATATTGATCTAAATTACATTGCATCACGTGATGACAATGTTAATCACGTGAGTAGATGATAGAATCCTGAATAAATGCTCTCATTCACTACTTCTAAACATCAGTGAAGGGAAACTCCCTATTGTTAAATAAGAAAAAATATATAAAATTTTAAATTATACTAAATTCACTCTAGATCAGTGTAAACCACATAGAAGGTGCTAATCCAAATCAAATAATGTAAAAAATGTACTATGTATATAACTCAATGTTATAATAATATTAGAAACCTACAAGGAGAAGGAAAATCCTTCCAAGCCGCAATAGAGTGCAAGTGGTACTTGGTAATGGGAAAACAATGTAACAAGATTACTGTTGCAATTCCACAAAAGCCTGTATCAGTACATAATTGTGGACACATTTTTATTTTTGTTTCCTAATTGATCACCACTAAACAAAAAGAGAGTTTAACATCAAATCAAAACAGAAATACATTCCTTATTCATCTCTTCATTGAAGGCAGAAAAAAGACATGCACAAATCACTAAATATAACATGTTAAATCAAACTCATTGTTCATCCCTCTAGGTTCCAATGAGTTGAGCCTGTCAATCCATTCAGTTTCCTTTTGTCGCAAAAGCAACTTCATATCACCTCCTCTTTTTGGAGTTTTAATGTGTTCCAGAATGATCACTTTCATCTGAGCTATATTGTGGTTATGGGTGTTAAAGTGTTGTGAGACTGGTGAATGAATAGACTTGTTTCTTATATTTGATTTATGTTCAGTCCACTTTATTTTAACTTTCCTGGAAGTTAGACCTACGTAAAAGATGCCGCAAGGGCATCTGAAACCGTAGATCACATTCGATGTATCGCAAGAACTTGTATGATTCAAGGAAATTGGTTTGCCTGTATACGGATGGTTAATAGTTGAGCCTCTGATTACAATATGGCAATGTTGACAATTGTTGCAAGGCAAAGTTCCTTTATATTGTTTTACTCCTTTCTGAATTTCGTA
Organism: Ambystoma mexicanum; assembly: GCF_040938575.1. Lineage (NCBI taxonomy): Eukaryota > Metazoa > Chordata > Amphibia > Caudata > Ambystomatidae > Ambystoma > Ambystoma mexicanum. The sequence continues at coordinate 350,659,128 of NC_090930.1, read as the reverse complement.
TTCCGCTTTGACCAAAAAGTCTTTCATAGATTTGCTCTTCCTATAAGCAAAAGTTGGAGGGTCTTCAAACAATTGTGCCAAGACTGGATCCATTTTCAACATCTCCCAGTTCCGCATAAGGATCTTTTCGATTTTGTAACTTTACTCAGAGTACGTAGTTACATATACAAGTGATTCATGATCTGTTTTTTTCTGCTGGTACTAGGCGTTGGTCCCTAGACTAAGATGAGGCCTTGATTCTGGAATTAACTAATAAGTCTTCTGAGTAACCCCTTTCAGTACATTTTTCATGAAGTTTAGCTGCTTGAATCTCGTATTCTTCTGGTTCTGAAATAATCCTTTTATAACGTAAAAATTGACTGTATGGTATACTGTCTATAGTGGTTTTGGGATGAAAACTAGATGCCAGTAATAGACTGTTTCTGTCCATTGGTTTATTGTAAATAGGTGCATGCAGTTGTCTGTTCTTACTGTAAATTTCCACATCTAAAAACTGTATACAGCTATTGCTGGTAGAAGTTGTAAATTTGATTCTCAAGGCAAGTTGATTCATGTAATCAAAGAATTCCAAAAGACTCTATGGTGAGCCTCTCCAGATTCCAAAAATGCATTGATGAAGCGATAATAAAATTGCAAATGATCCTTGAATTGTGGTTTATTCAGTACTGCTGTTTGTTCAAGATATGTCATGTATGTGTTTGCATATCCTGGGGCCATCGCTGCACCCATGGACGTGCCTGATATCTGTTTGAAAAACCTATCCTCAAATCGGAAAAATGTGTTATTAAGTACTATTTACAATAAACTTAAGATGCATAAGTTATTAGCACTGCAATTTTGGGATGACAGTAATAACCATTGCATGGCTTCCAAGCCAGCTCGTGGGTAATGTTCGTGTATAAACTATAGACATCCATGGTAAACATGATGTCTGTTGATTCATCAAAATCCAGATTTTTGATTTTCAGCAGGAAATCAGTTGTATCTTTCAGGTAAGACGTTGTTGTTTGTACTAACAGTTGGATAGCCTGGCCTACTGCGCTAAAGGTTCTAAAAGACTATCAGTTGCTGCTATGATGCTGCTATGATTGGTCAATTTCAATGTTGCCTACCAATACGCGTGTGCTTTCAACAGTTACACATTTCCTGTCCACTACATGGACTGAATTGTTACACATTTCCTGCCCACTACATGGACTGAAGTGCTATCGTTATTACACCCCACATTTACTGTGCGTACAAGGTGTCCATAGGAATAACATCATGACGACCGAAGAACAAATGCATTGAACACCCATGTCTTACTGTCTGAACCTTTCCCAATGCTCTGTGACACAGCAAAAGAGTTTTGTGAAAAAAGCATGTGTACGCTGGTTGTTGCTCCACTTTCCGCGGATCCAAGATGTTGGGCGCATCCAAACCATCTGACGCAGAACACGTCTCGCAGCAGCCAATGGGCAGAGACGTCGCGCATCCGCGTCATGACGCCAGCCCCTTAGCCAATCGGTATCTTGTTCATCGACCGAACAGGGAAGCGTGATCGCGGAGCGAACATAGATATCACTAATTATTTCAGACCTACTTTTTGATAATTATAAAGAAACATACTGCACAGATGGTGACCAAATTTACAAAAGCACGTTTTCTGGACCAAGCCCCTGTACCTGCCGCAGATTTCATCAAAATCTGTCCAGCGGTTTCACCTATAGCCAGGGGTGTTGCTAGGTCTGGAAAAGATCAGGGGCTTAGCTAATGTCAGGGCTGGCGAGATTCGGGGCTACCTATATCCTTTTGGTTGTAGCTCCTGAGCTTTTATCCGGGGCTACATCCAAAAGACCCAGGGCTATAGCCCCCTTAGGCACCCCCTAGCAACGCCTCTGCCTGTAGCCATGCGCAAAGTTTTTCCCCCATTCAGTCTATGGGAAAAAAGATGTTTTGGGACCCCCCCTATAACTTTGCCCCCCCATTTGTGATGTCATCTTTGATGTCATGGGTGTTAGTGTTACCAGTGCACGGTGACGCGAGTTATGGTTGCTTATCTAACCATAACTGCCGAATTGCAGGGGTTTTTCGGTTTTACTTTGAACCATAACATCCCTTTAACAAAGTTTTGTTACTGAATTTGATAGGTTTTTAGTAGCGCAACTTAACCATAACGTCCCTTTTAACAAAGTTTTTTCATTGAATTTGATAGGTTTTTAGTAGCGCAACTTAACCATAACGTCCCTTTTAACAAAGTTTTTTCACTGAATTTCATAGGTTTTTAGTAGCGCAACTTAACCATAACGTCCCTTTAACAAAGTTTTTTACTGAATTTCATAGGTTTTTAGTAGCGCAACTTAACCATAACGTCCCTTTAACAAAGATTTTGTACTGAATTTCATAGTTTTTTAGTAGCACAACTTAACAATAATAACTTTGACTTGATGTACATGTAATATGGAACATACTGAACCCTTTCTACTGAATTTGACTGTCCGCGGACATGTTCGAACAACAGTACCAGCACCAAAAAACTCTGGGGGGGTAGGTGTAATTGTTATATCATAACATAGGAACATTTAACAAATTCACAAAGCAGCACACATACAAAGTATATGTAGTAATACTTAAGAAATGTAACCCATATATGTAACACACTAACCATTCATTTAAATACAATATGTTCTAAAATGGAATATACCAAAAGAAGATAAAGTAGCTTCCAACATAATTACCTCACAGACACTCCACAATTAACAGCAAGACCAGACGTATAGACTACTGATTACAGATCTTACCAGAAATAGTAAGTACTTCATTTTACTCATATGTTTATAAACTTGATATATTAGAAAAAAAAACATATTACTTCTTTGTTTTCTCACAGAAATGTGTAGTACTCTGGACTGGCTAGAGGACCATTTCCCATGAGACGAAATGTTAGAAGATAGTCCACCTAACGGTACACACTTTACTATATAAACCAATTAATAAATATTATTTTGTATACATTCAACATATACATTTTTTTTTTACAGACCCTACAAAAATTGCAACTTCCAAAGACAAAGAAGCGGTGGATAACACTCTTGAACACATTAGCCACAAAATGGACCAACTTGTGGCAAATTTTACAGATTCAAAGAACTTTGTGGAAGATCACCTAAAACCACCACCAACATACCATTGTCCCACCTGCACTTGTCTCCCCTCACCATATCCCATTCACTTAACCCCAAACTCTCTCCATGGACCACAACGTTTTGATGAGATTTCCATTCCTTCTTCATCTGATCCCACTTATATTGAAAACCCTAACTCTCCTGTTTTTGTTTCCATTACTGCCCCACCTTCTCAGTCATAAATTGTTTATATATGTTAAATAAAGTTAATTTTTAATATTGTGTTGTAATTACTTTCAGTTCTTTGTGGTAAAACCAATTTAGGTGTCCACGGACAGCGCGGTTGTTCATAAATAAATAATAAACGAAAATGTAAGTGTCCTGAGGACACTATATCTGTCCATAATGTTCTCATGCAAGTTGAATATGTTCTAAGAACACTCGTAGTGTCCTGAAATGTTCGTAAATAAACGAAAATGGAGGTGTCCTTAAGAACAATATGCCTGTTCGTAGTGTTCGCTAGCAAGTTGAAACTGTTCTAAGAACACTCGTGGTGTCCTGAATTGTTCGTAAACTAACGAAAATGGAGGTGTGCTTGAGACGCTATGTCTGTCCGTATTGGGCACAAGTAAATTAAACTCTGCGGCTGTCTGTAACTGTTCGTTTTACGTGTGACGCACTTTTAATTAGTTCAGGACCCGAACACTGTCCGTAGAACATCAACACGCATGCGCAAAACAATGTCAGTACATTGGGTGTCCTGCGGACGGCTGCTACCTTAGCGAACATGCTCATGAAACAATCATGTGACCGCACCCACGCTGATCGCGTGTTCTGAATGCGGACACTGTTCGTGTCCACAAACACTTTAAAAGTACATTTCCAAGTAATCCACAATATTTCTCATTAAAAACTCAACATACCACAAATCCCACATACTAATCCTAAGTTTCCACATAGTTTTTGTGACTTTTTGAACCTTTTTTGGTGTTTGATCTGTCTTGCGAACGGTGTGCATGTCCGTGAACCGCACACAAGCACCCCTATAAAAGACCACACCCCTAGAACTCATTCTCATTGTGTTTCTGGCTATTTCTACAGAGCACAGAGATTTTTGCTGCAACCTGCAGATTTCCATCTTCAACCTGATGGCTTCTGTGGCTCCACTGCTGCCACCTGGTGCTGTATCTGCCTCAGCACCACCTCCACCCCCTCCACCAACACCACCTTCCCAAGGGCCTGAAGAGGGGAACAGGAGTGAGGATACAGAGGAGGAAGAAGAGGATGACGAAATGAGGTAGAGGAAAACCCTACTACCCGCCCTCGGCGTGATTCTTGGGTGTTGCGGTTGTTTACCATTCATGGGAATGGTCCTAAGGCTTGTGCAAACCATGTCACCTGCAATGAGTGCAAAATGGTACTCAGTCACGGGAGGCATGGTTCGTATAGCTTTGGGACTACGACCATGAAGTGACACCTGAACTCATTCCACCCTGGGGCCATTCGCAAGGTTGTACCTTGCGAAGAGCATAGTAGGTTGATTGCCTCTACTTCATCCTCCGTTTCTGATCCTGTCACCCCAAGGAACACCTCTCTCGGACAGCGTCTTCCTCAAGCTGCCTCACAGGTCATAAAGAATTCTGATGACCCTTACCTTTCGAGGGTCACAGTTGTATGTATATACTGTGACACAGTACTCTGCAGGGGGGAGCAACTTTGCAGTGCTTTTGAGACTATTGTCTCAGAGCACGAGAAGACCTCCTCACTACCCAAATAAAACCCACTCTACATCTTCCTCTCTCAGCTCGCCCTTTCTTACCCCTGTGGTTGGTGTCCCCCCCTTTACCCTCCTTTACCCTCCTCTCCTAGTGTGTCATGTGTAAAAAACCAAAAAAAATACAAAATAACAAAAATTGAAAAAAAATAAGGCTCTTTTCAGAGCCGTCTTTCACAATTAAAAAACAGAAGTAAAGATAAATAACGCAGAGCCCTTTCTATTTCTTGAAAGTCTGCGGACAGTTCATGAACATAAAAACAATTGGGATGCTACCCTATTGTAACCATTGCATTTTTCTCTGGGAGGAAGTGGTGGCTCTGAAAAGAGCCTTTGGGAGGTGTTTGTATGTCAAAAATTATAAATACTTAACACCTACTTCGAAATGGATGCTGTAATTCCAAAAAGGGTCGCAATGCATTTTGTACATTTCTCAGAAAAATCTGATTGCCAGCATAGGTAAGATGGACACCATCTCTGTGAAAAATGTATGTACTACGAAACATAATATTTTCATTGTGAAAAGAGGACATGCCAAAATCTCTTAGGAAGGCACAAACAGCCTTATTGACATTACGCCTTGCTTTCTCCATTTGTGGACCACATGAGAAAGAACAAAGCCACATTTGTCTCTGCGCAATCCGTGAAAAAATTACTTTGGAGTTTGGAAACATGTCCATGATCTTCTGAAGTCCTTCTTTCATTGCAAATTGCAAAGACATTCCAGACACATGTCCTAAACTGTTCCCTCCACAATTAATTGCAATTATGCCTGGATGTTCCTCTATCTTCAAAGTTGCACAGAGAGGAAGCAAGACCAGCCACTTCATTCCACAGACTCCATGCCAGTGCACTTCCACATGTGGGAATCCAAGATCTATAGATACTCCACAGCTTTCTGCATGCACCTTCAACCAATGTATCCACGAGTCTCCCAAAATCCACAAAATCTGTTTTTTAAAACACTCAGCTGTAGCTATCTGTTCTTCTCTCAGCAAAAAGAATATCTTAGAAAACCTCTCCTAGCACAACACACTCACTAAACTTTACTGACCAATCCCTTGCTACATTCAATCTCATTTGCATGCCTCCCCACCCCAAATTCCCCGGATGTAATACGCGGTGTCCTAGAACTACCGCCATGTCCGCGAACATATTGTAACATGGACAGCCCTTCTACCATTTCCACTTCACTCTCTGTGCCATTCCCTCATTGGATGTAGCTAAGAAATCACATGACCATCCACCAATCAAATCCAAGACCTCTACATGTAACTGCATCATCATAGATCAGCACTGCAAATGTACGGTGAATCTCTCGGACTACAAGTCTCATACCATTGGCAAGCACGATCTGCGAGAAATAATAGACAAGTCTCCACAATTTCCACTTGCAGCTTCGTCCATATCCATCTGCATGAACACAAACTACAGGTATGCATATTTTCTATATAGTACATGAACACATTTTCTAACCGACTTTTACCTTGTATAATCTGTAAAATGAATCTATGATCATTTTTTCATTCTCCTAAAATGAACTGTGACTTACAAACCTTTATACCGTTTAATTTCTTCGTACACACACACACACGCAAATAATGTTAAACTAACATTTTTGAAATAAAATATATAGACTACATATGATCAAACTAAATTACATACACACTCTATCATCAAATCTCAAAGAATAATATTTGTACAAACACATACTTGGTTTTAATTTTTTTAGTTTATATAATTACTTACATTTATATAGGACAAGCAGGCTATGACATTGACTCCCTCTTGCCTGGAAAAGCAGGCTATCACATGGACTCACTATTACGTGGAAAAGCTTAGTTACAGGAATAGTGGTATACAGTGGTACATTATGATTTTGACAAGCCATAGTAAAGATATTTTCTTTCCTACAGTTAGTCAGAAGATAGTTTTAATGGTTTTGAGGAAGGCTCTGAGCATTTCAATTTAAAAAATCTATGTCTAAATTAAAAACAGTGCTATATACAAACCGAATTACTAATTTCTACTTACTACTAATTGCTTACTAATTACTAATTACTAATTTCTTTCTTTTACAATTGCAGTGAAGACCATTCTCCTGAAAATGAGCAGCCGAATTTGAATTACAAAGAACAACTAAGAAGCAAACTGCTCATTTTAGAAATAAGTAGATTGTTACCATAATATTTGAATTATTACTCAAACACACTCTAATGTTAATTCATGCTACTTCTGTGCCTAAAAATAGAGATTCTGCACCATTCTGACCAAAAATCCTCCCGTCTTAAACAGTGATTTACTAGCAGAATGGGCCACAAATTCCTATTTTTCGCCACACAAATTACCCAACTCAGCCACTAGAATTTAGATGTTGTAGAAGAAACAACTGTTTTAATTGTATAGCTTTAGATATACTATTTATACTTCTCCACACCACTGGCTTACTTTTTTCTGTCATCTGAACCCCAGTTTATGAACACATTAATTCAAGAATGCCCATCCCTAGTAGTTGTACTTCCCAATGCACAATCACACACCATTACATGCATCTTTATCATCTCACTCAAACACTCATGCACACAACACGCATGCATTGCAGAACACCCCAACCCATACCTTCTGTATTTTTGTCAACAGACCCTAAAGCATGCCTACCAAAAAGCAACTCCGTAGAAAGGAACGCAGAAGTAGAGCAAATGAAAAGAAAAGTCTCTAACATAAACATCCATCTACAGCAGAATTTGTAAAAAAAAGTTGAAACACAACAGCTAATACAGTCATGTAGTGAAACAGAAGAAGTTTCTAGTACAAACAAATTGACTCCTCTATCAAAAAGTAAAACAACCCAAAAAACAATTAACAGAAAATCAACTATCACTACAAATAAAACTTCTTCTATAAATCTTGATATAGTACAAAGTAAGCATACCAAGAAAAGTATTTTAGCCAAAATGTTCCGTCACAAAGTCCTTCAAAATCTTATAAAAACAGGAGAGAAACCAGGTTCAACACTTCAAAACTATCATAGGAAAGTAATCTTAGAAGCGTTGATAGACAGTGCACTTCTTCTCAAAAGAAAGTTATTTATTTTAGTGTTAAACAGAATGAAACCACTAACAAAACTAATAACTAAATTACAAAAAAGACTTCTCAATAAATGAAATGTCAACAGAAATAACTTCTTAAATATCTGTGGAGGTGAATGGAGTCACACTACAAGCACAGAACCATACTTTAATGAAGGAGCCTACAAACAAAAGCAAACAAATACAATTGCCATACATAACAGTGGTCGAGGTTATGAAAAGGTTAATAATACCATAATGGAACAAGAAATACTCCTTACAAAAATATTCCCTGAAAACGTAGAATTACCCCTCCATTCAACTGAATAAGAACATCTAGTGTAGAAATGGCCATGCACGTCAATGTGTAACATTCCCAAAAAAATGTGTTCAAGTCTTTATGCCAATTCCTCAATCAATATGTGAAAAGCAAAGACAACATCAAAATTAAACTACTGCAAAATATGGATGCTTGTCCAGTACGCAAGTACACATACAAGGACATACATTGGACTGCATTACAGGACCTACTTGCAAAACACCCTTCCATGATATCAAAAGGATATCAACAGATCATGCAAGTATAAGAAATCTAGTTTATAAACTTTACTATGCTAAAAGTCCTGCTTTAGCACTAGCCAATTTAAATAACATTCTTCTACATGGTACAGCAAAAGACCTACTAGAAGAAATCGACTATATCCAGACAAAATATTTTGGAAGTGAAACCCACTTACAAGATGAATTAGCTGTAAACCAACTTCAAAACAAATCTGCACATGGCAACCTTTCACTACACACATACAAAAAAGAAATACTAAAATTTGAAAGTACTTCAGCTGAAGTACCAAACCACGTGTGTGTATGTTGCCGCAGAACTTTCTATAAAAGTAACACAAAAACTGTAGATCTATCATACAAAATAGAAGACAATGAAGATTCTAAATGGTTTGAATTAGCTCTCTACCTTATAGCAGAAAACAAATACGAAATAACTGACCCCATAATACTTTGCAGTTACTGCACTTCAAAACTTGACAACAACCAAACTCCTTCACGTGCTATCACAAATAACTTGGAATTATATCCACTACCAAAACCCCTTCAACAATTTAATTTGTATGAGAGCATCATAATTCAAACAGTGCACCCATTTCAAGCAATAATACGCCTTCAACCAAAAACTGCAAAATTACCTACCTCTGAATTAGTAAAAGGTATTCGTGGAAAAGTAGTGTATTTACTATTAGATCTAAAAGAAAATGTGCACACTCTAGGAGTGCAACGTCCAATGCAGCAATCTTTAATTATCTTGGTAAATGGAGTACCTACAAAAGACAAAAGAATTTGGCAACAACTGGTAGATTTACATAAAGTTAGAGAAGCCCTGCAATATCTTAAAGAGAATAATGAATATTGCAAAGAAATTAATATTGAAGAAAACTTGAAAGATACAACTGAAATAATTCAAGAGACACAAGAAGCTGGTGAATTTGAGCTCCTAGATCCTGCAACAATATCAAACACTTTAGACCATTATACAATTCATCCATTGCACTCTAATGACACCATAGAAGATGCACTGGAAACGTATCAAATGCGTGAAACAAAAGGATCACCAATCAGCATGTGGGAAAAAAGTATAGAAGCACATGTTTTTCCTCTACTCTTTCCTACTGGCAAAGGAGGAAGATACGATGATAGACCTATTCAAATATCAGCATCAGAATATCACTCATTACGAATGTATTCTGAAGATCCCAGATTTCGACAAAATATGGAATACATATTCCACCTACTCTTTGAAAGTGAACTAGCAACTTTATGTTACGGAGTTTCACACATATTAAAATCAGGATCACACTTTCAAAATATGACAGCTACACAATTATCACAAAAAGTTCAACAAAAAGATGAGGTTTTACAAGCAAATCTTACAAATCTATTAGCAAATATGCGTGGTACTAAAGAGTACTGGTTTCAACGTCATGGAGATGTACGTTGTATGATCAGAAACCTTGGCCCACCCACTTGGTTTGTTACATTAAGTTGTGCAGAATATGCATGGGAAGATTTACATGCTTTCCTACGCATATCAAACGAAAACAAAACAAACACAGATATACTAACACCTAGAGAACTTTGTTCACAGGATCCTGTTAATGTTTCAAGATATTTTCACCATCACCTCATTGCTATGCTACATTTTATTCGTAACAACACTGTTCCTCGCCTTGGAGAAGTGCAACACTTCTTTTGGAGAAAAGAATACCAAGCCAGAGGAGCACCACATGTCCACATGATTTTATGGATTAAAGTTGCTCCTAAATTTGATGCCACTGTTTTACAGTTTATTGAAAAATATGTCACTTGTGAAATTCCATCAGAAGCCACAAATAGTGATCTTCATGCACAAATTTTACAATTTCAAAGACACAAATGTGGCAAATATTGTTGTCACAAATACAAAAACAAAGGTAAATACTACACCAAATGCCGCTTTGGTTTCCCTAGACCGGTTACAAATACAGGTCAATTGAACAACCTCATGTCTTCAGTTAGTCATAGTGTTAAAGGTAAATCACCTAAAAATACATATTACATAAAAAGAACAGAAGAAGAAAAATATATCAATGATTACAATGCAATCATTGCCCACTTATGGAATGCAAACATAGACGTGCAGTACATTGCAGACAATTCTACTGCAGTTGCACAATATCTCACAGCATACTTAACCAAATCGGAAAAGACAGAGCTCCAAGACCTCTGGAATGACCTGTCATCAGATAAAACAGTGTCTCAGAAATTATACAGCTTGGGCATAAAAATGCTGTCCCATAGAGAATGTGGATCCTATGAAGCAGCTGATTGATTAACTGGTACTGCATTGCATGGTAAATCTGCAAATATAGTATGGCTAAGTCTTGGTCCAGCTAAATCTAGAAAAAGAGTTCTAAAATCATACGAACATATAGAAACAATAGCCAATTAAGATCCCAACAGCCAAGAAATTTTAAAAAACAATTTATTGGACACATACTACCCAAACAGGAGTACCACTTTGGAAACCATGAGCCTATACCACATAGCCCAAAACTACACATACAAAAATAATATAAAACCTGATGAACAAAACTGTAAATACAAAGTGACAAACTGTGAAGGCAGCTTAGTAAAACTCACCAAACCAAATTTAATTAATCATTTCAAATTGTCATTAACGACTCCTCAACATAAAGAAGTATATTACATGTCCCTGCTACAACTCTTTAAACCATGGAGAAAAGAAGAAGAAATACTAGATAACTACGACTCATATGAAGACGCTTTCAAAGCAAATGAAAGCAGTATAACTGATGTAAACTTTGCACAGTACAAAACAATGTTGCACAATGAACAGCAACACGAAGAAGAACTCCAGGCCCAACTAGATAAGGACACTCCTGACAGTAGTCAACCTTCTATCACAGGAAGCCAAGAACCACTGGGAGACCCACTAATAACAAATGAGGCAGAAATATCTATGATAGAAGTAGAAAACACCAACATGGTAATTCATAGAATTTAGCGCACAAGTGGCGCACGCGGCTGGTGCACAGTGTGCGTGTGCGAATCCCTGCGCCAACTGCGTGTGCTAAAATACATTTCCGCGCACAGCGTATTCATGGATTCCAGCCACCAAAACCAGCAGTGTCAGTTACGCCCCCAAGAATGCCCCTTGCGCAGGGAAAAGCCATCAAAATCCTCAATCCAGCGCAAAGGGCTGCGCTAACCCTGTACCAGCACGGCAAGCAGGGAACGCGTATCACTGGGGATCGCGGGAAGTTTCACACGCGATTGGTCCTGTGCGAGCTGGGTACGTGTATTACTGGGGTGCCCGGGAAGTTTCACACGCGATATTAGCAGGGTACGTGTATTACTGGGGTTGCGTGAAGTTCCACACGCAATTTCAGCAGGGTACGTGTATTACTGGGGTGCGCAGGAAGTTTCACACGCGATTTCAGCTGGGTACATGTATTACTGGGGTGTGTGGGAAGTTTCACACGCGATTTCGGGGTACGTGTATTACTGGGGTGCGTGGGAAGTTTCACACGCGATTTCAGCAGGGTATGTGTATTACTGGGGTGGGCGGAAAGTTTCACACGCGATTGGCCCTGTGCGAGCGGGGTACGTGTATTACTGGGGTGCGCGGGAAGTTCCACACGCGATTTCAGCAGGGTATGTGTATTACTGGGGTGCGCGGGAAGTTTCACACGCGATTGGCCCTGTGCAAGCGGGTTACGTGTATTACTGGGGTGCGCGGGAAGTTTCACACGCAATTTCAGCTGGGTACGTGTATTACTGGGATGTGCGGGCAGTTTCACATGCAATTTCAGCAGGGTACGTGTATTACTGGGGTGTGCGGGAAGTTACACACGCGATTCGCCCTGTGTGAGCGGGGTACGTGTATTACTGGGGTGCGCGGGAAGTTTCAGACGCGATTTCAGCAGGGTACGTGTATTACTGGGGTGCGCAGGAAGTTTCACACGCGATTTCAGCAGGGTACATGTATTTCTGGGGTGCCGGGGAGTCCCACACGTGATTTGGCAGTGTGGGTCCTCCCAGGTATTCCCTGTACACCCTCCACGGCCCCTGCAGGCAGCCCACATCACAGGGGACTACCCTGCATCCCTGGTCATGTCCCGCAGGCAGCCCACCCAACATGGCCATGCCCCCGAGCAAAGGCACATGTCTCCTTGCACTAATGATCACCAACTCATGTCCCCTTGCACCCCCTCCCCCCAGCATTGCAAGGCACCTGCCAGCAGGCCCCCACTCATGTCCCACTCATGTCCCCCTGCACCCCCACCCCCCAGCATTGCAGGGCACCTGCCAGCAGGCCCCCATTCATGTCCCACTCATGTCCCCCTGCACCCCCAGCCCAGCATTGTGGGGCACCTGCCAGCAGGCCCATGTCCCCCAGCCAACACGTCATCACAATCTAGATCCCTGGCCCTTATGGGCAACCTCCACATGCCAAACACCCACCCAAGTATTGCATCCACCCACTCAGAAATGCCAATTACATGATACAACCCCAATGTCAAGTATGTAAATGAACACATGTCCCTCACATACACACAATGGGTGTAAGTGAATGTCAAAACCCATATCATGATATGCATGAAACCAATGAGATGATACTACACATTGAAGTTTGATGAAACAAATGTATTAAAAGCAACATAAATGGAATTAAAAATAAACAAAGGACAATGGGAATTAAAAACAAAAAGCAGCATGTCCATAAAATAATGAAAAACCACAAATCATAATCCAAAGGAAAGGTGTCCAAAGTCACAGTTCAAAAAATACATCCAAGGGAAAAACAAAACCGAAAACCATTGCTCCATGGGTAAATAAAAAAAAAACATAATCCAACAATAAACCATATACAGATAAACAATCCAGGGTCCATGATCCCAACTGAAGAATTGAAACCTATCTAAAAATACTACCTAATAAAAAAACTATATACAAAAACTAACTACATAACTATTTACAAGGGCAGCGGGCTAGTCCAACGGCTCACTGGTTGTTGTCATGGGCCAGGGCATCATCGAACTCCTGTTCAATGGCTTGGAGGTGGGCATGTTCCCTGGCCCTGAGGTCTCGCAGGGATAATGCAGTGTCCAGCTCCAACTCCCTGCGAATAGCCTCGAGGCACTCAGCCCGCCTCAGCCACTCCACCCTGACCATTGTGAGCCGTTCCTCCTCTGCCTGCTGCCGCTCCGCACCTATCTGCTGGCCCAACCGCTCCCACACGGAAGCCACTCCCATTCCAGGGTTCTCCTGCCCTCCGGCCGATGCCTGCACCCCTGATGTTGATGGCCCCGAGCCATGATGCCTCCCACGTCGAGCCTGCCGCTGCCTCCGATGGAACTGCCTGTGCCAGCACGACGGCATCCAGGCTGATGGAATCCACCGACGCTGTTGTGCATTTGCCCTGCCCGATGATGCCGTCACATCCTCCATCTGCTGGGGTCCAGTTGCTGGTGTGTCCAACCCTGCTGGACCTCCGACTCCCGACTGTGGCAGGGATGGGATCCCCACCGAGTAAGCTGCATTGGTCGGGGCAGGTACACAGGGGGCCCTGGTGGCATCTGGGCGGAAGACGGCATGGGGAACGACTGGCGCATAGCCTCCACAGAGGAGGAGAGGGTCGCCAGAGTGCCCGACACATGTACGAAACCCCCAACCATGACCGCTCCCAACTGGGTCACGTTGGCACGGTGCTCTTCGTGATGACGTGCATGCTCCCCCCTAGAAGCACGCACCTCATCACGAATGACACCCGTATGCAACGCGACAACAATCAGGACCTTCTCCATACGGCCAGGGGTCCCCTCGTCCGCAGGTGGAGGGGAGTCAGATGACATGGACATCCCCCCTACCTGCGGACGGGCCTGGGATGGGGCATCCCTGCTGGTGCATGGTGGTGCAGTCACAGTGTCAGGGACAGTGACATGCACATGCAAGTCCACTGCGACTTGTGCTGCCTCCTGCCCCTGCCCCTGGACTGCACCACTTGCACCAGCACGGATGCCCCCACCAGGCCCCATGTGCGTCTCAGTAGCGGCCTCCTCCTCCTCTGTGGAAACCACCAACCTGGATGGCTCCACTCCGTCTTCCGCCGTTGCAAGCCCCTGTGGGGGGCCCACCGACCCCTTCCACTGCAGCCGTGGGGGCATCCCCGTCGCTTTGCTCCACAGCATCGTGTCCGCCCTCTTCTTCACTTTGCGCTGTGTAGAGGGAGACATAGAACACAAGCACCAGGGTACTGTACAATGGTCCCCTAGACAGGAACCAATAGCAGATGAGTGGCACTGTCAAAGATCACTTCCATCATGTCCCTCCACAACACATGGGACAGTGCAGGCAAAACACATGCAGTAACAGGCATGGCGCATGCTATGGACATAAGCAAACATGTCCAAGGGACTCTTGAAACATACAATGTTGTTTTTGAACTCACATGCATCATGGGTCATGCCTATCACATTCACACACTTCACCGTACTTTCATCCATCTGGACTTGTACACCCCAGACACAGTGGATGCAAGGATAGCTAGGCTGCATCAGTGATTCTGAACATTGTCACAGACATGTGTCATGCATCCATGGCATTCACAAGTCACAGACACGCAGGTCAGACACACAGACATGAACACCATACATGTACATGGCATCATCACCCATCCCTCACCCCCACCCATGTCCAGGAACAGAGACTGGCATGCTCTCATGTGTCCATTCCGCATAGGGCTCCCAATGTAGCATTTAAACACATACACCAACCGTGTGCTTCACGCATTACTGGTCTCACATGCATGACCATGATGTCCCTGCACACACACACACGCGTACATGGCCTATGTCACACATACAGGCAAGTATCAGACAAACAGCACACTGCAATATGCCCTGTCTCATACAGCAATGCTTGGCCACTTACCGCTAGACTCCAGACGGGTCTGCCTCTCAAGGACCTGGACGTGGAGCGCTGGGGATATGCGTTCCAGGACCCTCATCTGATCTTCCGACAAGTGGCCCCGGCACCTCATAGCATCCGCTGCCTTCAAGAGGCGCCGGGCCTTGTTGAGGGTCCTGGACCTGAAGTCCTCCCAGCGCTTCTTGACATGATGGAATAGTCGGACTGCCACCCCCTCTGCGTTGATGGCAGTCACGATGTCCGTCCAGATCCTGTCCGGTCCTTCCTTGTCGGCGCATGATGATCCGAAGAGGGCATCATAATGCCCCAGGACATGCATACGCAATTTCATTGGACCGAAGGCCCTTCAAGCGCAAGCGCCTCTGTGACGTGATGCGCGCGGGCATGCACGGGCGTTTCAGCACGTGTGAAAAACTGCACGTCCGCGTGGGAATGCGTGTAATCCGAGGAAAGGGCCCATGCGCGTAAGTGACATGACATGCGCGGGCGTTTCCCTCAGCACGGGTTAAAGGTGAGCGGGGGCAGCAGTTTGCTGTACGTGCCTTTCGTGGAGAACGACGTGTGTTGCTGCTTCCTGTTGTTTCGTGCACCATCACAACTTCACCGCTATCAAGGACATATCTCTTCTTTTGGCGGGGGTATTGGCTACGCGTGTTTTTCTGCATCGCGCTAGTCAGACAGTGAGTCGCACACGCTATTTTTCCCACTTCGGGTGCCCCTGTGTATCGCACCCATTTTCGAGGTCATAGTAGCCTGCGTGTCCCACGCGTACGCGTTATTCGTGTTACTGGGTGCCACTGCGTACTGCGGGAGGTTGATTCCACGTACGTAGGCTGTAGGGTTGCGTGCACGGTTTTACTGCAGTTTTGGGTTGCCTGAGCATTGCGTGACCCGTCACTACATCACCGGGGTCACATAAAGCCTTGCAGGTGCAGGGGGGCTGTTAACATCTTGCTTCCCACCCCCTTAACTCCAATTGCTCAGGTCAATTGTGGTGTACACCTCCCATTGGCAGTACTCCATCTGTGCCGGCACTACTACATCTGTGCCATGGTTGGTAGGACACCAAAGGTGAGGGGCGCTTCAGCTGGGCGTACTCCTCATGGCGGGCATGGTCGGGGACGTGGCTGTGGTGACCAGGGAGTAGGGGGACTCCAGGGTGTCCAGGGCGGCCACAGAGGGGGAAGAGGCAAGGGTGCGCCACTTGAGCACAATGTTGTGCCATGTGTCAGTGCAGTCATGCCACCACCATCTGTGGTTCCGGGGGATGCAGCTTCTGCATCTGGCACTGGCGCCCGTGTGACCCGGCAGTCCGTTCCATCGACTGCCACGGGCCCAAGGGTAGTGGTAGCTGCAGGTGCAGCTGTGGACACCGCCACCCAGGCTCAGCGTCTGCCAGCGCAGGCTGCGTTGGCACTTGAGGAGCCCTTGGTAGATTTCCAACAGGCCAGCAGGAAAACCATAGGGGCACGCAGAGCTGCTCTGACCAAGACATGTGTCCCTGGGGCAGTTATGTCATCTGCTGCCCCGAACAGCCGGGTGTTGGCAAGTGCAGGGGCAGATGCACCCAACAAAACCCTGGTTGTGAGTCTGCCAACCAGGACCGTTGCGGTCAATGACCCTGCCACAGCGGATGTTGCTGTGTAGGGTCCATTAGAGGGCACCTAGATGCCACTGACACAAGTCAGGCCTTTGGACGTCCCTCCACCTGCCACTCCCTTGGCTCAATCCACCGAACCCACTGGCCATACTGGTCAGGGAGGCATTAGCCAGCCAGGGTCTGCGCCACAGTCCAAGAGGAGGAAGGTTGCACCTGCAGCACAGGCTTGGACCCCACACACAGCCACGACCTCCTGCACGTCGAGGAAGAAGCCTTTCTGCAAGCAGGAACTGGACTTCCTTGTGGACTACGTGCGGGGCCACAGCCGTGACATTTTAGTGTGTGCCAATAGTCAGACTACGGCTGCCCACCGTGACACCCACTGGAAGCATGTTGCGGAACATGTCAGTTCATTCGGCCATGTGGTGCGCACGGCGCAAGAGTGCAAAAAGCGTTGGAATGACCTCAAACGCAGCGCTAAGGCTAAGCGTGCCTCTAATTACAACTTGACTCTGGTGACTGGCGGTGGGCCTGCACCAGAGTAGGAAGAGCTCACTCTGCATGAGGCACTCGTTGCGGAGTTCATACCACCTGAATTGGTTGAAGGAGTGGGAGAGATGCTGGACTTTGATGCCCAGTCCAGTGAGTGTTGATGCGTGTTTGTTGAGGACGTGTGTGTTTCACTTGTGGGATGTGTTGTGCATGATTGCCACTACATGTGACGTGTACATGGTTCTGATGTGTAAGTAATGCAATGCTTCCATGTTGCATGTCGGCTCTGCTGGATGGTGGACATGTGGAGCAGACGGGGACTGTTCGCATCACCACTATTGCACCCTACTGACATGCTGGTTACAAGTATGCCCCTCCGGTACATATTCCAGCTCACTGGCCCTTCTGCATGTGGCGTGGGGTGACCTTCCTCTCAGCCCAGGCACTATGTCATTGCATGACTGACGTGCATGTCTCCTCTGCCTGCATGCGGGGACTCCATGTAGGCATGCTAACTTGCCCCTCCTCCGCCACTCTGCACCCCAGTTCCACCTTTGCACTGGTCTGCTTCAATCTTGCCAATGTGTACTTTCCTGTTCATGCGTCCTGTGTAGATGCTAACTTCCAGCGTACAATCTGCCAGACATATGCCGTGTGGTACAGCCTTAGTACTTGATGCAGGGTATCTCACTTGTACTGTGCATAGGTCAGATGTCCCGCAGGGACATGAGTGCCCATTCATGCTCCATGTGCATTGCACGCATGCCCCTATGTGTCCTTGACTGGATGATCACTGTAATACAAGTCCTGGGTGACATACATTGCATGGCATCTCATCAGCCTTCCCATGTCAACTGTGGGTCAGTACTGTGTTGCACACATGTTTAGGGTCTGACAATCTGTGTGGCTCACAGGCCTCAGCCTGTTTAATGGCCAATGACTTTGTCCGACTGTTGTAGTGTCTTCTTCACACGTGGACGGCCTCCAGAGTTTTCATCATGTGTCCTGCTTACTGTCCCATCATCATTTGCAGTGTTGTCACTTACATCACATTAAGCTGTTGATGCCAGTCAACACTGCCTGTCAATACACAGGTGTATGGTCAGCCTTTTGATACCATGCTAGGCATCCCTGCTTTTGTACTTGGGTGGAGGGGTGCTTGGCTTGTAGATATGCTACACATTGAATGCACAGTGCACGTGATGCCTGAATTTGACCTTGCACTGCCTTCACATTTCCTGACACACACCATGGAGTCCTTGCACATGTAGGTAGTGAGTGGCGTACACATTTTCTGCACTGAATAGACCCACTTCCATGGAAACTGCCACCTTTCAACAGGTCTGATCACAGAAACAATTCAAAGTTGACCCAGCATGCATGCCAGGTTATATGTTGTGTGTCACATGTCTGCCTGATGTGTTTGTTGTCGGTGTGTGTGTTGTGTGCTTCTGACATGTGTAGTGACCTTTTTTCTCTCTATTTTTCCGGTGATGACGCAATGGAGGCGGAGGATGGTGTTGTCATGCCAGACACAGGGTTGTTACCACTACATCAACCCGGCACAAGTGGGGTTCGTGGGGTGGTAGGCCACGAAAACCCCCAAGTGCTACAGTCCATCTTGTCTCTGGCTGACTATGAGTCCAGCCTTGATAACGACTCTGACGTCCATGTCGAGTTGGATGAGCATCAAGTCCATGTGTCAGGGGTGAGTGATTCTGATGTGGACACTCCTCTGTCCGCAACACCTGCACTGAGGGATCAGACAGTCTTGGTTCCTCGGCCCTTGGTGGATCGGGACGCAGGGTCACCCTCCACACCAGTCACTGATGTGCCTGGGACATCACGTCAACGGGGGCATGTAGTCGTGCAGCCGCGGGCGGTGCCAACACAGCGAGGACACCCGGTCCTTGGGTCCCGCAGGGGTCAAGCCCAGCAACGCGGTCGCCGCATGCAACCGCAGTATACTGAGTGGGAGCAAGACATGACTGCCAATTCAGAACGGCAGGGGGCAGCAATGGAGAACATCGCTGAGAGCATGGAGCGTGTGGCCGGATCTGTGCTCCCCCTGCTAGGCAGGTGCTTCTCCAGCAGCAGGCGGGACGGTCCACGGCCCGCTCACTCAGGCTGGGCATGGCGGCCTCAGACAGGGCACGCCAGGCTGAAATGTCGCCTCTGCGTCAAGCAATTGCTGTTCAAGCAGAGGCGCACATGGATGCGCTGAGGGAGGAGTATGCTTCCCTCAAATCCACTCTGGGTGTCCTTATGATGTCCCAGAGGCAGCGGGCAGAGGAGAGGTTTGCACAGCTTGAGTGTACCATCTCGGCTGAGCTACAGGCTTGCCGGGAGGTGCAGCAGTTGTCCAGCCATGCCTTGAAGGAGGAACTCCGTGTTACACGTGCTGCCTTGCAAGAGGAAGCACGTGTATCACGTGAGGTTCTGCATGCAGACCTACATCACATCGCCACACAGAAGCAGGCTCACCCGTCTGGCAGACTTGCTGCCGACGAGGGGCAAGCTGTGGCTAGGCGTGGCCAGGCTACTGTGCCATGTCCTCCTTTCCAGGATGAGCCAGACTAGGACGACCATCTATCTCCCACATAGGTCGGGCTGTGCAGGCGTTGAGCCCATGGAGGTTTTTTTTTTTTGGCTCAGCATCATCGCATGTGATGTGCAGAGGACACTGATGGTCACTTGATTGCACATGCATATGTTGAGTGCATGTCCTTACTGACCCACACACTCGCACTATGATGCACTACATGTACAACCACCATTGGATATCCACGTGTACACTCTGTTTGCCTTCTGGTGCCCACTGTGTCCCTGCAGCACATGTTCTGTGACCAATTATGGATCCTGGCCATGCCTAATTCGCTTTTTGATGTGGTTTGACGCTTAGATGTGATGCTCAGGGTGTGCATCACACACAATAGCTGTTCACTATGCTGTGCACTGAGCAGTGTGTTGCAGGAGTTGGACACAGCACACAGAAGCTGCAGTGTTGATTTTGCAATGCACAATGTGCATGTAGACAGGCATTCATTGTTATGTTATGTCTACAACTTTTGTAATGCATTTGGGAATGACTTATTTTGGGTGGGAGGTTGTTGGTCAGTCATTTCATCTGATTCCATGTCAGGCATCATTGTCTGATGCCACTGTACATTTTTGACATGGCAATGTGTACCTTATTGGTACTGTGTTGGTGTATGGCTATTGCTTGCCATGTCATATTGTGATTTGGGAGAGTTTGAGTGACATAACAGTGATGGTCATGGCATGTTTTGCAGGTGTGTGTGATTCACACCTTGCATGTCAGGGTCAGCCGCTTCTCGAAGCAACGAGCTGGGGGTAGATCTCTCTCCGCGGCAGGGGCCTCCCTCTGGAACAGCCTTCCTGCCTCCCTGGAACTTGAGGAGAACCATCTCTGGTTCCGGAAGCACCTCAAGACCTTCCTCTTTGCTTCTGCTTTCTCTCTCCCTCTCCCTTGCTAAATTCTTCACTGAAACTGCACTAGATAGGCAACTAGGCCTCTCTCACCGACCTTGCCTCCCTGGCCCAGCCACTTTCCACTTGCACTGCCTCCCTGGCAACCCCTGCACTGCGGGATTGTCTCTCTATCCATACAGCCCCCCCTTCCCAGCACTTGTCTGCACTTACCTTTGCAGTTGCCACCAGCTGGCCTATTTATTTGTTTTTTATTCTACTTACCCTGTACTGCACTCCCCCCTCCCCTTCCCCTTGCACTTTTCCCTTCCCCCTACCCCTGCACTTGCGCAATCTAAATGACACCTGGCCTAGTAGTATCGTTGTCTGTCTTCCCTTGTTCCCCCCTCCCTGCCTCGTCGCACCTTGACACACTTGTGTATAGGCACGTTACAAATGCCATATCATGTCATGTCATATGTCATATGTGTGCCTTTTGGTCACACAGGATAGCTTGTGTTTAAGTAGCTAGGGATGCAGACAATGTGGCACTTCCATGGCAACAATCTCAGGGTGGTAAGGTTGTGACACTTGACTGTCTCTTTGTCATCATCGATTGTCACCTGGTATGTGCCAGGCCTGTGTGCACTCCGCAGGGGTGGGAGTTTAGGTGAAAAATGTGGCCACAAGCTGGGTCTGGGCTTCCTTGCCACGTGCCCTGTCCCCTCCCATGCGCAGCGCCTATGCCTGTGGTTGGGGATGTGGGGGCACCACCATGTCCACCAGTACGCCCTGCCGTGTTGCAACATTGTGAAGGACACATGCTGCCACAATGATCCTGCACACTACTGGGGGTGTATAGAGTAGCTGCCCGCCAGAAAAGTCAAGGGAGCGGAAACGTGAC
The DNA here is from genome assembly GCF_040938575.1 of Ambystoma mexicanum. Classification (NCBI taxonomy): domain Eukaryota; kingdom Metazoa; phylum Chordata; class Amphibia; order Caudata; family Ambystomatidae; genus Ambystoma; species Ambystoma mexicanum. The sequence goes on along the minus strand of NC_090930.1, from coordinate 350,637,260 downwards.
TTCAGCACTCCGAAGGTGCGCTCCACTATGGCCCTGGTTGCAATATTTGCGGCATTGTATCTTACCTGGGGTGGTGTGGTGGGGTTCCGGATTGGCGTCATCATGTGGTTGCTCAGAGGGTAGGCACTGTCCCCTGGGGAGGTGTAAATGGTTGTCATTATTGGGGTTTGTGTATTTGTGTGTGTGACATGCATGCATGTGCAAGGGCATTTGTACTCACCTAGGAGCCAGGTGTCGCCATGCTGGCCAGCTCCCAGGGCCCGGCTCACGGCGGACATTCTGTATATGAAACTGTCATGGGTGGAGCCAGGGTAGTTTGCATAGACAGAGGTGATGATTCTCTTTGCATCGCATACCACCTGTACATTGATGGAATGCCAGTGCTTGCAGTTTCGGTAGATGTGCTCAGTGGCCCTAGGCGGACGTAGGGCCACATGGGTGCAATCTATGGCACCGAGCACTTTGGGGAAGTGCGCCACCCTGTAAAAATCCAGGACAACGGCCTGCCTTTCTGCGGGGGTTCTGGGCATGTATATGTGCCTGCGGACTGAGGGGCGCGCTGTCATGATTGCCAGTACCTGGTGTAGGCAAGGGGCTCAATGCTTGGGAGCAAAGGGTGGGGGATGTAAGGTCATCTTCCCACTCCCTGACCAGGTCTTGGATGATATGGGGTGGAAACCTATACCTGCCGTAGACCTGGTCGTCAGGCATCCCAAAAAGGCTTGTCCGTGGTGCAAAAATGCGTGCCCTGGCTATTCTCCTCCTCCTGCGATGTCCCACAATCAGTGCTGCGACAAATGGGGCATTCATCGTAGCTGTATATATGTGTTTGTTGTTTGCGTGCACTTTTATACTGTGCGCGGGGACGCTTCCGCCTGCCTTCCTGTGGCGGACACGTTGATGCCTGTGTGCGTCTGTTGCCGTGCACGGGTTTCCCGTATTCGAATCCATGAATATGGGTTGTTCGCGTGCGTGTGGGCGTTCTGTGTAGTTCCCTGCAGTACTTCCCCAGTTATGCCTTCTTTTTCATGTGTTATTCCCCATTCCGCATGTTACGCCCACTGTTCCACCCACTTTGGTCGTGTGCGCCGCGCTGTGTGCGCTTTCGCTGTGTGCGTAGCGCACGCCGTGTGTGCCCGCGTGCGCCATGGCAGGATTTGGCGCACGGACAGTGGGAAACAAGAGCAGCGTCTTCCTTGAATCGCATGCGTGCGCGTGCACTGCGTTCTCACGCTTGCACCACCTTGCGCCTGCTTGCTCCATGATTCGACCCCCATGTGTCAATATGAAGAAAAAGAAGACTTAACTATACTACAATCAAAGCTAAACAACGAGCAACGTAGCATTTTTCAAGAAGTAACAAAAGAAATTGCACATGGTGTACAACATGAAAACAAAGAATGCACCTGTCAAAATTACAAACCTATAATATTGAATGTCAGTGGTGAAGCTGGTTCTGGCAAAACATTCCTAATCAAAATCATCAGTAAGTTCCTTCAACAATTGACAAACAACAAACTGTCAGCTGTTGTCACTGCCCCCACAGGTTTAGCTGCCTACAACATAGGTGGTGTCACTTTACACCGATTACTACTCCTGCCAGTAGAACACCAAAACAAATTAGATTATTGCAAACTTTCTACAGAAGCTGCAATGGAACTACGCAGATTATTGAAACAAATGAAAATGCTACTAATAGATGAAGTGAGCATGGTGTCCAACCTAATGTTGGCTTTGATTCAACTGAGATTACAAGAAGTACTCAAAACAAACTATGAAGAGCTCTTTGCAGGAAAACACATTATTGTTTTCAGAGATCTTCTTCAATTGACACCAGTAAAAGGTGAGCCTATTTTTAAAACATTAGGACACAAACTCTGCCGTAAAACTGTTGGTAGCATTGGAAATGTCAACCTTTGGCAACATTTCCAATACAGAGAATTAAAAGAAAACATGCGCCAATCTGCAGATCTCACTTATGCCAACATCTTAAAAAGTATCAGAGTTGGTATACTTTCTAAAGAAGCAGAAGCAATATTGAAAACCTGGCACATTCATGCAATTTATGGTGATAATGCATGTGCTACAGATGTTATGGAACAATTAGCCCACAAAAATGTCAATTGTATGGCCTTAATGCCAACTCTTGCAAGCTGTTTCAAATTCAATGAAATAATGTTAAGTAAATAAATGCAACCAATAATGGAAATTAGCGCCACAGACAAACTAGATGTACATGGAATGACACTACCCATGTGTGACCAAGCCACAACAAGACTAAATAGTTTAGAAAAATCAATCTCAAACACAGCAGGCTTGGAAAAGATATTAAAATCATCCTTAAATTGCAGAGTAATGCTGAAACGTAACGTTGACGTGGACCAAGGTCTAGTTAATGGAGCACTGGGTACAGTTGTTGGCTTTCAAACATACCCAAGTGACAACAAAATTCAGTTTGTCAATATTCTCTTCGACAAACTTTCAGAAGTAAAAAGATTAGGACGCTCAATTGCTCGATTCCTTCTCTTCAAAGACATGTATGTACGCAGAGAGCAATTTTCTCTAACTCTTGCATACACAGTCACCATTCATAAATCACAAGGCCTTACCCTAGACAAAGCAGTGATAGACATTGGTAACACAGTCTTTAAAGAAGGCATGAGATGAGCTACATAGCACTATCATGCTTACGTACACTTGAGGGTCTATTTCTAATCAACTTTGATGCAAGTAAAATAAACACTGATATCCCTTGCATTTTAGAATACAATAGACTTCGTTCACTATACACCCCCCATCTAAACACATATTCTGTTCCACAAAAAGTAAAACATCATAAAAGAAAAATAAATCAAACAGAAAAGCAACAGGATGTCACTGCAAATCCACCAAAGAGAGTAAAAGAAAGTAATACTTCATCCAGTGCCACAAGCAAAAAAGAATCAATTAGGGAAAGTAAACTAGGTACTTCTTCAAAGAAGGAAGACACACTCCAAAAAAGCCGTCAGATACAGAACTCCCTGGTCCATTTAAACTCTCAAATATAGTTGGTGTAAGTTGCTACGCAAATGTAGCAATGAATATTCTATTTCAATTACCACCAATTGTTGAGAACATTTACTTACACAGTACAGACCCATTGTGTTTGCAAATGTTAGTACTTCACAGAAATGCAGCAAACAATCCTGACAACACCTATACAGGCCGATTCATGGAATAATTAGCGCAGCGCAAGTGGGCAAAAACGTGCGAATCGCAGTGGAATAGCGAAAATCGCAGTGCAAGTGCGAAAATCGCACGAAAAGCAGCGCACATCGATTCATGGAAGTCCGTGCACGAGAAAACCAGCGGATGTGCGATAAAAAAGTGTGCGGCGCACGTTGGCGCACAGGCCATCTAACAGCGTGCGCCAGGTCACAGCGAAAATCGCACAGGCCACAGCGAAATTCGCACATATCGCGGCGCACGCAACAAAAGTAGGCGGAACACGGGCGTAACACTCGGAATGGGGAACAACTTGCCAAAACGTGGGCGTCATGGGGGAAGTACAGGGCACAAGTGCGCGGAACGCCCACACGCTCGCCTACAACACGTATTCATGGAATAGAATAGGGGAAAAAAGCGCACGCTCAAACCAGCGCACAGGCACAAACACGACCGCCACAAGAAAGCAGGCGGTAGTGTCTCTGCGGCTGTAAGAAATGTGCGCCAAAAGGTGCGCCAACAAATAGCACCTATATACTGCCATGATGAATGTCCTATACTGTGGCCCTCCAGGACAAATGACGTGCAAAGGGGTACCCACAAACACGGACACCCGCTGACAAAAAATACGTCTGCGTGTATACCGGGGTGCGTGGGAAGACTCACATGCGATTTCAGCAGGGTACGTATATTTCAGGGGTTCGTGTGAAGTTTTTCACGCGATCGGGCCTGGGGGAGCGGGCTACGTGTATTACAGGGGTTCGCGTGAAGTTTTTCACGCGATCGGGCCTGGGGGAGCGTGCTACGTGTATTACAGGGGTTCGCGTGAAGTTTTTCACGCGATCGGGCCTGGGGGAGCGGGCTACGTGTATTACAGGGGTTCGCGTGAACTTTCTCACGCGATCGGGCCTGGGGGAGCGGGCTACGTGTATTACAGGGGTTCGCAAAACGTCACAGATGCGCTTACGCTGTAAGGGCCTTTCCTTGATTTTCACGCTGACGTGCAGTATTTTCATGTGCCAAATCACTCCGTATCAAGCTGGCCACGCGAAAACACACGGAAGACCACGCTCCTGCCCAGAAGGCCGAATTACTGCCCCCCAGTGCCCCGAGCAGCCTCCCGCGTGCCATCTGCTGCTGCCTGCCTGCCTGCCTGCTGCCACCGTGCCCTGCCATTTGGTGCCTGCACATCAGCCATCTGCAGGTGTCCAGTTGCTGTGTCCACCCCTGCTGGAACAGAAGACTCCCGACTCGGATAACATCGCTCCACAGCCCAGCCCCAGGACCCAGTTGCCCACCCACTCCTGCCCCTGGGGTTGCCATGTCAGGCACATCAACATCTGGCACCAGTGGCAACCCCCGGCCACAGGGCCGAAGTTGGTGTCCTGGTGGAGAAAGTCCTGGGGCAGTATGATGCCCTCTTCGGATCGTCCCGCGCCAACAAGGAAGGACGGGAGAGGATCTGGGCAGACTGTGTGGTTGCCATCAACGCGGAGGGGGTGGCAACCCGCACCATCCAGAAGGTCAAGAAGCGATGGGAAGACTTGAGGTCCAGGACCCTCATGAAGGCCCGGCGCCTCGTGGAGGGGGGCCGGGCCGCATGAGTTCCATCCAGTTGAGGGTCCTGGAACGCGCACACCAAGAGCTCCACACCCAGGTCCTTGAGAGGGAGACCCGTCTGGAGTTGAGCGGTAAGTGCCAAGCATTGCTGTGTGAGGCAGGGCATGTTGCAGTGTGCTGGTTGTCTGATACTTGCCTGCATGTGTGACATAGGCCATGTACGCATGTATGTGTGCAGGGACATCATGGGAATGCATGTGCGACCTGTAATGTGTGAACCGCATGGTTGTTGCATGTGTTTGAATGCGATATGGGGAGCCCTGTGCAGATTGCACACATGAGAGCATGGCAGTCTCTGTTCCTGGACATGGGTGGGGGCGAGGGATGGGTGCTGATAACAGATACATATGTGGTATCCATGTCTGTGTGCCTGACCTGCGTGTCTGTGACTTGTGAGTGCCATGGATGCATGACACATGTCTGTGACAATGTACAGATTTACTGATGCAGCCTAGTCATCCTTGTATGCACTGTGATTGGGGTGTACGGGGCCAGATGGATGTGACTGAGGTGAAGTGTGTGCATGTGATAGGCATGACCCATGATGCATGTGAGTCCCATTACATTGTATGATTCGAGAGTCCATTGAAATGTCCATGGCACGCACCATGACTGTCACTGTGTGTGTTTTGCCTGGACTGACACATGTGTTGTGGTGTGACATGATGGAAGTGTACTTTGACAGTGGCACTAATCTGCTATTGCTTCCTGTCTAGGGGACCATTGTACAGTACTCTGATGCTTGTGTTCTATGTCTCCCTCTACGCAGCGGCTAGTGAAGGAGAGGGCGGAGACGGCGCTGTGGAGCAAGGAGGCAGGGATGCCCCCACGGCTGCAGCGGAAGGGGTGGGTGAGCCCCCAGAGGGGCCTGCTACGGCAGTAGACGGCGAGGAGCCATCCAGGTTGGTGGTTTCCACAGAGGAGGAGGAGGCCGCCACTGAGGCGCACATGGGGCCTGGTGGGGGCATCCCTGCTGGTGCAAGTGGTGCAGTCCAGGGGCAGGGGCAGGAGGCAGCACAGGTCACCGTGGAGAGGCCTGTGCATGTCACTGTCCCTGAACCTGTGGGTGCACCACCTTGCACCAGCAGGGATGCCCCGTCCCAGGCCCGTCCGCAGGTAGAGGGGATGTCCATGTCATCTGACTCCCCTCCACCTGCGGACGAGGGGACCCCTGGCCATGTGGAGAAGGTCCTGATTGGGGTCGCGATGCGCACGGCTGTGATTCGTGATGCCGTGCGTGCTTCCCAGGAGGAGCACGCACGTCATCACGAAGAGCACCGTGCCGACGTGGCCCAATTGGGATCGGCCATGTTCGGGGGTTTCCTGCATGTGTCAGCCAATCTGCCGGCCCTCTCCTCCTCTGTGGAGTCTATACGCCAGTCGTTCTCCTTGCCGTCTTCCGGCCCAGATGCCACCAGGGCCCCCTGTGGACCTGCCCTGACCAATGCAGCCAGCTCGGTGGGGATCCCATCCCTGCCACAGTCGGGAGACAGAGGTCCAGCAGGGGTGGACAACACAGCAACTGGACCCCAGCAGATGGAGGATGTGACGGCATCATCGGGCAGGGCACGTGCACGACGGCGTTGGTGGTTTCCATCATCCTGGATGTCGTCGTGCTGGCAGAGGCAGTGGCGTCGGAGGCAGCAGCAGGCTCGACGTGGGAGGCATCATGGCTCGGGCCATCAAGATCAGAGGGGCAGGCATCGGCCGGAGGGCAGGTGAACCCTGGGATGGTAGTGTCTTCCGTGTGGGAGCAGTTGGTCCAGCGGATAGGTGCGGAGCGGCAGCGGGCGGAAGAGGAGGGGCTCACCATGGTCAGGGCGGAGTTCTCCATGCGTCGGGCGTTGAGGCGGGCTGAGTGCCTCGAGGAAGCTCGCAGGGAGTTTGAGGTGAACATGGGGTTATCCCTGCGAGACCTCGGGGCCAGGACAAAGTCCCGCCTCCAGGACATCGACATGGAGTTCGATGATGCCCTGGCCGGCAACATCACAGAGTGAGCCACAGGACTTGCCCGCTGCCATTGTATATAGTTCTTTAGTTAGTTAGTGTTAGGTTTCCTTTATTTTTTGAGATTTTTTTGGACCGCTCGGACAATGGCCACTTTTCTGTATATAGTTTTTTTATTAGGTAGTAGTAGGTTTCATTTATAGTGTTGGGCTCATGGACCCTGGAATATTCTTGTGTATAGTTGGATTTTTTAATATACATTTTTTTGATTTATATTTGTGTTCACCATGAGGCAATGGTTTTTCCTTATTTTTTTTCACCATGATTTTGCTTTGGACAACATTAGTTTTTGGATTCCTTTGTTTTTTGGATTTTTACATTACTTATCGGACATGGACAATTTATTTTGTTATCCCCATTGTTGTATGTTTGATTAGTTTACTTAATTTTCTTCGAGAATACATGTTTTTATAACTTTCTTTTGTGGTATTTTCTCATTGGTTTCATGCATTTCATGATATGGGTTTTGACATTCACTTGCACCCATTGTGTATGTGTGTGTGACGGACATGTGTTCATTTACATACTTGCCATTGGGGTTGTATCATGTAATTGCATTTGCTATGTGGGTGGATGCAATCCTTGGCTGGGTGTTTGTGCTGGGTATGCTGCCCATTACTGCCATGATTGTGTATCGTCAGGACCTGGGGGCAGGGGGACATGGTTGTGGGCCTGCTGGCATGTGCCCCACAGTGCTGGGGGGTGGGGGTGGTGGGGAACATGAGTTGGACATGGGTGGGGGGCTGCTGGCAGGTGCCCCACAGTGCTGGAGGGTGGGGGTGGTGGGAGACATGAGTTGGACATGGGTGGGGGCCTGGTGGAGGCTGCCCCTGGTGACTGGGGGGGTGGGGGTGGTGGGAGACATGAGTGCGGGCCTGGTGGAGGGTGCCCCTGCACTGCTGGGGGGTGGGGTGGTGGGAGACATGAGTGGGGGCCTGGTGGAGGGTGCCCATGCACTGCTGGGGGGTGGGGGTGGTGGGAGACATGAGTGGGGGCCTGGTGGAGGGTGCCCCTGGTGGCTGGGGGGTGGGGGTGGTGGGAGGCATGAGTGGGGGCCTGGTGGAGGGTGCCCCGGCACTGCTGGGGAGTGGGGGTGGTGGGAGACATGCATTGTTGATCAGTAGTGCAAAGTGACATGTGGGTTGGGTGGGGTGGATGGGCTGCCTGCGGGACATGAGCAGGGGTGCAGGGTAGTCCCCCAGTGGTGTGGGCTGCCTGCAGGGGCCATGGAGGTTGTGGAGCGTACACCTGGGAGGACCCACACGGCCAATTCACGTGTAGTACTCCCCAGAACCCCTGAAATACACATACCCTGCTGAAATCGCGTGTGGAACTTCGCGCGGAATACACGTATCCTGCTCGCACTGGGCCAATCGCGTGTGGAACTTCCCGCGCACCCCTGAAATACACGTACCCTGCTTGCACGGGGCCAATCGCGTGTGGAACTTCCCGCGCACCCCTGAAATACACGTACCCTGCTGGAATCGCATGTGGAACTTCCCGCGCACCCCTGGGATACACATACCCTGCTGAAATTGCGTGTGGAACTTCCCGCGCACCCCTGGAAAACACGTACCCTGCTGAAATCGTGTGTGGAACTTCCCGCGCACCCCTGGAATACATGTACCCTGCTTGCATGGGGCCAATCGTGTGAGAAACTTCACGCGAACCCCTGAAATACACGTAGCCCGCTCCCCCAGGCCCGATCGCGTGAGAAACTTCACGCGAACCCCTGTAATACACGCAGCACGCTCCCCCAGGCCCGATCGCGTGAAAAACTTCATGCGAACCCCTGTAATACACGTAGCACGCTCCCCCAGGCCCGATCGCGTGAGAAAGATCACGCGAACCCCTGTAATACACGTAGCCCGCTCCCCCAGGCCCGATTGCGTGAAAAACTTCACACGAACCCCTGAAATACACGTAGCCCGCTCCCCCAGGCCCGATCGCGTGAGAAAGTTCACGCGAACCCCTGTAATACACGTAGCCCGCTCCCCCAGGCCCGATTGCGTGAAAAACTTCACGCGAACCCCTGTAATACACGTAGCACGCTCCCCCAGGCCCGATCGCGTGAGAAAGTTCACGCGAACCCCTGTAATACACGTAGCCCGCTCCCCCAGGCCCGATTGCGTGAAAAACTTCACGTGAACCCCTGTAATACACGTAGCACGCTCCCCCAGGCCCGATCGCGTGAGAAACTTCACGCGAACCCCTGAAATACACGTAGCCCGCTCCCCCAGGCCCGATCGCGTGAGAAAGTTCACGCGAACCCCTGTAATACACGTAGCCCGCTCCCCCAGGCCCGATCGCGTGAGAAACTTCACGCGAACCCCTGTAATACACGTAGCCCGCTCCCCCAGGCCCGATCGCGTGAAAAACTTCACGCGAACCCCTGTAATACACGTAGCACGCTCCCCCAGGCCCGATCGCGTGAGAAACTTCCCGCGCACCCCTGAAATACACGTACCCTGCTTGCACGGGGCCAATCGCGTGTGGAACTTCCCGCGAACCCCTGTAATACACGTAGCACGCTCCCCCAGGCCCGATCGCGTGAAAAACTTCACGCGAACCCCTGTAATACACGTAGCACGCTCCCCCAGGCCCGATCGCGTGAGAAACTTCACGCGAACCCCTGAAATACACGTAGCCTGCTCCCCCAGGCCCGATCGCGTGAAAAACTTCACGCGAACCCCTGTAATACACGTAGCCCGCACCCCCAGGCCCAATCGCGTGAAAAACTTCACGCGAACCCCTGTAATACACGTAGCCCGCTCCCCCAGGCCCGATCGCGTGAGAAAGTTCACGCGAACCCCTGTAATACACGTAGCCCGCTCCCCCAAGCCCGATCGCGTGAGAAACTTCACGCGAACCCCTGTAATACACGTAGCCCGCTCCCCCAGGCCCGATCGCGTGAAAAACTTCACGCGAACCCCTGTAATACACGTAGCCCGCTCCCCCAGGCCCGATCGGGTGAGAAATTTCACGCGAACCCCTGAAATACACGTAGCCCGCTCCCCCAGGCCCGATCGCGTGAGAAAGTTCACGCGAACCCCTGTAATACACGTAGCACGCTCCCCCAGGCCCGATCACGTGAGAAAGTTCACGCGAACCCCTGTAATACACGTAGCCCGCTCCCCCAGGCCCGATCGCTTGAAAAACTTCACGCGAACCCCTGTAATACACGTAGCACACTCCCCCAGGCCCGATCGCGTGAGAAACTTCACTCGAACCCCTGAAATACACGTAGCCCGCTCCCCCAGGCCCGATCGCGTGAGAAAGTTCACGCGAACCCCTGTAATACACGTAGCCCGCTCCCCCAGGCCCGATCGCGTGAATAACTTCACGCGAACCCCTGTAATACACGTAGCACGCTCCCCCAGGCCCGATCGCGTGACAAACTTCACGCGAACCCCTGTAATACACGTAGCATGCTCCCCCAGGCCCGATCGCATGAGAAACTTCACGCGAACCCCTGAAATACACGTACCCTGCTGAAATCGCGTGTGGAACTTCCCGCGCACCCCTGAAATACACATACCTTGCTCGCACTGGGAAAATCGCGTGTGGAACTTCCCGCGCACCCCTGAAATACAGGTTCCCCGCTTGGCGTTTGCTGTTTGCCAGCCCGGTGAACTGGTCCAGGGTTAGCGCAGCCCTTTGCGATGACTTCGCGATTTTGATGGCTTTTCCTTGCGCGAGGGCGTTCTTTGGGGCGTTACTGGCGCTGCTGCAGGGTCGCTGCGATTCTCTGCGCCACGGCTGGTTTGGGAGCCTAAAATCCATGAATACGCTGTGCGCGGAAATCGGTTTTAGCGCACGTGCCTGGCGCAGACAATCGCACGCGGACACTCTGCGCCAGCCGCTTGCGACACTTTTCTGCGAAATTCTATGAATTACCCTGATAGTGTTTATGGAATAAGACAACAATTGGACTACTGTGCTGGAATGGTGAAATTCACTATAAACTCACAGGAAGATCCACAAGAATTTCTAATGTACTTACTATTAGTACTGGAAAACAAAAACATACCTATAAATGAAATCTTCCAGATTTCATACATGTGGAAACATACATGCACTCTCTGCAACAATGTGACACAAGAACAAATCCCCAATGAGCGCTTTGTGTATATATCAATACCTAATTGTGAATCTGTTCCATTTCAGCAACTTGTACAAAATGCAAACCACGGTAGATTATGTTTGACCTGCAATTCAGATAATCGCTCCACGTTAGTAATACAAACACATAGTAAATACGTAATACTAATGCTTCTATGTTACAATGCAGATGGTACCAAAAAGAACTGCAAGCTGACTGACTATGAATTTCATAGGTTTTTAGTTGCGCAACTTAACCATAATGTCCCTTTAACAACGTTTTTTCACTGAATTTCATAGGTTTTTAGTAGCACAATTTAATAATAATAACTCTGACTTTATGTGCATGTCAAATTAAACATACTGAACCCCCTCTACTGAGTTTGATGTCCGCAAACTCTTTTAATGTCCGTGGACATGTTCGGACAACAGCACCACTACTGAAAAACTCTGGGGGGGTATATTTAATTGTTATATCATAACATATTAACATTTTACAAATTCACAAATCAGCACACATACACATAATACATAAGAAGTGTAACCCATATATGTAACACACTAACCATTCATTTAAATACAATATGTTCTAAAATGGAATATACCAAAAGAAGAAAGATAGGCTTCCAACATAATGACCTCACAGACACTCCACAACCAAGAACAACCAAGAACAACCAAGAACAACAGCAGATCTACAGACCACTTACAATATACCTTACCTGAAATAGTAAGTGTACTGAATTTTACTCATATATTTATAAACTTTCTTTATTAGATAAAAAAAAATGATATTATGTTTTTTTTTTTTTCTCACAGAAATGTCTAGTACTCTGGAGTGGCTAGAGGGGCATTTCCCACATGAGGAAATGTCAGAAGATAGTGAATCTAATGGTAGACCCTTTACAATATATACCATTTAATTATTATTATTTTATATAAATTAAACATATGTATTTACGGAGCATACCAAAATAGAAAGTACTACAGAAAAAGATGTTATGGATAAGACTCTTCACAGCACACAAGAAAAAATTGATCTACTGTTGGCTAATTTTAATAATTTAAAAAACTTAGTTGAAGATAATTTTAAACAAAGGACCACGTACCATTGTCTCACATGTACCTGTCCCCCCTCACCATATCCCAGTCAATTATACCCAAACCCTATCCATGAAGCAAAACGTTTTGATGAGACTTCCATCCCTTCTTCACCTCATACAAATCCTGTTGAAACCGCTAATTCTCCTATTTTTGTTTCAGTTTCTGCCCCACCTTCTCTGTCATATATTAAATATACATGTTAAATAACGTTACATTTTTATATTGTGTTCTAATTCATTTCATGTTTTTTTTTTTTTTTTTAAAGCGATTTAGGTGTCTGCGGACAGAGCGGGTGTCCGGAATGTCCGTGAAGAAACGAAAATGGTGGTGTCCTGAAGCACCTTCTACAAGAAATACTGTACAAGTCTCCAAGATTTCTACTTGCATCTCCATGCATATCCATATGCATGAACACAAACTACAGGTATGCATATTTTCTGTAAAGTACATATACAATCCTTCTAGTTTCATATAAACAGATTAACTGACTTTAAACTTGTATAATCTGTAGAATGAATTTACTGTCTTTTTTTCCATCTCCTAAAATCAACTGTCACTTACAAACCTTTATACTATTTAATTTCTTTTTACACACACATATTCAACTCATGTTGAAGTAACATTTTTTAAATAAAACATATAGACTGCATATAGTCAAACAAAATTGCATTCACACACTATGTTCAAATCTCAAACAACAATACTTGTACAATAACATAAACATTTATTTATGTATTTATTTATTTACTTATATTTATATAGCGCAAGCAGCCCATGACATTGAGGCACTATTACTTACAAGAGCTTAGCTACAAGAATAGTGGTATTCACTGGTACATTATGAATTTCACAAGGCATAGTAAAGATATTTTGTTTGCAACAGTTAGTCATTGCAATACAGTTTATTCATTGAGAACATATGATATGTATTCAACTGGTGCGACGTATCTCATGTGAATAAAATAGTTTTAATGGTTTTGAAGAAGGCGCTGAGGATGTCAATTAAAAAAATCAATGTCTAAATTAAAAACAGTGCTATATACAAACACAATTACTAATTTGTTTCTTTTACAATTGCAGTGAAGACCATTCTCCTGAAAAGAAGCAGCTGAATTTGAAGTACAAAGAACAACTAAGAAGTAACCTGCTCATTTTAGAAAAAAAGTAAGTTGAATACCAGCATAATATTTGTATGTTTACTCAAACACACTGTAAGGTTAATTCATGCTATTTCTGTGCCTAAAAATAGAGATTGTGCACCATTCTGTCCAAAAATCCCCATTTCTTAAACAGCGATTTACAGCCAGAATGGCCCATGAATTCCTGTTTTTCGACACACAAATTACCAACTCAGCCGCTAGAATTTTAATGTTATAGAACAACTGTTTTAATTGTATAGCATTAGATTTATTATTTGTACTTCTCCACACCACTAGCTTACTTTTTTCTGTCATGTGAACCCCAGTTTAGTAACACATAAATTCAAGAATACCCATCCCTACTAATTGTAGTTGCCCAATGCACAATCACACACCATTATATACATCTTTATCATCTTAGTCAAACACTCATGCACACAGCACACATACATTGCAGAACCCCCCAACCCATACCTTCTTTATTTTTTTCAACAGACCCTAAAGAATGCCTAACAAAAATCAAGTCCGTAGAAAGCAACGCAGAAGCAGAGCAAATGAAAATAGAAGTGTCCAACATAAGCATCCATCTCTAGTAGAATTTGTAAGAAAAGTTTAAACAAAACAGCTAATACAGTCATTTAGTGAAACAAAAGAATTTTCAAGTACAGAAACTTTGCCTCCTCTATCAAAATGTAAAACAAACCAGAAAACAATTACCAAAAAATCAGCTATCACTACAGATAAAACTGCTTCTATAAATCTTGATATAGTGCAAAGTAAGCAAACCAATAAAAGTATTTTAGCCAAAATGTTCCATCACATAGTCCTTCAAAATCTTATAAAAACAGGAGCAAAACCAGGTTCAACCCTTAAAACCTATTGTAGGAAACTAATCTTAGAAGCGTTGATAGACAGTGCAATTCTTCTCAAAAGAAAGTTATTTATTTTAGTGTTAAACAAAATGAAACCACTAACATAACTAATGACTAAATTACAAAAAAGACTTCTCAATAAACGAAATGTCAACAGAAAGAACTTTTTAAATATCTGCAGAGGTGAATGGAGTCACACTACAAGCACAGAACCATACTTTAATGAAGAAGCATACAACCAAAAGCAAAAAAATACAATTGCCATACACAGCAGTGGTCGAGGTTATGAAAAAGTTAATAATACCATAATGGAACAGAAGTACTGCTTACAGAAATATGCCCTGAAAACTTAGAATTACCTCTCCATTCAACTGAATCAGAACGTCTAGTGTACAAATGGCTATGCACGTCAATGTGTACCATTCCCAAAAAAAATGTCAAGTCTTTACGCCAATTCCTCAATCAATATGTGAAAGGCAAAGACAAAATGAAAATTAAACTACTGCAAAATATGGATACCTGTCCAGTGCGCAAGTACACAGGACTACAAGGACATTCATTGGCCTGCATTACAGGACCTATTTGCAAAACCACCTTCCATGATACCAAAAGGATATCAACACATCATTCAACTATAAGAAATGTAGTCTATAAACTGTACTATGCTAAATGTCCTGCTTTAGCACTAGCCAATTTAAATAACATTCTTCTACATGGTACAGCAAAAGACCTACTTGAAGAAATCGACTATATCCAGAAAAAATATTTTGGAAGTGAAAGCCACTTACAAAATGAAATAGCTTTAAACCAAATTAGCAACAATTCTACGCATGGCAACCTTTTACTACACACATGCAAAAAAGAAATACTAAAATTTAAAAGTACATCAGCTGAAGTACCAAATCATGTGTGTGTATGTTGCCGCAGAACTTTTTATAAAAGTAACACAAAACCTATCATACAAAAAAGAAGACAATGAAGATTCTAAATGGTTTGAATTAGCTCTCTACCTTATAGCAGAAAACAAACACGAAATAACTGACCCCTTAATACTTTGCAGTTACTGCACTACAAAACTTGACAACAGCCAAACTCCTTCATGTGCTATCACAAATAATTTGGAATTATATCAAGTACCAAAACCCCTACAACAACTTAATTTATATGAGAGCATCATAATTCAAACAGTATACCCATTTCAAGCAATACTACGCCTTCATCCAAAAACAGCAGAATTACCTCCCTCTGAATTAGTGAAAGGTATTCGTGGAAAAGTAGTGTATTTACCATTAGATCTAAAAGAAAATGTGCACACTCTAGGAGTGCAACGTCCAATGCAGCAATCTTTAATTATCTTAGTAAATGGAGTACCTACAAAAGACAAAAAATATGGCAACAGCTGGTAGATTTACATAAAGTTAGACAAGCCTTGTAATATCTTAAAGTAAATAATGAATACTACAAAGAAATTAATATTGAAGAAAACTTGAAGGATACAACTGAAATAATTCAAGAGACACAAGAATCTGGTCAATTTGAGCTCCTAGATCCTGCTACAATATCAAATACTTTAGAGAATTATACAATTCATCCATTGCACTCTAATGACACCATCGAAGATGCACTAGATACATACCAAATGCGTCAAACAAAAGGATCACCAATCAGCATATGGGAAAAAAGTATAGAAGCACGTGCTTTTCCTCTGCTCTTTCCTACTGGCAAAGGAGGAAGGTACGATGATAGACCTATTCAAATATCAGCATCAGAATACCGCTCATTACGGATGTATTCTGAAGATCTACATTTTGTCTAAATCTGGGAATACATATTCCGCCTACTCTTTGAAAGTGAACTAGCAACTTCATGTTATGGAGTTGCACACACATTAAAATCAGGATCCCACTTTCAAAATATGTCAGGTACACAATTATTACAAAAAGTGCAATAAAAAGATGAGGTTTTACAATCAAATATCACAAATCTATTAGCAAATATGCGTGGTACTAAAGAGCACTGGTTTCGACGTCATGGAGATGTTCGTTGTATGATCAGAAACCGTGGCCCACCCCCTTGGTTTGTTACATTAAGTTGTGCAGAATATGCATAGGAAGATTTACATGATTTCCTACGCATATCAAACAAAAACAAAACAAACATAGATATACTAACAGCTGGAGAACTTTGTTCTCTGGATCCTGTTAATGTTTCAAGATATTTTCACCATCGCTTCATTGCTATGCTACACTTTATTTGTAATAAAACTGTTCCTCCACTTGGAGAAGTGCAACACTTCTTTTGGAGAAAAGAATACCAAGCCAGAGGAGAACGACATATCCACATGCTTTTATGGATTAAAGATGCTCCTAAATTTGGTCAAGACAGTGATGCCACTATTTTACAGTTTATTAAAGGTAAGTCACCTAAAAATACAAATTACATAAAAAGAACAGAAGAAGAAAAATATATCAATGATTACAATGCAATCCTTGCCCACTTATGGAATGCAAACATAGATGTGCAGTACATTGCAGACAATTCCACTGCAGTTGCACAATATGTTACAGCATACTTAACCAAAGCAGAAAAAACAGAGCTCCAAGACCTCTGGAATGGCCTGTCATCAGATAAAACAGTGTCTCAGAAATTATACAGCTTGGGCATAAAAATGCTCTCCCATAGAGAATGTGGACAATATGAAGCAGCGTATTGTTTAACTGGTACTGCATTGTATGGTAAATCTGAAAATATAGTATGGCTAAATCTGGGTCCTGCTAAATCTAGAAAAATAGTTCTAAAATCATACAAAGATATAGAAACAATAGCCAAACATGATCCCAACAGCCAAGACATTTTAAAAAACAATTTATTGTACAAATATTACCCTAACAGAAGTAATACTTTGGAAACCATGTGTCTATACCACATAGCCCAAAACTTCACATACAAAAATAATAAACCTGATGAACGAAAAGGTAAATACACAGTGACAAACTGTGAAGGCAGCTTAGTAAAACTCACTAAACCAAATTTAATTAATCATATCAAATTGTCATTAAAGACTCCTCAACATAAAGAACTATATTACATGTCCCTGCTACAACTCTTTAAACCATGGTGAAAAGAAAAAGAAATACTAGATAACTATGACTCATATGAAGATGCTTTCAAAGCAAATGAAAGCACTATAACTGATGTAAACTTTACACAGTACAAAACAATGTTGCACAATGAACAGCAACACGAAGAAGAACTGCAGGCTCAACTAGAAAAGGACCTTCCTGACAGTAGTTAACCTTCTGTAACAGGAAGCCAAGAACCACTGGGAGAACCACTAATAACAAATGAGGCAGAATTAGCTATGACAGAAGTAGAAAACACCATGTGTCAGTATGAAGATAAAGAAGACTTAACTATACTACAATCAAAACTAAACAATGAGCAACATAGCATTTTTCAAGAAGTAACAAAAGAAATTGCACATGGTGTACAACATGTATACAATGAATGCACCTGCCAAAATTACAAACCTATACTACTGTACGTCAGTGGTGAAGCTGGTACTGGCAAAACATTCCTAATCAAAATCATCAGTAAGCTCCTTCAACATTTGACAAACAACAAACTGTCAGCTTTTGTCACTGCCCCCACAGGTTTAACTGCCTACAACATATGCAGTTTCAGTTTACACTGATTACTACTCCTGCCAGTAGAACACCAAAACAAATTAGATTATTACAAACTTTCTACAGAAGCTGCAATGGAACTACGCAGAGTATTAACACAAATGAAAATGCTACTAATAGATGAAATGAGCATGGTGTCCAACCTAATGTTGGCTTTGATTCACCTCAGATTACAAGAAGTACTCAAAACAAACTACGAAGAGCTCTTTTCAGGAAAAGACATTATTGTTTTCGGAGATCTACTTCAATTGACACCAGTAAAAGGTGATCCGATTTTTAAAACATTAGGACACAAACTCTGCCGTAAAACTGTTGGCAGCATTGGAAATGTCAATAGTAAAACGTTGTTAAAGAAAACTAAATCAAACAGAAATGCAACAGGATGTCACTGCAAATCCTCCAAAGAGAGTAAAAGAAACTAAACTTCATCAAGAACCACAAACATAAAAGAACCAATTAGGGAAAGTAAAGCAGGTACTTTGTCAAAGAAGGAAGACAAACTAAAAAAAGAAAAGCAATCAGATACAAAACTACTTGGTCCATTTAAACTCTCAAATATAGTGGGAGTAAGTTGGTACACAAATGCAGCAATACATATTCTATTTCAATTGCCACCAATTGTTGACAACATTTACTTACATGGTACAGAGCAATTGTGTCTGCAAATGTTAGTACTTCATAGAAACGCAACAAACAATCCTGACAACACGTATGGTGTTTATGGAATAAGACAAGAATTGGACTACTGTGCTGGAATGGTTAAATTCAATATAAACTCACAGGAAGATCCACAAGAATTTCTAATGTACTTAATACAAGTACTGGAAAATAAAAACATATCTATAAATGAAATCTTCCATATTTCATACATGTGGAGACATACATGCACTCTCTGCAAGAATGTGACACAAGAACAAATCCCCAATGAACGCTTTGTATATATATCAATACCTAATTGTGAATCCATTCCATTTCAACAACTTGTACAAAATGCAAACCATGGTAGATTATGTACTACCTGCAATTCGGATAATCGCTCCACCTTATTAATACAAACACATAGTAAATACATAATACTAATGCTTCTACGTTACAATGCAGATGGCACCAAAAACAACTGCAAGCTGACTGGATTCACACATGGTAAAGTATCACTTGGTAAGAAAACCTTCACAATAATAGGTATAATCTACCACGCACGAGCCACAACCAATTCAGGTCACTACACTGCATATATAAAAAAGAAATGTGGATGGTTTGAATGTAATGATAGTACCATTACTCTAAAGCATAGATTACCTGCAAATCTTTCAAACGCTTATTTAATGTTCTTAAAACTAAAATGTATTAACTAAACTGTACTTAAACCTTAACTAAACTTGTAGTAAACAAATATAAACTGTTGGAATATTCCCACAGGTATCTATCTGCCCAAAGATTCTACAACAAGTAATCAGATAAATTAATACCACTAAACTAGAGTAAATAATAGATAGTTAGAATACACCAACTGATATCTAACTAACCCAAAATTTTACAATATCCACACTAATTAATCAATACCACTAAATTATATAAAAAAATAGACAGTTAGAATACGCCAATTGGTATCTAACTGCCCCAACATTTTACAATATCCAAACAGATAAATCAATACCACTAAAATATATTAAAAAAAATAGACAGTTAGATGTTATGTTTGTGCTTTGCCTCCTGCTTAATAGTTCTGTATGTATGAGCCCCTGATGGAATGTTAGTGTGGAATATTATGGATGAACTGTGTCTGTGTGTTCCACAAAGTCAGTTGGGGCCTGAACTTAGAAAAAGAGGGGGCCGCTGGATGTCTCTCCCTCCTTATATACCAAATCTACCTGCTTCATGTATACCTACCGCCTGTGTCAACCTAGTAAAGTCTACTAAAGTGGCTCAGTTCACTTATTTCACCAAGTACTGAATCTCACATTGGCGACAAAGATTTTGTTTGGACTTTGGGAACGTGTACTGAAGAAACAGGAAAAAGTAAAGCAAAACGATAAGAAAAAGAAAATGAAGCAATGCAAGCGACGTTACGGTGAAGAGACAAGCAGAATGCCAGAGGAGATATCCACCGGCCACCCCCCCCTCGCCATAAGGTGAGCGTGCCCCCTTCACTGACGAGAGCGAAAGACTGCGCTATATGGAGATGTTTGGGGGCTTAAGGGCACCTTAATGGTATCAGTCAGGGGGCGCTGCAGTGATTGATGAGGCCAGGGAGGCAGCAACCGGGAGCCCGTTGGTATTGTCTCACCCACTTAAAGTGCTTTACAAAGGAGGTTGAGCCATTCAGCTAGGGCAGCCGTGGGGACCTGCGGGAGTCCGTAAGGCCAGTACAAGAAAGTTAGAAGTGCCCGAAGTGTATGCAGCAAAAAGGTACATTAAGAGCGTTACCAGCTGATGAGCAGCTCTGTCTCTGTAAGTGATCGGGTTGTGGCTCAGGTGGTCGTGTTCAGGCAAGCGCTGTTATGAGAAGTTTACAGCAGCCCTGAACTGTGAGTGGGTGTCCTCCAGCAAAGTTCATTGGTGCATTGAGCTCCGTCTTCCTCAGCTGTCCAGGCCAACTGATGATGTCGGGTGGAATGCTGGAGGAGCTAGTGATGGTGCTGTGGGGCTTTGCCATTGTGAGCAGCTGTGGTTGCTGTGTAGGAGCTCTAAAAAAAAAAAAGCGAAGAGAAAAGAGAACCTTGCTGCGTGCCTGAACGTGACAACGCAGCGTGTGTTTCTTCTTCCATGATGTGGTTTAGCAGAGCACTGCCATGGGATCTCTTCATTTACTTGCCACCAAAATCATCATATGAAAGTGGAGCCCTTTCCTGTGTGTGTGTTTACTGTTTTGAAACTATGGAAGGGACTGAGCAGCTGTGGCGTTTTTCTTTTGACTGGGTGTTTTGTTTTAGGCGCCCAAAGTTTTCTGGCATTGGTAAAGGCAGTATGCTGTTTGTGAGAAGAGGAATGCAGCATTCTTGGATTGCAAAAGGTACTGAAAAGGAAAAGACATGTTTTATTGTCGAAGCGCCACATGTCTTTTGAGGAGAAATGTGATATGTGATGTTTAGCTGACATATCAGCCCAGTTATTTTTTCGTGCCAACAATTTCAATGACATATCAGCCCAGTTATTTTTTTTTCGTCTCAACAATTTCAAAGACACTCTGGTGATTGGGGGGTTTTCTCCGTTTGAAAAAAAAAGAAGATATGAATTGCTGTAATGATATCCTAAAGTGTTATTGTGGTATTAATATTGCGAAGAGTTAAACTGTCATGTGAGGCCTGTCATTTTATAGTTATGTTGTGGGATGTAGTTGCTCACAGAGGTGTCTAAGTGGGAGACATGTTAAATATACTGTGACAGTGTGTATGGTGATCAGGATGTCAGTTGTCCCTGAATGAGAGTATAAGTTTAATGAGTTTATATGACGTGGCCTTTGTTAATGAGGTAATATTAAAGGTGAAGTTGAAATTTATGCTGCGTCATATTGTATAATGAAATCTTTCTTCCACAGGATCATCTTAGCTAAAGGACTTTGTATCATAGAGAACATGGACTCGATTTGTAGTGGATAACTCTTGTTTTCCATACTTATATGTGCAATTTACCTAAGCTTGTATGGTGAGAGACTGTGAGTGTATTTCTGTGCAGTGATGAGTGTGGGTGCCGAATTTTTGGGGACTGGTGTTCCCGGTAAAAGGTACAAGTTTTGGTTGAACTTGTGTCCTTCGCACCAGGTGCATTCTGACAAGATGGTGTTTTGGTGGGATGTTGGTCCCGGACAAAGGTACAAGTTTTGGTTGAATTTGTGTCCTTCGCACTAGGTGTATTTTGATGAGTTGGGTGTTTTGGTGTGATGTGTGGTCCCGGTAAAAGGTATAAGTTCTGGTTGAACTTGTATCCTTCACAATAGGTGCATTTGGTGAGATGTGTGTGATGGGATGCGTGGTCCCGGTAAAACAGTACGAGTTCTGGTTGAAGGTGTATCCTTCGCACTAGGTGCATTTGGTGAGATGTGTGTGATGGGATGTGTGGTCCCGGTAAAAAGGTATGAGTTTTGGGGAACTTGTATCCTTTGCACTAGGTGCATTTTGATGAGTTGGATATTTTGGTGGGACGTGTTGTCGGTACAAGGTGCAAGTTTGGTGAAATTTGTGTCCTTCACACTAGGTGCATTTCAGTGATTTGGTGTAATCGCACTAGGTGCATTCTGGTGATTTGAGGTTCTTTCACCGTTGCTGAGTTGTGTTGAGATTAGTGGTCCCGACATTTGTCCTAGTGTATTGGGATGTGTGTCCCACTCACGCTTATTTGGGAGCGTGAAATATGGTGATGTTGTTATTTGTGGGAATTGGTATCCTGTGTTGGTGGATCCATTTGGAGGCGTTTAACCTCTTATGGTGTCCTTGCACACCTTGTTATGGGATGATGGATGATGATGGTATCGTGTCTGAGTTGTTGGTTTGGTTTGGTCTTGTAAGTGAGGGCTTGTTCCCTGTGTTTAATGTCCGTTGTGGGCCCGCTACGGAGTTGTTGCATGTATGTGTTGGAGTTTAGCTTATTTGTAAGACAGTTTATGGTTTGGTGGAGTTGAGCAAGCAGCTTTGCTCTGAGCATATTGTTTGGTATGGAGGTTTTGGTGGTGGAGAGTACGGTCTTGGATAGATGCCTTTCTTGGATCGGTTCTCCAGAGTTCTATAGTGTTGTCCCTTTGCTTTTTCCTCTGTTGTTTTCCTGATTTTATAAAGGAAGGAGATGTGTTATGTTTGTGCTTTGCCTCCTGCTTAATAGTTCTGTATGTATCAGCCCCTGATGGAATGTTAGTGTGGAATGTTATGGATGAACTGTGTCTGTGTGTTCCACAAAGTCAGTTGTCAACCTAGTAAAGTCTACTATACCTATGTGTGGCTCAGTTCACTTATTTCACTAAGTACTGAATCTAACATTAGAAAACGCCAACTGGTATCTAACTGCTACAAAATTTTACAATATCCAAACAAATAAATTATATGTAACTGCTCCAAAAATCTGCAACAAGCCAATATATAGAGCATTTGACAGAAACAACAAGTGAACACTGTAAACAAACAAACAAATAGGCTGTAGCATAACAAAAAAAGTTTTTTTTTTAATCCAACATGGATTTTTTTTTTAATCCAACATGGATTTTTTTTTCTCCCACAGACCTAATGATTTTAGCAACAAACACAGAAACTGAGCAAATTGCACAGTACACTGGTTTGTTATGTACTAAATATGAGGGTGGAAAAAAAAATGTTGATTATTCAATGTTATAAATCGTTACAAAATACCAATACTAACATGATCTTTTCTTTTATCACAGAAATGAACAAGAAATACATGTACTCCAGTTACTAAACCAAACAGTAAGTATATTATAATAAGTACAACCATCGCAGCATATCACACCCATAGTGGCTTATAACTTTGTTTCTTATAAATGTGTTTTTGGATCCCAAAGTTATAAGCCACCATGAGTGTGATATGCTGCGGTGGTTGTGGCCAGGGCATAGAGTCTTGGGTGCATGGCCTTATAGCCATGCTCCCAAGACTCTATGCCCTGGCCACAACCACCGCAGCATATCACACCCATAAAGTCAAACATTTTAACAATGCCTTATGGGAACTTTTAATGTCCGTGGACATAATGATTGTTCTTAGAACACTTTCATCTTGCCAGCGAACAATACGGACAGCATCCTCAGGACACCCCCATTTTCTTGATTTAAGAACATGTTCTTAGAACAGTTTCAGCTTGCTTGCGAACAACACGGACAGCGTCCTCAGGACACCCCTATTTTGTTTATTTATGAACATTTCAGGACACCGGGATTGTTCTTAGAACACTTTCAACTTGCCAGCGAACAATACGGACAGCGTCCTCAGGACACCCCCATTTTATTTATTCACAAACATTTCAGGACACCGCGAGTGTTCTTAGAACATGTTCAAGTTCTCAGCAAACAATACGGACAGCGGCCTCAGGACACCCCATTTTGTTTATTTACGAACATTTCAGGACACCGCGAGTGTTCTTAGAACACTTTCAAGTTGCCAGCGAACAATACGGACAGCGTCCTCAGGACACCGCCATTTTGTTTATGCATGAACATTTCAGGACACCGCAAGTGTTCTTAGAACACTTTCAACTTGCCAGCGAATAATACGGATAGCGTCCTCAGGACACCCCCATTTTGTTTATTTACGAACATTTCAGGACACCGCGGGTATTCTTAGAACACTCTCAACTTGCCAGTGAACAATAAGGACAGCATCCTCAGGACACCCCCATTTTGTTTATTTACGAACATTTCAGGACACCGCGAGTGCTCTTAGAACACTTTCAAGTTGCCAGCGAACAATACGGACAGCGTCCTCAGGACACCCCCATTTTGTTTATTTACGAACATTTCAGGACACCGCGAGTGTCCTTAGAACACTTTCAACTTGCCAGCTAACAATACAAACAGCGTCCTCAGGACACCCCTATTTTGTTTATTTATGAACATTTCAGGACAACGCGAGTGTCCTTAGAACACTTTCAACTTGCCAGCTAACAATACGAACAGCGTCCTCAGGACACCCCCATTTTGTTTATTTATGAACATTTCAGGACAACGCGAGTGTCCTTAGAACACTTTCAACTTGCCAGCTAACAATACAAACAGCGTCCTCAGGACACCCCTATTTTGTTTATTTATGAACATTTCAGGACAACGCGAGTGTCCTTAGAACACTTTCAACTTGCCAGCTAACAATACGAACAGCGTCCTCAGGACACCCCCATTTTGTTTATTTATGAACATTTCAGGACAACGCGAGTGTTCTTAAAACACTTTCAACTTGCCAGCGAACAATACGGACAGCCGCCTCAGGACACCCCCATTTTGTTTATTTACGAACATTTCAGGACACCAAGAGTGTTCTTAGAACACTTTCAGCTTGCCAGCAAACAATACGGACAGTGTCCTCAGGACACCCCCATTTTGTTTATTTACGAACATTTCATGACACCGCGAGTGTTCTTAGAACACTTTCAACTTGCCAGCTAACAATACAGACAGCATCCTCAGGACACCCCCATTTTGTTTATTTGCGAACATTTCAGGACACCGCGAGCGCTCTTAGAACACTTTCAAGTTGCCAGCGAACAATACGGACAGTGTCCTCAGGACACCCCCAACTTCTTTACTTAAGGACATTTCAGGACACCGCGAGTGTTCTTAGAACAGTTTCACCTTGCTTGCGAACAACAGAGACACATATTGCGTCCTCAGAACACCCCCATTTAGTTTATTTAGAACATTTCAGAACAGCTGTGTTGTCCACAGACAAATCGAACACAACAAGAGGGTCTACCACATAAAACCATACAACATTTAACCCATCTCATACTCTTCCACCCTCCCCAAACACTCTTACACTCCAACACACTCTACTAAATACAATTTTCAACCAAGTTTCACCGCGCTGTCCGTGGCCATCCGCGAATCCAAGATGGCGATGGCTACCAAAAATCTGACGCCCTTCACGCTCTACGCTGTCCACTCAGTGAACACGTCACATGTCCGCGGACATGACGTAAGCCGATTGGCCAATCAGGATACCGTCCGCGGAGCGAACAGGGAAGTGTGTCCGCAGACCGAACAGACATATCACTCATTTTTTTACCTACTTTTTGGTCATTTTAAAAAAAACTACTGGACGGATTTTCACCAAATTTGCAAAAGCACGCTTTTGGACAAAGCCGCTACTCCTGGTCCAAATTTGGTGAAAATCCGTCCAGCGGGTTGGGCTGTAGGCGCGAGCAGTTTTTTCCCCATTCAGTCTATGAATCCTCACCAAACTTTGCAAAAAAAAGTTTGGGGTATAAAAAGAGTGGGGTATATACTTTTTTTGCAAAGTTTGGTGAGGATTCGACCAGGGGGAACGAAGTTATAAACTGCCCAAAAAGTGCCCTTCCAATGGAAACAGCAACTTAACCATAACTACATGGCGACTACTGTGGCCATGTAATATGGATTGAGCAGACAGGAATACATGTCTTGAATTTAACACCTGATCACTTGAATAAAACATTTGCTTCAGCATAGCTTGGAGCCCAGAGGATGCAGAAGGGTCTGTAAATCGTTACAGTAGTGTACACGGGGAAAATATTATTTTTTTCCAGGATCAGCTCTGACTGAAAATCGATTAATATGGAATAATATACAAGCCACACTTTCTCAGAGGGCGCTCATTAAGCAGTGCTAAACTCTTCATTCACATGGCGTAATAATGCGTTGCCATCTCAAATAGGATTGCGCCTCTGGGCCTGGCACGTGAGAATGCTGCCTCGGATCCCACTGGGCACTAAATGGTGTAAAAGCTCCACTCGCTCACTCTGCAATCCACGCACCGCTTTTGCTTCCATGCCTTTCTGTAAAGAGATGTTTCTTTTAACGCTGAATGAGTCACGGATACATGTAATACATTCCGGAATACAATACCGGGCAAGGACTGTCACCGCGCTTTAGGAATTACAATATAAAATACAGGGTCATTCATTTGAATTGTATGCTAATAGACAATGTCCATTATTGCTCGGTACATTTGGCACATTTGAAAGCTATTTTAGTCCAGAATTAAAAGATAAGCTGGCAAAAAAGTTATTCGAACGAATAGCAATGGGAAAAAAAGAAAAAAACTGGCACACTGTTCAAATATGCTTTTCTTATGCAAATCAAAGTTGATCCTACATATTGAGGTTCAGATGTGTGCTCTTATTGTTTTCTTTGTACTTTAATGTAAGATATTTCGAGTTTTGAAATTAATTTGAGCACAGCTAACCTACAATGTTTTCATCTTTAAATGTGCTCATTTCTAGAACACATGGCAATTCACCAAGATCATACATTGCCAGCATTTAAATCAACAATTCCAATGCCCAGCAGGAAAATACGCAAGACTTTAAGCTCAAGGCCTACATCCGAGGTGTAATAAACGGCTTAAGCCCTGGTTTTACAAAGTCCCATGATGCGAATGTCGCCCCTAACCTAAACACGTTACAAGCAACACATAATCACAAGGCGGTGCTGCTTCTTCACTGTAAGCTTATACCTATGAAATACTGGTGATACAATGTTTCAAGACCATAACAATTAATTTACCACTCACTTTTCCAGCTTCAAATTTCTGCTGTTCAAGAACAGATACAATTTAGAGCTGTAAAAGGGGCTCATACATGTTGGTCAAATCAACTCAATCAGCACTCCAGCAACTAACATTAGGGCACACGTGGTTCAGACCAGAAATTAGGCGGTTGTAACAGAACATAAACAGAAAATACATTCCAGCCTCCCTTTCCCGTACCATGGAAAGATCAGGAGCACTTTCCAGACACATCAGTCCTCTAAGGATTCTGCTGTAGGCACAGATGATACAACAACAGCAGCAGGCAGCCCAATCAGACTGCCCGAAACCGCCCCTGCAGCAGCCATCTGCATGAGGACCAACCCGCCCTGCAAGCAGCTCCTTATCTTGGCGAACTTGGTATTAACCAGATGTTTTCTGCCACGAGGAGACATATCCTTCACTGCATATCCTTCCCCATGAACCCAGAAGTCATTAATTACATCAAACACCAGTTCTACCCTCTTGTGGGCTTCCCTAGTGTGGTCCGGACAATGGACTGCATGCATGGGGCCATTTTAGCAACCAGGACAAGAGAGCAGGTCTTCCATGACAGACACATGCAACATTCCAAAAGTCTGCAGATGGTCTGTGATGAGGACATGCTCTTTACCCACTTGAGTGCCATATTTCACCACGCCACCCATGACTCTATGATGCTGGCAGACAGCAACTGTCTCTCATCATGGAGTGGTAACAGCAACACCTTACATGGCTGCTGGGAATGTAAAATAAATCCCACACCTTCAAAAATGCATGCCAGGGCACTCCTACCCTGATTGTGACCCAACCTCACCCCACTGTGCACATAGCACATGCATGACACTTTCTCAATGTGTGCATCAGTGGAATGTAGCTTTAAGGGAACAGGATACTTGCTTGGTGCAGGTGGGCATGGATGTCATTTGGGGCTCGCCATGGGTCGCACCTGCGATGCCTGAGGTCTCCCTTGCTACCCCTTTGGTCCCCCTTGCTGCCCCCAACAAAAAAAAATATATTTTTTAAATTGAAGCTCCTGGGCTGTGGCCCCAGCCATGTGCTTTGTGTCTGGAGTGGCTAGCTTTCTTTTGCAGGCCGCATAAAAAAGAGGGGGTTCCACAAGTGTAATACTTAGAGCACGACCCTAAATAAGAAAGAACAGGAATAACAAATAATTGGTCTTTCTGGAATTATATACAGTAATTGCTAGACTCATTACAAGTTAATTTCAGACACACTTCAGTGGGTGAGGCACTGATTTAGACTGTTCTTAAACACCTCAAATTCACAAAGCAGACACACACTTTCACAAAGCATTTAGAGTAGAATAAGCATCCATTTCGGACTGTGTATTTTGCTTTTAACAAGTTGCATTTATAGCATGTTTCTTTCTGCCTTTGTCTCTGTTATGATCATCACAAGACATTCCGTCCTGGTGTCCTCAGTCTCTTGACAACATCCTTGTGCCTAAAAGCTTGTGTACAGTGTAGACATGTTTGACCATAGCACATAAAGTGGCCCTTGATTTCATTGTGCCACAATGAATGCTTTGTTGTAATGTGTCTATCCTTCCTAGTTCCATGGCATGCTGTTCAGAATGTTTGTTTGCATGTATGAGGTAACGAGTGCCCAGAGTAGGGATCCCGTGTTAGTGCACTGCTTTCCCTGCTCTACTCTAAATTCTTTAATACACAGTTATGAACCCTCCCAATGATATGTATTTTGCCAACCTCTGAATCCTGAAAAGTAGATCCACGCAGGCTTGACATGTGTCCAATTTGCACCAGACCTGCAGATGAACTGGCCTACGGTTAAATCTCAGTTACCAGTTTAATGGTACCCACTGCAGAGTGTAATTTGCTTTCTGACTTTGAGAACATTCAGACATGTAATTGCTCATTTTACTTTCGCCAGTAAAATGGCTCATTGGGGGAGTGCACACTGCTGAAATGTGTGTGTGATCTGCAGGTTGCAGGTTCGAATCCTGACATGGCTAACTAAGCCTTTCATCCTTATGAGAATGATAAATGAGTACCAACACAATTTGGGTGTTATTGTTTCTATATAAAACGCTTACGCGTAAGTGATATATAATAACACATTATTATCATTTGGCCTTGGACATCTGCTTACATTCACAGTAATTTGGTAATATGGGCCTATGCCCATTGATATTAATGATAAATATATGATGATCCATTCTTGTATGAAATGTATATCACATTATAGTGATATTGTAACCATATTTTGTGTTTTGGCTATGTGATGCCATTTCTTGTTTTGTCAAGGGGTTGGAAGGTTGTGTTGCATCGTTTCATGTAATGTCACTTTGGGGTGGGGTCAAATTACATCACATCCTGTGATGTCATCAGAGGTCAAGGGTCATGTAATGTTACTTTTTCTCCCCAGGCTTTTTAGTGAAATGACGACCCTGGTGGGCAGGGTAGTAACAATTTTCATGCAGATCCATCCAATGTGTAACCCAAAGGAATCATACAAAAAAACATTGGGGATTGGGCCTTTAGGGAGTCTGGCAGTAGCCATGCCAGAAAAACAGGCAGGCTGCCACCGGACCCGAAATAACATTCCACCTCCATGATTGCCGGAATCACCGGGGCATTACAACCCCGGTGACCTGGTAATTCCAGAGGCGGAATTCCATAAATCCCCATTCCCATGGAGTCCAACATAATGCATGCAGCAAAGTTGCCTTTTTAAAAACGAAATGGCAGGATCCATTGATAATGTTTTGTATTACATTCTGTAACGTGTAGTCATCTGCTGCATTTCCATCATGGCATTTAAACCACAGAAACATGTGTTTGCATGACAACATCGTATGAATTGTTAAGCTATTAAATGTTAGACACTGAGGGGCTGATTCATGAAATTATGTGTGACGAAAAACAGGCTTTGTGCACCATTCTGCCCTCAAAAACCTGTTTCACAAATGGGGATTTGCGAGCAGAATGGCGCACAAAGCCTGTTTTTCGGCGCACATAATTCCATGAATCAGCACCTGAGAGTGATCAAAATTGCAGGTGGGCGCAGTGTAGACAATTATGATACCAGGAAAATGAGTGGAGTGTTAACATGAGAAAAGTGAATTTGTTTTGGAAACAATACATATTAAACACTGGGAGTGATCAGATTTTTTGGGGGTATGATATAGATATTTGACATGAGCAACATGAGCAGAGTGATCATTGTTTGGTTTCTCCTCCAGCATGGTACAAATGTGCCAACTAGTGCAACATAAAGCAATCATTCTGCAATGTCACTTCCAAATAGGCAAACTGTCACCCTGCTCTGGGAAGAACTGAGGAGATAGCAGTGTGGCCCACGTGTATTTGATTTTAACAAGCACTACACACATTGACATCATTTCGACAAAATTCCAGGGGTAGCCTCATTGATAAAACATGACCCTTGACCTCTGATGACATCACAGGAAGTGATATATTTTGACGCTACCCTTAAGTGACATCCCAGGAAAGAACCCCTTCGTGCTCTGGCAGAGTTCACGTTTGCACAGGCTCTTAACTGTGGTGGGCCATACTGCTGTGGAGATGCTGAGTTTCTCAGTGATATAGCTTGGGGACTTCAAAGTGAAAACCTTCTAGATGATGCAGCAGGGTTTGCAGATCATGTAGGCGTTTAGTGGGAACCATTGCAGGGGTGATGTGGTTGAATCTGCTGAATGCTTTGATGAGTCACGCTGTAGCATGCTGGACTAATTTCAGCAGTGCCAGGGTAGTCGCTGGAAGGCCTTCCAAAAGGCATTGCCACCATCCAGGTGGGAATTGACAAAGGCTTGGACAGCAAATCGGAAGTAATGTTCTAGTATCAAGGGCTTGAATTTACACAGGAGAGAACATTGGTTTCAAGATGTTTGTGTCTCACTTGCGATGTGCTGTTAAAAGGAGAGGTGTCTGTCGATGGCAAACTGAAGGGACTTGGCACAGGTGGCTAGCTTGGAAGTAAAGCCCTCGTGGTTCATACCGGCAAGCGAGGTCTGAATGTTGTGGTGTTCAGTGTTGTTGTTAATCATTATGAATTCAGCCTTGAAGGGGGTGAGCTTCAGGTAAGCACTGTACATCCATGACTGGAACAATTTGAGGCAGACCTGGAGCCTGTCGAGAGGATAGCTCAGCGGCAATGTGCTCAGCTTGGATGCAAGATGACATGGAGCAACACAGGTTTGATCCCTGGGTCCGTGCTTAGAAACCTCTGGGTATTAAGCATGTTATAAATAATCAATCAATCAATCAATCAGAATCCTGAGGGAGAGCTCAGTGTCATCTGCATATTGGTGGATGTTTTGTGGAGCTAGGAGGGTCCAGAGCAGTAACAAGTACATATTGAAAATCACAGGGGAAAGAATGGATCCTTTGCAGGGCTCCATAGGTGATGGGTAGTGTTGGTGATCTGAAGGAATCCGTTTGTACCAGCAAGATATGATTTGGACCAGTTGAGGATGATTTTGATGATCTCCATGAGGCAATGTAGGTTGTTGGTGAGTGTGTGGTGGTCAACTTTGATTAGATCAAGAGGACAAGTGAGAACCATTGAGAAGAGGTCAAGGAAAACTAGGAGGCAATTATGGCCTTCATCGAGGATTTTAAGGGCATTGCTGTTCACTTTGATTGTCGCCTTTCTGTGCTGCATCTTGGTTTGAAGGCAGATTAGGAGAATTGAAGGAGGTTGTTGGCTTTGATATGTTGGAGGTGTTGCGTGGATACTCCTTTCTTAAGGATCTTGGAAGGAAAGATGGGAGATGGGAGGTAGTTACTGAGGTCATTGGGGTTCAGTATAGGTTTTGTGAGAAGCAGTAGTATGTGTCCAGTCTTGAAGCTCAGCGGGAAGGTTCCTTGAGTTAGGGAGCTGTTGATGATTGTCATGTAAGGGAGGGATGCTTTTCTCAGAAGGCTTTTGAGCATGAGGTGGAGAGGATGTTGTCCACAAACAATGTGGCCTTGAGGGATGCTAGGGTGGCAGTAAGACCTTCTTTAGCGAGTGTCTTGAAAGTTGCCTAGCTAGCTGTGGAATTGGGGGTGGGACTTGTAGTGTTTTCTCAGTTGTGCTATTTCTGTCTATGTATTGGTGAATCATTGTGATCTTGTTGATGTAGAAAGAGTTGAAAGCAGTGGATATTTTGATGAAGTATGGTATGGGTGGGTCAGGCAGATGGTTGATGCAGTGCTTGATGAGTTTAAAGAGGGCTTTGCTTTCATTGTTAGCCATGGGTGGTCTGGTATTAGTTGTTCTTGGCAGTGGTGATTAGTCTTCTGCGTGTAGCACAGAGTTCCTTGAGAAGGCTAGGTTGCCTTTTTGTTCCTCTTATGGTTTGTTTATTGAGTTCTTGAGCATACCAGGGTGCAGATTGTTTAGGCTTGAGGGTGCTTTAGTTCACTGGGGTATGTCGGTTGATGTTGGTTGTGAGGATGGTCTTGAGTTCATGGAGAACTGAGTTGCAGTCCTGGTTCTTCAGAGGTAGATCAGCCCATTTGAGGTGGAGTTTTGCGAGGTCTTTCGTGAGTGTCGCCACAGGGAAGTTCTTATATGATGTGAAGGCGTGTTTGCTGGACTTCCAATGGATTTTCCTGACTGGTGTGACATGACAAATGTCAAAGGTGTTTGACCATTGAGCGGGATTGGTGGGGTGTGAAGGAGGGTGGGCAGGTCAGTGATGTTGATGTTAAGGGTATTACCTTTTCTGTGAGTTGGGTCGTTTGTGTGCTGTGTGAGGTTCTGAGTGCTGAGTAGGCAGTGGAGATCTTCTTCATTTACTTGATTGCTTGGTTGCCAGAGTTATTACTGTCAAAGAGGAAGATGTTGGTGGCATGCATGAGATACACGGTGGTGCACAAGTCCATGCAATATTCTATGAAGGTGGTGTTGGGCTTGAGTGGTTTACAGATGACTTGAAATGTGACTGTGACAGTTGGAGAGAATTGAAAGTGTCAAGGAAAGGTTTTCAAGAGAACTAATGAAGTTGACGTCCAAATGGGTGCATATCCATGATGCTTTGAGAATGATAGCAAGGCCTCACCTAATCATGTTTGCATGGTTATTTTGTAATATTCTTTAGCAGTTGGGGATACATTTTGTGAGTAGTTCTGTGTCTTATAATTAGTGTTTGCCTCAAGGAACAGGACTGTGCCTATGCATATGGCTTTAGTTATGACTGACCCTATGGACATGTGTAAGGATAGAGGAATGGATATGCATAAAGCTGTAAAAGACTGTAATTGAGTTGTCAACAACTCCTCTTCCTATTCCTTTTAGTTTATATATTGGGTCTCTGGACCCTGTTATTTGCTACAAAGAGACTAACTCCATTTAAATGCTGTATTTAGGTTACTAGTGTGTAGGCTTCTGCCTTTCACTCCTTCTCCACAAGTCCTCTTCTTTATCTTAGAGGAGGCAGGGCTTCACCTGACTTGTTAGCCTCTCCGGCATTTATGTGCTGGAGAGAATGCACACTCAGTGGATGGGAACAGCGAGCATGCCGTCGGCACGCCGAAGGCGAGAACTTAAGTCTAGCCCGTCTGTGCCTGTCTGTGCTACGGACATGCAGGATGGTTTTCTTCACTTCTCTAGGCAAGAAACTATGAATTTAGCACCCCTGGAGAGGCAACAACATGCTGGTTGGGGAAATGGCCCTGCCTCTAATTCGCAATACAGTGTACATCCAACGCCCCTGCAGGTTCAGAGCATGATGGGCCTGGCGGTGTTGCTACTTAACACCCGCTCGCTGTCAGCTCATGCAACTAACATTTACCATCTGCTGTCTGACCACAATCCTGACATACTCTGCTTAACTGAAACCTGGTTGCAAGAGTTTTCGGCATTCGCATTAGTCCAGGCTATCCCTGCCAATTTTAAATTTATAAACCTTGATCAGCCCTCCCCTCAGCAGTGATGTTTAAAATGAATCTTATAGTCACGCAGTTGTCGCTTTCCCACTCTTTGGCTATGGACGCATTGCTGCTGAGATGTGTGATCTCTCCCTGTTATACCTGTCCTTTTCTGATCATCTATAATCCTCCAGGATCTTATGCAGGGTTTCTTGAGCCCTTTTAATATCTTTTAGCCAATCTACAGACAGAATGTTCAGATTTTGTTGTGCTGGAGATTTTAATCTGAAATTCAATGATCCCCAGCCTCCATCGCTTGATCTTTTTTTTGACAGCTTGGCTGACCTTTGCCTCCAACAACTTGTGTCAGGACTCATAAACTGGGGAATACGCTTGACTTAGTTTTGGCTAAGGAAGTGTTACTTTGCATCTATTCAGCTGACCCTGTATTATGGTCCAATCACTATCTTGTGTCCTGCTTTCTTAATGTGGTGCAGGCCGAGACAAAGATTGTTCCTCCCAGAGTGTGGTAGCACTGCTGGCGTTTGGCTAATCTTGAGGTTTTGGTCTCCTCAGTGAAAGCCAAATGCTGTGTTGCCTCTGAAGATGCCCTCTCTTTGATATCGCGCTCATTGCAAATGGCAGCTGATGAGGTGGCCCCCTCTAAGACTTATCCAGCCATGCAGGCTCCCATCGGAACCTTGATTCTCCGAAAAGCTTGAATCTGCGCAACTTGAACTATGTCAGGCAGAGCGGAAATGGCAGATAGCCTATGACCCTGGCCTTAGATTGCAGTACAAAGCCTGTGCTGCAGCTTCCTCCGCAGCAATATTGGCTGCCGAGAAAGCCTATCTAACTCAGAAAATTGAGTTATGCCTGTGTAAGTCCAGAGCTTTTTTAGCAGCAGTGAAATCTTTGTCATCTTTGGCTAACATTGTGCTGGCTGGTTGCCCTTCCCAGGAGCTCTGTGACTCGCTATCTCAATTTTCTGTCACCAAAATTGAGACTATTTGAGCTAGTATATCGGTGGCTGTGATGGCATCTGCTGCTGGGAATGTTCCAATAGCCCTAAAGGGCTCGACTGCATCTAGAGAATGATCTCTTTTTCCTGTTTTTTCTGTGCCGCCATCCTTCAAATCAAGTCAGTGGCTCTGACTGATGTGGTCCCATTGGCAATTATGAAAGACATCTCATCAGATCTCCTGAGTGAGATCATGACGGCCATTAATGATTCCTGCCAGGCAGGCTTTATCCCACAGGAACTTAAGGTGACAACAGTGATCTCCCTCCTAAAAAAGCCATCGCTGGACCCGGCACTTCTTTCAAATTCTTGCCCCTTATCCCTCTTATTTCTTTTTTTTATGAAGCTCTTAGAGGTGTTGATTTCTCCACTCTTGTCAAGCTTTATGGAGACTTCTGATCTTTTAGATCCTGCTCAGTCATGTTTTAGGCCTGGACGAGAGACGGAAAGTGTTTTGGTGTTGGTGCAGGATGTTATGGCTCGGCTGGTGGATGCTGGGGGGTGGGTGCCTTGATACTACTCAATCTGTCTGCAGCTTTTGACACTGCCATCCAACCTACCCTGCTGGCCCACCTAGCACAAGTGGGAATTTCTGGTCAGGTTCTTGCCTGGTTCATGTCTTTTCTAACTGACTAAACTCAAATCTTGTCACCCCCTCTGTTCTGTTCGGGACTTTGTTCCCTGGGATGTGGGGTGCCACAGGACACCTGCCTGGCTCCTATTCTTTTTAATATTTACTTCTGGCCATTGGTGTGTCTCATCTACTCCTTCAGCATCAGGTGCTTTTCATATGCCCAGACACTCAGATCCTAATTCATTTAGATCTTGTGTAGGCTGATATGTCATCATGCTTGCATGAGTGCCTGTCTGCCATGGGATGAACCACAATTGGCTTAAACCTAATGGAGACAAGACAGAGGTGTTGGTGGTGGGCTCTCCCCTGATCCTTCACTTTGGGTGTCCTCATTCTGGCCTTCCTCCTTGGGCCCTCTTCCTGTTCCAATTGTCTCAGTGAAGAAATTAGGGGTCGTGATCTTGGACACTCTTTCCATAGATGCACAAGTATCAGCGGTTTGTCAAGCTGGCCACTTTTATCTTAAGACATTGAGAAAGGGGCTTCTGTTTCTACCCCATAAGCTCAGGCCGCCAGTGACAGCTGCCATGATTTTGAGCCGCCTGGATTACTGTAACTCGTTATATCTAGCCCAACTGAAGGGCATTGTCCAGCGGATGCAGCGCCTACAAAAAATTGCCCGCAAGTGCGGCAACAGGATCCCCTTATGGGACCCACATCTGCCCAGTTTTGCACTCCCTGAATTGGTTGCCGTTGGCCCAAAGTATTAGGTTTAAGGCACTGTGCTTGGTTCACCGTGCGCTACATAGTCTAGAGGCAGAATATCTTCAGGTTAAATTTACCTGCTATCTTCCTTATCAGACATTACCTTCAGCCTTGGTTGGTCTGCTTTATGTACCGTCCTTGCACCATTCTCGTGTTGGTGGCCGGGCTTTTTCGGTGCCCGTGGCCCAATTATGGAATGAACTTCCATTAGCATTGAAAAACTGGTCAAATCATTTGGCATTCAGAAGGGCCTTGAAGACTTATCTGTTATGCAGTTGGTTAGTTAGATGGACATGCCAACTGATTGTCTCCCTCTTTAACACCATGATACTTAAGTTGTCATAACATCACATAACATAACCGTCTCTTCTTTGGCTATGCCTTGAACATTTCAGGAGTTACTCCTGTTTTTCCTTTGCATGGTCAGCTTTCCACTACTGCCTGTCAGGCATCCTTGGATAAGTATGATTTGTCTCTTTCTTCAACTGGCATTACTCAACCTATTCATCAGCTGGATGATATAAACGATTTAACAAATCACATGCAGAAGAGTCCATTTACACTTAACTATGACAAAATAGAGTGCTGTGAATATATTTATGATTACATTCCCATTTCATGAAGGAGCATCATTTTGAAAGCAGCTCTTACAAACACACATTCGTTGGTCCGGCATGCAAAATAACTGACAGATTGTATTATTGAAACTAATTTGGACATACTAGCCTTGACTGGAATCTGACTCTTGCTGCCTTTCTCACTTCTCCGGAGGGCCATAGTATTCTCAGGGCTGATCGTACCATGTCTAGAGGTGGTGGTGGTGCCCTTATATACCGAAACCTGTTTAAAATACTTGTGAGGCTCTGCTGGCTAAAGTTAATCTTAATCCTGTTATCTCAGTTAGCATCCTGATTTTATATAGACCCCCTTCTCCAACCCATATATTTAGAAGAGCAATTGTAAGCACTGCTTTTGGACAGTATGAAACCTAATACCCATTTTTTTTTCGGTTGGGAGATTTTAATTATTGGATATACAACAATGTTGATTCCCATGCAGCATCCTTTTTAAATTATTTGGAAGCGTTGGGTTTCCCACTACATGTTAAGTCTGCTACACACGCAGATGGAAACATTTCAGATCGTGTACTATCACACAACATGGACGTTTCTATATCGTCCATTCAACAATGTCCATGTTCAGATCATCATCATGTTTCCTTTGATATTATGTTAACTAGTGCTGTGCCACGTGTGGATTCTAACCTGAGAATTCTTAAAATTCAGAAACCTGAAAAAGTCCCTTTAATGTCTGAGACCCCTTTAATATCTCCAGGACTATCAAAGTTAAAGACATGGCAGAGCACATCCAGCATGTATTGAATGGCCAGCCAATTCACTTGCCCCGCTCCACGTGAAATCCATTAAAAAGTAAGTGAGTAAAACACTTGGTTTAATGAGGAAATCATTAAATACAGGAAATTGAAAAGGTCAGCTGAATGATCATGTACTGAATCCCTGCTCTTGCATAGGAAATCTGTTAAGAATCGCAAATGTGCTATTCTTACTGCAACAAAGTCAGCCTCCAATTAGAGAATATCTAACGCTAAATCAAGTTCTAGAAAGAAATTTGTAATTCTTAAAAAGCTGGAGGTAAAAAACAGTCAAAAGACCCTTATTAATATTGCTGATGCATGGTGTCGAGAAATTCAAAATACATTTATGTGTAAGATCACAAAACACTGGCATGTAATCAATACTCATAAACCACTACTTGTCACTTTGGCACCTGATCTGGAGCCATCTGGTATGGACAAAGCACCATTAGATCATCCTATCTTTTTCCGAAAGGTTTTCGGAAAAACAAGTATGCTGTATTGTACAAAACATGAAACCCACAGCTTGTCTGGGTGACAGTTGTCCTGCTCAGACCATAAAAGACGGTTGGATATTCTGCTCCCGTTGATTATGCGTATGGGCAATGCCTCTTTTGTGTAGTCCAATGTTCCAATGTGTCTCAAAGAGGAATGGATCACCCCAGTGCTCAAAAAGGAACATCTTAATCCTACAGCTGCAGGCAACTATAGGCCAATAATGGACATGCCCTTCCTGATGAAATCACTGATTGAATTGAATACCGTTGATGAATATACCAGCTTGTGGTGGCATTAATCCGGGTTCAGAGCCAAGCATGGAATGGAATCTGCCTCATTGGAGCAAAAATCGAACTAGACTAAAAGTACTGATAGTGGCCATTCTGCACTGTTGCTATTATAATAATTATCTGCGGCCTAAGTCAGTGACGTCTTTATGGGGGGCAAGCAAGGCTGATGCCCCAGTCCCCATCCTGAGATTCATTGAAGGGGTCCCCTCCACTTTGGAGGGGGGTCAGGGTAGGGAGAAAACCTAACACGAGTAAACCTGTTGTGGAAACAAAATCATGTGTTAAAAAACATTGTTTTTCTACAAAAATGCATCTGTTTGATAAAAAAAGAGTGGGTGGCTTTCTGATGATTTAGAGCCGAGGTAAATGCACTGGTTTGCTGTGTGGCAAAATGGCATACCTTTAAGAATGTTAATCTGACTTTCGCTTCACACAAAAATACGCTTTCCTCCAGCCCTATTTCTGATGCACACTCGAGTTTATTGTAATGTGCACTCTTGCCCCCATAGCCTATGATTATCTACGAGTCGTTTTGAAGCACTTGAATAGGGAAAGACACACACAAATATGTATATATTTACTTAGCGTTCAAATATTCTTCAATTGGAAAACCAAAACAAACAAAAAAAAAGTTGTCTTTCATTGGTATTTTAGATATTCTAATCTCTCTTAATTTTCTTCAGGCATGTATGAACTGTGAGGAGCCTGGACAGTTAAATTGCGATAGCAATGTTTTTTGACATGTCATTTATAATCAAAATAGCTTGTAATATAAGGGTGACATGCCTGTCTCCTTTCACTTTTCTAACAGCTCTAATATGGCCTACTATTGTCACTCCATTGAATGGTTCTCAATTTATCGACCACTGAGGAATGAAGGGCTGAGTCAATTCTGCCCGCTTGTCTGGGGTTAGCACTTAACTCATATGCTATTCACTCTGCGATATATGTCCATGAGTATCACAGTAAGGTGCCAATATGGACATTACTAGAGCAAAACTTCCAGATAAATACAAAACGAATATAAAAAAACAGATACAACCATAGCAAAATATCCAAATTGCACACAATGAGCAGTGCTAGACGAGGTACCGCTGATCCATAATGTTTTCCCCAGTGGCCGGACACAGCTCATCAAGGATGTTTGATGACAGCTTTGGTATATTCCCGTCCAAGCGATGCTTCTTGCCCTAGGATTCAATTTGGGTGGAACCGTGTACTAAGGACAAAGAGGTGCCAATTTATAATTTACCCTGCAGATGCGAGGCATGCATCTGGCTGTAGAGACTGTGGAAGGCACGGGTGATGGCTCCTGTGGCAAACTGGCAGAGCATTATGCCAAGGGTGTGTGACACTGCGTCACACCCACTTGGCATAATGATCTGCCACATGATCCACAATGCCTTCCATAGACTTCACAGCCCAGGCAGGTTGAGAAATTAGTAACTGTGACTCTGAACATGAGGGTGATGTGAGAAACAAGGTTCTGTCCCTGCTGTCCTGGCACAAAGCACCTGCGCTGACAAAATAAGGGTGGTTATGCAAGAGGTCCAGGTACGTGTGTCCTGCCACCTCCATTTGTTTTAAATCTCTGTACAATTGCAGTGACCCACAAACCTATTTTTCTGCTCTTGATACTGCTATCACCGCTCTTCATGTTCCATGATACTGTATGTGCTTTGGTGAGCTTTAAGAAATGCCATGTAAATGTTTCCAGTTTATAACAATTGTAATTTACAGTAATGACCGATTCACCTTAACAGGACTAATTCC
The DNA here is from genome assembly GCF_040938575.1 of Ambystoma mexicanum. NCBI lineage: Eukaryota > Metazoa > Chordata > Amphibia > Caudata > Ambystomatidae > Ambystoma > Ambystoma mexicanum. The sequence continues at coordinate 350,597,176 of NC_090930.1, read as the reverse complement.
CTCCTATGGCATTGGCCTAACCCCTGGGAATGTCTTTAAGTATTGGGAGGTTCTGAGTGTGTGCCAGGGTCTAGGCAGGTGAGAAACACCCCCACTGCAGCATTTTCTGCAACCATGGCATGCCAAGAAATAAGCCCTGCTTGCTGCAATCCTAGGAAGTGGAAGGGCCTTGGTCCGACCGCACACCGTCCTCTTTATAGAAAGTGTTTATGGTTTAATCCAAGCACACAGGACTGACATGTAATGGACATTTTCAGGTAACTGTTGGCCTGCACACACAAGACATGTAAGGGCACCTAACCCTCACTGAATGTATTTGTCTGGCTTCTACAATACTCAACACTGTGCTCCAATTTTCACTCCAGCAAACACTTACATTGATATATTCCACAGTGTACACAAGATAACCCCACTTTTTTTCCAGTGTGCCCTCCACAAACCATCCATGTCTACACAACCCCTTGACATTATGTGCCACATAAAGTACCCTCGGTTATTCCATTCTACCCAGTTATACAAATGTTCCATTCTTTTCATTTATCCCCACCTACAAAGCACCTGCTAATGTTATATTACACTGTATGGATGTAGCTGAAAAGAGCTAGAAATGCGATAACTGGCCTGCTTCCTATGCAGGCCCAGAGGCTCCCTGAGATGAGGCAGGCATGGCGTTCTACATGTCCATAAATGACTGGTACTGAAGAACGTATTTATTACATCACATGTGCATTGAGATGGTAACTTGGGGTTGAGTGTAATCAATTGCATTGAATGATGATTATTTAAAGGACAGTTCACGTTCTACTAATTGGGTGTGTGGGCAGGGTTTTAATCTTTCATCTCTTTCCAGTTGAGGGTCATTTCATTGCATGCACCAGGTATTGCAAGTGGGGAAGTCAGAGATGTTTCCCGGGTGGTGCACTCTCAAATTGCTGATGGCCACTGTAGTGCAGCCCAGCTGCCCATGACTGTCCAATTAATGGCCCACAGTGTTGTCCCTCTTCACTGCTGATTTTCGGGGATAGTTCCATAAATATTTTCTAGACCAACCTTTTCTTGTTTATGTTGGGCCATTTATGGACCATTATAGGACAATGTAAGTGTTAACTCTTGCACCTAAGTGCCTTTGTTGACCCTTGTGTGTCCCACTAATGTCCTCTCAGCGACCTTTGCACTGGTGCAACTGGTGTCACATATTGGGCCTCATTAGGACCCAGGCGGTAAGGGGTTTATGGCGGCGTAAACAGCGCCGACCCTTACCGCCTGATTCCGAGGTCCCTTAGCGCCATGGAGGATTTTAGCAGGTGTTAAAATCCATGGTGCTAAGGGACCTTGTTGTTAATTACGCCACCGTAATTTACGGTGGCGTAATTAACGCCTTCCCAACTCCCATTATGCCCATGGGAATGGGGAAGGGTAAATGGGGATTGGGGACTTACCGCCCCGCCAACCTCGGAATGGGGCGGTAAGTCCGCCAACCACCATGGCGTAAACGTAGTTTACGCCATGGTGGTAAAGGTACGACCCAGGCGGTAATTTACCGCCTGGGTCGTAATGAGGCCCATTGACTTTAAATCAATACTCAAGAAGCTGCCAATCTGTTGGTATTCCAGTTATGACTAACTGAAATATTATTAATGTTCTACCGATAGCAGAATTAAATTGTGTGAATTAATTTCCAATTGTGTCAAAAACGCCCTCCCAGTGCCCCCTACCTGAGAATGTTGCTGGTGGCACTGGTGCTGAGGCTAGGTCGGGGTTCTGACCCACTATTTGTTCCAAGTTCCACTCATATCAGGAGGTCATTTCTGTCAGCAATGGGGTCGGCAGATGGGTCCTCAGACAGATGAGACGGAACTCTTTATCTTAAATGTACAGAAGACGGTGTTGGATTATGTAAAGAGAACTGCATTCGTCAGATCATGTGACAACTTGTTTGTCTCTTTTGTCTAATAAAAGAGAGAGTGTAAACTGGCATTTGCATCTTGGATTTGCTGCATTTGTATAGCAATCTCCAAAACATAGTATGCGGGCCAGCCGTTGCCACCAATCATTCAGAGGAATTCCACTAGGCTGGTGGACATCTGTGGCCATGTCACAATATATTCTTTAAAAAAAAATCAAATTGAAATTGTCCTAATATAGCATCCTCTTGGGGAAACAGGTCAGAGAGATGTGTAATGTTTATACTTTATTAACAACTTCATAATCAACTTAAAGTTTAGACAAGTATCTGTTGAATTTGACTCAAGGTATGTAATACCTTCATTTTTCTGATTGGCAGGGAGGCATGGGTTTCGGGGGAGGAGGGACGTCCTGCCTGTGCCCTGGGCCTCAGAACGGGCCCCAGAAACTGTAAAGATGTTCATGGCACCCTTCAACCTCATTGACCACTCCTTTCAGTTAAGATGTGGCAAAATGCACCCAGGAGGTTGCAGCTTGGATTAAATCTTTCTTGGGGCCTCGCTCTGCGAGAGCGGCATTGCGTGACTTTCAGGCCGGTCCTGTGAATCTGGAATGTGGTATTCCTCAAGGATCCTGCCTATCCCCTACCTTATTCGACATCTACACAAGTTAACTATTTGACATGCTAGATAGTATTTGCGTAATATACTCCAATCAGGTGAAAAACTCCCAAATCCTGCATGAACTATCCAATTACTATTATTCTGATAACCAGGCTATCAATAAGATTTATTCCACAGTGCAACTATGGATGGCAAGAGACTCCTTAGCTCTTAATGATAATAAAACAGCGCTACTTATTGTCAGCTCTGGGCCTAAACTTAAGAAGATGGATCTACGTTGTGCGCAGTTCAAATTGCTGGTTGTGCAATTGAGGTTGCCCCCAATGTCAACACATTAGAAGTTTATTTTGATGCCCAGCTGACCTTTTATAAACAGGTAGATACGGTCAGCTATTTGTGTGCATACATTAACAATGTTCTGCATCAGATCAGCCCTTATCTTACATTGAAAATTGAGCATTTTTGCCTACTGCCATGATCAACTGAAGGATTGACTAATGTAATGTCAATAAGCTACAGATGAAACAGAATGGGGCCATCAGACCCATTCATAGATTGGGCAGAACGGATCATGTTACTACACAGCAGCTCTTCCGGCCTCATGTGATTTACATGTCCGTTTAACTTCAAAGAAGAGCTTAACATCTTTTTAATAGAGGAATTGATTGATAACGTGTTTAACCTGGCTCTTGCTTGTATTTCACCATGTGTTTGTTAGACACTGTAGCCAGTGTTTTGGCTATATGTATTTGTGTATGTTTGTTTTGCACCCTTTGGGTGTGTGTCACTGGAAATAAGCACTAGAATAAATATATAAATACATACATGAGGACATCTAGGATGTGGATGGAGGTGGATGTCAACCAGATCTCAGTAACAAATATAGTCATGTTTGGTTATGAGGTCAGAGATGTCAGCTGCATGGTAGATTGCTGAGCGGACATTGGCGATCATGAGTTTTTGTGTAGGGGTTGATGATGGAGTGCTAATGGGATCTATTGTAATGCAGGTGAGGTTGCTGCAAAGCACTTTCTGTGATGTTGCTAAGGAAGTGGCGTTGTTGGAGATGGTAGGGATGGGGTGAAGGAAGAAATGGTTGAAACACATATTCAAGGAAGCGTACCTGATGTTTAGAGGAGCAAGGCTTCTGGTCTTGGTTCATTACGGTCTGGACAGTTTGAATCAGGAATATCCTTTTTTTTTGTCTGCCCTTCACTTCAGTCAACTGAGCGAGGGACACCATTGATCTAAGATTTAAGAAAGAAAGGTATGGGGAAGGGCAAATATGGGAAGGGCAAATATGTGGCTGGGGCTTAGATCACGTGACTAAGATCCAATTGTGCCTGCTCACCAACTGCAAATGAAAAGAGACAGGGGGATTCTTAAGTAGGGAAAAGGGGTATCAAAACAAGAAATTAGCAGGGATTGACAGGTTGGTGGGCCTGGGGTCTGGTGGGTTTTATCCAATTGAAGCTGCTCACCAACTGCAAAGGGAACATGGCTGGAGGGCTAGTTAAGTTGGCAAAAAGGTTCAGAAAACAAGAAGGCAACAACAGATTAAGAGTAATTGAAAAGTTGGTGGGGCTTATGTCATGTGCACAGAGTCACTTGCACCTGCTCACCAACTGCAAAGGAAAAGAAGCTGGAGGGCTGCATAAGCAGGGATAAAGAGCAGCGAAACAAGAAGGCACCAGCAAGTTAGGAGTGATTGACAGGGAGGTGGGTCTTCTGTCACTTGACCCAGATTCTTTTGCACCTGCTCATGAACTGCAAATTTCATCTAAATGTAAGTGAATGAATCAACATAATAAAAAGGGTTCAATATATGTTCAATATATCCTGGCATAAAAAAAAACTACAATTCAGCAAAGAAACTGAAGGTAAGATTCATCGCAACAGAACCAAAGAAATTCAGCAACTACGAAAAGTAATATCCATCTTGTGATGCAATTTGTGATGAAATCAGTGTGCCTAGAGGCTTCACAATGAGGGCCTAATAGTTAAGGAAGCGTAGGTTAAAGATTCTGCTGAATTTCAGATATTTTGTTGCATTAAACTGGCACCACTTCAAAGAAAGATGTTCACTCCATTTCAAGTGTTTTGTTGCACTGAAGGTTGTACATAAACTGTCTTAAAACGGACACATGTATAAATCCTTATAGAAACTGGCTAATCAAAAAGAGAATAAAAGTAGTATTTTCCCAACACCTGAATCAATACTACACATGGCAAATTCAAAGTGCCCATCTTATGTGTTTCTTGCTTTGTTACCTTACATTCACACAGGAAAGGAATGTATGCAGTCTGCTGCTTGTAGTCCGTGTTTGACACAAGCATGTAGCGTGTTAATGCACAATATTTATAAAAGTGTTTAAAATGTGGGGATTATTTTATGACTGCAGCTTGTTCTTACCAACTAACCATTTCCACGCAAACCAATGGTCAATCCAATGAACCACCCTAATGTCTGGGACACTCAGGTTTATCATAACAAAATGATAGGTGATGGAGTGTAAGGCCTCTATGGACCCAAAGCCCTATGCAGTGGTGCTTGTTGACCATGCCTCGCACTGTACCCAGGTAAAGCACAAGCTTGCTATTTGTACTGTAGACAACATAATATGAAGCTATCCCTGGTGCGTGTTCGGGTTATTCATTCATTCATTCATTCATTTCATTTTTATATAGCGCCGGTAGCCCAAGGGCATCAGGGCGCTTTAAACGAACAGAGACACACATAGAACACAGAAAGAGGCGAGTCCAAAGCTGAACCCTGAAGATGTCCCTGATCCAACTTATCCCGGTTCATCATCTGAAGAGATATGTTTTCAAACCCTTCCTGAAAGCAAGAAGGTTTGTTTCAGACCTGAGTGTTTCCGGAACACTATTCCACAAGCTGGGCGCCTGAACCAAAAAGGAGCTGCCCAACCCCGATTTCAGCCCGAACTTGGGAACGATCAACAGGCATTTACCCCCGGAGCGAAGACTTCTACTGGGGGTGTGAAGCACTAACCTCTTTTTTAAATACTCTGGAGCAGAGCAGAGGTTATCCATGTGGATGGCTCACAGTTAAAGTGCTGATCTCTGATATATGGTCTGCCTGCACTTTCCATGTTCATATCCTGCAGCGGGACCACCATAGCCTTTCACCCATATGAGGTTAATACATCAAGTATTATGAAAATTGGGTGATAATAACAGCTGCAATGGCAAAACTTAGAATATGAAGGAATCTGTAATGTAGCCCTATATTTGAACAGACTGCATGTACTAAATCCAAATGCCATGGCAGGGTCGACTTAGCTATGCATCCTTCTGAGGTTAATAAAACAAACACCATTAAAATGGGGTTATAATGCAGCCTGTTAATATAGCTGTTGGTGTCCAGATGCCTCAACTACAACCGATATCAGGGCTTTGGGTGCTGGCACTGTCCACTGTATCTGCACTGGCTATTATATTCCAGACCATTTCATTGCAAGCTCTGGGGGAGAATATAGTGGCAATGGTATCTTCTCATGGGTATAGCAAACGCACAAGAGGTAATGGCTTGAAGATTTATGGTAATGGCCTTGCCCGCCATCTCTACTTGGTGCCCCGGGCTCTTCCTGTGCATTTTGACGCACATATCTGGTCCTTGAACAGTGCCACCATTCTCCTGCTGTGCCCATTCTACGGTCCAGGTAGCCATCTTCCTACTGCCTTGGCATCATACGTTCCTGCAACTACGCCACCCCATATAGTTCCTGGCACGTTCCCTGCACCACACAAATTTAGGGTCTTGTCACGTGGTGTGGGGTTTCGGTTACTGGTCCTGTCTGCATAATTCTACTCTTTGAGAAGGTTCAGACTCAGGTCTAAGGACCACAACACCTACAGAGGCCAATACTATGGCAGAAATCTGGGGTCTTGTTAAGTGGTGTGGGGTGTCGGTAACTGGTCCTGTCAGCATAATTCTACTCTTTGAAAAGGGTCAGGCTCAGGTATAAGCAGCACAACATCTACATCCATTGTATAACTATAGTCCAATATATATTTGCATCGTATGCATGCAATATGCTTCTAACTCGACAGTTACATTCTAAACAACTCAGTCTCCCTATACAGTCACTACCATTTCAGCGCTAGTCATGATTTTGCATTCATCGAACAATGAGATTCTACGTGCTTCCAGCCACTTTCTGAGGCTTTGGAAGTGCTGATGTACTCATTCTGCTGGTAAAGGCATTTGCTTAATGTACACCAAAAGCCCTACCCAGGTGTTGTAGGCAGCTCTTGCAGTTCAAAGATGTAATTAGGAATTGCATATAAGATGGCATATGTTGATTTCACTTACACTTAAAATTGTTCAGGGATTCTGTGCGTCTCCTTTTGTTCAAATGGTTTATTAATAGAATTGAAATGTCTTGTACTACTCCAATAAAATCAGATATGCTACACAGTAACATGTCCATTCCTGCAAAACGTGTGCTATAATCCTTCTCTGGTTTCACGTGGTGGTCCCTGGAAATGTACAGTTATACTGGCTAACACCTTTTGATGTTATTATATTTTGTAACTGGTTTTTAGTGACATTTGTTCTCTGAGAATGTGCTTAAAGGCATAGTCCAGTAAAAAAGGTTATTGTCCCTACGGGTCGGCCATGTTATTTTAAGCCTAAGTGGCTCGATTTTAGAAAACTTTCCTATGGACCTTACCCGAGTTTTCGTCCATTAAAGGCATGCGTAAACATGCACCAGGGAGCCGCCATTTTGAGATAATCCTATCACTTGCTGCATCGCCCTGGCTGACCTGCTTCTGCGGCACTTTCCCCGGCCCTGAGCCTGACATTATCAAAACATTCATATTCCCCGCCTCTCTCTGTGACGTTATTGTGCTGTGTAGGCAAACGCGCCCAGTCGTCTTCTGCGCGACTCCACACAGAACCCGGAAACCAACACAGACCATCTCACAACACAGTGCGCCACAATTCGGAATATGAAACTGTACTTTAAAATCAAACAGCAACACGGTACATTTGGTAAAGAACATTTATTTGACATTAAATGTTTAGAGAATATTCAGCAATTGCCGTATCCGCAATGGTACACAGGGTGTTGCTTTTCGTTAAAAGAAGCACTTTTGGAAGCACGGTGAACCGCAAGGCTGTTCCATCAACTAGGCACTAGTCCATCGTAAAGGTTGATATGTTGCTTCTAGCCACTAGTACAGGGTAAGGGCATGTGAGCCCTTGGCGATCGTCCCATAAAATTGTCAGTGTGCTCCAGTTGTTCACATGAAGCTGCAGGTGTCTGACGAAAAAAACGTCTGCCGATGTCTCAAACCGATGACAGTAGCAGAAGGGGAGCAAATACCTGTTATGAAAACAAAAAAATTATAATTAATCTCGCCAGCCGATCTTCATTAATATTACTCATTTTATTTATTACTATTTGCTTGCAAGGATAGTTCAATGAGTATGTTTGGCTCTAAAGTCAATGCGAAAAGTAACAAAATAAATCGTGGCCAACACACAATGAGAAACGACAGTTAGTCTACATGTGTGTGGAATGATAAGCTTTGCATTGACAGAATCCAGGAAGTAATTCGGGAATTACTCACAATTCCGGCCCGGATTCTGTCACTTCAGAGATATTGCAGAGGCTGGTGTGGAGTCTCCACTATGATGTGTTCCCCCTGGATAAACGGGTGGTAATTCTTCAATGCCCACACCGTTGCCAGGAGTGCCTTCTCACAATCGTTTAATTTTTCCTCCACAGAGGATAAAGTTTTACTCGCATAGGAGATTACTTTATTTACCTTGCCATGCTTTTGATATAATACTGCAGTCAAGCATGTATTTGAGAACCCTGTCTCCAAGAAGAACTCCTTGTTTTTGATAGGGTAAGCTAGGCAAGGTGCTTGTGAGAGGCATCTTTTGAGTTGTATGACTGCCTCGGCTTGTTCTGGACCCCACTCCGACTTGAACCCCCCTTCAAAAGATGGATCAGGGGTCTTGTGATCTCTGGAAGTCCTCAATGAACTTTCTGCTGGAATTAGTTAGTCCAAGGATGCTCCTTAGTTCCTGCAGAGTTGTGGGGTCTTTTAATTTCTGGAGTGTTTCCACTTTCTTTTCCTGGGGACAGAGACCCTGAGGAGTAATCTCATGCCCCAAGAAATTGACACGGGTTCTACACCACTGTGCCTTTTGAAAGTTTTGCTCCGGCAGCCCTCAACTGTGTCAGAACATAACAGATCTCCGCTATGTGTTCCTCCACAGTTGAGCTTTTGACTAAAACATCATCTACATAGCCCAGGTTACCCCTTTCACCCAGGTCGGGCATGTATACAAATGTTGAATTCATTGCCGGAGTTGATGTATCCAAAGGGAGTCCGGTTCCATGTGTACTGCTGCCCCCCAAAGGTGAAAGCCAGCTTGTATCGGTCCTCCCTACTGACAGGTACAGTCCAGTACCCATTGGTCAGGTCTATTGCAGTGAATACTTTTGAACCCTGGATCTTGGCCAGCCCTTGGTCTATGTAGGGAAGAGGCCATCGGGAAGTATGGACCCGTTTGTTGAGCTCCCTAAGGTCAGCACAGATACTCCACTGGCAGTTTGGCTTCAAAATCCCCAGCACCGGATTGTTGAAGGTGCTGTGGACTGGACAAATTATCCCAAGGGATTCAAGGTTCTTAATTATTTCAGTAAGGGACTCCATTGATGCGAGAGGCAAGCGATATTGCTTCACAAATACTGGAGTCATGCCAGGGTCCGTGGGAATTGTTGTTGTGTGGATGTCAGTGCAACCGCAGTCATATGAGTTCACCGCAAAGAGATCTTGAAAATCTAAGAAATTGTTTTGCTCCAGAGTCTCACAACCATAATCTAGGTTGACTCTCTCCTCAACCATCTGCCTGGAAAGACTTCCGGTTTTGCTATCTGAGCCACCTCCTCCAGCTGGGTGGAGAAGTCCCTTGTCAAAGTGCTGATTTGGACTGGTGGTTTCAGGTGGGGAAGGCAGTCCTTGCGGACCTGAAAGATCACCTCATCCCTCCTGAATTCACAAGTCACATCTTCCTTACCATAAGGGCAGGAAGTGTACACCAGGAAATTCCCCCCATGCCGGGTGAAGATCCTGTCTGGTGTTGCATCATCGTTGCTATCACTGTCAAAACAGTCCTTGGGGATGGGTCCTAACAGTTCATTACCTAAATCTATGAAAAAATGTCGGTCATCAACCGCTATTCCAATAATGGTGCATGCGGCTAGAGTGATACTCTTTAAGTCGCTGTTATTAACCTCTATTGGAATGGTGTCATGTTCTATGTTGACTAGTGGTGTTGGGTTTACCCCAACCGCTGCTGTTGGAAATGAGCATTCAGATGGACATAGGCGTCAGGGTTTTTCAATTTCTGTCCTCTTTTAACTTTCACTTCCAGTGAGAATTGTCCGGTCCGTTCTGGGATGGTGACTTCCTCTCCAATCTGAATTTCAACTGCATAAGGCAGCAGTTGAGCTGACCTAAATGCTTTCTATTGGTTATCAAAGTCCATGGGATTATCTGCTAATCGGGAGCAGGCTTTGAAGTTTATCAGGTCCAAACTAATGGCAAAGCGATTGAGAATGTCACTGCCTAAGTAAAATGCAGCAGGGACATCTCGCACGACCCAACAATTATGGACTATGCTCTTTCTATGGAAACTTTGAGCATACACCTGCTAGGCAGGAGATGCTTGGAATTGGGTATTTCCAGGTCCATTTCCCATTTGTCTAACAGTTTAAATGTGGGAATGGCTGGATCTTTTGTGAGTTTGCGGAACATGGCTTTGCTGATGAAGCTCCTACCGTTGTTCCTACTGTTGTTCACACACACTCGGGCGAGAACAGAGTCCTTCCCTTCATTTAACTGAATAGGGATGCACAACTGCTCTCCAATTTTCTGAATATCAGCCAAGCTTTGAGCTGATTTCTCATCCTTCTGGACTATAGGAGTGGGATTTTCTGAGTGTTTCCTTCCAGTGTGGAATGCCACCTTAGACTGGAAGGAAGGTTGATTTTCAGAAATAGAGAGGACCCACCATAACCAGTTTGATGTCCTACTGCAATTACTGTCACGCCTGGGATTTGGTTGTTCTGGAAGTGAAATTCTATTTGGTCAGGTTTTTGTTCAACCATGTGGCATGTGCCGTTTAAACTAACATGGTTGACACTCTGTTTCAATTTTATTGGTCAGTTAGTCTGGGTCCAGAGGTCCTTGTTTACACAATCGATGATGGGTGAAAATCTACAGAGGATGTAATTCCCAAGTAAACAAGGTGTGCCCGCTGGAGTCACAACTATGACCGGGTGCTTTACCTTGTGTTGCCCAATTTTAATGTTCAAATCCACAGTCCCCTCAACCAGAATTTCCTTCCCGTCGAAGTTCTGAAGTTGTCCAGGAAGAGGGGTGAGAGTAATTTGGTATTTCTCCCCCCTTCCCGAATTCAGTTGATCAAAGGCCCTTTTTGACAGAAGGTTAGCTTGGGATCCAGTGTCCACCAGTGCCAAAATTGCACTTTGCCCCTGTATTTGGACCGGGGCATAGAATCTTCCCTCCTTCTCCTCAAGGGGGCAGAAATAATGTACATTTTTTGACAAATGGTGGGTTAGTTTCTTGGTTTTGGATACTGACAGAAAGGTGATTTGGGTAGGGTTCTGTTTGGTGTCTTGGGAATCTGAAAGAAAAAGGTGACAGCTAGATATGGGGGAAGTTTTGGGTTCCCCTGGTTCTGATTCTGGGCTGCCCCCTCCTCCCCTTTTTGGATGCAGTCACCAGGATGGGTTTGAACCAGGGGATTTTCATGCTGATGATTCTGGGGTTTGAAGATGGGTGGTGCTAACTCAGTCCCCACATCTACCCAGTCTGTATTTGGATCCTTTGGGACCCATTTTTCTTTGGGAGGAGTTCCCCCATCTCTGAAGGAGAAGATTATTTTCCCAGGATCCTCTGAGGATCCCTCTCCTTCAAACTGGAAGATTTGCACCTCCTCCTCAAAATGGGTCTTTTTGGGCTCTTTATTTCTCCTACCCCCTCTCTGCTCCTTGGGTTGCAGACTTTCGGGGGCAAGATGTTTTGGTTCTGGTTCCTGGGTTTCCAGGGGCTTTTTACAAGTGGGGAAGGAAGCTTCCTCCAAGGCTTCACACCACCCTTCCCCTTGTGCCTCCTCCCTGGGAACCGGTGGGTTGTCGGGGTTCGTCCCCCGTCATTGCTCTGGAGCACCAGGTCCTGGATTTGAGGCATTCTGCACCGCCATGCTCATCTGAGGGTTCTGTTGAGCCCTCAGCATGCGACCCAGATCCTGTGCCTTGTTCTGGACCTGGCACTCTAGTTGTGACACCCGCTCTGGCTGGTACGGGGTCCTCATGTCTCCCTTGGGTGGATCCCGGAAAGGGTAGCTATCCCTTCTCCCATAATACCTCAGGTTCGGAAAGTTTGGGTACCCCTCCACCCTTGGCCTCCCCTGTCCCGGATTTGGCTGTCTGGGCTCAGGAAAGTGGGGAAAGAAGGATGGATTGTTTTGGGGGTTGAAACTTTGCGGGTACCTTGGCAGGAAATGTTGTCCCGTATTTGGGGGATTACTGCCCTCCTGGGGGAAGTGAGGATGGAAGTTCCCTGGATTAGCTGCTATCTGGTTGGATCCCCCCCCATTGGGCTGGAGGAGTCCATACATAACCCAGTATGGGTCTATTCCCCTTGTAGCGTGGGCTGATGTAGTCAGGGGAGTTAGGGGTCCCATTTGTGGGGTTACCGCCCTGGCTCCCTGTTTGTGATTGGCCCGAGGGCCTTCTGGGTTTGGGGTTGCTTTGATTCAGTGCTGGCAGGTTTTAGGGCCCCCCTATCTCTAAATCTAAAATGGGGGCAACCTTCACCTCTGCCACTTTAGCAGCAGCAGGGGTGTTGGTTGTTTTGGGGCTTTTGCTATTGTTTTTATTTTCCACTGGCTTTTGCACCTCATAAATGCACGTGGCTTGTTCAATGACCCAGTCTAGTGATCTTTTCTCGTGAAAGTCCCTCACTAGCTGGGTCATGATATACTCAGGAAGAGCGTGGAAGAAAGTATTTACAAACTCTTTGCTGTCAGTGCGCACCCTTCTAGTGGTCTGCGCAAAGGCACGTTTTAACTCTAGAAAAAATTCTTGTGGGGCCTGATCTTCCCCACATTGCAAGTTATAGGCTGCCTTGCGAGCCTCCTGAGGATTCCTGTGAATAGAAAAATGTTTCAGGATGGCCGCCCTATAGGTGGACCATCTGGAATGATTCTGATCAGCCAGCCCCGCAAAGAAGCTGGAGTACTCGGGAGAAAATGTCCACTTTACATATTGAATACAGCTTTGGCTGTCCTTCAAATGGAAAATCTGCATCATTTGTTCAAATAGCTCAAGGTGATCCCAAACCGAATATTTTGCATTCTTATGATAGGGCGTGATGATGCACCTAATGGCTTTTATTTGTTTTAGGGGATCCGTGAGCAAGGCCCTCTTGACCTTGTTGGCTTTTTTAGTTCGGGTCACCCTGGTCCACTCATCCTCTGACTCAGAGGCACTGCTACCAGAGGTGCCTGTCTGGTCTTCTGGGCTCTCCCGGATTCTGCGAGCCAGGGTTTGGCTGGCAGAATGTGGGGGCCTAGTTTCTTGAATCCTGTGGCACTCGGAAGAGTCTTCTGATTAGTCCTTGCTCCTAGGATTGGCTAAATACCCCCCCCCCCCACTGTCCTAGCTGGGAAGAGGTTTTCTGGATGACCTTAGTGGACCTACTCTCATGGAGTTCCCCACTAAATTTTACCATCTGGTCTCTGGGTAAATTATATTTTTGAGGATCCATTTCTCTGACCCTCCCCTCATTGGAGTCTCCCTGATCAGAGAAGATGGTCCTTGCACTTGGGAACCCATACAAAGATGCCCACCCGTCCATTCCTGGGAGCTGCTGATCTATGAGCCCCATATTCCTCATTGGATTGAAGTCTGCCATCCCCGCGGCCCGTGGCTCATGTGGGCCAGTGGACATAAGGGTGGCAGAGTCCATGGATTTGAAGAGATTAAAGTCTCTAGTACTAGGGTTCCTGAGGTTATGCTCAGGTGTTTCCCTCTCCCAGCAGACCTCATCTCTCTCAGGCCCTACTCCCTGTTGCCATGCTCTTCTATCAATGCCTTACTAGTCTCTATTAGTTGTTCATGCATAGCTACCTGTCTGTGGAGCCTGTCATTTTGCTCACAGAGAGCCTCTTTGTCTCTCTGTGCTTCCTGGGTAATTCTGGAATATTGGGACAATTTTTGCTGCAGGAGGGTTACCTCCTGAGTCCTGTCCTTACTGGCCTGGTCCTTCTTGGCTAGAACATCTTCCACCCTCCTCGTATGCTCTAAGAGTTTTCGTGGTCTTTTTGGAGATCACCCAGTCCCTGAAGGGCCAGGTGATTTTTTTCCATTTTGGCTTTTAAATAACTGACCTCATGGCCTAAGGTGTCCCTTTCCTGAATGAGAGTACCCCTCTGTGCAGCCAGGTTGTCCCTTTGTTTTTGGAGTGCACCAGCTTTCTGGTGCTCTTCATCAAATTCTGACTGGTGTCAAGGTCTTTGAGAATTAATTTATTATGTTCTTCTTTTACTTGGTCTAGGTGGTTTTGCATTGTGACTACCTGCTCTGCACAGGCTCTATTAAAATATATTTGCTGTTCCAGCTTTTGTTGGCTCTGTAGTAGAGAGTCCAAACTTTCTTGGTGCTCTTTCTGCAGCGCCAGTACCTTGGTATCCTGCTCTACCTTCTCTTGCTGCAGGATATCCAGATCTCCTTTTATTTTTACCAGGTACTGTCTGGTTTCATTTTCTGATCCTAGGCTCTTTTGTAGCCTTTGCTCTGCAGAGTCCAGATCAGTTTGGCCTTTTTCTAGTGATTGTACACACCTATTTGCCAGAACTAGGTTTTCGGCATATTTTTCCAGTATTGCCCCAATATGGAGGTACAGATGTGCTGCTATTCTGGCAAATTTACTTTGCTCTGCTTTTACCTCAGGGGCCATGTATAGTTCACTGAATGCCATGTGTAACGGACCCTGATCCTGCTATGTGTCTAATCCTGTGGCAGTGGCCTGTTCTTTAATTTCCAGCAACCAAACATTCTGATCCTGTTCTGTCCATTCACCCCTGACAAATAATTTGTGCAGTAAGTGTTCCCTTGCCATATTAATTTCTACTAGGGTTGCCATTCCGGAAATATTAATTTCCTATCTGACTTACAGAAGTTATTTTATTTTTGCAAACAGACCAAATTCCTTAGAGTGTTCCTATTTAAGGGTGCTTTTCACAGTGTAGCACAGTGTGGTAGCCCAACAGGGTTTATGTACCCCGTCAGTTAGCACACTGTATTGGACTGTCACAAGTGGTATCTAATTCAGAGATATCAGGACGAGCCCCCAATCTTGTAAGTGATTTCACTCCGGCACTTCACCTAAGTCAATGCCTAGCATGTAATGCACAACTGAAATCCTTATGTATTTATTTGTGTCTAAAAGTTCTTTTATTCTGAACGATGTACCACTTATATCACGCCCCGCTCTTGGAACCCCACCCCCCCCGGTCACACTGAAACAGGAATCAGGCTGGTTTTCAAAGATAAAATATTTATAGATGTATTTCACAATATGATCACACTATTTTTAATGGGTATACAATAATCACCAATGGGGTGATGTCACACTAAGGAATCTCTTTAATCACAAGGATCAATAATGAGCAAAAACCATGTGGCACAGAAATAATACTTTTGTGGGGGTGGGTTCAGATCAAATAGCAATGTGGTCCCTGTGCACACCACTCAATCCTCCCAATATGCAATATGAAGAAATAGAAAGAGAGAGAACAGGTTTCAGGAATGCAGAATTCAAACAAATCTCAATCGCAATTTCCCCCCAGCAAACACAAGAGAGAAACAGAACTGATTGGCAAACTGTCAAAATAGTTATAAACTTGACTCTGAATGGAATGGGTAAAAACACAAAAAATGGGCTAAATCACAAAAATTGTTGAAATTCTAATGGGAGCCGCTTTGTATAGTTGCACACAAACACTAACAATGATCTGACACCAATAGGCAATGTGCAAACTGAAATTTGAGGTCGGGTACAATGAAAAGCTATTTTACACGTTATAGATTTTGCCAAAATGAAATTTGCGGCAAACTTTTCAGTGCGCAGTAATCGCGATCGCGGGAGAACTATAAGGTTTTGGGTTCTATGGAAAGCATAGGATATTAGCTACAAGCAGACATGTATATTTCGTTTCTAGCATGAACATTTAAGAAGTTATGGACATTTTCGTGGAGGTCGCTTTTTTCAGATAGAGGCAAATTGTAAAACAAGGATGCGCTTTTAAAAACAAACAGGATTTCTTTACACTAGGGATGGACTATGAAGAAACAATTGCTACACGACAGCACAGCCACTTGATCAAGGCAACTGCCAGCCGAGACTCTTGCCTTCTTCAGATGCAATCTATCAGCGCAAAGATGTGTTTAACAATATTATTACAGAAGAAATAATAGGGATGAGATAGAGAGTTCAGGCAGTTCAAAAGGAATTTTAACAATGCAGTTCTGAGTATAAGATAGGATGGCTTTGGATACGGATGACTATGGACAGTACATAGGCTACTGACAGTCCTATACTAAGGATACTCACTATATTGGTTTGAACAGAACTGTCAGGAATTCTGGTCCATCAAGATCAGGGGTTTGCTCAGAAATTCTGCTGGGCACACCGGTCGGGAACAGGCTGCTGGGCACACCTGGCTGGACTGGTCGGCAATGGCTCGGGTTCACAAGTATCTAGTCACAGCACAGCTCTACTGGGTTGGGTCTTTGGATTCTGGCAATCATTCTTAGCAGGAAAGCAGTACAGCACAGCCAGGCTGTTCTTTGGTTCCCCTTAGATGTCTGGGGTAAATTCTGGTTTCTGGAATTTTCAAGGCCTAGCTGAGAATGGTTCAGCTTTGCAATGAGCCTTTCTGCTTGCAAAGTTTCTGGAGTCTGTAGTCTGGAATATGGATAGTTCTCCTTCAGTGTGCTTTGCCAAGATCAGGATGGTGGGTGGATCTGTCTGTGTTTTTAAGTCCTCAGCTGTCTCTATTTTTGCATTTGATAAAGGGGCGTGTATGTGGAATTATCCTAAGTGCACCCCCTAGGTAGGCTATTGGCTAGAGTCTGCTCTCTCCCTTGATTGGAGGAGAAAACAGGGTGTCACCATGATGATGTGGTTTTATGAGTCAGAAAATCCTCCCCTTGGCTTTTGAACATGAAATCTACATTTAAATATAATACATAATTAGAATTTTGCAAACTTTATAACAATAACATATCTAGATCACATATTTTGTGGAGCAGATGCTCTTCCAAGCCCCGTCACGGTAGGATCTTGGGTCTGGATTTGACAGAATTTTACACTTTGTGTCCGGGACACAATATCTAGTTTGTCCAAAATTGTGTACAACTGTGGGCATTGTATCTGGGCATACGCGTGTGAAGTTTCATGCTTCTGACATCAATACATTTGGTATAAAACCACCATTTTTACAGTTATGCCCCAGAACATAGCTTAGAGTTCTGGCTCCTCTTAAAATGTGCAGCAAAATGTTAGGTTCAGAAGTCCGGGGTTTATATATTTTTTACAATTTTCCACAGTCAATTATCAGTCTTTTTAGAAATATACTTTCTGTCCATTGTGAATAAACAAAAGATGCATTTTTCTTTGTTGAAAATAAACTTGCAATTTTAAAACAAACATCTAGAACACTGATTCCCGACTCTAAACCATGAAGTTTTAATAGTTACAACCTAGGTTACTCTTGATAACAGTTCACTTAGATTTTAGACATTAGATCTTAATGGTACAAGTTTACAGTTCTAATGCAGGCTTTTGAAAACAGCATTCAGGCAGCCACTGGTACTGTGCCCAGATTTTGAGAGCTTTCACAGGCAGGCAAACTGGCTGTGGATGTTTTTGTAACCAATTCAGCTTTCCAGGATATTGCAATTCCACCATGCTTTATTGACTTCAGTAAAATGTGACACCCTGCAAGAAGATTGGATGTTTGCGGGTGTTTAGGACCAGCATTTCCTATTTTCAGCAACCAAGAAAAGATTTAACTGCAAGATTTCGGATTTCTTTCAGCAAGCACTGCTTTTCATCTGTGCTCCATTTTTACATGTTGGGCAGCCCAATGACATGTTTCAGAAGTGCGGTCTCCATTCCACCACTGACAACATGCATGGTAGATTTGGCAGCCATCTTTTTGTGCTTGGTAGAGCACAATTTCCTTAGGTTTTGGCTTGCATGGGGTTTTCGCTGCCATTTTGATTATTCTGGTGCCACCAGCACACAATGATGCCGCAGGGCAGAGCGTAAGTGGGTTAATGCATCCCTCAGGAAATAGATGGAGGCTGGACCTAAATTTGTTATATCACCAGATGCACTTAGGCCCACAGAACTTTGTCTTGAGGATATTGTAGATGGAGTTGAATATTTGTCCAGCGCTGAGTCACCCAAATATTCATTCAGAATGGCAGGTGTGTTAACAATTAGATTCATTGATAGCCTTATGGTCGCCCTTCGTTGAACCTTTGAGTTGTGAGCTTAAGATTGTGCTCAAGTTTTGGCTCACCATTGTCAATATGAACTATATCACACATTATTTCCACTGGTCCATATTTACTCTACTGAGGCGAGGTACATTTATTTGGTAAGGGTTCAGTTAGGATTTATTTTAGCAAAAAAACTGAAAAAGACATTCTGCAACAACTGGCTATTTTGGTGTTTGTAATGACCTGTCGCTCACTGTCCCACAAGCTTTCTTTCTACATTCCGAGGCGGCTCATGGGACAGAGAGAGTAACGGTTGCTAGAGCCTGGAGTGGCTGATGTGTCGGGTGGTTGCTCCGTGCAGGTCCGCCAATAAAGGACGTAAGAAAGAAGCACTCACTTCGTCCATGTCTTCTTTACAATTGGCGACGAGGTCCTGCGGGCATGCAATGGGCATTGCAGGCTGCAGCTGGTGCGCTCGTAGGAGGAGGAGGTCACGCTGTGTTGCTGACCATGCCAGCAGCCCCAGACACGCCTTGCCACCTCACACAACAACCCAGCAGGTGAGGGGGCAGGCGAAGGACGGAGGCAGTGGGCTCACGAAAACCTGAGGAGAGGCATTTTCTCACTCATGGACTGAAAAAAGCACCCACGAGCAGGCATCCGACGTCAGAGTAGCCAAGCTACATTTACATAAAGAAAAGTAACAGGCACGGCAGAAGTAGCCTCTAAAGAATAGCGCATAAGTAACAGGCACTGCAGAAAGAGCCTGTTAAACACAGAGCATCCAAGATAAGGAGGAACTGACTGACCCATCATAGGGGTCTTTGGAACAAAGCCAAACACAGTGAAAGCCGCCAAGAAACCTAACCAAGGTTAGGCAAAAGAAGTGATTGAACCATCGGCCAAGCAAAGGGAGTGGTTTTTTACAACTAATGGAGGCTGCACCAGAATTCTTGCCAAATCATCAGAGGCGGTTATTTTCAGACCTCTTTAGTATCAAGTGGACCCCATCCATATCAAACATGGCAGCCACCAGCATGTCCCCACCCCACCATTCCTGCCGAAACCAGGCATGCCAAGCATCAGGTGGGATAGGATGAAGAAGAGTTTTGATACCTACCTGATTGCCATAGGGGAGGACAAGTTTGCACCCAACAGGAAGGAGGTTATTTTACTGCACAACTTAGGCGCAGAAGGCAGAAGTGTTTATGATGGATTATCAGAGCCAGGAGAAGAGGGCCAAGGAGAAGTGGACCAGTACAGTATTGCAGAAAGGAAATTGCAGAGTCAGTTCGAGCAGAGGAACAACATAACGTTCGAGAGACACAAGTTTTTCGAAATAATCCAGGAGCTGCAAGAACCAGTCGAGAGTTTCATTGCAGCGTTGAGGACACTAAGCCGCATGTGTGACTTTGGACCACTCACAAATTCGCTCATAAGAGACCAACTTGTGCACTGTACCAACAGCAGTCGTGTCCAAGAAAAACTATTGTCCAAGGACCTGCCCTTGGAACAGGTGGTGGAAGTTGCCAGGGGCATGGAACAAACCTCCAAATATATGACAAGCATGATATCTGACAAGCAAGCTAACGAGGTAGCTGCACTCAAGAGTAACAGGAGGACTACTGCTGGGAGAGAGATAAAATGTTACAAATGTGGAAGCAATCGTCCCATTTCTACCATCATGTTTTGTCCAGCGAGAAACGTGAACTGTTGGAAGTGCAAAAAGAAGGGGCAATTTGCTAGGGTTTGTCGAGAACCTTCCACAGTTGAAAATATTGAAGCAAGCGGAAGGTATCCCGAACAAGAGGAAAGTCCCATGGGGTCACATCAAATTCAAGCAAAACACATTTTAGAGGTGGGCGACATGTCCAGCAGTGGGAAAGGGCCGAGTTGGAAAGTGGGAAAGGGGAATGGAAGAGTTGTGACAATGAAGGTGGATAGTTGTTCACCTTGGACAATTATGTCAAAACAAACCTTTGAAAAGTGCGTGAATGGGAAAATTGAAGAGTTAAGGGAGCACGTAATTGAGCCATATGCATATGGAAATGTCAAAATCGATGTGTTGGGGAAGTACACTGTGACTATTAAGTACAAAGGAATGAGCATGATGCAGACATATATGTGACCAAGGAAGGGTCGTCACTCCTAGGGTGGAGCGAACAATGCAAGTTGGGCATCCACATTCAAGCAAGCGCTAAATTTCCCATCACCATTGCGGAGGTCGGAGACAAGTGGGAGAAGGAATTTTCCGATGTGTTTTCAGAGGACCTGGGAAGGCTGGATGGGTTTGAACATAAAATCAAACTTAAAAAGGAAGCAGTTCCTAGGGTGTATAGGGTGAGGCCAGTCTCTCAACACCTCAGAGACAAAGTGAAGGTAGAGATAGAGTCTTTACTTCAGAAGGGGATCATTGAAAGGGTTGAAGGGTCAGAGTGGCTGTCTCCTGTGGTGATTGCGATGAAAGCCAATGGTCAAATCAGGCTCTGTGTGTATTTGAGGGACCTGAATAGAAGCATCTTGGTGGATCATCACCTCTTCCAATTATCTCGGAGTAGCTGTCAATGCTGAACAATGCTACAGTGTTTTCAGTGATTGATTTATCGCAGGTTTATCATCAGGTGCCACTTTTGGAGGACTGCCACCATTTAACTGAGTTTGTGACGACTGAAGGGTCCTTCAAATACTGTCTTATGCCGTTTCGCAAGCGGCGGTTTTCCAAATTGTCATGGAGATAGTCATGGATGGTGTGCCTAATGTTGTCATTTTTCAGGATGACATACTAATCTTTGCAGAGTCAAATGAGAGGCATGATGAGTTGTTGAGAATGGTGCTGAATAGACTGGGAGATGCGGGTTTGACTGTAAAGAGGAGGAAATGTAAGTTGGCAGTGGAGAGTGTAGAATATTTCGGTCATGTGGTGTCGAGTGATTGGGTTAGACCAACACTGAGTTTGGTGGATGCTGTCAAGAAAGCACTGTGTCCATTGGACAAAGACCAACTGAGGTCTTTTCTGGGTCTAGCAGAGTATTATCACAAATTTGTAAAAGACATTGCTGTGATGCTGTGATATCCACACCTTTAAGCGTTTTGTTAAAGAAGGGAGTGCAATTTGAGTGTTCAGCTGGGTGTGAGGAGGCGTTTTGCAGGATCAAGGAGGGGATAACTGAGGCACACTCAATTGAAAGATTTGATCTGGGTGACAGGAGTATTTTGTCATTGGATGCCAGCATTTTGGGATTAGGTGCAACCATTATGCAGTATGATACTAACAATACAGAAAGGGTGATAGCATTTGCATCTAGGACTTTGAAAGGGGCTGAAGAAAACTACTTGGTTATTGAGCGAGAAGCTCTAGCAATGTATTGGACCATCAACCACTTCAGGTTTTTCTTGTGGGACAGGAGATTCATCGTGAGATCTGATCACAAGCCGTTAATGCAACTTTTTGACAGTGGAAGGTGGGCTTTAGGTTCTCCTAGAATAAGCAAATGGGGTTTGGGTATACAGGCCTATGACTTTGAAGTGAGTTATCTGCCAGGAAAGAAAAGTATTGTGGTGGATTGTCTCTCTAGAATACCCACTGAGGGGGGTGAAGGAGTGAATGTGGAAGAGAGCGAGGAGTGTGTAGTGGCTGAACTTAATGTGGATGTGAGGAATGGGAACACGGAGAACTCATGGACAAGCAGTGGACTGTGGAAGCTTGTCACAGCAAGGAAGTACTGGAAAAGAAGTTTGAGGTTTGGTGGGAGGTCAGGGAGCAATTGAGTACTATTGGGGGAAGATTGAGAAGGGGCATGTGCATTGTACCTCCAGAGGGAGTTAGAGTTGCTTTGCTGGAGTTAGCACATCAGGGACATCTCGGGGAAGGAGCCACAAAGAATAAGCTGAGGAACAGCTATAGGTGGCCATGGATGGACAGGATGACAGAGAGGTTTGTTAAGGATTGTATTTCTTGCCAGATGAGCGATAAGAACAAAGTGGTGCAGGAGACACCACTAATTCCCAATACTGTTCCCGGCCAGCCATGGCAAAAGTTGGCGGTGGACATTTTGGGACCAGTCACAGGTTTGGGCGATGGTTTCAGGTATATTTTTGTTTTAGTGGATTTCCACTCCAAGTGGGTAGAGTGGGAGGCTGCCAGGGAGGTAACTGCTAATGAACTAGTGTTGCTTTTGGAAAAAGATTTCCTGAGGGAAGGGTGTCCTTCAGAAATTGTATCTGACAATGGGATTCAATTTGTCTCTGTGTTTATGAGGAAATTCCTGGAGAGTTATGGCATTGAACATACTCGGACGGCCTTGTATCATCCCAGGGCCAATGGAGAGGGCAAACAGGTGCATAAAGGGAGGGATTCAGTTGGCTTTGCGCACAGGGCAACCATGGAGGGAGGTTCTGGACCACATGATGTGGGGTTACTTGACCACCCCACATTCTGTCACAAGGGTTTCCCCGTTTGTATCACTCAAGGGCAGAGAACCGAGGATGAGACTCTGCCCAGGTTGGTTGGGATTGGCAGGGTCGGTTGTGGTGGACAGGGATGCCATCATGAATCTCATCGGCAGGGTCAAAGGACCAACAAGAAGCAGTTTGACAGGAGGGAGTGTATCAGGGTTTGTGATTGGAGAGTAGGAGAGTGGGTGCTCATTAAGAATCCTATGTTTACACACAAGTGTGTTGAGAGCAAGTTTATTGGCCCCAAAAGGAACTCTGCGGTGATGGAGGGAGTTGTCATTCTGGAAGGTGGTGAGGTTTGATCAAAAGGCAGGTTGGCAAAGATGGTGAATATGGATGGTGTTGCACGTGATGGTGGAGTGCAGCTCGATGGTGGAGCTGTTGAACCTGGAGCTGGATTTGGTTTGAGAGGCAGTAATGGGGGTGTGTGTCCTGGTGTCCAGCAAGGAGTTGGTTTGGGGAGTGGAGTGAGTTCCCAAAAAAGGGTTACACGCGTACCTGGATGGTTGCAAGATTATGTGTGTTAGACTTCCGTGTACATTTTGTGTCTGAGAGTTTGTTTTTGCTCTTGGTATGTTTTGTTTGGTTGTTTTGTTTTATTGTTGGCATGTTATGTTTTAGCCTTTTGGGTTTGGTCTTTTTAAAGTGTTGCAAGGTGGGAGATATGTAATGAACTGTCACTCATTGTCCCACAAGCTTTCTTTCTACATTCCAAGGCGGCTCGTGGGACAGAGAGAGTGACGGTTGCTGGAGCCTGGAGTAGCAGCTTTGTCGGGGGTTTGCTCTGCGCAGGGCCGCCAACAAAGGACCTAAGAAAGAAGCAATCACCTTGTCCGTGTCTTCTTTATAGCGTTCTCACGTTATTCCATTTTTAAATCCACCCAGGGATTGTAAAACTGGTATGCCATGCTGTCCGATGCCCCAGTCAGATCTAAATGACCAGCAAATGTGTCTGAAACACCTGGGGGTCAGGTGAAAAACCAACTCCCAGCTGAGCCTTAGCTCAGAATTCCTGTGCTCCCTGACATTGAACTTGTCAGGGTTTTCGCATTGCAATGGTTTCCTGCTTTGGACAAGGCCAGGGTTTTTACTCTTCACATGTTTACCAGTCTGGAGTAGCGCAGTACCTCTGCCCTGAACCTGCTCCACTGTCTCCTTCTACAGACCTGCCAGAGTGGAACAGTCCCTCTGTTTCTGGTCAAAGTCAACCACAGTCTGTCCTGATACATTCTGGTTTCACCATCAACGTCTTGTGGCCAATGCTGGATTTGACTTTTATGGACTTCATTGATTCACGGTGCGTCACCCTTTCTCAACTCTCATGCTGGACTTCCTTTGCGTCTTATATCATGGTGGCCCTGAATCATGCTGTTCCCATCTACATCTTGTATCCTGGCTTGCACCATTATGTGTTACTACTGACTTCTGCAATTGTATTTGCTCTCCCCTCTTGCTTCTCCACTCTTTTTGACTGGTTACTCTCTGTTCTCTCCTCCTCTCCCTTTCTCCATTTTCCTATCTCCTCCTCTACTCCCCTTACTTTCTTCTATGCACTTACTCTATCTGAATTGTCCCTGGACCTAGTATGATAGCAACCTCATCTGTCTCCTCCGCCTCCCCTTACTTGTTCACCCTCCCCTTTAGCACTAGCTCTAGATGGAATATGTATCTCTAGCCCGTGTCACATCTAGATAGGATTGTGAATGTTAGCATGTGCCACACTGAGATGGAATTCTTAACTTTAGCCTGCATCACATCTTGATAGGATTGTGAATGTTAGCATGTGCCACACTGAGATGGAATTCTTAACTTTAGCCTGCATCACATCTAGATAGGATTGTGAATGTTAGCATTTGCCACACTTAAATGAAACTGTGAATGTTACCAAATGCCACTCTTTGAGGGAATTGTGATCACTAGCCTGCCTCACATCTAGATAGGATATTGAAGATTAGCAAGTGCCACACTCAGATGGAATAGTGAATGATAGCAAGCATCACACTTAGAAATAACTGCAAGGACAGCAATGCTAATTAACTGATTCATTAACAATTTCACCTCTCTGCATACACCTCTCAAGCTCTAACCAAACACAACCACAAACCTACAACACAGCAATCCGCACAAACTTCACCACACTGCAACAACAAAACAAACCACACAGACTCACACAACAGCACACGACGACTACCGACCGTAAAACACCCCAAGCCCAGTCAAATGACCCACCGGACTGTGGCTGCCAACAGCACATCACTGCTCTCTTGCACTTTTCCAGCTTATTCCCACTAACTCACCAGAGACCGCCAGAGCACCAGGGGATGACTCCGATGGTGATAGTACACGGTACAAATATACTTTAACATTAACATTAACTAGCTGAAATGTCATCAGGCCTAGTACAATAGTCGCTTCTTATGTTCCTCCCCTCCCTTTCTGCTCCCTTCTCCCTCACCTTTTGTTTTTCTCCAGCTCTACCAGAAATGTTGTCAGGCCTAGTACGGTATTTGCCTGCCTGCTTCCATTTCCTTCCCACTCTACCCCTCCCTTCCTTATGTATGTTTTAGCTCTTGCACTATCTGAAATGTCATCAGGCCGAGTATGAAAGTTAATTTCACATCCTTACTGTTCATGGCCTGTAAGAAGGTAATTGTATTTTCCGTTGTTCCCTCCCTTGCCTTGAAGCGCTTTGAAACACATTGTGTATAGGCGCTATATAAATAAACTATAATATCATACCATATCACCTGCAACTCCAGCTGAAGACCACTCCATTAGTTCTAGTAGGCCTTTCAGGTCTGACGTCCCTCTCCACCATCTCAGGTTCCTTTTCTATGCCAGTAGGCAAACATGAGTTCACTGAATCTGCTGATAACTCCACAGTGACCACAGTGCGAGTTGAGACCTCTCTCGCAAAAATAGGCTCCTCACAGGACTTGGAGCCATTTCTGGGAGTTACCAGTGAGACCGTCTCTCGCACTCTGCAGCAGAGAAAGCCTCAGTGCCTAAGCACCTAAGCACCTGTTGCTCTGCTGCTCTCAGGGCTCACATTCTAGAACTGCTTCTAGTATGGCTGAATCAGGGAGGTCATTACTCAACAGACAGCCTACTGGAATGGATTGTTTGATTGCAGCAAGGTGCAGGGAGGTGTTACTCCTCCAACTAAGCTTTACCATTGCCAAGGGACAATATGTCAGATCATCAAACCCTCTTACCAGTTGGTATGTTCCTGGTATGTATTGCCCTTACTTAACCCATTGTCACCTGACAGCTGTGATACTTGCAACAGTATCACAGAACGAGGGAACATTTTCCACATGTATGTATACACAGTCCAGAAATATCTGAGTATTGGTGGGAAATGGATCCCCCTCAAAGCACCTGGTCCCATCTACTCAGGGTTAGTGAACTGCTGGCCACTCCCTGACCTAGTGGACTTCATCTGCTGAGATATCCACACAGACCAACAGTTACCACTGTCTGCATGGGTCTTGCAGACCAGATCACCCTTTTGATGTGTCATATTTCCACACATAAACAACCTCTGGGTGTTGAGGGTGCAGGTATCTCAGTGCTATAAGGGTCCTCACTCTTTTTCTCTATGGGGTTGACCAACCATGGAGCTGGGAATTCTCTTCACATTTCTGGAAAACCTTTCTGGAAGAAAGGTATATAGCGCCTTATATTTGTGATTATCAGACGCCTTTTCATCTGGTTTGGGTGGCTTCACCTTGTCCTTCGGTGGGATATTTTGACCCATTCCCATGTGCATCACTGTACTGAAATGGTGAAGGAAGCAGCCCAAAATGGATGTGCTGACTCCTGTGCGTGCCAAAATCTTCAAAACTGCATTTTGAAATAACCAGAAAAATGGCTGCGCCACCCTGCCAACCCCATTTCAGGTGGGGTAAAACAATAGTAATCACTGCAGGAATGTGCCACTGTTACACTTTAATAGCCATCATGCCAAACACATGAATATGAATTTGCCTTTTGGACACTTTGTGAGGCTGAAATGGAATAGTAGCTTTAAAGAAGATTACAGTAAGAGCATCAATGCGTTGACCCAGAAACTACTAGAGAAAGGCTATCCGACCCAGGTTATCAGAAATGATTCTAAGAGAGCATACAACAACAATTGGGATGCTCTGCTAGAGAAAAATAAAAAAAAAACAACCATAGAGATAGGTACTGTTTTGGTCAAAAAACATGGAAAAAGGTGTACCAGGGTAAAGATGTGTTGCCTCCCCTGGCGGCTTTCAAGAGGAGTCAAAGTCTGCGGACTAAGTTAATCAGAAATGGAATGGAAGCAGAGACAAGGCCTGTACGTCAGACTAGACTATGGGTTTTGCCAGAAGTAAAGGGACATTTTCCCTGTGGACAATGCAGCATGTGTGCACAAACGAAACAAACAAGATCCATTCAGATTTGACCCGATTTATTGTGGGATTTATTTGAAATGACCAATTGTAACACCAAGAATGTTGTATATTTGATCACTTGTCCGTGTGGCCTACATTATGTAGGCAAAACCAATAGACAATGCAGAGTCCGCATGGTTGAACATAGGAGCTGTATTAAAAATAAAGTGATTATAGCACCTTTGGTAAAACATTTTGTTGAACTGAAACATGGCCACAATGATTTCACTTGGCTCATATTGAAAAAGATTTGTGGGCAAAAAGAGGCAGGCACGGATCAGAAACTTCTAAATCATCCGCTCACAGCTCCAGTGAACAGTGTCCTTTGGATCTGCATGCCTCCCGGACCGAAAGACCTGAAAGAGGAAGGGAAAGGACAACATTAAAGAAGGCATATTAGACATTGCAGAACCATGAACTGCACAAGAAGATTACCTGGCTGGTCGCCTCCCGGCCGGCATCGTTCCGGAGTTCTACACACGCTGGGAAAACACTGCGACCTGCAAGAAAAGAAGAAAACAGGTTAGCAAAGACAAGAGAATGCAGTGCTGCGCATAGCGCTTACTTACCGCATCATAGCGCACGTCATGTGCCATCATTTACCGGCGAGGCCCAACTCAGCCAGTTCGCCATGCTGAAGCTCCGCACACCTAAGGAAGAAACGAAAGACATTATTTAAAGAAGAAAGGCATGCAAGAATAACAACACTATACAAAAGCTGCAATAAGACCTACCTGAGAGACACCAAATGGGCCCGTGCCAGTGAAGTAACTTGGCCGCTCACGCCCACACAAGACAACGTGCCCCTCCCAAGAAGGCAGGATGGAGAGCACGCCTAATTCCACAACAAGGTGAGGAGATAGCCCTGAGGGGCTGAAGCCACACGGGGTGGTGGGAGGATATTTACCTCAGTCGGCCAGTCTTAAACACAGTCCTCCTGTGTTTTAAGGCAGAACCTTCCTCGCAGACCATACCTGGGAAAGAACTGGGAAGAAGATACCAGCAACCAACCCAGCTGGGTGGCGTCCCCGTTGATACCAGGTGAGCGTAACACCTGACTCATATTGTAACCAAATAATGTGACACTGCCTCGGTTCCTTTCCCAGATGCAATCCAATCTATAAGTACATTTGCGGAGGCCAAACAGTATTTAATATGTGGAGTCATTGATTCCTTCAACACCTTCCGTTTGAGTTGGTCCCACCAATGGGTCTGGGACATTGCGGGCTCCACGTTCCCATTAGTGTTGGTCACTCACTGCTATTGAGAGCCCCGTCTTAATATGGTGCTTGGTGTTACCGTGTCAGCAGGTTGTACGTGCCAGTCCCTCCTATGAGTTTGCCGTGCAGTCCTATGTTGATGTTGGTGGTGTTTGTGCTTAATGTGACGCACGCCCCATTTCCGGTTGAATGTTGTTCCCGGTACGGAGCCTGGGATATCTGCTGTTTTGTGACAGGGTGGTCATCGGCAGGTGTTTTCTCACTGGCAAACTGGTGAGTGTGTGTCTATGGTGTTCCGTGGTCGAGAAGGAACAGGGCGCCAGGTTGTTTACAGTTCGGCAGTTGTTATATCCTGCTGACCCCCACAGTCGAGGGCTCACGGGTGACACCTTTCTCTCCTTACCCGCCGTACCTTGTTTGGTGGATCAGGGTGACACATTGATTCACTGCCAGTGTAAGATGGGCTTTCCATCACGGGTACGCGGTGTTGCACCCATATGATACCTGGTGTCGTGCCCATGTTTTAGCACATATTTAGCACATATTTGGCATATGGAGCCATTTCATTTTCATTTTCATTCCTATTGTAGATGCTAGTGTTGACCGGAGAATTAATTGACAAAGATATTCATTTGCACCCCCATATCCTAGTGAAGGTAATTGTGTCCATGGATATTGATAATTGATTTATACGGGTTGTGTGTTGATGTCTGATATTGATACAGAGCATGTGGTCTCTCTTTACTGTTTGTTACTTTAGGACCTCCATTATACCTAGGCGTACGGAGATGCCCCAGAAAATTATATGTGTCCCATTGGTGGGAGACAAGGCATTTCTCGACTAGAAGACCCCTTTTAGAGTGTTACCATCTTAAGGTCATTTCCATAGTTTTCCATTCAGGAACCTTTAGAGGGTGGCCGAATCCCAGTTTTTCCTCTACATGATACTGATATTTATTTTCAGTGTTGTCTTACACGACATGTCAGACCTCCCCCAGTGTTATTGGGCTTCCGCTTTGTGTTTCCTTTTGATTTGCAGGCACTGGCCCTTCCACATTGGTGGTGTATGAAATTACCCTCTCAACACGGTGTTGAATAAATTCATGTATTTTACAAATAGTCCCCTGAAGAATGTTCTCCGTACATTGGGCTTGACGAACAGAAACATGTCGGGATTGATATTTTATTGACACATTGAGAATGTTATACGTTGTGATGTGATATCCTTTGTGTATTGATTGTATATATTATGTCATTGTTTTTTTATCATGTTGATTTAAATTCATTTTGTGTGTTGTTGTGGTTCCACTGTGTTATGTTAGGGTTTTCATTTGTTTTAGATATTTGAATTAAATTTGAATAAATATATATATATTTTTTTTGTAAATGATGCACACAGTCCATTTTTTCAGGACTTAGAGTGCCGGGTGATCTAGCGGATGTGCTTTTCCATGGGAGTGAGGTGTGTGTGAAGACAGTAATCATCTGACCCCTTATTTTTATATAATAATTATCTCCCTGTTGGTGGAGTTGGATGATATTTTCAGAATAGGGTTTGTGTGTTCCAACCTATTTGAATATGCAGTGTACTCTGCATCATTCAACATGGAGCAAAGTAAATAAGCAGCAATACTTTGCTGTAAAACCAAAATGCCTTTTTAAAATGTCAACTTTTCAACCATAAAAAGTGCTGTTTTGGTGCTAGATCCATTAATTTCTACTGAATCCTTGCTGCTGGCAGCAAGGTTAATTGCTGCTGGGAGGCCTTGCATACTCATAACAAAGGAACTTCATTAAACATTCGTCTTTGCCCCAGGCGTAGACAATAGCAGGCTTGGACACTCACCCTTCCAGGGGAGGGCCAGGAAGCTCCACTCTCCAGGGAGAGGCCCTCATTCAACTTCAAAGGATTTGACTGTTGCCTACATTTTTGAAGAAAGAAAAAAAACGGACATGTGACTTTTGGGTTTAAAATGCTCATTTTGCCACTGAACATCAAGACATTTAACTTGGCAGCCAGAATTGGGAAATGTTTGGCCAATCCTTTCATAGTTAAAATGGCAAAAATTCAACAGAAAGACTGAACCAGGTCCCACCGACTGGGGAGTTGGATTGGAATGTGACCCACTAAATATGTAATTTATGTATCTGATTTTCTTAGAGGGCATAATTACATAAATATGTATTTGTGTAAAAGTTAGATTTTCGTCCCCATAGTTATGGGAGGTTTCAGATCATCTCATAAAACATAACATCCCTTTCTGTCATCCAACCAGTAAAAAGCAAGGCGGAAACTGTGCCTTTGACCAATCATAGCCTTGTGGGTGTGGGTAGAAAGTCGGCCCCTACCATAAACTTTGGTGATGTCATTTGGCATGATAAATAAGGGAACCTCACAACACACAGACACTTACCAATTCCTGACTCCATCCTGATTTTCTATGTGGCGCCCTGTTCCTGAATTCTCCATCTTGTTCCTGATTCCAGATTTCATTGCAAAGCCCAGGCCTCTGCATTGCTGAACTCTTTTTAAACTAGGCCCAAATCAAATTCTGAAGTAATCCAAAAGCTATGGGAAGCATTTTGATCCAGTCTGGCTTGCTACCATTAATGCTTGCCTGCTCCAGACTCGCCATCCCACTGATCTACAGCATCCAGCAACCAGAAGGGCCAATCCAATGCAGTCCAGTCTGAGGTGCCAGTCCAGGTGACCAGAACCGTCCAGCTGACCTATCCCGCCAGATGTGCCTTGCTGTCCATTGTTAGGCCCGACCTGTGGAATTACCAGAACCCTTGACGTTCTGAAATCTTAAATTAAAGTGGACTGTAAGTATTAATAGGAATCATAGTAAACCATAGCATATCTTATTTTGCTTTGTCCTATCCCAATCTGTCAACCATCCTATTTTTAACTTAAAAACCTGTAATATTGTCTGAATCATTGTTGTAATTCCTAGTGCTAGCGCCAATTTTTCTCATTTTTGTTTTACTAGAACATAAACCATTCATAATTTTGATTAAATAAAGTAATTCCCATAAAGAAAATGGGGTATCCGCCACATGAAAGTTTACAAGCAGCAGTGTAACTGTGGAGATTCACGGGTGGCATTCTCTTTTTCTTAGCCATTAAATATAGTTAAGTAAAATCAACCTGTCATTTTAAACCGATTTTCTGTTTTTCTCTATTCTTTTCTTAAAAACCGTTTGGTCATTTTTAGGCGGGAATTCACATTTCTGCAAAAGTTTTACACGTGTGATTTTCAATTTAAATTATTTCCAATCTTCCATTAAGGTTCTAAGTGTTTACTGTTGCCCATGCTAAAGCCTATGATTGTTGGCATCTTTCCCATGTTGCTCCCATAGGAATTTATATTGATTTAAGGACTTTTGTCATTTTAAAAGTGTAAGATTTCCAAACCGTTTTTCACTCTTGTTTGGGGAGGGACTGTTGTATCTTAAATCCTATACACTGTTCTTTATTCCTGAATACCTGCTGCTCCCTTACATCTGTATAGAATTGCTTATTTGTGAGTTGAGAAAGTTGCAGGGGGAAATCATAACTTAAGTCCTATCTTTCCAACAAGTCAAAACTGTTCTTTTCTCTGTGTTTTATATTCTCTGTTGATAAAAGTGAATTCAACTGCATTACCTACTTTCTTATTTGTATTGTCACCAAATTGGTGATTGCTGCCCCAAATATTCAAACATATGTTTGATTTGAATTTTAAATAAATAAATAAATATTACCTTACCCAAACAGCCTGATTCCTGTTCCATTGTGACCTGGGGGTATTTTGAGAAGGGGTGTGATATGAGTGGTATATCGCTCAGAATATTGAACCTATAGACACAATAAAATAAGTATTTCATTTGCACACTGCATACTAGGCTGAGACCGGGATGTATTGCCTGATTGCAATCCTTAACACTTTCTATGCACTGAAGTGCTCACACACCTGTCAGCAGCTTTCACAGGGTGTACAAGGTCTGACATGCTATTGTCCACTAACTGCTGGTGTGACTCCATCTCACAATTTCAAGGATCTTCTCACAGTAGCCAAATTAAACATGACCTGAAAGCGTTAATTGTGTTACCTGTGACTTATCCACTCAGATACTTAGAAGACTGATGTGCAAAAGGCTCAAAGGTTTGATATCCCTTCTTTTTCAGCTCTGTAAAGCTCCTGAGGTATTTTTCAGTGGTTTTAAAGAACCCCTCGAGGACTGTCGTATTCTTTTTGGTATAGACTAAAAGATTATATTGGTACCACATGCTACTACACTGTTCATAATGGATGGTCCCCACAACTCCTCTTCCAGTTCCTGGAGATGGAAATTTAAATCCAGTTTAAAAAAAAAATGATCAAAAAAATCCTTCTCATCCTCATATGTTTGGATTTAATACTTGAGGATTCAGTGCCTCAGCATTCTCTGGTAACCACCACTGGATATACTCACCTCCATACTAGAAGTCTGTTTGTGGGCCTCTTTCTGGTCCACTAGCTCAATTTTTCATAGCATGAAAATATTATGCTGTTTCTGTCTCGTAACCTTCCTTTTATGTTCTTCTACAGTGGCCCTGCTTTTCTCTAAGAGGAGGAACTGTCTCTCAGAAACCTCAGCCCTGGAGAGACTAGTTTGGGCACACTTGGGACATGGGAACTAAGATAAACATGGCAACTAACAGATCCCTGACACTTGTGAGAGGCTATACTCACGCTCCCTTGGGGATGTGGTGAGTATTGTTTTTTTCATTGCTGTCCTATGCCACTTCACCTGCGCCCGGAGAAAGGGGTGCCTAAGCAACGTGCATGAGATTGCTTCTGGCCCTCTGGGACCTCTCCACCCTAATGGCTTCATCAAAAGTCTGGAGGCTTTTCAACAGTTCAGCCTTCATGAACATACTACTATGATGGAGTCTTCTCTATTAACATAATCCAAGCAGTTTGCCCACTTTTAACAATATGGTAAAACAGACACAGATAAGAGATACACTAAATTCACCTTTTGTAGTAATGTGGGTAGAAGGATGCCTATACTCTCAGAAGGGGTGTTAATGTGAGCAAGTAGCAACCCAAACAACAAAGTACAACAGTTCCAAAATAAAAATAAGGTTCAATCAAGGTTCAATACAAATATATACTTTTCATTACATAAATCAAATCAAAAAGAAAAAAAAATCTATAGAGAAATGTACAATGATCCTTTTCACCAGAGAAATCATATTCCCCTTAAAATTTAGATGCGCCCCAGGAGAATGCGCTCCCCTGACTCCGCCCAGCAGCACCACTCCTCAGTCCCCTTTGATGCGTCGACAATATTAACATTGCCTAATGACACAAGTTTAATGAGGGGGAGGATGGTAGGATGTATGGAGGAAAGGGGATTATGGACTTGGAGTACGTTAGTCACTACGAATGATGTATCACTCTTGATACATAGCAAGGAGGAAACCCAGTCAGGAAATGCAACATGGAATTCAAAAAGGATTTGTTCATAGTGGGAAAAGGTGCAAACAGGACTTAGCCAATATGTAGGGCCCAAAATAATAGACCAGGGGGACAAGTTTAAAGTACCTAATTCTAATGTTCAGTAGTTCAGCAGTGTTGAACCAGTATTTGGGCTCCGATGCAGATGAAACCAGGTTTGAGTGCAGTCAGTCGTGCTGGTCCAAGCAGAATGCTGCTGTCTAGTTGGTTCTAATTGGGAGCACAGTGTGGTTCAAATGTAGCATTCGACCCGGGCCGTTGAGATGACTCACCAGGGTAGGGTTTAGTGTTGAGTTTGTTTAAGACATTGGTGTTGTGTGTGGCCCATTTAACATTGGGCACATTGCCCGTTTTAGAAAGTGTATCCTGGCTGCTTCATGGCACTCCTCAATAAAAGGGACTCTGCTGGCACATGAGAGGCACTGCAGCAGAGCCCCAGGAAGTGGCAACTCTGTCTCCGTGTGGTTCCTTGTGCATGTCTTGCCGTGTGACGTCCTGTGGGTAATCCTTGCCCTGGGTTCCCCCAAAGCCAAGGTTGCTGTGTGCTGGGTGCTTGAAGCTGCTGTATCCTCGTCCAGTGACACAGAATTGGCAGGGTGCCACCTGCGGTCCATCAACTGTGTGCTCGCAGGTTCTTTGTCTGCTGGATGACCCCGGCCCTCGGAGTGGCCTGACCGGAAGGCAAGGGGCAGGCCACCATATTGGTGATGAGGAGTGGTGGTATGGACCTGTGCACACGGGTGTGCAGGCTGCAGGAAGCCAGTGATTTTTTCTTCTCCTTTTTGTTTTTGTTCAGAACAGTGGCATCAACTGCGTGGAGGCAAGTAGTGAGGTAGCGGCATCGGCCGCAGAAGAAAGGGGTGTAGCCTGCGTGCACCCGGGCCGGTGGCAGTGAAAAAAGTAATTGATTATTGAAGCCTGCGGTAGCCACAGAAGGTGGGACGTGGCCTGACAACACCTGGCCACAGTGGAGGAAACAAAGGGGCATTGAAGCCTGCGGCAGCCCAGAAAGGAGAGGGATATGGCCCATCAAGACCTGGGCATGCCGCAGTGAAAAGAACAAAGGCATATTGAGGCCCACGGTAGCCTCTCGAAAAGAGGGAGCATGGCCCTTCAATACCCGGGCCAGCCATGGTGAAAAGTACAAAAGGACCTTGAGACATGCGGCAGCCCTGAGAAGAAGGAGCATGGCCTATCACCACTCAGGCCTGCAGCGGTGAAAGAAAGGAGCGCTGTTGAGCGCGACCCCGGGGGAGAGGAGCCAGAGTGAGGGACATAGGCTCTTGTGTGAGATAGGAGAATATAACCCCTAACAGCGCAATACAAGGAAGGGCACAGGGACAACCCCTCAAGGCCCATCAGACACCCCGGAGAGTGGCGTAAAAAACAAAATGTAATAAAATTATCAGAGGAGGACTTAACATCTGACATCTAGTCTCTGAGTACCACTGGAAGGGGTGAAGAACTGCCCTTCCTTCACTGATATCAGAGGGAGGGCTAACAGTTGGTCTGCCCTGGTGTGGTGGATGGCTGCAATTCACATCAGACAACGAGGTCCACGCAGCATGACGCCACAGGGTATTGGCTTCAAGGTAATGCCCATGAACCCTGGTAACTGTGTAACTTGAAGTACCCGTCATGGGGGATGAGAAAAATGAAGGGGCATATCAACAAAATGGACAGCTTGCACCCTTATATCCCTTCGATGTGGAAGGTGTGCCTGCCAGTCTAGGACCCCAGTGGACGGCGTGGGTGGAGAACCATGAGCATTTTTTGAGGCAGTTGAGATCAAAGACAGGGCAAAATGCCCAACTCTGCTTTATTCAGCTGGCCTGGCTGTTCAGAGACTGTTCAAGACCTTGCGGCCCAGAGACCAGTCTTATGCAACAAGTATTTTATGCCCATGTCAACAGGGACTATGAACGGTTCAGGATGAGATGCGTGAGACACGAGGAAGGAGAGAGCCTCGATGCATTTCATGGTAAACTGCGTGGCATTGCGTTGTCCTGCACTCTGTGTAACTTCGAGGATGACGAGATCAGGGCTCAGATCATCTATGGCTGTAGCTCCGCTAAGCTGCGGAAACAGGTCCTCGACTGAATACTGGAGCTGGGCTATGTCCAGGAGCTGGCGGAGGTGCGTGCCTTGGCTATGGACCTCTCCAGGCAGCAGCTAAGGTTGGAAGCCCCCATGCAACGGGTGAAGCTGGAGGGGGTGTCAGCCATGGGAAAATAGCAAGGAGGGAGGCCAACAAGAAGAGGGGAGTGGCAACAGAGAGAATCAGGTGCCACAACATGCACTGGTGTGGATGGGAGCTCCCACACCTGCAGGAGCGCCCGGCCAAAGGACATACATGTGGAAGGTGCGGAAAAGATGATCATTTCACCTCAAGTGGGTTCTTGGGCTGGAGTGCACCAGCATTTGCAGTCACTTTGTAGTTATGGAGAGGTGTGCAGACTGGAACGCACCACAGTTGTGGATCCCATTAGGGGGTTGTTGTTTTGTGTGTGTTGTTGTTTTGTTATAATAAAGGAGGAGTGTTGTGTGTGGCCCATTTAACTTTGGGAACATTTCCCCTTTAAGAAAGTGTGTCATGACTGAAAAGACTCATCACTTAATCTAGATTCCAAGCTGTATTATAAGGTATTAGCAGACAGCCTAGAATGTATTTGCCATACAAGTGTGGATTTTATTTAATAGTTTAAGGGTTGTGAGCACAACGTTTTAACAGCATGCCAAGACCGGGGATTGAGGATACAGGAATAAATAAACACATTAGTGCAAGCAAATGGGCAACACTCCCTTAACACGACACGTCCTTTAGTAACAAAATCGAAGGAAAATTCAAAGTAAAACATGCAGATGGAAAGAAGTACAATAGGAATGTTTGTCTGTGTCGGTTTGGGGTGGGTGGGGGGCACCCCCATCAAGGCAGGAAGAAGTACGCCATTAAAAAGAGCAGTAACATAACAGGGGGAGAAAACATATCTTAAAGCAGCAGTATTGCACAACGTGTGAAAACACATACACACCTAACCCCCAAACACACTCACACACATGGACCCATAGCCCCTGCTGCAGTCTAACCTCTTCCAGCTTGTAGTTGTGCTGGCAAATTGGGTATCAATGAAGAGCTCCGGTGAAGAGGAAAGTCATCTTTGCCAACTTTGCACCTGAATTCATCATGTCACCTGACTTTTGCAAAGTCGTCAGCTATTTTGTTTTGGTATCTACTTTGGTTAATAGCCTGAAAAATCGAATTTGAGGAGGAAGAGGGGCATCAAAGTAATATTCAGAATACTTCCTGGCATTCCCTTTTTCACTGAGTCCCTTATTCAGAGGTGCGTGTAATAATGGAAAAGCGCTCTGAGACTCTTTCCATGAAGGCATGTATTCCGATATATTACAGGAGTGGCAGCAATAAACAAATCCTCCCACTCCTGCAAAGCCATGATTTCGGGAATGGCAACAGCTTTGCCAACTACCTCACATGCAAGGGACTGGCAAGGACTGTAGTTAGAGGCCAGAACACCCTTCCAACACCAGCCAAAAGAGGCGGTACTCTGGGTCGCCCCCTTAAGCTCCACAGCACACTTTCTCCCATTATGTACAAAGCATTTCTCAGACTGCAGCACCACTTTTCTAGTTCATTGGCACCCGGGCAGGGGGAGCCAGACAATCGGAGGTCTAGGAATGGGGGCTAGAACAGCTGGTACAAGCGGGCGTTCCAAGCTGCCTGATGGCTGGCTACCATGCCGCCATCTTCCCTGTACTCTGCGTCACTCTATTTTTTTGTCTCCTCCCCACCCCCTACTTACCTTTTTTCGGCGACGCATCTGCTCCTTCCCCTCACCTCCCGCTAGCCACCATGGAAAGGGAAGAGGGGCTCCATACGGATCTGGACCTTTTTTATAGCACCCCGGGTTATCACTTTGGCAAACCGGGCTGCTAATGGCCTTCATCCCCCATTCCAGCCGCTGGAATGGGGGATGAATGCCACAATGAAAGTTTAAGAAAACGTTATTGTATTAGAAAAGTCCTTTGAGAAATGCTGGCTAAGTCACTGGAGCTCATGTTTCCCCCATAAGGATAGATTTTAGAAGCTTTTGCTACTGGAAAGCGCAACATTTCCGCTCCAATAAATCCTCTACTCTCAGAATGGTGGTGCTGGAAACTGGAGGGGAGAATGTTAGCACGGGCTCTGAATCAGGCCGTGAGTCTTCTATTCCTCATCACAGTATTTACACGTTGCTACAGATTGTGGATGCAATGGTGATAGTGTGACCTTTGAGTACAGTAAAAAGATGTGGATGGATTTGCAGGCCTTCTATATTCTGAAAGTTGTGAGGGGCAAGATGACTAGAGGAGCATTCTCTGTGTAGCAGGGATTACCAGAAAGCAATGTAAGCTTTAACCTCCATGAAAACAGCGTAGTTTCCACGTTTCTTTCCATACCAGTCTGGCGTTTCCAACCAGCTCGAAAGGTAGTCTGATCATATCACAAGAATTCTGAACCATGGAGCAAAATAAACACATGTTTACCATAATACTCGGTCACTGGCCATACAAAAGTTGCATGCTGGCAGATAGATGCTTTAAAAAGAAAAAAAAATGCATAATTGTATGTATGTGCCCTCAAGATTAAATCAGTGAAACACCAGGAGGTTGCATCGCGAGATTCCATAATTCAGAAAACATACGGCTTGAAGATTTTTTGTTTTGTTACAGATGCTCAATCTAAGCACTTTTTCTTCATAAATGCATGCACATTACATGATGTGTACCCAACAAATTAACATAATCGGGTTACGAGCATGCGACCTCCACAGTGTCCACATGTATTATTCTCTGTCAAATGCAATCCTCCCACACATACACATGTTAAAATAACCATAACCGGTCTGGACTATTCCCCATTTAAAAGGAAGTTCGACTATTTTAGTCAACAAAATCCGTGTGAGTGATGCACATTTTCTAGATGCTGATAATGAGCTGTATTTTTTTTTAAAGCCATGCGCGTGTGCCCAATCCCTAGAGGGCCCATGTTTTTGTCAATGCATGTCTCAATTG
Organism: Ambystoma mexicanum; assembly: GCF_040938575.1. NCBI lineage: Eukaryota > Metazoa > Chordata > Amphibia > Caudata > Ambystomatidae > Ambystoma > Ambystoma mexicanum. The sequence goes on along the minus strand of NC_090930.1, from coordinate 350,558,406 downwards.
AATCGATTAGGACATGTCTAAAAGAAATGCTTTCAACTATGCTGAGAAATTGTCAACCCTTTGTCCCTCGGAAATACTATTTCTACTTTCGGATGTTCAACAATTTTCCATGAATTATATCAGATTGTTCCAGTGTGACCCGGAAACATAGGAAACAACGTGCTTTACGTAATGCATCTCCCAAGACTGATTTCAGAACGTCCCAGAATGCTGCAATGTATCCTCTTAGCCATCTGCTCTAGTGCATTTTTCAGTCGAAGCATGGTGAGAGATTGTAAATAATGTTTAACGAAGGGTTATATTTTGTTATTGATTTATTGTGAATGTATAAACTGCTTTGTTTCATACATTTGATAAACGAATTAAAAGCATGTTTAATGATGTTTTTAACGACTATATTGTATTATATTGTTATATTATATCATTCTGATTAGAACACATTACATGTGAAAATTGTGCTTTAATTTGTTCAATTTAATTGAATTCCAAGACTGTAAAAAAAAATCCTACTTAAGGGAACCTCACAGAATGCCAGTGAATGACTGAGACTTACTTTGCACTATTATTTGAGACTCGTTAAGGCATATTTGAGAGTCAGGGTCATCTCCACCAAAGAGCAGAGCCAAAATACATGAACAAGGCAAAAGACACATTGGGCCTCATTACGGTAAGGGCACTGGTGCCGGTAATCCCTTACCACCCTACTACAAGGTCCCTTAGCGGGTCCTTTCCTTAACGCCTGGTTTTACTAGGTTTTATGGAAGGGACCCGTTAAGGGACTTCAGAGCTAATAACGGTACCACAATTTGCGGTACCGTTATTAGCACATTCCCCCTTCCCATTGAGCCCTATGGGAGCTGAAATGGGAACGGGGAATGGCTTTTTCAATGGGGACTTACCGTTCCCGCAAAGGTCGGAATAGACCGGTAAGTCCCCATTGAACGGGACCGGACACGGTACCGGTATTGGAGGTAGTCATGGCGCTAATAGTGCCATGACTACCTCCAACCTCGTAATGAGGCCCATTATCATGCAAGTCTGGTGCAGGCAGTATCACAATTGCATAATCAGAAGGCTAACATATCCCAGTGCTGACGGCATGGTAGGGGTTGGTATAGAAGCCAGTGGCTGGTTATCAAGAATAGCCAGGAGAGAAGTAACATTTGCACCCGTGGGAGGGCGATTGGCCAATCAGGTGGCAGGAAAAGCGAGTGAAAATACACATTCTTTGTCTGCTGTTCCAGCTATCTGATGCCCCTTACTTGGTTGATGACATCTTTTTTTGTGTTGGGAGGCAACAGGGGGCCACTCCCTGTTGCCTCCCCACCCCCATACCCTCCCAACCAATTAAAACATCTTCCCCATCCCCTCCCTCCCTCCCCCCCACTTACCTGCACGACCAGAGACACACCTCCTGCTCCAGCCGCTGCTACCATAGAAATGGAAAAGGGTGGTAGCCATCTTTGATTTCTTTGATTTCTTTTTGTTTTCCTTTAGAGATAAGCATCAGTTTACTCTGACCTACCATGGCTTGGGCTGGCAGGCCGTTACTGCCTATGTCCGCATGAAAGCCATATTCGAGGTAAAACAGTGAGTGAAGTAGATGGACCAAAGGCAATCCAGATGCAATTGTGAAATTAAATTACTGTATATTGGTGACTAAAGATAAGGCATCTTGGAAACAATGAGGTACTCTTGTTAAGCTTACGTATCATTTCCTACTTGTCAAAGATATTTCTGCTTTCTATCCTGAACCAAAATCAGGGAAGCCCCACTCTCACTTGCTCCCACAGTGTGGATTTCACCTTGGGTGTGGGGATGCTTCAGGTGACCATTCAATGTTTTGAATTTGTGAGGACAGTGGTTTAGATAGTGTGTATTGTGATGTTGTTCTATTTTCAGCTGTTTTTGCTGCTGTGCAATCCTGAAATCGAAGTGAGAACATGTAAAATGGTTTTCTTTTTTTAAATTGCTAAATTCAGTTATCATTTACTTCACAGGGTCTCTGCCTCGGTACAGGGAATGTTTCTGTCATCTATGGCGTGATTTAGAACTAATGAGTACATTATCTGATATTTGGAATACCTCATCTGTTTATGTGGTGATTTACTTTATTTAAACCATTGTAAAGACAATGTTAGGTCTATCAATGACATCCATAGACTCAAAACCTGCTTCTTGTAAATCCACTCTTGGATGTCCAGTGCATACTGGAAGCTCTACCCCTCCAAGACCGAATTCCAATTCCTCACCAACAACAGTGAACACCTAGACATACAGACCTGAACTCTGAGGGATTGACACCTGAGCTCAACTCCTGCGCCAAGTTCCTCGGATTCCACATCGACAAACACCTCTTCTTCAAGACACACATTGCTAAAAAGAAACTCAGACATCTTGGAATCAGCTCTTCCTCCTGCAAAAAGCCAAGATCTTCCTCCCTCCAGAAAGCTTTAGATCCACCGTCCAAGCACTGGTCCAATCTCACCTGGATGGGGACAATGCGCTGCTCAAAGGCCTCCCGTTGTCCTCCCTTGTGTCCCTGAGAAGGAACTGGAATGGAACTGCATTATTAATTGTATTCTTGAAACCTGTGTGTCCTCATTTCCATTTCTTCCTATTGCATAAGAGGGGGAGTGAGTTGTCACAAGGGAAAAGTGATCATATTATCTTCTGATTGAAATCATGTCAAGTTTATCCTGTGTTGCATTCTTTCATATCTTGCATTTCCTTGAAACCATACAAAGTATTCTCTGCTACCTTATCCTTTCTATACCAACTCCTCCTGCGTCCTACACAGTCTCATGCCGCATCAAGGGTCTACTCAGATACAACCACATCACCCAGCCCTCATCAACCTTCTCTGGCTTCCACTACATGCACAAATCACCTTCTAGTCTTGCTGCATCATCTATAAGGCAATCACCCTCAAGTTACCCAGCTTCCTTGCAGATAAACTCAGCATCTCTAGCGGAGAGCGCACCACCGAAAGCCAGGACACGTACAGACATTAAATCCACCACTGCAAAAAGGAAGGCACCAGAAAACAAGCCTGCTCTGCCTATGCCCCAAGACTATGGAATATAATCCCAGTCATCCCCATACTCAACCCCACACTCCTACAATTCAGAAAAGAACTCAAGACACATCTCTTCAAGGAATCGCTCTGTCCTAGGCCAACACATCGCCCCTCGTGCCACCTGATGCATCCCGCCCCTCTCCTCCTGCCACCCGGGACAGCTGTACTCCTCCTCTGTCCCCCTCTGTATCCCACCCCGCTGTATATCTGTTCTGTTGTTACCTCTGAAAAGTGTTTCATTTTGTATCTGTTTTGTTGTATACCTCTGTAAATTGCTTTGTTGCTTCTCGTAGCCAGATCTGTGCTCAATAAATACCATAATGATAATAATAACTAGGTCAGTACGAGTGCAGTGCATGTGTACAATCACTCACAACTAAAGAAATATCAATAATTACAAAGTACACTGGGTGAAAGAAAAAACGTCCTGAGTGAATACATAATGCATTCTGAACAGTGTTAGATATTGAACTAAAGCAAGGGCGTGCTATAGGATATATGCTAACATAAAGCATTGATGAGGCTTAGCGACACGAGGGTACCCTTACTTGAGCAGAATCACTGCAAAGATTTGTAGTCAATACTTAATTTTAAGAAGTGTAATATATGAACTCCAGTCATGTTGAACCTGGTGGAGAAAATTCACAAAGGAAACGCTTTAATGATCAGAATAATGCATGGATACCAGAGAATGCTCAAATGTACTAGAGTATTATGAACTTTTAACATGCAATACGGTTTCCCTATATAACTCTCAGCCCTCACCATTCAAAATTGACAACACAGTCCTTGTAGAAGTAGGGAGCACATGTGTCATTAGGGAACCCTCTTAAATAGTGTGCAGGAGACTTTCCCATTAGAAAAACGCTTGTAAACAGCTGCTTTCACCACTTGATTATTTGCATATACATTCCTCTGTAAATAGACACTAAGATTTTGATTTACTTTATGATGCATTTTATAGATCTATCAAACAAAGAGGGGGATCCTAGGAGATGGTCTGCCTGCAAAATGTGTTTTTAGGGCGCAGTAAAATGTCCTCTGTTTCACTGGGGTTAAGCTGAGTGTATTCTTAAACATCGAGGATGCCACCTGGGATAGGCATTATGCCAGCACATATGCACCCATGTTATTTTCCAATAATCTCAGATAAACCTGGGTATCAGCACCATAAGAATGGTAGCCAAGATCAAACCTCTTAATTATGTCATTCAATGGTTTCACATAGATGTTAAATAACAAAGGAGATAGAGGGTAGGCATTGCATTTTCATACATAATGACTATTGCAAACAGGCCTTATCATAGCATCTACTTAGAGCAGCTCTTCAGTGGGTGGTCTCATGTTTTGTTTTGGCTCCTATGTGGTGTTTTAGCAACGCATATATGAGCCAAAGAGAGTTGGGAGGCACAGTCCGTTGCAAACGTTCATTCTGATACTTATACTACCGTGCAAAATGGTAAAAGTATAGCAACTGAAAATGGAGCAATCTGTAAGTGCCAAGGACTCACAAAACATACAATACAAGAGAGAGGAGAAGAGCTATCGACTACTGCAGCTGCGGATGCAGGCATGTTGGACTGTCTTTAATTGGATTGGAGGTCATCTATGAAAAATAAAATACAATAGGTAGGTGTGGATGTCTCAGCCATACTGGCAAATTGAAGGAAAGTCGGGATCCTAAGCTTACCAGAAGGTGGGAAGGACCATTGCATAGAACCTTTTTGGGACAATTAATCCTCCACATTGAACATCTATCAAAACCTTTCACCATAGAAAGACCGCATAGGATACCAGGTAAAAACCCTTCGCCCAAAGGCCCCGCGCTGAGCCATACTAGCAAAACTCTTAAACGTTTGCTATAGAGATGCAATATTACTGGAAGCCAGTCAATGTGGTGATTGTTGGCTCTGAGATTATGATTTTTCCATACTTTAACCTAGAGGTTCTTTGACAGGGTGAAGCAGAAACTATGGGAACACAACTACACACATACATGATATTTTTTCAGCAAAATCTAAAACATAATTGTTGTACTGGTTGGACAATAGATCCCCTAAAGTTGTGGAATGAGGAAAATGAATTGTTTGCACAGGTAAAATGACCAGAAAGGATAGGAAACAACCAGGTATATATTTAAATCAAAGAGACATCCTCCTCTAATCCACAGAGCAGTAGATATGGTAGCGGAGAGTCTGAAGAGGATGACATTCCAAACTTGTAAGATAAACCACCACAAAAGGAATCTATGATGGAAACCTAATATGTGTGGCACAAACAGTGATGGTTTACAAGATAATGGTTGGTGTAAGGAGGAAATGCTCCATCAAAATAGAAGCCGTGAAATGAGTATAATAGAGTGAGGATGAGGCACAATAATTATTCAAAGAGAGCGCCTCATGACTACAATGATCTCCCCTTAGTTGCACCCCGGTATGCACCATCTGTTATACTGCTGCTGTAATCCTGGACAAAGCACAGCTATGTAAAATGTTGTTTTACTATTAGTGAGCAGCTCAAAGAGGTGAAAGAGTGGACTTTATCTTACACAGTCTTCCATATGCCCATGGGAGCGACTGCCAGTATAGTTTATAAGGATGAAGTCCTTGGTTCCTCAGCTCAGGGACCTAAGAGCATATTGTGGGATGTTTAAACCCACTCATCCAAGCCCTGCAACAGTACTGTGCATTGAAAACATCAGAATGGCCATTGGAAAGCATGCTGCTCGCTCAAAACCATCCAAAAATGCGCAGTAAAAATCTGAAAAATAGGCTGCCACCCACTTTTGCCATGTCAGTGAACACAGGAGATCACTGCCTAAAACCACCATTGGGATACCCACAAAGTAGCCTGAAACCACTTGGAAATAGCAATATTGATTGCCAAAAGCAACCCAGAGCTGTTTGGGAATTCATTTTCTTGATCTTCAAAATTGCTAAAATCATGGCTTACAAAACCACCAAAAGGATGCAACTTCTTGTTGGGTGTTATCAATTACTCTACTGCAAGAATCCACATTGGTACAACGTCAGCAAGAATCATATGTTATTAGGACAAAATCCCATGTTAAAGACAATTGATTTAAAGACAGCTGTCAAAAATGGGTGCAATACCGGTGCTCACCACTGACAGGTGCTGGCGATTCCTAATCCTGACAGGAGAGCTGTTTTGCAGTAGCTAAATAAGCCAAAGCAGAGAAGTCTATCAAAATGCCATATAGAGTGCCACACACTGATTTAATGTGGAAAAAGACTTGATTAAAGATATGTTGCTTATTTAAGTTTATAATGTTATATTTTTGTTTACAAGGAACTCGGTTGAAATTGACTAGAAGGCAATCTGATTTAGCTAAGACTTCAAAAGGCTTGCTTTTCTATGAGAATCCTTCACACCTACTCTTCTCAGGCCTCTACACCAGAAGGCAGGAAATAGCAGGGTCATGTTAATCAGATGGAGAGTGGCACCCTGGACTGATGCTCTGCTGGCAGGAAAAACAAGACAATAGACATTTTCAATTGAATAGAATATGCTGATTTGGGGTGTGACAACAACTGTTCTGGGAGAAGCAAGACATGTGACCTCTGAGTCAGAGCCAAGCTTCTGGGGGCGGGGAAAACCCAATGGGTGTACTGAATTGGAGGCAAATGTATGTTTTATTAAATTGCTTATAAAATATTGTATCAAGCTGACAGAAATGTCAAACCTTGAGATTCTTAAAATGAAAAATTCTCTCACAGTTTGAGACTAAGCTGAACTCCATACGATGTTCTGACACCAAACCCCGGGATTTATTAATATTGTAGACACTGTGTTTATATTAGAAAATTGAAAACTTACAGTAATATGCACAGAGAGGGTGTGTACCTCCGTGTAAGATTTGGTAGGGTTGAACGGAGACCTGTCTTAATTAATCTGTGATATGTACATGTATTCTCAACAACTTGTGTATCTGGGAAGCATGTTTGGTTATGAAAAATTGTTTTTCTAAGTAAATGCAAAGGGGAGTGTTCTTTCCGCAAGCCATAAACATGACACATGATGACATAGGATGACTCACTACTCCATTCTCCAGTCAGGGCACAGAGAATCCTCTAACCTATGAAATCCTTAGTGGGTTGGGCATAGAAAGTCAGCCTCCATACCCCCTTTGGAAACACATAAAAAGAACCACTGAGACCCAGATAGGGACACTCATTTTTCCACTACTCATCGATTCCTCTGCAGCACTCTGCCCGACCACATCCAGACAAAGACTCCAGACTCCCGAGACTCCAGATTCCAGACAGACTCCAGAACCAAAACTCTAGAACCCAAACTCTAGAACCTTGGAAAAACAGAGGCCTAATCCACAAGCTGAACTCTTCTCAGCAGGCCTCAGAATCCAGCAACCTAACCAAACTATTCAACAGCCTTGCCATGCTGTTTGCCATTGGCTAGAACCCTGTGCCAGAACCAGATCCAGACCCAGAAAGCAGCGCTGTATCCAGAACCCGCTTGATCCAGTCCAAGAGGCCAGACCGCAGTGCCGTGCTGTGAGCAGAACCAGTGCCTGACCGTCCGGTGGAGAGAGTGCAGTCCAAACTTGACCAGATCTGTGACGAGGTCCACTCTATTCCAAAACTAAGAGTGAGTATCCAGCGAGTATCCAGTCTATTTGTGATGTCATCTTTGATGTCCTGGGTGTTAGTCTTAGCAGTGCACGGTGGCGGCGCGAGTTATGGTTGCTTAGCTTACCATAACTGCCGAATTTCAAGAGTTTTTCGGTTTTACTTGGAACCATAACGTCCCTTTAACAAAGTTTTTTCACTGAATTTCATAGGTTTTTAGAAGCGCAACTTAACCATAACGTCCCTTTAACAACGTTTTTTTCACTGAATTTCATTGGTTTTTAGTAGCGCAACTTAACTATAACGTCCCTTTAACAAAGTTTTTTCACTGAATTTCATAGGTTTTTAGTAGCAAAACTTAACAATAATGACTTTGACTTTATATACATGTCATATGGAACTGACTAAATCTCTTCTTATGAACCTGATGTCCGCAAACTTATTTAATGTTCGCGGACATGTTCGGAGAACAGTACCACTACCTAAAAACTGTGTGGGAGGGGGTTGGGGGTATGTTTGATTGTTATATCATAATATAAGAACAATTAACAAATTCAAAAAGCAGCACACAAACACATTATATATAGTAATACATAAGAAATGTAACCCATATATGTAAAACACTAACCATTCATTTAAATACAATATGTTCTGAAATGGAATATACCACAAGAACATGAATTGGCTTCCAACATAATTTCCTCACAGACACAACAGAACTGAGAACAAGACCAGACCCACTGAATACATAGGACTTATCTTACCAGAAATAGTAAGTGTACTTCATTTTACTCATATATTCATAAACTTTCTGTATTAGATTAAAAAATATATTATCTTTTCTTTTTTTTCTCACAGAAATGTCTAGTACTCTGGAATGGCTAGAGGACAATTTCCCACATGAGGAAATGTCACAAGATAGTGAAACTAATGGTAAACACTTTATAATATAAACCATTTAAATATTATTATTTTGTATACATTTAACATATATATATTTTTTTATACAGAGCATAACAAAATAGAAACTACCTCTCAAGAAGCTGTTATGGAAAACATGCTTGACAACATAAAAGAAAAAATTGATTTACTGTTGACCAATTTTAATAATTTGAAAACTTTTGTTGAAGATCATTTTAAAACAAAAACGTCATACCATTGCCCCCATGTACTTGTCCCTCCTCACCATATCCCAGTCAATTATCCCCAAACCCTCTCCATAATCCAAAACGTTTTGATGAAATTTCCATCCCTTCCTCACCTAATACCAATCATGTTGAAACCCCAAATTCTCCTGTTTTTGTTTCTGTTTCTGCCTCACCTTCTCTGTCATGAATTATTAATATATGTTAAATAAAGTTTAATTTTTATATTGTATTGTGAATAGTTTCCGTTTTTTTTATTTAAAAAACAATAAAAGTGTCCGCGGACAGTGCGAGTGTTCTGAAATGTTCGTACATAAACGAAAATGGAGGTGTCCTGAAGAACACCACACCTGTTCGTACTGTTCGCTAGCAAGTTGACACTGTTCTAAGAACACACGTGCTGTCCTGAAATGTTCGTAAAGAAACAAAAATTAATGTGTTCTAAAGAATACAATATCTGTCCGTAATGTTCGCTATCAACTTAAAACTGTCCTAAGAACACAATTGGTGTCCTGAAATGTTCGTAAATAAACAAAAATGATGTGTCCTGAACAACAGTACAACTGTTTGTAGTGTTCGTTACCCCATTGAAAGTGTTCCAAGAACGCAATTGGTGTCCTGAAATGTTCGTACATAAACTAAATTACACGTGTCCCGAAGAACACTATATCTGTCCTTACTGTTGGCTACCAAGTTTAAACTGTTCTAAGAACACACGCGGTGTCCTGAAATGTTCGTTTCACGTGTGACGCACTTTTAATTACTTCAGAACCCGAACAGTGTCCGTAGGACATCAATGCGCATGGGCTAACCATTCTCCGTGCACTTGGTGTCCTGCAGACAGGCGCTTCCTTCGCAGACTAGTTCGCAAACAGATCATATGACCGCGCCCACGCTTATCGTCTGTCCTGAAATGCGGACACTGTTCGTGTCCCCGAACAATTTAAAAGTACATTTTCAGTTAATCCATAATATTTTTCAATAAAATCTCACCATGCCACAAGTCCCACATAGCAATCTTGAGTTTCTATATACCTTTTGAAACTTTCCGATCCTTTTTTTGTGTTCGATCTGTCTGCGCACAGTGCGCATGTCCGCGGACCGTGCACAAGCACCCCTATAAAAGACCACACCCAAGAGCTTATTCCCATTGTGTTTCTGGCTATTCTTCATAACACAGTGATTTGTGCTGCCACCTGCAGACTACACCATCATCGACATGGCATCCTTGGCTGCTGAACTGCCACTTGGTGCTGCACCTCCTTCAGCACCACCAACACCCCCTCCACCACCACCACCTCCCCAAGGGCCTGAAGAGGGGAACAGGACTGAGGATGCGGAGGAGGAAGAAGAGGATGATGAGAATGAGGTAGAGGAAATCCCTACTACCCGCACTAGCCGTGAGTCTTGGGTGTGGCGGTTATTTACCATTCATGGGAATGGTCCTAAGGCTCGTGCGAACCATGTTACCTGCAATGAGTGCAAAATGATACTCAGTCGCGGGAAGTACGGTAACTACAGCTTTGGGACCACTACTATGAAGCGACACCTGAGGTCATTTCACTCTGGGGCTATTCGCAGGGTGGTACCTTGCGAAGAACGTTGCAGGTTGATTTCCTCTACTTCATCCTCTGTTTCTGATCCTGTCACCATAAGGACCACCTCTGTGGGACAGCGTCTTTCTCAAGCTGCCTCACAGGCCATACAGAATGCTGATGACCCTTACCTTTCGAGGGTCACAGTTGTATGTATGTACTGTGACACAGTACTCTGCAGGGGGGAGCGACTTCGCAGTGCTTTTGAGACTATCGTCTCAGAGCACGAGAAGACCTGCTCACTACCCAAATAAAACCCACTCTACATCTTCCTCTCTCAGCTCACCCTTTCTTATCCCTGTGGTTGGTGTCCCCCCTTTTACCCTCCTTTACCCTCCTCTCCTAGTGTGTCGTGTCTGAAAAACCAAAATAAATACAAAATTACAAAAATCAAAAAAAAATAAGGCTCTTTTCAGAGCCGCCTTTCCCAGTTAAAAAATAGAAGTGAAAATAAATGAAGCAGGGCTCTTTGTATTTTTTAGAAGTCCGTGAACAGTTTGCGAACATTAAAAAAATTGGGTTACTACTCCATCACAAACATTGTAATTTTCTCTGGAAAGAAGTGGTGGCTCTGAAAAGAGCCTTTGGGTGGTGTTTGTAAGTCAAACATCTTAAATGCTTAACATCTACTTCAAAATCGTTGTTGTAATTCCAAAAAAGGTCGCAATGCATTTTGTACATTTCTCAGAAAAATCTGATTGCCAGCATAAGTAAGATGGACTCCATCTCTGTGAAAAATGTATGTACTACAAAACATAATATTTTCATTGTGAAAAGAAGACATGCCAAAATCTCTTAGAAAGCCACAAACAGCCTTATTAACATTGTGCCTTGCGTTTTCCATTTGTGAACCAAATGAAGAAGAATGAAGCCCCATTTGTCTCTGCGCAATCCGTGAAAATATCACTTGAGAATTAGGAAACATGCCATAACCTTCCTCAGTCCTTCTTTCATAGCAAATTGCAGTCACATGCCCTAAACTGTTCCCTCCACAATGAATTACAATTAGGTCTGGATGTTGCTCTGTAGCAAATCCAACCACTTCATTCCACGTACTCCATGCCAGTGTACTTCCACATGTGGGAATCCAAGATCTACAGCTACTCCACAGCTTTCTGCATGCACCTTCAACCAATGTATCCCCGAATCTCCTGAAATCCAAACAAATCTGTTTTCTGAAACACACAACCATAGCTATCTTTTGTTCTCTTAGCAAAAAGAGTATCTCAGAAAATCTCTCCTGGCACAACACACCCACCAAACTTTCCTGACCAATCCCTTTCAGTGCTTATTCTCATTTGCATGACTTCTGAACCCAAAAATCCCCGGATGTAACTCCCGATGTCCGGGAACTACCGCCATGTCTGCCATGTCCGCGGACATATCGTAACATGAACAGCCCTTCTACCATTTCAACTACACTCTCTCTGCCATTCCCTCATTGGATGTACCTCAAAAATCACATGAACATGCACTAATCACATTCAAGGCCTCTACATCTAACTGGATCATCATAGATCAGCACTGCAAATGTACTCTGAATCTCTCTGAGTACAAGTGTCATATCATTGGCAAGCAGCATCTACCACAAATACTGTACAAGTCTTCAAGATTTCTACTTTCAGCTCCATGCATATCCATATGCATGAACACAAACTTCAGTTATGCACATTTTCTGTATAGTACATGACATAGCTCTCAACCATTTTTGTTTTACAGGCGGGTGAAATCACCCGATTTTGTTTTTAGCGGGTGAGATGCCCATTGGAATGAATGGGCGTGCAGGAGGCTTGGCGGGTGAGTCTGCCCTTTACAAGGCGTGTGACACCCGCCAAAAGCGTGTGCGTTGAGAGCTATGGTAGATGAACACATTTTCAAACAGACTTTTACCTTGTAAAATCTGTAAAATGAATTTACTGTACTTTTTTCAATTTCCTAAAATCAACTACCACTTATACACCTTTATACTTTTTACTTTCTTTATACACACACACTCAAATCATGTTAACTAACATTTTTTAAATGAAATATATAGACTACATATATTCAAACAAAATTGCATGCAAACACAATCTATGTTTAAACCTTTATAAAAATACTTATGCAATTTCATATTTTTTGTTTGTATTTATTTATTTACTTAATTAATTTAAATTAGACATGACATTGAGGCGCTATTACCTAGAACAGTTTACTTACAGAAATAGTGGTATTCACTAATATATTATGAATTTCACAAGACATAGTAAAGATATTACTATTTTTGCTACAGTTAGTCATTCAATACAATTTGTTCATTAAGAACATATCATATGTACTGAACTGATGCAATGTATCTTATGTAAATAAATTAGTTTAATGGTTTTACAGAAGGCACTGAGGATTTCAATTAAAAAAATCAATATCTAAATTAAAAACAGTGCTATATACAAACAAAGTTACTAATTTGAAGCTTTCACAGTTGCAGTGAAGACCAGTTTCCTGAAAAGAAGCAGCCGAATTCGAAGAAGAAAGAAAAACTAAGAAGTTACCTGTTAATTTAAAAAAAAAAGTAAGTAAAATATCACCATATTATTTATATTATTAATCAAATATACTATAACATTAATACCAGCTATTTTGGTTTCTTAAAATAGAGATTTTGTACCATTTTGTCCAAACATTTCCATGTCGTAAACAGCGATTTACAACCAGAATGGCCCACAAATTTCTATTTTTGGACACACAAATGAGCCAACTGAACCACTACAATTTTCATATTATAGAACAAACAACTGTTTTAATTGTATACATTACATTTACTATTTGTACTTTTCCACACCACTAGCTTACTTTTTTTTGTCATCTGAACCCCAGTTTAGTGACACATAAATTCAAGAATACCTATCCCTACTAGTTTTAGTTCCCAATGCACAATCACACACCATTACATACATCGTTATCATCTTACTCCAACACTCATGCACACAGCACACATACATTCCAGAACACCCCAACCCATATCTTCTTTATTTTTTTCAAAAGCCCCTAAAGAATGCCTACCAAAAGACAACTCCGTAGAAAGCAACACAAAATTAGAGCAAATGAAAATAAAGGTGTCCAACATAAGCATCCATCTCTAGCAGAATTTGTAAAAAAAGTTGAAACAAAACAGCTAATACAATCATTTAGTGAAACACAAGAAGTTTCAAGTACAACAACTTCGCTTCCTCTATCAAAATGTAAAACAAACCAAAAAACAATTAACAGAAAATCAGCTATCAGTACAGATAAAACTACTTCTTCAAATTTTAATATAGTGAAAAGTAAGCATACCAAGAAAAGTATTTTAGCCAAAATATACCGTCACAAAGTCCTTCAAAATCTTATAAAAACAGGAGAGAAATCTGTTTCAAAGCTTAAAACCTATCGTAGGAAATTAATCTTAGAAGCATTGATGGACAGTGCAATTCTTCTCAAAAGAAATTTATTTATTTTACTGTTAAACAAAATGAAACCACTAACAAAACTAATAACTAAATTACAAAAAAGACTTCTCAATAAGCGAAATGTCAACAGAAAGAACTTCTCAAGTACCTGCGAAGGTGAATGGAATCACACTACGAGCACAGAACCATATTTTAATGAAGAAGCGTACAAACAAAAGCAAACAAATACAATTACCATAAATAGCAATGGTCGAGGTTATGAAAAAGTGAATAATACCATAATGGAACAAGAAGTACTCCTTACAAAAATATGCCCTGAAAACTTAGAATTAGCCCTCCATTCAACTGAATCAAAACGTCTAGTGTACAAATGGCCATGCACGTCAATGTGTAACATTCCCAAACAATGTTTCAAATCTTTACACCAATTCCTCAATAAATATGTAAAAAGCAAAGACAAAATCAAAATTAAATTACTGCAAAATATAGATACCTGTCCAGTGCGCGAGTACACAGGACTACAAGGACATTCATTGGCCTGCATTACAGGACCTACTTATAAAACCACTTTCCATGATATCAAAAGGATATCAACACATCATTCAACTATAAGAAATGTAGTCTATAAACTGTACTATGCTAAAAGTCCTGCTTTAGCACTAGCAAAGTTAAATAACATCCTTCTACATGGTACAGCAAAAGACCTACTTGAAGAAATTCACTATATCCAGAAAAAATATTTTGGAAGTGAAAGCCATTTACAGAATGAAATAGCTTTAAACCAAATTAGCAACAATTCTACACATGGCAACCTTTTGCTAACCACATACAAAAAAGAAATACTAAAATTTAAAAGTACATCAGCTGAAGTACCAAACCATGTATGTGTATGTTGCCGTAGAATTTTTTATAAAAGTAACACAAAAACTGTGGACCTATCATACAAAATAGAAGACAATGAAGATTCTAAATGGTTTGAATTAGCTCTCTACCTTCTAGCAGAAAACAAATATGAAATAACTGAGCCCTTAATACTTTGCAGTTATTGCACTACAAAACTTGACAACAACCAAACTCCTTCAAGTTCTATCACAAATAATTTGGAATTATACCCAGTACCAAAACCTCTACAACAACTTAATTTATATGAGAGCATCATAATTCAAACAGTACACCCATTTCAAGCAATAATACACCTTCAACCAAAAACAGCAAAATTATCTCCCTCTGAATTGGTAAAAGGCATTTGTGGAAAAGTAGTTTATTTACCATTAAATCTAAAAGAAAATGTGCATACTCTAGGAGTGCAACGCCCAATGCAGCAATCTTTAATTATATTAGTAAATGGAGTACCTACAAAAGACAAAAAAATATGGCAACAGCTGGTAGATTTATATAAAGTTAGACAAGCCTTCCAATATCTTAAAGCGAATAATGAATATTACAAAGAAATTAATATTGAAGACAACTTGAAAGATACAACTGAAATAATTCAAGAAACACAAGAAGCTGGTCAATTTGAGCTACTAGATCCTGCTACAATATCAAATACTTTAGACCAGTATACAATTCATCCTTTGCACTGTAATGACACCGTACAAGATGTACTGGAAACTTACCAAATGCATCAAACAAAAGGATCGCCAATCAGTATATGGGAAAAAAGTATAGAAGCACGTGCTTTTCCTCTACTCTTTCCAACTGGCAAAGGAGGAAGGTATGATGATAGACCTATTCAAATATCAGCTTCAGAATACCGCTCATTACGGATGTATTCTGAAGATCCCAGATTTAGACAAAATGTGCAATACATATTCCACCTACTCTTTGAAAGTGAACTAGCAACTTTATGTTACGGAGTTGCATACATATTAAAATCAGGATCACACTTTCAAAATATGACAGCTACACAACTATTAGAGAAAGTGCAACAAAAGGATGAGGTTTTACAATCAAATATTACAAATCTATTAGCAAATATGCGTGGTACTAAAGAGTACTGATTTCGACGTCATGGAGATGTACGTTGTATGATCAGAAACCTTGGCCCACCCACTTGGTTTGTTACATTAAGTTGTGCAGAATATGCATGGGAAGATTTACATGATTTCCTACGCATATCAAATAAAAACAAAACAAACATAGATATTCTAACACCTGGAGAACTTTGTTCTTTGGATCCTGTTAATGTTTCAAGATATTTTCACCATCGCTTCATTGCTATGCTACATTTTATTTGTAATAAAACTGTTCCTCCCCTTGGAGAAGTGCAACACTTCTTTTAGAGAAAAGAATACCAAGCCAGAGGACCCCCACATATCCACATGCTTTTATGGATTAAAGATGCTCCTAAATTTGGTCAAGACAGTGATGCCACTGTTTTACAGTTTATTGAAAAATATGTCACTTGTGAAATTCCATCAGAAGCCACAAATAGTGATCTTTGTGCACAAATTTTACAATTTCAAAGACACAAATGTAGAAAATATTGTCGTCGCAAATACAAAAACAAAGGCAAATACTACACCAAATGCCGATTTGGTTTCCGTAGACCAGTTACAAATACAGGTCAAGTAAACAACCTCATGTCTTCAGTTAGACATAATGTTAAAGGAAAGTCACCTAAAACTACATATTACATAAAAAGAAAAGAAGAAGAAAAATATATCAACGATTATAATGCAATCATTGCCCACTTATGGAATGCAAACATAGATGTGCAGTACATTGCAGACAATTCTACTGCAGTTGCACGATATGTCACAGCATACTTAACTAAAGCAGAAAAGACAGAGCTCCAAGACCTCTGGAATGACCTGTCATCAGATAAAACAGTATCTCAGAAATTATACAGCTTGGGCATAAAAATGCTCACCCATAGAGAATGTGGATCTTATGAAGCAGCTGATCGTTTAACTGGTACTTCATTGTATGATAAATCTGAAAATATAGTATGGCTAAGTCTTGGTCCAGCTAAATCTAGAAAAAGAGTTCTAAAATCATATGAAGATATAGAAACAATAGCCAAACATGATCCCAACAGCCAAGACATTTTAAAAAACAATTTATTGGACACATACTACCCAAACAGAAGTAATACTTTGGAAAACATGTGTCTATACCAAATAGCCCAAAACTACACATACAAAAATAATATGAAACCTGATGAAAAAAAAGGTAAATATAGAATGACAGACTGTGAAGGCAGCTTAGTTAAACTCGCTAAACCAAATTTAATTAATCATATCAAATTGTCATTGAAGACTCCTCAACATAAAGAAGTATATTACATGTCCCTGCTACAACTCTTCAAACCATGGAGAAAAGAAGAACAATTACTAGATAACTATGACTCATATGAGGATGCTTTCAAAGCAAATGAAAGCACTATAACTGATGTAAACTTTACACAGTACAAAACAATGTTGCACAATGAACAGCAACATGAAGAAGAACTCCAAGCTCAACTAGATAAGGATACTCCTGACAGTAGTCAACCTTCTGTACAGGAAGCCAAGAACCACTGGGAGAACCACTAATAACAAATGAGGCAGAATTAGCTATGATAGAAGTAGAAAACACCATGTGTCAGTATGAAGATAAGGAAGACTTAACTATACTACAATCAAAACTAAACAATGAGCAAAGTAGCATTTTTCAAGAAGTAACAAAACAAATTGCACATGGTGTAAAACATTAAACTAAAGAATGTTCCTGCCATAATTATAAACCTATACTACTGTACGTCAGTGGTGAAGCTGGTTCTGGCAAAACATTCCTAATCAAAATCATTAGTAAGTTCCTTCAACAATTGAAAAACAACAAACGGTCAGCTGTTGTCACTGCCCCCACAGGTTTAGCTGCCTACAACATAGGTGGTGTTACATTACACCGATTACTACTATTACCAGTAGAACACCAGAACAAATTAGACTATTACAAACTTTCTGCAGAAGCTGCAATGGAATTACGCAGAGTATTGAAACAAATGAAAATGCTACTAATAGATGAAGTGAGCATGGTCTCCAACCTGATGTTAGCTTTAATTCACCTCAGATTACAAGAAGTACTCAAAACAGACTATGAAGAGATCTTTGCAGGAAAACACATTATTGTTTTTGGAGCTCTGCTTCAAATAACACCAGTAAAAGGTGAACCTATTTTTAAAACATTAGGGCACAAACTCTGCCGTAAAACTGTTGGCAGCATTGGAAATGTCAACCTTTGGCAACATTTCCAATACAGAGAATTAACAGAAAACGTGCCAATCTGCAGATCTAATTTATGCCAATATTTTAAAAAGTTTGAGAGTTGGTATACTTTCTAAAGAAGCAGAAGCAACATCAAAAACCCGGCACATTAATGCACTTTATGGCGATAATGCATGTGCTACAGATGTTATGGAACAATTAGCCCACAAAAATGTCAATTGTATGGCCTTAATGCCAACTCTTGCAAGCTGTTTCAAATTCAATCAAATCATGCTAAGTAACGAAATGCAACCAATAATGGAAATTAGCGCCACAGACAAATTAGATGTACATGGTATGACACTACCCATGTGTGAACAAGCCACAACAAGACTAAATAATTTTGAAAAATCAATCTCAAACACAGCAGGCTTAGAAAAGATGTTAAAATTATCCTTAAATTGCAGAGTAATGCTTAAACGTAACCTTGACATGGACCAAGGACTAGTTAATGGAGCACTGGGTACAGTTGTTGGCTGTCAAACATACCCACGTGACAACAAAATTCAGTTTGTCAATATACTCTTTGACAAACTTTCAGAAGTAATACGGATAGGACGCTCAACAGCTAGATTCCTTCTCTTCAAAGATATGTATGTACGCAGAGAACAATTTTCTCTAACCCTTGCATACGCAGTCACAATTCATAAATCACAAGGTCTTAACCTAGACAAAGCAATGATAGATATTGGTAACACAGTCTTTAAAGAAGGCTTGAGCTACGCAGCACTATCACGCTTACGTACACTTGACGGTCTATTTCTAATCAACTTTGATGCAAGTAAAGTAAACGCTGATATTCCTTGAATTTTAGAATATAATAGACTTCGCTCACTATACACTCCCCATCCAAACACATATTCTGTTCCACAAAAACTAAAACGTTGTAAAAGAAAACTAAATCAAACAGAAATGCAACAGGACATCACTGCAAATCCTCCAAAGAGAGTAAAAGAAACTAATACTTCATCAAGTACCACAAACAAAAAAGAATCAATTAGAGAAAGTAAACCAGGTACTTCTTTAAAGAAGGAAGACAAACTCCAAAAAAAGCAGTTAGATACAGAACTACCTGGACCATTTAAATTCTCAAATATAGTTGGTGTAAGTTGCTATGCAAATGTAGCAATGAATATTCTATTTCAATTACCACCAATTGTTGACAACATTTACTCACACAGTACAGACCCATTGTATTTGCAAATGTTAGTACTTAACAGAAATGCAGCAAACAATCCTGACAACACATATAGTGTTTTTGGAATAAGACGACAATTGGACTACTGTGCTGGAATGGTGAAATTCACTATAAACTCACAGGAAGATCCACAAGAATTTCTAATGTACTTACTACAAGTACTGGAAAACAAAAACATACCTATAAATGAAATCTTTTAGATTTCATACATGTGGAAACATACATGCACTCTCTGCAACAATGTGACACAAGAAGACATCCCCAATGAATGCTTCATATATATATCAATACCAAATTGTGAATCCATTCCATTTCAGCAACTTGTACAAAATGCAAACCATGGTAGATTATGCTCTACCTGCAATTCAGATAATCGCTCCACGTTAGTAATACAAACACATAGTAAATACGTAATACTAATGCTTCTACGTTACAATGCAGATGGTACCAAAAACAACTGCAAGCTGACTGGATTCACACATGGTCAAATATCACTTGGTAAGAAAACCTTCACAACAATAGGTATAATCTACCACGCAGGAGCCACAACCAATTCAGGGCACTACACTGCATACATAAAAAAGAAATGTGGATGGTTTGAATGTAATGATAGTACCATTACTCTAAAGCAGAGATTACCAGCAAATCTTACAGACACTTATTTGATGTTCTTAAAACCAAAATTTGATAAATAAACTGTATTTAAACCTTTAAGTAAATTTGTGTTAAAAAAATATAAACTGTTAGAATACTCCAAAAGCTATCTAACTGCTCAAAGATTCTACAACAACTAATCAGATAAATGAATACCACTAAATTAGACCAAAAAATACACAGTTAGAATACGCCAATTGGTATCTAACTGTCCCAAAATTATAAATGTGTGTTAAAATAATATAAACTGTTAGAATACTCCAAAAGCTATCTAACAGCTCAAAGATTCTACAACAACTAATCAGATAAATGAATACCACTAAATTAGGCCAAAAAATAGACAGTTAGAATATGCCAATTGGTATCTAACTGCTCCAAAATTTTATAATATCAAAACAAATGAAGAATCTGTTACTGCTCCAAAAAAAATACAACAAAGCAAAGTATAAAGCATTAGCCAGAAACAACAAGTGAACACTGAAAACAAACAAACAAATAAACTGTAGCATAACAGAAAAAGGTTTTTTTTTTAATCCAACATGGATTTTTTTTTCTCCCACAGACCCAATGATTTTAGCAACAAATACAGAAACTAAGCAAATTGCACAGTACTCTGATTTGTACTCTACTAAATATGAGGATCGAAAAAAAATAAAAGTATATTGCTTATACAATGTAATAAGTCATTACAAAATACTAATACTAACATGCTATTTTCTTTTATCACAGAAATGAAGAAGAAAAACATGGACTCCCATTACTAGACCAAACAGTAAGTATTCAATAATAAGGACAACCATAGCAGCATATCAAATCCATAGTATCTAATACCTTTGTTCCTTATACATTTGTTTTTCACCCAAAGTTATAAGCAAATATGAATGTGATATGCTGCGGTGGTTGTTGCCAGGGCATACAATCTTGGGTGCATGGCAAAATGGCCATGCAACCAAGACTCTATGCCCTGGCAACAACCACTGCAGCATATCACATCCATAGAGTCAAACATTTCAACTATGATCTATGGGAAACTTTTAATGTCCGCGAACAATGTGAGTGTTCTTAGAACACTTTGAACTTGCCAGCAAACAATACGGACACCGTTTTCAGGACACCCCCTACGAACATTTCAGAACAATGCGATAGTTCTTACAACACTTTCAACTTAACAACTAACAATACGGGCAGCGTCCTAAGGACACCCCCTACGAACATTCCAGGACACCGGGAGTGTTCTTAGAAGCGTCTTCAGAACACCACCATCTTGTTTATTTGCGAACATTTCAGGACACCGCGAGTGTTCATAGGACACCTTCAACTTGACAAAGAACAATACGGACGGCGTCCTCAGGACACCCCCTACGAACACTCCCCGGACACCGGAAGTGTTCTTAGAAGCGTCTTCAGAACACCACCATCGTGTTTATTTGCGAACATTTCAGGAAACCGCGAGTGTTCTTAGGACACATTCAACTTGACAAAGAACAATACGGACAGCGTCCTCAGGACACCCCCTACGAACACACCCCGGACACCGCGAGTGTTCTTAGAAGCGTCTTCAGAACACCCCCATTTTGTTTATTTGCGAACATTTCAGGACACCGCGAGGGTTCTTAGGACACATTCAACTTGACAGAGAACAATACGAACAGCGTCCTCAGGACACCCCCTACGAACACTCCCCGGACACCGCGAGTGTTCTTAGAAGCCTCTTCAGAACACCACCATCTTGTTTATTTGCGAACATTTCAGTACACCGCGAGTGTTCTTAGGACACATTCAACTTGACAGAGAACAATACGGACAGCGTCCTCAGGACACCCCCTACGAACACTCCCCGGACACCGCGAGTGTTCTTAGAAGCGTCTTCAGAACACCCCCATTTTGTTTATTTGCGAACATTTCAGGACACCGCGCTTGTTCTTAGAACACATTCAACTTGACAGAGAACAATACGGACAGCATCCTCAGGACACCACCTACGAACACTCCCCGGACACCACGAGTGTTCTTGGAACAGTTTCACTTTGCTTGCGAACAAAACAGACACATATTGACTCCTTAGAACACCCCCTAGTCAGTTTATCTAGAACATTTCAGAACACCCGTGATGTCCGCAAACAAATCGAACACAAAAAGAACATCTAACACACAAAAAACACAACTTTCATCCTATCTCACACACTCCCACCCTCCCCAAACACTCCTACACACCAACACACTATACAAAATACACATTTTGAACAAAGTTTCACCGCGCTGTCCGAGGACATCCGCGAATCCAATATGGCAGGCGCTACCGAAAAATCTGACACGCTTCACGGTCCACGCCGTCCAATCAGCGAACACTTTGCATGTCCTCGAACATCACGCAAGACGATTGGCCAATCAGGACACTTTTCGCGGAGCGAACAGGGAAGTGTATCCGCAAACCGAACACAGATATCACAAATTTTTTTTTACCTACTTTTTGGTCATTTTAAAAAAACTACTGGACGAATTTTCACCAAATTTGCAAAAGCACGCTTTCGGGACCAAGCCGCTGCTCCTGGTCCAAATTTGGTGGAAATCCGTCCAGCGGTTTGGGCTGTATGCGCGAGCGACATTTTTTTGCCATTCACTCTATGGAGAGTGAGAATAATGTATACAAATATGAGCATATAGAGGGAAGGTAGAGTAATAAAAATAAAACTATGACAAAGTGCTGATAACCATAATGATTATCTTCATGCACAGACAGGATTGCTCTCTTTCAAGCCTGTATCTTCCGCTATGTACATGTTTCATATGATGTGACAGGACCCCAAGTCTACAAATATAGTACCTTTTCAATTTTTACTTCCTGACTGTTACTGAAGAAAACTATGTGGCCTCGATATGTCAGTAAAGGATAAAAAGGGAGAGCCAGCCATGTGATGTCATCAGTTATGTCATCAATGAGATTTGTGATGTCATCTTTGATGTCCTGGGTGTTAGTGTTAGCAGTGCACGGTGGCGCGAGTTATGGTTGCTTATGTTACCATAACTGGCGAATTTCAAGGGTTTTTCGGTTTTACTTGGAACCATAACGTCCCTTTAACAAAGTTTTTTCACTGAATTTCATAGGTTTTTAGTAGCACAACTTAACCATAATATCCCTGACATGTAACATAGAACATACTAACCCCCTCGTAGTGATTTTCATGTCCGTGGACTACCGCCATGTCCGCGGACACGTTGAAAATCTGAGCGTGGTGAATGTAAATTTAAATAGTGTGCCCCATTTCCCCTTTGAAGTTGGCTCTGAAAAGAGACATTTTTTTTTTTTTACAGATGCTCGACAGACACCTGTTATTTTTTTTCTTGTTTTTTTTTTCTTACTTTACTCCTAAAATCTTCACATAACCTTCTCCAAAGCAACCCTTACATTCCAAAATAGAAAGGCATTTCCGGTAAAAGATAAAGAAATGCCATCTTCTTTAAAATTAACAGCATTACTGGCATCAATATTCTCATTGTTACAGAAGAACATACCAGCTCTAAGCATGAAGGCACACATGCCTCGGTTGATGACACACCTAGCAATGTTTTGCTGAGGACAAAAAACTGAACTATTGTCCCATGTTGCCCTAGGTAGTAATCCAGAAAAAATTACTTTCGCATTTGGAAGGATCTTCATTACGGCTTGAACCAAGCGTTCCAAATCAGCCAACAAAGTAGGGGCACTGACGTTGCCCAAATGGAAAGCACCATAGTGCAAAACTACCACATGCAGACTGTTGATCGTGGGCATATCTGCACAAACTTGTACAATTCCCTGTACATTGCAATCAGGCACAGTGCTCCACACCACCTCCACTCCTTTCACATCAAAGTTCTTTGCAACATGCCTGCATTCTGCGTACTGCTGTAAACCATGCACAAACATATCTCCGAGCACCAACACCCTGACCTTCTCCACTTCTGCCATCTTCACCACACACAGTCACTTTCAACACAAATCCACAACCTCGACATCTGATTGGCTGATCCGTACAGTCTTCTTTCCATGTTGGATTTCCTGGAAAAACCCGGATTTACCACGCCCTGTCCACGAACAACCGCGGTGTCCTCGGATGGCGTCCACTTTACTCTCTGTACCATTCCCTCATTGCATACAGCTAAGCAATCACACAATACGAATAACGTCCTCAGAACACCCCCATTTTGTGAATTTTCGAACATTTCAGGACAATTATCATTTCATTATTCAACATATTAACCTTACAAATATTATACTTTTATCTTGTACTCTGCACACAATTTCTCCATTAGTAGCTCAGTATACTTCATAGAATCCCATAATACAATGCTATTTATTGATATAAATGCATCGTTCAAAGCACTAATAACGGTATATTTATTGCAATATCCTTGACACTTTTTTCAGAACATTATAATAAAAATCCCTAGTACACAAATTCCATGAAAAGTACATACACATGTGATGTCATCAGTGATTTCATCAATGACATTTGCGATGTCATCTTTGATGTCCTGGGTGTTATTCTTAGCAGTGCATGGTGTTGGCGCGAGTTATTTTTCATAGCTTACCATAACTTGCTACTTTCAGGGGTCTTTCGGCTGTACTTAAAACCATAACGTCCTTTAAACAAACTTTTTTTAATATCACGCAAACAATATACAAACATGGCGTGCAAAAACCAACTTCTACAGATGGCTTTACACAGAATGTTGCAAAGTAAGAATTTATGCTCGTTCACAGTGAATGTTAGCTGCTTCCGTTTTTTTTCTGCTGCTATGGTTGTCCCTATTATTGTATACTTACTGCTTGGTCTAGTAATGGGAGTCCATGTTTTTCTTCTTCATTTCTGTGATAAAAGAAAATAGCATGTTAGTATTAGTATTTTGTAATGACTTATTACATTGTATAAGCAATATACTTTTATTTTTTTTCGACCCTCATATTTAGTAGAGTACAAATCAGAGTACTGTGCAATTTGCTCAGTTTCTGTATTTGTTGCTAAAATCATTGGTTCTGTGGGAGAAAAAAAAATCCATGTTGGATTAAAAAAAAAAACCTTTTTCTGTTATGCTACAGTTTATTTGTTTGTTTTCAGTGTTCACTTGTTGTTTCTGGCTAATGCTTTATACTTTGCTTTGTTGTATTTTTTTGGAGCAGTAACAGATTCTTCATTTGTTTTGATATTATAACATTTTGGAGCAGTTAGATACCAATTGGCGTATTCTAACTGTCTATTTTTTTAATATATTTTAGTGGTTTTGATTTATCTTTTTGGATATTGTTATATTTTGGGACAGTTAGATACCAATTGGTGTATTCTAACTGTGTATTTTCTGGCCTAATTTAGTGGTATTCATTTATCTGATTAGTTGTTGTAGAATCTTTGAGCTGTTAGATAGCTTTTGGAGTATTCTAACAGTTTATATTATTTTAACACAAATTTATAATTTTGGGACAGTTAGATACCAATTGGCGTATTCTAACTGTGTATTTTTTGGTCTAATTTAGTGGTATTCATTTATCTGATTAGTTGTTGTAGAATCTTTGAGCAGTTAGATAGCTTTTGGAGTAGTCTAACAGTTTATATTTTTTTAACACAAATTTACTTAAAGGTTTAAATTTTAAGAACATCAAATAAGCATTTGTAAGATTTTCTGGTAATCTCTGCTTTAGAGTAATGGTACTATCATTACATTCAAACCATCCACATTTCTTTTTTATATATGCCGTGTAGTGCCCTGTATTGGTTGTGGCTCCTGCGTGGTAGATTATACCTATTGTTGTGAAGGTTTTCTTACCAAGTGATATTTGACTATGTGTGAATCCAGTCAGCTTGCAGTTGTTTTTGGTACCATCTGCATTGTAACGTAGAAGCATTAGTATTACGTATGTACTATGTGTTTGTATTACTAACGTGGAGCGATTATCTGAATTGCAGGTAGAGCATAATCTACCATGGTTTGCATTTTGTACAAGTTGCTGAAATGGAATGGATTCACAATTTGGTATCGATATATATATGAAGCGTTCATTGGGAATTTCTTCTTGTGTCACATTGTTGCACAGAGTGCATGTATGTTTCCACATGTATGAAATCTGGAAGATTTCATTTATAGGTATGTTTTTGTTTTCCAGTACTAATAGTAAGTACATTAGAAATTCTTGTGGATCTTCCTGTGAGTTTATAGTGAATTTCACCATTCCAGCACAGTAGTCCAATTGTCGTCTTATTCCAAAAACACTATATGTGTTGTCAGGATTGTTTGCTGCATTTCTGTGAAGTACTAACATTTGCAAACACAAAGGGTCTATACTGTGTAAGTAAATGTTGTCAAAAATTGGTGATATTTGAAATAGAATATTCATTGCTACATTTGCATAGCAACTTACACCAACTATATTTGAGATTTTAAATGGTCCAGGTAGTTCTGTATCTAACTGCTTTTTTTGGAGTTTGTCTTCCTTCTTTAAAGAAGTACCTGGTTTACTTTCTCTAATTGATTCTTTTTTGTTTGTGGTACTTGATGAAGTATTAGTTTCTTTTACTCTCTTTGGAGGATTTGCAGTGATGTCCTGTTGCATTTCTGTTTGATTTAGTTTTCTTTTACAACGTTTTAGTTTTTGTGGAACAGAATATGTGTTTAGATGGGGGGTGTATAGTGAGCAAAGTCTATTATATTCTAAAATGCAAGGAATATCACTGTTTACTTTACTTGCATCAAAGTTGATTAGAAATAGACCATCAAGTGTACGTAAGCGTGGTAGTGCTACGTAGCTCATGCCTTCTTTAAAGACTGTTTTACCAATATCTATCATTGCTTTGTCTAGGGTAAGACCTTGTGATTTATTAATCGTGACTGCGTATGCAAGAGTTAGAGAAAATTGTTCTCTGCGTACATACATATCTTTGAAGAGAAGGAATCTAGCTGTTGAGCGTCCTATCCGTTTTACTTCTGAAAGTTTGTCAAAGAGTATATTGACAAACTGAATTTTGTTGTCACGTGGGTATGTTTGAAAGCCAACAACTGTACCCAGTGCTACATTAACTAGCCCTTGGTCCACGTCAAGGTTACATTTAAGCATTACTCAGCAATTTAAGGATAATTTTAACATCTTTTCTAAGCCTGCTGTGTTTGAGATTGATTTTTCTAAATTATTTAGTCTTGTTGTGGCTTGGCCACACATGGGTAGTGTCATACCATGTACATCTAGTTTGTCTGTGGCGCTAATTTCCATTATTGGTTGCATTTCTTTACTTAACATTATTTCATTGAATTTGAGACAGCTTGCAAGAGTTGGCATTAAGGCCATACAATTGACATTTTTGTGGGCTAATTTTTCCATAACATCTGTAGCACATGCATTATCGCCATAAAGTGCATTAATGTGCCGGGTTTTCAATGTTGCTTCTGCTTCTTTAGAAAGTATACCAACTCTCAAACTTTTTAAAATGTTGGCATAAGTTAGATCTGCAGATTGGCGCATGTTTTCTGTTAATTCTCTGTATTGGAAATGTTGCCAAAGGTTGACATTTCCAATGCTGCCAACAGTTTTACGGCAGAGTTTGTGCCCTAATGTTTTAAAAATAGGTTCACCTTTTACTGGTGTTAATTGAAGCAGATCTCCAAAAACAATAATGTGTTTTCCTGCAAAGAGCTCTTCATAGTCTGTTTTGAGTACTTCTTGTAATCTGAGTTGAATCAAAGCTAACATCAGGTTGGAGACCATGCTCACTTCATCTATTAGTAGCATTTTCATTTGTTTCAATACTCTGCGTAATTCCGTTGCAGCTTCTGCAGAAAGTTTGTAATAGTCTAATTTGTTCTGATGTTCTACTGGTAATAGTAGTAATCGGTGTAATGTAACACCAGCTATGTTGTAGCTAGCTAAACCTGTGGGGGCAGTGACAACAGCTGACAGTTTGTTGTTTGTCAATTGTTGAAGGAACTTACTAATGATTTTGATTAGGAATGTTTTGCCAGAACCAGCTTCACCACTGACGTACAGTAGTATAGGTTTATAATTATGGCAGGAACATTCTTTAATTTCATGTTTTACACCATGTGCAATTTGTTTTGTTACTTCTTGAAAAATGCTACTTTGCTCATTGTTTAGTTTTGATTGTAGTATAGTTAAGTCTTCCTTATCTTCATACTGACACATGGTGTTTTCTACTTCTATCATAGCTAATTCTGCATCATTTGTTATTAGTGGTTCTCCCAGTGGTTCTTGGCTTCCTGTTACAGAAGGTTGACTACTGTCAGGAGTATCCTTATCTAGTTGGGCTTGGAGTTCTTCTTCATGTTGCTGTTAATTGTGCAACATTGTTTTGTACTGTGTAAAGTTTACATCAGTTATAGTGCTTTCATTTGCTTTGAAAGCATCCTCATATGAGTCATAGTTATCTAGTAATTGTTCTTCTTTTCTCCATGGTTTGAAGAGTTGTAGCAGGGACATGTAATATACTTCTTTATGTTGAGGAGTCTTCAATGACAATTTGATATGATTAATTAAATTTGGTTTAGTGAGTTTAACCAAGCTGCCTTCACAGTCTGTCACTCTATATTTACCTTTTTTTTCATCAGGTTTCATATTATTTTTGTATGGGTAGTTTTGGGCTATTTGGTATAGACACATGTTTTCCAAAGTATTACTTCTGTTTGGGTAGTATGTGTCCAATAAATTGTTTTTTAAAATGTCTTGGCTGTTGGGATCATGTTTGGCTATTGTTTCTATATCTTCATTTGATTTTAGAACTCTTTTTCTAGATTTAGCTGGACCAAGACTTAGCCATACTATATTTTCAGATTTACCATACAATGAAGTACCAGTTAAACGATCAGCTGCTTCATACGATCCACATTCTCTATGGGTGAGCTGTATAATTTCTGAGATACTGTTTTATCTGATGACAGGTCATTCCAGAGGTCTTGGAGCTCTGTCTTTTCTGCTTTAGTTAAGTATGATGTGACATATCGTGCAACTGCATTAGAATTGTCTGCAATGTACTGCACATCTATGTTTGCATTCCATAAGTGGGCAATGATTGCATTATAATCATTGATATATTTTTCTTGTTCTTTTCTTTTTATGTAATATGTATTTTTAGGTGACTTACCTTTAACACTATGTTTAACTGAAGACATGAGGTTGTTTATTTGACCTGTATTTGTAACTGGTCTAGGGAAACCAAATCAGCATTTGGTGTAGTATTTGCCTTTGTTTTTGTATTTGCAATGACAATATTTTCCACATTTGTGTCTTTGAAATTTTAAAATTTGTGCATGAAGAACACTATTTGTGGCTTCTGATGGAATTTCACAAGTGACATATTTTTCAATAAACTGTAAAACAGTGGCTTCACTGTCTTGACCAAATTTAGGAGCATCTTTAATCCATAAAAGCATGTGGATATGTGGTGCTCCTCCGGCTTGGTATTCTTTTCTCTAAAAGAAGTGTTGCACTTCTCCAAGGGGAGGAACAGTTTTATTACAAATAAAATGTAGCATAGCAATGAAGCGATGGTGAAAATCTCTTGAAACATTAACAGGATCCAAAGAACAAAGTTCTCCAGGTGTTAGAATATCTATGTTTGTTTTGTTTTTATTTGATATGCGTAGGAAATCATGTAAATCTTCCCATGCATATTCTGCACAACTTAATGTAACAAACCAAGTGGGTGGGCCAAGGTTTCTGATCATGCAACGTACATCTCCATGACGTTGAAACCAGTACTCTTTAGTACGACGCATATTTGCTAATAGATTTGTAATATTTGATTGTAAAACCTCATCCTTTTGTTGCACTTTCTCTAATAATTGTGTAGCTGTCATATTTTGAAAGTGTGATCCTGATTTTAATATGTGTGCAACTCCGTAACATAAAGTTGCTAGTTCACTTTCAAAGAGTAGGTGGAATATGTATTCCACATTTTGTCTAAATCTGGGATCTTCAGAATACATCCGTAATGAGCGGTATTCTGAAGCTGATATTTGAATAGGTCTATCATCATACCTTCCTCCTTTGCCAGTAGGAAAGAGTAGAGGAAAAGCACGTGCTTCTATACTTTTTTCCCATATACTGATTGGCGATCCTTTTGTTTGACGCATTTGGTAAGTTTCCAGTACATCTTGTACGGTGTCATTACAGTGCAAAGGATGAATTGTATAATGGTCTAAAGTATTTGATATTGTAGCAGGATCTAGTAGCTCAAATTGACCAGCTTCCTGTGTTTCTTGAATTATTTCAGTTGTATCTTTCAAGTTTTCTTCAATATTATTTGAAGAAAAGCCATTCTTTGTAATATTCATTATTCTCTTTAAGATATTGGACGGCTTGTCTAACTTTATATAAATCAACCAGCTGTTGCCATATTTTTTTGTCTTTTGTAGGTACTCCATTGACTAACATAATTAAAGATTGCTGCATTGGATGTTGCACTCCTAGAGTATGCACATTTTCTTTTAGATTTAATGGTAAATAAATGCATTTCCACGAATGCCTTTTACCAATTCAGAGGGAGGTAATTTTGCTGTTTTTGGTTGAAGGCGTATTATTGCTTGAAATGGGTGTACTGTTTGAATTATGATGCTCTCATATAAATTAAGTTGTTGTAGAGGTTTTGGTACTGGGTATAATTCCAAATTATTTGTGATAGAACGTGAAGGAGTTTGGTTGTTGTCAAGTTTTGTAGTGCAATAACTGCAAAGTATTAAGGGCTCAGTTATTTCATATTTGTTTTCTGCTACAAGGTAGAGAGCTAATTCAAACCATTGTGGGGCCGATTCATGGAACAAACGTGCGCAAGCGCAAGCAGGCGCAAGCAGGCGCAAGCGGAAAGCAAGCGGAAAAAAAGAGGCGCAAGCGCACGCGTGCGATTCATGGAAGTCCCTGCGCGTGTCTTCCTCGGGATGTGCGCCAAACCCGTGCATGGCGCACACGTCACTGCAACATCCCGAAAGACGTGCGCGACGCGCACAGTGAAAGCGCACAACCTCTGCGCATACACTAGAAAGTGGGCGGAACACGTGGCGTAACGCACGGAATGGGGAACAACTCGCGAAAACAAGGGCGTAACTGGGGATGTACTGCAGGGAAGCAGACGGAACGCCCACACGCACCCAAACCACACGTATTCATGGAATCGAATAGGCCACGCACAGCGAAAGACACGCACAAGCCCAAACACGTCCGCCACACGAAGGCAGGCGGTAGCGTCCCTGCGCATTACAAAAGTGGCAACATACAGCAACATACAGCAATAGTGCCTGTGAGAGCGGGGCACGTGTATTTCGGGGTTGCGCAAGAAGTCACACACGCGATCGGGCCTGGGGGAGCGGGCTACGTGTATTTCAGGGGTTCGCGTGAAGTTTCTCACGCGATCGGGCCTGGGGGAGCGGGCTACGTGTATTTCATGGGTTCGCGTGAAGTTTCTCACGCGATCGGGCCTGGGGGAGCGTGCTACGTGTATTTCAGGGGTTCGCGTGAACTTTTTCACGCGATCGTGCCTGGGGGAGCGTGCTACGTGTATTTCAGGGGTTCGCGTGAAGTTTCTCACGCGATCGGACCTGGGGGAGCGGGCTACGTGTATTTCAGGGGTTCGTGTAAACTTTTTCACGCGATCGTGCCTGGGGGAGCGGGCTACGTGTACTTCAGGGGTTCGCGTGAACTTTTTCACGCGATCGGGCCTGGGGGAGCGTGCTACGTGTATTTCAGGGGTTCGCGTGAACTTTTTCACGCGATCGGGCCTGGGGGAGCGTGCTACGTGTATTTCAGGGGTTCGCGTGAAGTTTCTCACGCAATCGGGCATGGGGGAGCGGGCTACTTGTATTTCAGAGGTTCGCGTGCGTGAACTTTTTCACGCGATCGGGGTACCACTCACCGTCTGCTTTGCGTGTAGAAGAACGCGTAGCCAACACCCGCTGTGAAGTAATAGCGTGTGAACCCCAACGGATGGAAAACACACGCACCGCACAAAAAGCACGTACAGAACATAAAGGCACGCGGGATCTCCAAGCCCTGCCAGGGCAACGCCCGTGCGCAAAACGTCACAGACGCGCTTATGCTGTAAGGGCCTTTGGTCCAATGAAATCGCGTACGCGTGCTGACGCGCTTATGCGCTAAGGGCCTTTCCTCGATTTTCACGCTGACGTGCAGGATTTTCACGTGCCAAATCACTCCGTATCAAGCTGGCCAAGCGAAAACACACGGAAGACCATGCTCCTGCCCAGAAGGCCGAATTACTGCCCCCCAGTGCCCCGAGCAGCCTCCCACGTGCCATCTGCTGCTGCCTGCCTGCCTGCTGCCACCGTGCCCTGCCATTTGGTGCCTGCACATCAGCCATCTGCAGGTGTCCAGTTGCTGTGTCCACCCCTGCTGGAACAGAAGACTCCCGACTCGGATAACATCGCTCCACAGCCCAGCCCCAGGACCCAGTTGCCCACCCACTCCTGCCCCTGGGGTTGCCATGTCGGGCACATCAACATCTGGCACCAGTGGCAACCCCCAGCCAGAGGGGCAGAGGGGCACCAGCTTCACTGCCACCAAAGTTGGTGTCCTGGTGGAGCAAGTCCTGGGGCAGTATGATGCCCGCTTCGGATCGTCCCGCGCCAACAGGGAAGGACGGGAGAGGATCTGGGCCGACTGTGTGGTTGCCATCAACGCGGAGGGCGTGGCAACCCGCACCATCCAGAAGGTCAAGAAGCGCTGGGAGGACTTGAGGTCCAGGACCCTCATGAAGGCCCGGCGCCTCGTGGAGAGGGGCCGGGGCCGCATGAGTTCCATCCAGTTGAGGGTCCTGGAACGCGCACACCCAGCGCTCCATGCCCAGGTCCTTGAGAGGGAGACCCGTCTGGAGTTGAGCGGTAAGTGGCCAAGCATTGCTGTGTGAGACAGGGCATGTTGCAGTGTGCTGGTTGTCTGATACTTGCCTGCATGTGTGACATAGGCCATGTACGCATGTATGTGTGCAGGGACATCATGGGATTGCATGTGCGACCTGTAATGTGTGAACCGCACGGTTGTTGCATGTGTTTGAATGCGACATGGGGAGCCCTGTGCAGATTGCACACATGAGAGCATGGCAGTCTCTGTTCCTGGACATGGGTGGGGGCGAGGGATGGGTGCTGATGCCAGATACATATGTGGTATCCATGTCTGTGTGCCTGACCTGCGTGTCTGTGACTTGTGAGTGCCATGGATGCATGACACATGTCTGTGACAATGTACAGATTCACTGATGCAGCCTAGTCATCCTTGTATGCACTGTGATTGGGGTGTACGGGGCCAGATGGATGTGACTGAGGTGAAGTGTGTGCATGTGATAGGCATGACCCATGATGCATGTGAGTCCCATTACATTGTATGATTCGAGAGTCCATTGGACATGCATTGAAATGTCCATGGCACGCACCATGACTGTCACTGTGTGTGTTTTGCCTGGACTGACACATGTGTTGTGGTGTGACATGATGGAAGTGTACTTTGACAGTGGCACTCATCTGCTATTGCTTCCTGTCTAGGGGACCATTGTACAGTACCCTGATGCTTGTGTTCTATGTCTCCCTCTACGCAGCGGCTAGTGAAGGAGAGGGCGGAGACGGCGCTGTGGAGCAAGGCGGGGGGGATGCCCCCACGGCTGCAGCGGAAGGGGTGGGTGAGCCCCCACAGGGGCCTGCTACGGCGGTAGACGGCGAGGAGCCATCCAGGTTGGTGGTTTCCACAGAGGAGGAGGAGGCCGCCACTGAGGCGCACATGGGGCCTGGTGGGGGCATCCCTGCTGGTGCAAGTGGTGCAGTCCAGGGGCAGGGGCAGGAGGCAGCACAGGTCACCGTGGAGGGGCCTGTGCATGTCGCTGTCCCTGAACCTGTGGGTGCACCACCTTGCACCAGCAGGGATGCCCCGTCCCAGGCCCGTCCGCAGGTAGAGGGGATGTCCATGTCATCTGACTCCCCTCCACCTGCGGACGAGGGGACCCCTGGCCGTGTGGAGAAGGTCCTGATTGGGGTCGCGATGCGCACGGCTGTGATTTGTGATGCCGTGCGTGCTTCCCAGGAGGAGCACGCATGTCATCACGAAGAGCACCGTGCCGACGTGGCCCAATTGGGATCGGCCATGTTCGGGGGTTTCCTGCATGTGTCGGCCAATCTGGCGGCCCTCTCCTCCTCTGTGGAGACTATACGCCAGTCTTCCGGCCCAGATGCCACCAGGGCCCCCTGTGGACCTGCCCTGACCAATGCAGCCAGCTCGGTGGGGATCCCATCCCTGCCACAGTCGGGAGTCAGAGGTCCAGCAGGGGTGGACAACACAGCAACTGGACCCCAGCAGATGGAGGATGTGACGGCATCATCGGGCAGGGCACGTGCACGACGGCGTCGGTGGTTTCCATCATCTTGGATGCCGTCGTGCTGGCAGAGGCAGTGGCGTCGGAGGCAGCAGCAGGCTCGATGTGGGAGGCATCATGGCTCGGGGCCATCAAGATCAGAGGGGCAGGCATCGGCCGGAGGGCAGGAGAACCCTGGGATGGTAGTGTCTTCCGTGTGGGAGCAGTTGGTCCAGCGGATAGGTGCGGAGCGGCAGCGGGCGGAAGAGGAGCGGCTCACCATGGTCAGGGCGGAGTTCTCCATGCGTCGGGCGTTGAGGCGGGCTGAGTGCCTCGAGGAAGCTCGCAGGGAGTTTGAGGTGAACATGGGGTTATCCCTGCGAGACCTCGGGGCCAGGACAGAGTCCCGCCTCCAGGACATCGACATGGAGTTCGATGATGCCCTGGCCGGCAACATCACAGAGTGAGCAGCAGGACTTGCCCGCTGCCATTGTGTATAGTTCTTTAGTTAGTTAGTGTTAGGTTTCCTTTATTTTTTTAGATTTTTTTGGACCGCTCGGACAATGGCCACTTTTCTGTATATAGTTTTTTTATAAGGTAGTAGTAGGTTTCATTTATAGTGTTGGGCTCATGGACCCTGGAATATTCTTGTGTATAGTTGGATTTTTTGAAATACATTTTTTTGATTCATATTTGTGTTCACCATGAGGCAATGGTTTTTCCTTATTTTTTTTCACCATGATTTTGCTTTGGACAACATTAGTTTTTGGATTCCTTTGTTTTTTGGATTTTTACATTACTTATCGGACATGGACAATTTATTTTGTTATCCCCATTGTTGTATGTTTGATTAGTTTACTTCATTTTCTTCGAGAATACATGTTTTTATAACTTTCTTTTGTGGTATTTTCTCATTGGTTTCATGCATGTCATGATATGGGTTTTGACATTCACTTGCACCCATTGTGTATGTGTGTGTGACGGACATGTGTTCATTTACATACTTGCCATTGGGGTTGTATCATGTAATTGCATTTGCTATGTGGGTGGATGCAATCCTTGGCTGGGTGTTTGTGCTGGGTATGCTGCCCATTACTGCCATAATTGTGTATCGTCAGGACCTGGGGGCAGGGGGACATGGTTGGGGGCCTGCTGGCAGGTGCCCCACAGTGCTGGGGGGTGGGGGTGCAAGGGGATATGAGTGGGACATGAGTGCGGGCCTGCTGGCAGGTGCCCCACAGTGCTGGGGGGTGGAGGTGGTGGGGAACATGAGTTGGACATGGGTGGGGGCCTACTGGCAGGTGCCCCACAGTGCTGGGGGGTGGGGGTGGTGGGAGACATGAGTTGGAAATGGGAGGGGGCCTGCTGGCAGGTGCCACACAGTGCTGGGGGGTGGGGGTGGTGGGAGACATGAGTTGGACATGGGTGGGGGCCTGCTGGCAGGTGCCCCACAGTGCTGGGGGGTGGGGGTGGTGGGAGACATGGGTGGGGGCCTGGTGGTGGGTGCCCCTGCACTGCTGGGGGGTGGGGGTGGTGGGAGACATGGGTGGGGGCCTGGTGGAGGCTGCCCCTGGTGACTGGGGGGTGGGGGTGGTGGGAGACATGGGTGGGGGCCTGGTGGTGGGTGCTCCTGCACTGCTGGGGGGTGGGGGTGGTGGGAGACATGGGTGGGGGGCCTAGTGGAGGCTGCCCCTGGTGACTGGGGGGGTGGGGGTGCTGGGAGACATGGGTGGGGGCCTGGTGGAGGCTGCCCCTGGTGACTGGGGGGGTGGGGGTGCTGGGAGACATGGGTGGGGGCCTGCTGGCAGGTGCCCCGCAATGCTGGGGGTGGGGGTGCAAGGGGACATGAGTTGGTGATCATTGGTGCAAGGAGACATGTGCCTTTGCTGGGGGGCATGCCCATGTTGGGTGGGCTGCCTGCGGGACATGACAAGGGATGCAGGGTAGTCCCCTGTGGTGTGGGCTGCCTGCAGGGGCTGTGGAGGGTGTACAGGGAACACCTGGGAGGACCCACACTGGCAAATCACATGTAGGACTCCCCGGCACCCCTGAAATACACGTACCCTGCTGAAATCGCGTGTAAAACTTCGTGCGCACCCCTGTAATACCCGCACGCAGCCCAATCGCGTGTAAAACTTTGCGCGCACCCCTTTAATACCCGCACGCAGCCCACTCGCGTGTGAAAATGTGCGCGCACCCCTAATACCCGCACGCAGCCCAATCGCGTGTGAAACTTTGCACGCACCCCTAATACCCGCACGCAGCCCAATCGCGTGTGGAACTTCCCACGCACCCCTGGAATACACGCGCCCAGGCCAATCGCAAGTGGAACTTCCCGCGCACCCCTGAAATACACACGCCCAGGCCAATCGCGTGTGGAACTTCCCGCGCACCCCTGAAATACACGCGCCCAGGCCAATCGCGTGTGGAACTTCTCACGCACCCCTGAAATACACGTAGCCCGCTCCCCCAGGCCCGATCGCGTGAGAAACTTCACGCGAACCCCTGAAATACACGTAGCCCGCTCCCCCAGGCCCGATCGCGTGAGAAACTTCACGCGAACCCCTGAAATACACGTAGCCTGCTCCCCCAGGCCCGATCGCGTGAGAAACTTCACGCGAACCCCTGAAATACACAAAGCCCGCTACCCCAGGCCCGATCGCGTGAAAAAGTTCACGCAAACCCCTGAAATACACGTAGCACGCTCCCCCAGGCCCGATCGCGTGAGAAACTTCACGCGAACCCCTGAAATACACGTAGCCCGCTTGCCATGCTGGTACAGGGTTAGCGCAGCCCTTTGCGCTGGATTGGGGATTTTGATGGCTTTTCTCTGCGCGGAAGGCGTTCTTGGGGGCGTAACTGGCGCTGCTGCAAGGTCGCTGCGCCACTGTGCGCCACGGCTGGTTTTGGTGGCTGGAATCCATGAATACACTGTGCGCGGAAATGGGATTTGGCGCACACGGCTGGCGTGGGGGGTGGGGGTGCACACTGTGCGCCAGCCGCGTGCGCCACTTGTGCGCTGAATCGTATGAATTACCCCCTTAGAATCTTCATTGTCTTCTATTTTGTATGATAGGTCCACAGTTTTTGTGTTACTTTTATAAAAAATTCTACGGCAACATACACATACATGGTTTGGTACTTCAGCTAATGTACTTTTAAATTTTAGTATTTCTTTTTTGTATGTGTTTAGCAAAAGGTTGCCATGTGTAGAATTGTTGCTTAATTGGTTTAAAGCTATTTCATTCTGTAAATGGCTTTAACTTCCAAAATATTTTTTCTGGATATAGTGAATTTCTTCAAGTAGGTCTTTTGCTGTACCATGTAGAAGGATATTATTTAACTTTGCTAGTGCTAAAGCAGGCCTTTTAGCATAGTACAGTTTATAGACTAGATTTCTTATAGTTGAATGATGTGTTGATATCCTTTTGATATCATGGAAAGTGGTTTTACAAGTAGGTCCTGTAATGCAGGCCAATGAATGTCCTTGTAGTCCTGTGTACTTGCGCACTGGATAGGTATCTATATTTTGCAGTAATTTAATTTTGATTTTGTCTTTGCTTTTTACATATTTATTGAGGAATTGGCGTAAAGATTTGAAACATTGTTTTGGAATGTTACACATTGACGTGCATGGCCATTTGTACACTAGACGTTCTGATTCAGTTGAATGGAGGGGTAATTCTAAGTTTTCAGGGCATATTTTTGTAAGAAGTACTTCTTGTTCCATTATGGTATTATTCACTTTTTCATAACCTCGACCACTGCTATGTATGGCAATTGTATTTGTTTGCTTTTGTTTGTACGCTTCTTCATTAAAATATGGTTCTGTGTTTGTAGTGTGATTCCATTCACCTCCGCTGATACTTAAGAAGTTCTTTCTGTTGATATTTCGCTTATTGAGAAGTCTTTTTGTAATTTAGTTATTAGTTTTGTTAGTGGTTTCATTTTGTTTAACAGTAAAATAAATACATTTCTTTTGAGAAGAATTGCACTGTCCATCAATGCTTCTAAGATTAATTTCCTATGATAGGTTTTAAGCTTTGAACCTGATTTCTCTCCTGTTTTTATAAGATTTTGAAGGACTTTGTGATGGTATATTTTGGCTAAAATACTTTTCTTGGTATGCTTACTTTGCACTATATTAAAATTTGAAGAAGTAGTTTTATCTGTACTGATAGATGATTTTCTGTTAATTGTTTTTTGGTTTGTTTTACATTTTGATAGAGGAAGCAAAGTTGTTGTACTTGAAACTTCTTGTGTTTCACTAAATGATTGTATTAGCTGTTTTGTTTCAATTTTTTTTACAAATTCTGCTAGAGATGGATGCTTATGTTGGACACCTTTATTTTCATTTGCTCTACTTTTGCGTTGCTTTCTACGGACTTGACTTTTGGTAGGCATTCTTTAGGGTCTGTTGAAAAAAATATAGAAGATATGGGTTGGGGTGTTCTGGAATGTATGTGTGCTGTGTGCATGAGTGTTTGAGTAAGATAGAAAAGATGTATGTAATGGTGTGTGATTGTGCATTGGGAACTAACACTAGTAGGGATAGGTATTCTTGAATTTATGTGTTACTAAACTTGGGTTCAGATGACAAAAAAAAGTGAGCTAGTGGTGTGGAAAAGTACAAATAGTAAATCTAATGTATACAATTAAAACAGTTGTTTGTTCTATAATATGAAAATTGTAGTGGTTCAGTTGGGTAATTTGTGTGTCCAAAAATAGAAATGTGTGGGCCATTCTGGCTGTAAATCGCTTTTTAATACATGGACATTTTTGGACAAAATGTTACAAAATCTCTATTTTTAGAAACCGAAATAGCTCGTATTAACGTTATAGTATATTTGATTAATAATACAAATATTATGGTGATATTTTACTTAATTTCTTTTTAAATTAACAGGTAACTTCTTAGTTTTCTTTCTTCTTCGAATTCGGCTGCTTCTTTTCAGGAAACTGGTCTTCACTGCAATTGTAAAAGCTTCAAATTAGTAACTTTTTTGTATATAGCACTGTTTTTAATTTAGATATTGATTTGTTTAATTGAAATCCTCAGTGCCTTCTGTAAAACCATTAAACTAATTTATTTACATAAGATACATTGCATCAGTTCAGTACATATGATATGTTCTTAATGAACAAATTGTATTGAATGACTAACTTTAGCAAAAAAAAAATATCTTTACTATGTCTTGTGAAATTTATAATATATTAGTGAATAC
Source organism: Ambystoma mexicanum (assembly GCF_040938575.1). NCBI lineage: Eukaryota > Metazoa > Chordata > Amphibia > Caudata > Ambystomatidae > Ambystoma > Ambystoma mexicanum. Next base: position 350,518,901 of record NC_090930.1, on the reverse strand, counting down.
CACTATTTCTGTAAGTAAACTGTTCTAGGTAATAGCGCCTCAATGTCATGTCTAATTTAATGTAATTAAGTAAATAAATAAATAAAAACAATAAATATGAAATTGTATAAGTATTTTTATAAAGGTTTAAACATAGATTGTGTTTGCATGCAATTTTGTTTGAATATATGTAGTCTATATGTTTCATTTATAAAATGTTAGTTTAACATGATTTGAGTGTGTGTGTATAAAGAAAGTAAATAGTATAAAGGTTTATAAGTGATAGTTGATTTTAGGAAATTGAAAAAGTACAGTAAATTCATTTTACAGATTTTACAAGGTAAAAGTCTGTTTGAAAATGTGTTCATCTACTATACAGAAAATATGCATACCTGAAGTTTGTGTTCATACATATGGATATGCATGGAGCTGCAAGTAGAAATCTTGAAGACTTGTACAGTATTTCTGGTAGATGCTGCTTGCCAATGATATAACACTTGTACTCAGAGAGATTCAGGGTACATTTGCAGTGCTGATCTATGATGATGCAGTTAGATGTAGAGGTCTTGAATGTGATTGGTGCATGGTCATGTGATTTTTGAGGTACATCCAATGAGGGAATGGCAGAGAGAGTCTAGTGGAAATGGTAGAAGGGCTGTTCATGTTACGATATGTCCGCGGACATGGCGGTAGTTCGCGGACATCGGGAGATACATCCGGGGATTTTTGGGTTCAGAAGTCATGCAAATGAGAATAAGCACTGAAAGGGATTGGTCAGGAAAGTTTGGTGGGTGTGTTGTGCCAGGAGACATTTTCCCAGATACTCTTTTTGCTGAGAGAACAAAAGATAGCTATGGCTGTGTGTTTCAGAAAACAGATTGTTTGGATTTTAGGAGATTCGTGGATACATTGGTTGAAGGTGCATGCAGAAAGCTGTGGAGTAGCTGTAGATCTTGGATTCCCACATGTGGAAGTACACTGGCATGGAGTACGTGGAATGAAGTGGTTGGACTTGCTGCCTCTCTGTGCTACTTTGGAGACAGAGCAACATCCAGACATAATTGTAATTCATTGTGGAGGGAACAGTTTAGGACATGTGACTGGAATTGTTTTGCAATTTGCTATGAAAGAAGGACTTAGGAAGGTTATGGACATGTTTCCTAATTCTCAAGTGATATTTCCATGGATTGCGCAGAGACAAATGTGGCTTCGTTCTTCTTCATTTGGTCCACAAATGGAAAAAGCAAGGCGCAATGTTAATAAGGCTGTTTGTGCCTTTCTAAGAGATTTTGGCATGTCTTCTTTTCACAATGAAAATATTATGTTTTGTAGTACATACATTTTTCGCAGAGATGGAGTCCATCTTACTTATGCTGTCAATCAGATTTTTCTGAGAAATGTACAAAATGCATTGCGACCTTTTTTGGACTTACAACAACGATTTTGAAGTAGATGTTAAGCATTTACAATTTTTGACTTACAAACACCACCCAAAGGCTCTTTTCAGAGCCACCACTTCTTTCCAGAGAAAATTACAATGTTTGTGATGGAGTAGCAACCCAATTTTTTTAATGTTCGCGAACTGTCCGCGGCCTTCTAAAAAATACAAAGAGCCCTGCCTCATTTATTTTCACTTCTATTTTTTAACTGGGAAAGGCGGCTCTGAAAAGAGCCTTATTTTCTTTTATTTTTGTAATTTTGTATTTTTTTTGGATTTTCAGACACGACACACTAGGAGAGGAGGGTAAAGGAGGGTAAAGGGGGGATACCAACCACAGGGATAAGAAAGGGCGAGCTGGGAGGGAAAGATGTAGAGTGGGTTTTATTTGGGTAGTGAGCAGGTCTTCTCGTGCTCTGAGACGATAGTCTCAAAAGCACTCCGAAGTCGCTCCCCCCTGCAGAGTACTGTGTCACAGTACATACATACAACTGTGACCCTCGAAAGGTAAGGGTCATCAGCATTCTGTATGGCCTGTGAGGCAGCTTGAGGAAGACGCTGTCCCACAGAGGTGGTCCTTGTGGTGACAGGATCAGAAACAGAGGATGAAGTAGAGGAAATCAACCTGCTACATTCTTCGCAAGGTACAACCCTGCGAATAGCCCCAGAGTGAAATGACCTCAGGTGTTGCTTCATAGTAGTGGTCCCAAAGCTGTACTTATCGTGCTTCCCGCAACTGAGTATCATTTTTCACTCATTGCAGGTAACACGGTTCGCACGAGCCTTAGTACCATTACCATGAATGGTAAATAACCGCCACACCCAAGACTCACGCCTAGTGCGGGTAGAAGGGTTTTCCTCTACCTCATTCTCATCATCCTCTTCTTCCTCCTCCGCATCCTCACTCCTGTTCCCCTCTTCAGGCCCTTGGGGAGGTGGTGGTGGTGGAGGGGGTGGGGGTGGTGCTGAAGCAGGTGCAGCACCAAGTGGCAGTTCAGCAGCCAAGGATGCCATCTCGATGATGGTGTAGTCTGCAGGTGGCAGCAAAAATCACTGTGTTCTGAAGAATAGGCAGAACCACAATGGGAATAAGCTCTTGGGCGTGGTCTTTTATAGGGGTGCTTGTGCCCGGTTCGCGGACATGCGCACTGTCCGCGGACAGATCGAACACAAAAAAAGGATTGGAAAGTTTCAAAAGGTATATAGAAACTCAAAGATTGCTATGTGGGACTTGTGGCATGTTGAGATTTTATTGAAAAATATTATGGATTAACTGAAAATGTACTTTTAAATTGTTCGGGGACACGAACAGTGTCCGCATTTCAGGACACAGGATGAGCGTGGTCGCGGTTATATGGTCCGCGAAGGAAGCGTCTGTCCGCAGGACGCATTGATGTCCTGCAGACACTGTTCGGGTTCTGAAATAATTAAAAGTGCGTCACACGTGAAACGAACATATCAGGACACAGCGTGTGTTCTTAGAACAGTTTAAACTTTGTAGCGAACAGTAAGGACAGATATAGTGTTCTTCAGGACACCTCCATTTACGTTTACGTACGAACATTTCAGGACACCAATAGCGTTCTTAGAACAGTTTGAACTTGCTAGCGTACCGTACCGGACAGGTATAGTGTTCTTTAGGACACTTTAATTTTTGTTTGTTTACGAACAATTCAGGACACCGCGTTTTGTCATCTTTGATGTCCTGGGTGTTAGTCTTAGCAGTGCACGGTATTGGTGCGAGTTATGGTTGCTTAGCTTACCATAACTGGCGAATTTCAAGGGTTTTTTGGTTTTACTTGGAACCATAACGTCCCTTTAACAAAGTTCTTTCACTGAATTTCATAGGTTTTTAGTAGCGCAACTTAACCATAACGTCCCTTTAACATATATATATATATATATTGTTTAATTCTTCATAAAAAATTTTAATTTGCAAAACAAACCTACTTCTTGGCTCAGTGAGGTCAGGGGAATTCAAAGAGAGGGGCGTTATATAAGGGTTCATCATCCAGATTTAAGAACTTGACATAAAAATATATAAATAAGGGCTAGAGATTGGACATCTCAGACTAGGCATTGACTTAGTTGGATTGCTGGATTGAAGTCGCTTACAATATGATCAGGGAATTCATCCCTGGATATGATGTACTGGGTTCCAGTGGCATAGATTAAACGTATGTAAATTGTAGCCCTCTCAAAATGCTTTAAAACATTTCTTAAATCAACAGTTTCTTTGAGATTCTTTAGTCTGGAAATTTTTGTTCAAAGAAGGGGCTGGCTGTTGCGAACCAGGGGATTAACAGCAAGCTATGGAGTGTTATTTTGTTACACAATGATGTGCATGCATGTACCACCATAGAGATCCAGAGTAATTGTCCAGAATATATCATTGGCACTTGTGACAATAGATAGTTGAAGAGCATTAGGTTGTGAGTAGGGTGGAAATTATAACATGAATGTTGTAGGATTGGGTAGCAGACCAATGCAGGCAAACATTGGCACCTTTTTAGAAAGACATACTATTAAAGTAGCTCTTCTTTAAGAGACACACCTGCTGAAACCAGACGTGGACAGATCGAGTCACAAATGTGTGGGGGGATATGGGTACAATTATTAGTCATATAAAAGAGGTCTCCTCATCTGGATAGCTAAAGATACCCCATAACAAATCCGGGAAACATTGGCAGACTCAGAAGGCAGGAGTGTGATACTGCTATGTCATCTGGACAGCAGTGTCATGTGCTTAGTCAACTCCAAAACACCTAATGAATGCAGTGACACTCGTTTTCAAGAGGTAGAAACATTAGTTGGGGGCTAGAGAGATGACATTTTCAAACGGCAGGTGGGGAGCAATTTCAATTGCCTACAAGATCCCACGTTAATGTCTGGGGTAGAGTCAGGGTTACTTCTTTTACAGGTAATGGATGTTTCGGTAATATTGTAGGGAAAATACCGTCTGATCATTCTCCCTTGATGGCCACTTTGAAATTGGGTAATTATAAACCTATGATGCCAACTTGGAAACTGCTGGCAGAGTTGATGTGTATTGTGGCATTTCAATGCACAATTGGGAAGCTATGCCCTCTATTTTTATTTATTTTTTTTATCTTGAATTGGTTAAGCCAATTGAATTGGCCGTACATACATTTTAAAAAAAAACGCTTGTCATATCATCAGTATGTCAACCTATTTACATCACCAAGAACAAAAGAGAAAAAGAACCAAACTCTTAATGAATATATCTGTGCACCTTTCCCCTAAAACAATTAATTCATAATTTGCTCAATATAATATGTAACACATTAAAACTGTAACATTTAATATATGAAATATTAATATAATAATATAGACCACAAAAGCGAGCCTGCTGTTTCTATTTCATTACCAAATTAGCTGGCCGTCCTGTAGGCGGTTGGGAGGGCGGAAGGGAGTGGAAGGGGGAAAAAAATGAATAACAAAAAAAAAATTACCAGGGTCCTCGGCAGGGGACGTTGGAAGCCTCCAGCCGTGTGGATGCTCGGAGCGGGGATGGCCCCGCTCCGAGTCTCCTCACGGCAGGAGCCTGCCATCGTCTGTCACCGGGGACCAAGGTATAGAATGTAAGTGGGGTGGGGAGGGCAGGGAGGAGGGAGGGAAAGAAAAAAAAAAAAAAAGCTTACCTGAGTCTCCGGCAGGGGGTGAAGGCAGCCTCTCAACCGTGGGGAGGCTCGGAGCAGGGATGGCCCCGCTACAAGCCTCCTCATTGGTTGAGGGGCTGCCACGCCACCGCAGAGGACAACGCGGCTTGAATCCCGGCCGAGAATCAAAGGATTCTTGGCCGGGTAAGGACCCGGCAAGAGCTAATCAGAATGCGTGTTACATTCTGCTTGACTCTCGCTGGGTACTAATATCATTTATGAAACTGGAGTACGTCCTGGAGTTCCAAACTAGAACCTTTAAAATACTTGAACTTGCATCGGACTGAGGGCTAAAGGCCCATGACTAGCTCACTGAGCTTTCTAAAATTGCTAGATAGACTTCCAGGGAGCCACCTCCAATGGTAGACACCTTAGGTGTGTTTTTTTACAGGAGGGTCAACAATTTGAACAGTGCGGAAATGGGAAGAATCTTTTTTTACAGGATATTTTCAGAAGTTCACCCTCCCATAACACATAACCCAACCAATTTGCCTTTGGTTGTTTGTAAATCACATTTGTAATACATGGGACAGGATCATATCCCATTAACCTCAATGGTTCAACTTCAGCAAGTAACATTTTTGCTACTATTTTGGAGGGCACTGCAATTTGAACCAAATCGGTTCTTGCGTCTTCCACAAAAAAACATCTTTCTACATCATAAGAAGAGAGCAGGCCAACACAGGGAATTTGGTTCATAAGGTGTAAAACGTTTTATTTATTCAAAACCACCTAATCGTCTGTTTTAACCGTCAGTTCCAATATGAACTTGTAGGGATTGCTTTGCTGTAGAAAATCTGCATTTCTTTTGTCATAAGACAGTGACGATCGGTTGTTAAAATGAATTGCAAATAGTAGGATTGATCCTGATTGATTATTCACAAATTGGGACAATGCCATCACTACTCATAAGAACACAGTCTTGTGAATCAACCTGTGTTTTATCGAGTGTCATTTCCGGTGGACAAAAAGACTTAAGCTCTAATGAGGAGCTCACTACAAGATGATTGTTCACAATGTGCATCCCTCCTTGAATACCCGAAGGTAAGCTGCCTTGCACAAAGGACATAGTGGGTTGGGCAGTGTATACTTGATGCAGACTTGAAGTAAACAAACCGAAAAAGCTGGTATTCATACCAAGCTAGTTCTAAATGATATGGTAGTTTATTTATAACTAGTATAGTGCCTAATACTCGCCCACAGATTTCTAGGCGCAGACCTTGTGCTCGAACCTGTGGTGCTCGGTGTTGCCTTGCTTCCACGGCGTACACGTTGCCCCTGAGCTATCCTCCGCAGACTAAACTAGGGCTTCAAAACCCATTACTTGAGATGCGACTGCATGATTTGTCTGTAGAGTGTGGCTGATGGAAGCTCCTAAAGATGGGTGGGGTTTGTAATCGGCTGGCTTGTCGCTGCGCCCGCCCCACTTTGTTTGTGAACAGCCGGTTTTATGAATTAAAAGGGTTGTGCCAGCTTGCATGATTGGAGCTGGCCCAGTGTTTTTGTTAGTCTGGGTGCACTCCTCCATTACTGTCTCACCTCTTTTAGCATTTGTTGCGGGAGTTGGTAGATGACGATTTTGCAGGAATGTTCTTGCGCTTTGTTTTGCTGCTATTGCTTTCCTGACATTTTGCGACTCCTTTGTTACTTTGGATGGCTGTCTGTTTCAAATTGTGTTCTGAGGGTGCTTAAGGCATGGGCAGATTAAGACAGGTTCGAGTAAGAGCACTGGTTTGTACCTAGCATTGCTCTGATCAAACTGGAGGGCGAAGCTGGATTCAATGTGCACAGAGGTTGTGCGCTGGGGCAGTTCCTCAATGTAGTCTAATTTCAGCTTAATTCCTCTGAACTGTAAGGTGTGCAGCTAGTTTTTGAGTTTGATATTGCCATACAGCTCCACGAACTAACTAAGCACTATATTGAGGGCCGATATTGATGGAGAAGTTAACTCAACCTGATTTTCGAAATCTCTTAAAGATTGGTGCAGGCCATGGGTTGTTATGGAGGCATCCAAAGAGGCAACAGATGATTCCTTGTCCTAAGGTACTCTGCCTTCAGTGAAGAGGGCTCAGTGGAGACATCCAAATCAGAATTGTCATCCAAAGATATTTCGTTCAAAAGTGAAAGATCGTGTGCCTTGTTGTGAGGGACCGTGACTGCAAGAATACTAAATACTAAAAAGCGCTCACTGAGATCCAACAAACCAGTGGGGGTCCTCCTCTTCCTGCAAAACCAAAGACTGCTGACTGCAGTGCACTTCTGCTGCACTTGGTGTACATTTTGTGCAGGAAAGGCTGTTTTAATGTACAGCTGGATCCAACCACTGAGCTAAAGACACACACCACAAAGAAAGAGAGCAAGGGACTACACGTCCTTCACTGCTGACTGCAGTACACTTCTGCCAAACTTCGCGCTTGCTTCACATGGGAACAGCTGTTTTAAATGTTCAGCTGGATCCTCCGACTGAGTTAAAGACACACACTGCCAAGAAAGAGAGCACCGGCCTACATGTCCTGCAGTGCTCTTCTGCCACACTTCTCTTTTTTTAATGTAGGAAATTGAAAATGTAGGGATGATTTGGGAAGCATTTAAGTCACCATTGGATGAATATATATGGCCAGCAACGTTGTGGTAAGAACTACTCCACGAAACACATTAAAAAATGTGGAAGTCAATATAAAAGAATTAGAGGGGTTAATGACAACGGGTAAACCCATGGGGTTGAATTAGCTACAAGATTGAAAAAAACACCAACAACCCAAGAGGTGTTAAATATCATTTTGAATTTCTTTAGGATAAAGATGGTTTTACAGTATGAACACAAAATGAAATTATTTAAGTATTTCAGGAATGCTATCATCTTTTGTATTTTTTTATTTTATCGTTTTGAGCGCTTACCTAACTCGAAGGGAGCAGAGCTCTGTACAGAGTGTGGATAACCACATTTGGGCTGGAATCTTTTAACAGGAGGGCAGTACTGTAAGTTGAAGTCTCTGTATTGGTATGTGCATCCGCTGGAATTAGGTGTTGCTGAAAAAGCCATGTCTTGAGAGATTTCCAAAATTGGAGAATTGTGGGGGCATCCTGAGCCAACACCGGGATCAAGTTCCGAAGGATGGCTATGTGACAAGAGAAACATTGTTGGCAGGTCCTCTCTATGCAGACACATTGTGATTCAAGTCGGTTGGTCAATTTGCTGCATGAGGAATGTGTGCCACCAGATATGTGGATCTTAGCGCTACTCGTGGCTGCTTTGTAGATAATATTTGCAGTCTTGAGCAGTACCTGGCCTTTAGATTAAGCCAATGTAGTTTGTGTAGGGTGGAAGTGTTTCGATCAAATTTCTGTGCTCCCATTATAGCACTTACTACAGCATGGTGGACTCCTTTTCAGGGAGCCAAGTCAGTAGCTGTCAGCCCCATTAGGAGGGCGCTCCGCCGTCTATGTGTGAGACCACAAGCGCCTGCACTACTGTCCGAAAGTTCTTCGGCAGGATTAAGGGTTTGATTTTGTGAAGAGTGGATATTCGCAGCCAGTCTGTTTGGACCTTCTTGGCTATGTGTTGCTGGAAAACTGTCTGTGTTGAATGGTGAAGATAAAGAATGTTGCTGAGTCAGAGAGTTGTGGATCAAATCCTTCTAGATGCATCAATCCATATATACCGTTACAAATATATATCAGCAGTCAGAATCCTCGGATTGACTTCAACAGGCAGCATTCCAGTATTATCCACGGTGTCCAGAGGTGCAATGAAAGAGCCAATAGTAGATGAAGATATCTTGTGAGCCACTAACTCCTTGGGAAATGGTAAAACTCGGTTTTTGTCACAATATTTTTGTTGTTGAAAAAGAAATCATGACTGGACATTGATCTTTCAGTGTGAGTGCATTTATTCATGTACAGTGCCCTGTGTGCTAGATGTCCTGTGCCGTGTGTGTAATAGGTGCTCAAAGGTAGTGGTGTATGAGGTCTTCACATGTGACATGTCCATCCATGCCATCGCGGTGCAGTGCGATTGCCAGCTCATCATCATGTCGGGGGGCAGTGGGACATTGCGCATGATGCACATGCTGTTCAACCTGGCACAGGCAAGCACAATTTCCCCAACCTTTTCAGGGCTGTACATGAGTGTTCCCCACAATCTGCTGAGGCAGCAGAACAGGGCCTTCAACAAGCCAAAGGTCTGTTCAAAGGTGCAGCGAGTACGTACATGGGCACGGTTGTATGCCTGCTTGTGGATGTTTTGGTTTTGCCTGATGGGGGTCCTCATCCATGGCATCAGTGGATACCCAGCATTGCCTGTATGCGAGCAACAGGAATGGTACATGTCAATTTACTGGTCATTTCATGTTGGCAAAGGCTGTATAGTGTTAATTTGAGGAGTCAAATATACACAAGCATGAATTAGATTAGCTAGCATATGTCAATTTTTGGGCACCAGTACAGCACTCTATCAGAATGCATGGGGGAAGGGCTTGTGCAGTGGCATTTACATGGGTCATTCACAGACAAATGTCCTCTGAGCCTTTTTGTAGAACTGACACACATGGAAAGGATGGAACTGTCATCAAAGCGTTACAAATTAATTCCAGTTATATGGCCATGTACGACGGTCAATTTAGCATTTCTATGAAATGCATGTGGGATTGTGTGGTTGTGACTGACATTGTACCTGTCCAATTTGTGTGGAGCAAAAGTTTTTTTTGTAGGTGGTTTCTTCAGTATTCTCTTGCTGTAAATCATGAGTTGTGGTTTTGCTTCACTGTGTTTGGGCCTGTCATTGTCACTATGGTGTGGTGCATTCTGATACATGTAGTTCTTTAGTTTTTAGCTGTACAGGATAGATGTGATTATGTATGCACAGGGTATTTTTCATACATGGATGCATGCCTGTCAAGGACTTGCACTCTGCCATGTTCCTACTGTGCTGTACCTTGAGTAACACCTACCCACTTGCACATTTCATGCACTCCCAACACTGAGTGGGGTCATCTCCACTTCAATGTTTGAGGTGTACTAATTTTAAAGTTGCCAGTAATTATTTTCCCTGCTCTTTGTTCTTGATCTGCCTTCCCCTTTGGCCACCCTATCCAGCCTCTGTGCACTTATATGGAGGTTTTGGAATAGTTTCATCTAATTGCTGTGGGAGTAACGATGGATTCATGCATGCAGTGTGCACATCCACTCGTCATGGCTGGCATACTAGGCCCTAATACAACACTGCACATGGCCTAGTAGTTAGACTCACCCAGCAGCCAGGTATGCTATGCTGTTTACTGCCCCCCCAATTCAACACTGCCCATGGCCTAGTAGTTAGACTCACCCATCAGCCAGGTATGCTATGCTGTGTATTGCCCACCCCCCGCAATTTAACACTACACATGGCCTAGTAGTTAAACACACCCAGCAGCAAGGTACGCTGTCCAGCATGTCGTGTCATGTAATGTACCAAGGCAGTGTTTAGTTGCGCAGCACCATGGAGTCGCGTGTTGACCCTGGATATCTTGCACAGCAATGGGTGATGAGATGGCGGGCATCACACACCATCTGCACGCTCAGTGAATGAAAGACTTTTATGTTGCGGTACACTGCCTCCACAGCATGCCTGGATTCCAGCTTCACATGTGTGCAGTCCATGGCGCCAATGAGGTTAGGCATGCCTGCAAGGGCATGGAAGGCAATTTTGGTGGTATTTACCTGGTCAGCAGTCCTGGGCATGCTGATGTGGTCTTGTAAGTGACACATGAGTGCATCAATCACCTGCAATAGCACACGGGAGAAACAGGGTTTGTGAAATGCCATGCAGCTCACCAACAGCGTGCTGGTATGTGTCTGTGGCCAGAAAGTGTAGCACAGATACTACCTTCAGCAAGGGGGGATGGCAGTGTGGATATTGATGATGTTGACCAGGTCTTCATGGAACAGGTCCACTATTGAGGTGATGGGATCCCTGTCTAGCCGGTAAAGAATGTGGATCTGAACTGGGCTGAGGTTGAATGGTGTAGCCCTTAAGCAAGGGATTGGTGCCTGCCTGCGGATTGCAACCTGCTGGACATTCTAGATTTGCTGGGTCATGCTGGGTCATGATGGCCCCCCTTCTCCTCAAGCACCTCCTCTGCATCCTCCGCCTCACTGCCTCTTCAATTAATAGCTCTGTAGGCATGGCCTCCAGCTCCTGTACTGCTACAGCTAATGCTAGCATTGTGGTGTTGGAAGGGGTTTTGGGTGTGGGAGTGGTCCTTTTGTGCTGTGGCAGAGCCCATTAGGTCCACCTGTGATGATTTTGAGCACCTGTGGCATGTTTCTACACACCAAAATCCGCTTAACGCCTGGTCTGCGATGCCAGTGTTTCCGGCATTGTTTTCACGTTGTTACCGGCATGTCCAGGCCAGGGATTTTGTGTCCATGCACCTTGGAATGTACACTTTCTTATGACATGCCGGTAGCTCAGGCACGGCTGCCGCGTGTCTCCGCAGATATCAGCAACACTGTTTCTAGATGTGTTGGGTCACTTGCGATGACGGTGTTACAGGTATCGTGACGCGAACTATGGAAAAAGGTGCCGGTAAGGATATACTGGCACCGCTATTTCCAGACCGGCATACTTGTAATGAGGCCCACTGTAATAACAACGTAATGGCTTTACCAGAATGTACATTATGACACATCTCAACAGAGGTGTATCTTCCCTTACTAACACAGCCAAATATCTAATATTAAATGCAATTCGTATGCCAAATATCAAGTAAAGAAGGTGCTCACGATATTTATGTTAAAAACAACAATTCATTTTCAACAGTAAGACAATTGCATATTACCCATTATAGTGATCAATTGTTAAAAAAAACAAAAAACACATATTACTGAATTTGAATATTCATATTTATAAATCGATCTACTAAACTGCACAAATATTCAGTGAACAGTTTTTTCTTAATGGGACGTTATGGTTAAGCTGCACTACAAAAACTATCAAATGCAGAGACAAAACGTTGCAAAATCGAAAAACCAAAGAAATGTGCCAGTTATGGTAAGCTATGCAGCATAACTAGCGTCACCATCATGCACTGCCAAGACTAAAACACAGGACATCAAAGATGACATCACATTTGCCACCAATTCCTCTGGATTTTATTTTTCTTCAAAAAAAGGGTTTTGTTTAAAATTTTGCTATCAACATATGAAGGGTGATCGGGAGACCTCTCATGAACTGCTGAATATATCACAAAATTAACTTTTTGAAACATAAATTGTATTGAAGTGTTGCTGGTCATCCAGCAATATTTGATTTGATTTGTTTATTTAGTTTACACAGTTCCAGTGGTAGCCGTGCCGGTATAACAGGCATGGCTGCAGCCGGTATCATTTTTTTTCCAGTGCCCAGGAATGGGCTTTTACCGGGTCATTACTCCAGAAAAAAATGCTCCCCATTCCCATTGAGCCCTGTGGCTCAATGGGAATGAGGAGGCTGGATGCACCGGCACCATTCACAATGGTGCCGGTGCATCCGGCATGCTCTGCTCGCGGGTGCCGGTCAGCCGGGCAGGCCAGTCCTGGCGGGTGGGAACGCACCCGCAAGCAGAACTCGTAGTTTGCCGGTACAGTAACAACGGTACCGTCAAGCTTACCAGTACCATTGTCACTGTACTGGCAAACTTGGAATGAGGCCCAGTGAGTTTGATGCGAATACACCGAAAAACATACAGGAGGTTATGTACAAGCATTAGGCACTATAAGAATAGACACATTATATATAGAAGTAGTAATATATACATATAAACATCAATTGTGCAGGTAAATTAGGTAAGAGGTTGACAGTGAATTACGGATTAGAAGGAGGAAGCAGACATTTAAGGAGTCTCCTCATTGGTACGCCAGTTTTTTTACATTTATCCTGAATCAGGAGAATGATGGTTCTGCTCTTAAAACTATAGGTAGAGCGCTCCACAGTTTTGATGCTAGAACAGGGAAGCTGCTCCCCCCTGATTTCTGTAGATTCAATCTCGGGACTCTGAGGCAACGTAGTTGTGAGGATCTGGTATTTCGGTCTGATTGGCTTTTAATACATTTGCATGTCAGGTATTTGGGTGCTAAATTGGAAAGGCATTTATGGGTAAGAGCTAGAGTTTTGAATGCGCTTCTATTCTTGACTGATAACCATTGGGAGTTGCGTCTGGCATCTGATGTGTGATGAGATCTCGGTATTTTGAGGGCGGATCTAAGCGCATTATTTTGTAGTATGTGTAGTTTTCAAAGTTTTGCGTGTTAGTTTCTAGGTATAGTGTGTTACAATAATCCAATTTGGGTAATAAACATTAGCGCTCTTGCTAACTTGCTGTTGATAGGAAAGGACTGCATGCGTGTATTAGTTTGCAAGTATAAGCTGTGGCAGAAGCTGTTGCATTCACTTTTCTGGTCAAGGACAAGGATGAGTTGAGGTAGAACCCAAGTGTCTTGACTTCCTTAGACACCAATAGATTGATGCCATCTATGTTAAAAGATTTAAACTTGTCTAGTTTATTTAATCTGGGTTGGGATCCAATAAGAAGTAGTTTGGTCTTCTCATCATTAAGGCAGAGGCAGTGAGTGGCCATCCATGCCTGGATGATGAGGTAGATTGTATTCAGTAGTTTTGTATCAAGGTCGTAATCCCCAGTGATAGGGATGAGGACTTGGGTGTCATCTGCATAGTTAGTGTAGGTGACACCCATGTGGTCCAGGTCATCGAACAATGGCATGGTGAAACTATTATACAACGTCAATGAAACTCAGAACCCTTGTGGTACTACACAAGTCACTGGTGCTGGATCAGCCGATGCAGTTGGTGCAAAAACCCTCCACGTTCTGTTGTCAATGAAGGATTGTATCCAGGCCATTGCTTTGTCTGAGAAATGAGCTGATGAAGTAAGGTGATTGCACAAGACTTCATGATTGAATCTAGCAATAGAAGGCTGGCTATGTTTCCTTTGTCTTTTTGGTCTTCCATTTGTGTTTTCAAGTCTATTAGGGCAGTTTCAATGCTGTATCATGGTATAAACCCAGATTGTCGCAGGTCCAGAATAATTTTGGTTTCTAAGTGTGCCTGTATCTGTAAAAAGGCAGCCCTGTCTAACATTTTCATCAGAAATGGCACTGTGTTGATAGGTCTGTAATTCATAAGAATGTCTGGGTCGAGGTTAGTTTGTTTTTTTAACAGTGGAAGGACCCAAGCATCCTTCAGATTAGTTGGGACCAAACTGGTTTAAAATTATGTATTTATAAAAGTGGTGATGAAAGGTGCGAGATCTCTCTCTGACTCTTTGATGATATTGGCAGGGCTTATGTCACCCTGACGTCTTGATGGTTTACGGCTAGTTATTATGTTTTCAACTTCATTAGTGGATATAATTTAAATAGGCTGCATGATTTAGCAGTTGAAAGCTGGGACTTGTGTAAAACTGATTCAGTGGAGATGATACATTCTTTATTTTCAATTTTGGCTTGCAGCAGAGATATTTTATCCAGCAGAGCTGCTTGTCTTATCTTTAGTGCACGTTTCAGTAGGGGGTATTGGTGACTGAAACTATCTAAGGATATGGAATAATTCTCTAGTGCCCAAATTAGCATTAATGATTCTGGTATTGTATGTGTCGCTTTTAGTTTTAGTTTGGAGGATGGCCAACTTATAGCAGTTATTGGCTTTTAAGAATATATCTTTCTTTGAAGCTTAAGGGTGGTTTTTCCATGAGGTTTCGGCTCTTCTTTTGCTATTAGGTAAGGTTTTGAGGCTAGGGGTGGACCACGAGTTTAGGTGAGCGCAAGGCTTAGATTTGCACAGTTTCAGTGGAACTATCATATCGATGGCTTGGTGGTGTGTTAAGTTGTATTGTTCTAAGGTTGAGGGGTCAATATTGGTGGTTGAATTATTAAGGATATGTTGTAAAAGAGGCAGTATATTCTCTGCTGTAATATTCTTTTTATTTCTGGTGAGTGCTGGCGGTGCCAGGGCAGTGGGAAGGTTCAGTTGAGTACTGGACTGTAATGTAAAAGAGATGATATGGTGATCCGTCTATGCACATGGTACATTGGAGAGAATGTTGGTTGCACAGTTAAGGTCTGCAATACAATCTAGAATTCTCCCCTTATTATGCATAGGCTTGGTGATACAATGAAAGAATGTAGTTCTGTGATTGAGTTGGCTACAGAAGTGGCAGTGCCATCATTTGTGTCTTGGAAGACTACATTAAAGTCACCAAGCAGCAAGATTTGTGAGCCTGGTTTAGTATTGGTAGAGAGGAGTTGTGAGATATCTTCCTCAAAGGTAGATATTGGGCCAGGCGGTCTGTATATGAGGTGGCTTTTTAGTGTACGTGAAGCAGAGTGCAGGAGCTTCATAGATAGGAGAGCTCAGCTGATGGGAATGGAAGGTTAGGCACGGCTCCTAGGCTGAGGTGGGTCTTGGCAATAACAGTGTGTACGCCACCTTTAGAGGATTCTCTATCTTGTCTGGTGATATTGTAATTATCTGGAATGGCTAGAGATAGTGTCGGGCTTGCTGTAGCGTGTAGCCAAGTCTCTGTAATGGCCTGGAAGTCTAGCTCATTAGAGATAATAAGGTCAATGATGTCTAAGGCATGTGCTATCAAAGACCTTGCATTAATAAGTACTCCCTTGATGGGTGTAGCAATGTTGTAGGGATTGCTTAGAGGCATCGTAACGGTTAGAATAATTTTTTGCAGTGTTATTGTATGGATTCAAGGTCTTTTTCCTAATGGGCGTGGACTTGGTGTTGATTAGGTCTGTCTAAGGTTCCAGATTTTCATGGTGCATGGTTGGTTAGGAACAAGTTGTGAGGCGTAGCATTGGATCCATTGGATAGGCATGAGAGAGTTGGTATTTACTGTTGTCATGACAGTGGAGTAGAGTTTGGCAGACTGTAATGGCCAAGATGGCAAGAAGTTTGTGGGTGCTATAGTGTCATGGTGGGGTAATGATATTGACATCAAAAGGGAGATACTACTCTTATTTGGTGATTCGACATGGTCATATGTAAGTTGCTGGGTATCATACTTCTCATTTCTGACAAATGTGGCTGAGGCAAGAAAGATCATTGTGATCAATGTGGCAGCCCTAGAAGCAAGCCAGGTGTTCATTGGCATGACTAGCAGGCGTTATGCTAGTTTACGTTTGAGCAGCAACATTTTTAATAGAGTGTTGAGAGAAGTAACTACTTGTAGGTTTATGAGGATGGTTCAAATAATCACTACAGATTGGTTTAGCAGTTCAATAATTAGGGAACATAAATTGTACATTTCAGATGGGTAAGTGGCATGCTGCCAGGTTGGTCAGTTGGCATTTTCACAAGCTGGGTAGTTAGGCAGCAAGTGGCATATTTAGGAAGAACGTGACGGAATCCAGCAATTGGTTATAAGCCCAAGCTTCTAGCTTAGCGTTAAAGCACTTAAAGGCGCAGCATTTGAGCAGGAAACAATGGAACTATCTGTGCAAGTTAACATTTAAGGATGCAAATTATACATTAGATTATGCAGTGAATACCATGTAGTTAAAAGTGCAAAGCGCATGAAATGGGAAGCATTTGCCAGCAGTGCCAGTGATCAAAGTTGGGTAATGAATGGCAAATAAATATAGTTGGAGTACATTGCGAGCGAAATAGAACACATATGCGAACAGTACCAGTGATCAAAGTTGGATAATGAATGGCACATACATATAGTTAGGAGTACAATGCAAGCTAAATAGGATGCATTTGCGAGCAGTGCTAGTGATCAAGTTGGGTAATGAAGTGCCTATCCAGATCAGTGATGACAGAAGTGGTGATGACAGAAGCACAAAGGCGAGTTGGAGGTTCAAATGGTGAAGGATATGTGGCGTAGTAGTTTAACGTTGTTCACGCTAGGCAATTGTTTTCAATTGGGTAGGTTTCGAAGGTTAGAGTGCTTCCGGACAGTAGTCGGGGTGACTCAGTGTTGCAGCATGTGGGTCACACAGCGAATTAGACAATGAACAGGAGGAAGCAAAGTTTAGTGAGGAATACTAAACAGTGTGCGGTAGTCTGCGACATTATGCAGAGCGGATGGCACCTTGACATAGAGGACAGATACATCCTGGAGTAAGTGGGTACATGATATCACTAAACAGGGTGGGTGGATATAGGTACTGTGGGCAGGCGCTTACCCAAGCTATGGTCCTGGTGTACTGGGACAGGGCCTTTCACTGAGGGCCTTCTACGTGGGGCCGGCTTCCACCTGCCGGAGGTCGGCTAGAGGTTTAAGGATAACAGCGTCACACCTGGTTGCTTAGCAACCAGCCAAAACAACGTGATGCTAGGGGTAGGGCACTTCAGCATGGCGGCGGCCATTTTAGGCAAGGTGGGAGGCGCAATATAGTAAGTAAGAAGCCAAGAGCCGACGCTTCATGTGGTTAGGTGAAATGCGCAGGAGGAGGCACAAAGAGGCCTAAGGCAGCGAAAAGGTGGATCAGGGCCTGTTGCAAATGCAGGAAGCAGGGGTTTACAATAACAGCTGGTGGTGTGTAGAACGAAGATCGTAGTCGTCTCACAGGCAGTGCAGGAGTAGACCTCAGCAGGGACCGCTCCGGTGCTGCAAGGGTGTTGGGGCTCCAGCCCTTGCAGATGCAATGGATAATCAGGGCTCGGGACAGGGGCTTTCACTGAGGGCCTTCTATGTGGGGCAGTCTTCCACCTGCCTGCTGTTGGCTATAGGTTTAAGCATAATGGTGTCACACCTGGTTGCTTAGCAACCAGCCACAACAATGTGACCCAAGGAGTAGGGCACTCCAGCAGCAGCAGCCATCTTAGGCATGGCAGGAGGCGCAATATAGTAAGTAAGAAGCCACAGAGCCGGTGTTCCACGTGGTGAAATGCGCAGAAGGAGGCACAGAGATGCCTAAGGTGCCAAAAAGATGTATAAGGGCCTGCTGAAAATGCAGGAAGTGGGGCTTACAATAATGGCTGGTGGTGTGTAGGATGAAGATCGTAGTCATCTCACAGGTAGCGCAGTAGTAGACCTCAGCCGTGACCGCTCTGTTGGCTGCGAGGGTGTTGGGGCTCCAGCCCTTGCAGATAATAATAAATACATATAGACAATGGCTGAGCATGGACCATTGGTGCAGAGTATTTTTAATTTGGTAGTAGAATCATAAATCAAAGCCTATCAGAATCTTAGCTAATGTTGAACTTAGAATTAACAATTAACAATACAAGATTTACCACAAACATGTGTTAGTACAAAAAAAAAAACATGTGGAGAGTGTCAATGCATATACATCTGAGGCACAGACAGGGAAGCTTTAGAGGTCATTATCACGTACAAAAAATGAATTGTCTGTCTGGGGCCTGCTTATTGTCCCATGCATGTGCAGACGCTAAAGAAAGTACCTTTACAAGAGAGCAGAAGGTTAAAGTTTGCATATACAGTGCCTTTAGAGTATGTTTAGCATGTTTTCAATTTAGTATGACCAGATAACGCACTTTGCTTAAAATGTGCATGTCAATGAACAAAAATAACCACTCTTTATAAGTGATGCCATCAGTGATGTCATCAATGATGTCCTTTGTGATATCATCTTTGATTTCCTGCATGTTAGTCTTAGCAATGCATGCCAGTGGCACGAGTTATGGTTTCATAGCTTACCATAATTGGCAGATTTCTTTGTTTTTTTAAATTTTACTTGTAACCATATCAAAGTGTTTCACTGAATTTCATAGGTTTTTACCACTGCACAATAATTTCCTAGATGTTCCTTATATCTATGTTCAATGGTTACACTTAAAAATCACAATCCCATTCAATGTAGCAGCTCTACCAACTGCCAACGACCTGCCTGAGACCAGTGTGATGAATCAACTATGATTCCGACAGAGAACCACGTCTGGGACCCTTCTCATGTGGCCAGGGAAAGGCAGACACTGTGTGATCCTGACCCAGAGGCTGGTATTCTGCAGGTGGATCACATGAGGGGGGAAACAATGCAGGAATAATGGGAAACCACCTTATTTAACTTTCCTAGAAACCCTAATCTTCTAATGACTTATTGCAAAATAGAGGACATGGGAAAACAAAAGTTTGTCATTAGGGACTTCCAGGCCCATAATTCCCTAAGTATGATATGATATTATAGTTTATTTATATAGCGCCTATACACAATGTGTTTCAAAGCGCTTCAAGGCAAGGGAGAGAACAAGGGAAAATACAATGACATTCTTACAGGGCATGAACAGTAAGGATGTGAAAAGAAACCATCATACTCTGCCTAGTGACATTTCAGATAGTGCAATAGCTGAGACATAGATAAGGAAGGGAGGGGGAGAGGGGTAGGAAATGCAAAGAGACAGGCAACTACTGTACTAGGGGAGGAAATAACAAGTAAGGGGAGGAGGGAGGAGACAGTCAAGGTTGCCATCATGCTAGTTCCAGGGACAATTCTGATAGATTAAGTGCATAGAAGAAAGTAAGCGGAGGAGGGCAGGAGATAGGAAAAGGGAGTAAGGGAGAGGAGAAGAGAACAGTACTGGGATGAAGACGAGGGACAAAAGAGAGCAATGTTGCAGGAGCAGTCAGATCATTAACTCCAATGACCCACAACTGAGTGAGACACAGAGGTTTCAAAGGCCTCCTCTGGTGCGGGGCAAGAGGAAGAAGAAGAGGAAGAAGAGGAGGAAGCAGGAGAAGCTGAGTAGCAGAGAAAGCAAGCAGCAAAAGCTGAGTGGTTTGCACAAGTATGTCCGGCTTGAGGCTTGAGGCTTGAGGCGTGAGGCGAGAGAAGATGCTGGAACCACCGTTATGCAGAGATTAGCTCATATTCAGAAGGCGAGGAGAATTATTTTCAGAAGAGCATATAGAGCACTAATGTCCTCTATATACTCTATATAATGTGCTCTCACTTCCTCCTTTTTTCTTGGCACCAATGGCTATTTTGTCATGATGCCCGCTCCCGGGGAGCCGGTTCAAGCCCTGCGTCCCCGAAAGCGGACATCCAGTCCCCAAGTAAGGACCCAGCAACCCCATATAGGGGCCCTTTGGACAGTGTCCTGGCGCCTATGGCGCCAGGCTCATAAAAGACATCAGTCCTGGCGCCATAGGCGCCAGGCTCATTATGGATGTGCTTGGGTGCACTTACCTGATGCAGACGATGCTGCAGGATCCCGGCCTCCTTGAGGCCTGAAAGGAACTACTTTACCTGTGGGACTAATTTACCATCCGGGCGTGGTCGGGGAAGGATTCATACCTGATTGGAGGAAGGATACATACCTGGAACTTCTTCCAAGGCTATTTAAACCCCACCCGAACAGCCACACGTGCTTCGCGTTGTTCTACATCTAGCAGCTGGACGCGCACCGTGTCTGCTCCTGCATCCTGACTTCTGCCACGCCTGCCAGCATCCTGGATCACCTGCAAAGGAAAAGAAGAAGAGAACAGAAGAAGGAAAAGTCCTTACCTGCTAAACCCGCATCCCGGAGACATCTCGCCGACAATCCTGAAAAGGAAGACTTTTATTTAAAAGCTCATCGCGTCGATCGCTGCAGCGCTGCATTCCACTCACCTTTACTGGGCGCCTCCATGTTCAGCAGCGATCATCCGGATTTGCAGTCATGCCCCAGCGTCTAGGGAGAAAAAGACCAGAACAAAAGATGAGAGAGAGAAGGGAATAAGGAAAGCTAAATCTCCATGTTAAGACTTACCTGTTGATTCATTCCCTCTTTATTTCGGGTCCGCGCCGCATCCTGGCACTTCCAGACCCCGGCCCCTAAGGGGAAAAAGAGACATCAGCGTTAATGAGCAAATGAAAAGACATTACCAAAAAACGCTCATTAAAGACTTACCTGATTTCTACAAGGATTTCACCTCTCATCTCGGGTCGGTGCCTGTTCCCCGGCATTCCGTACCCCGGCCCCTATGGGGAAAAAGACACTAGCATTAGTACATTAATGCATGGACACAAGGGGAACCTCTTATCAAAAAACTTACCTGGAAGCCAAGCAAGTTTGGTTCTCACCAATCCGAAAATCCAGTGAAGTAACTGGATACCAACGCGCCCCTGCATCCGAAGCAGGATGGAGAGCTCGTCCCTCCAGACCCTAAGGTGAGACGCTACGAGGAATCACAGAAGGGTTTCGAGGATGGTGAGAGGGGAAAGTGGGAGGCTGATCGCATTACCCCGCAGACAGTTAATCCCCTATTTTCGCCTACAGAAGGATACTTCTGTGAGCCAGACAAGCCAGATTTGGGGGGCCCGGTCCAGTCCGTCTTCCGAACCCTGCGCATCACCTTAGAAGAGGTCACAGCAGCGCGAACCAGGCCAGCGCCTCCGTGGGAGTCAGGTGAGCGTTACAATTTCCTGTGGTGTTCTTCAAGGGGATTTCGCACCCCCGTTCATATTTAACATCTATGTTCAGCCTCTAACCAAGCAGATATTCGCCCACGGCTTCTTCTTCTATTCTTATGCAGATGACAGATACATATTGGTCAGGCTGGATCCGGCCCTGACTCTGCGGCCAGATTTTGTGTCTGTCTGGAGGCTATGAGAGAATGGATGCATTACAACTGGCTTAAACTGAACAGTGATAAGAACAAGGTCATGGTAGTGGGCCTTCCTGCAGTCGCCTCCCTCTGGATGCCCGCCTTTTGGCCACCCTCTCTGGGCCCCTTTCCTCAGTATCCATAGTTAAGGATCTGTGGGTTAAAATGACTTCATCCCTGTCCATGGAGGCACAGGTTGGCTGCATGTGTCAGCACAGCCACTTCCAGATCAGGTTCCTGTGACAGGTGATTCCTTATATTCCAGAGCTCTTCGTGCCTCTGTTATCTCTGCTTTGGTCACGTTCCTGTTAGACTATTGCAACTCTCTTTACTTAGGCCAGTCTGCCTATCTACTCCATCTTTTGCAAGTTCTTCAGAACTCGGCTGCACGGTTGGTGACTTTTACGCCACATGGCTTTCACATGTCCCCGGTTCTAGGTAAACTCCACTGGCTGCCGGTGGCAAAAGATGTTCAGTTCAAGGCCCTTTGTTTGGTCCACTGGCTTTTTATGCCCAGGAGGCAGAATATTTTATGGCAAAATTTCAAAGTTATATTCCCAGACGTGTCTTGTGGTCAGCTAATGCCTGCTTGTTGATTCTCCCTCTGGAGAGGTATAGTCGCATTGGAGGCCCTTCTTTTCGGTGGCTGCTTCAGTTCTCTCGAACTTGCTTCCTTTGCTTATTCATACTATCTCTGTTCAATTAACCTTTGGCAAAGCTCTGAAAACATTTCTGTTTTAGGCTCTATCTCTCGTTGTTCTGCGGGGAGCACCAAGATGCCCTCGGGTGAATGTTGCGCTTAATAAATAAAATCTAATCCAATCCAATGTGAATCTTGTTTTTCCTGAAGAGTTGTCCAAAGCTGTTAACGGTTGAATATTGTGAATCTGTTGTGAATCTTGTGTCAGTCAATATTACCCACAAAAGCACTGGTTGCTGTGAAACACTTTTCTGGCAGGAGAGCATACCCGGATGGTAAAACTTTGAAGGAGTAGGCATGGCATGAGAGTAGACCAGGTGGAATTTGAAGAAGTGCTACAAAGTGGGCCTGACAGAGACAATTTGTGTTGCTTATATTTATGAAAAAATAGCTGTGCAAAGCTTTTACAAAGAAGTTTTCTTTCTGTAGAATTTATTAGTTGTGGCAAATCAACCTGACCAAGACAATCTTTTTCGTTACTGATTAACTGAGGAGTTGTTTTTTGTTGAAAGAGGATAAATCAGACAAGAAAAAGAATAGTTGTCTGCATTCTGTGTTGAATAATAGGAGTGGTGAAACTTACTGTTGACCAATTGAAATTAATAATAAATAATAAATAATAAATATAAATAATAAATATAAATAAATAATATGAATAATAAATAATACATAATAAAATAATAATAATAAAATTGCACTGATCGAGTGGAACAACGAGTGCTGTTCAGCTGGGGGACCTGATCTTGAAATTACTGAATGCAATCTGCCACTTTGGAGTGTAATTCTTTTTTATTTGTATTGTGATTTAGTTTATATCAAACATTTTACCAATATATAACCTTACATATTAAAATGTTGTTACATTTCAGTTTTTCCTTTTTTCATTACACTCTCATTTGTCAATGTATTCATATACGTTATTCCTTTTGTTCAATTAAGATAGACAGTATTTTATCTATGAAGTCAATTCATGCACATACTTGAGCTGGATTTTCCCCTAATAAGAACATTTTCCACCAATCTTCTATAAACAGTCTTTGTGTTTGTAACACTTCTGCAGAAAAGTTTTTCTTATGATGGTCAGTGCAGGACACTCTGTGAAAAGATGTTTAATGGTTTCAATGCAGTCCAAGAGATTGCAAAAGTGATATATGTTGTCCATCCAGTTCTGATGTTTCTGGGCATACAATTGTTCCTTCTTTTCATACAAATTCAGTCTCATCCGCAGAAACTGGTTACGATGGTAGCAGCTATGAAACATTTGCAGGTATTTCAAGGTTGTATTTAGTGCTCAAGCTTCATGTGACAGGTTTAACAAGGATTTATATTGCGCTCTTCGATCGTGAGTTTCAATCCAATCTTGATTTCTGATTTTAGGTTTCACTGCACAAGGGTTGGTCATCAAATTTTCCATTGTTGTATCAAAGTAGAGTGAATGAAGCAAGCATTTGCTGTACCACCTCTTTAAGATCCAAGGATATGGTAAAGTCGGCTTTGATTTTTATATTCTGTATGGAATTACTGCATCAGATATTTCAATTCTCCGAAGGAAAGGTATCGATTTCTAAGTGATGATTGAATGTAAAAATTGTAACCCCAATTCTGTTCTAATGGCGACAACTGGAAGACTTCTTGGAAATGTTAGCGTTGTTTTCCAGAAGCTGCCTTCCAACACATTCCAGGTTTTCCACAAGAGATTTAGACCAGCTTCCCCTCTGTATGTAAAAGTGGGGGTTACTTTTTGTCTGTAAAAAGTAAGCAAGGGTATCATATTGAATTTTCCATATCTCGTATGGAGGATCGCTCTGTGTGATGCTAATATTTAATTATTTTAGTTGTTCGCTGAAGTTCAGCCAACCATGCCATTTCACGAATCGTTCTGTTGTAGCTAATTCCAAGGTAGCAATTTGGCTCAACTTTTTGTAATTGTTCATCTCCATTTTGCCACTTCAAGACCCTTCCTTTTTTGCCACTCATATAAACAAACAATATCATCTTTGGGTTTTTTAGATTGTTAGTGTTCATATAGGGATGTAAAAAGTCTAGCAACATTTGAAGTCCAATTTGTGTCTGGTCAAGTAAAACTACATCATCAGCATAAACAATGTACGATAGCAGATGGTTATTAATCTTAGGTGGAAAGGGTTTTGCTGATCTTAAAGCCATAGGCAAATCATCCAAGTATAAGTTGAAAAGGGATGCTGCCAGCGTGCAGCCTTGTTTCACTCCTCTTTCAATGACTCTTGACAGTTCACCTTCTTTATTTAGTCAGATTTGAACTGATTATTTGAGTGGAATGCTTTGACTGAATGTAACAAATCAGTTTGGCACCTCCAAGAGTGCTATTTGGCCCATAGCTTGGTTCTACTCACTGTATCAAATGCTTGTTTGAGATCTATGTACGCCAGATATAAATATGATTTATTTTTGAACGACTGAAGTTTAATAATTTTGAGAAGAAAAAGATGGAGATCATGCCAACTCCCTTTGTGAATCCCGTTTGGCCGGGGTCAATAATATTATCCGTTGCAGCCCAACTTGTTAGCCTTTTTTGTAGGTTTGAGGTGAAAAGCTTCCCTATTACATCTAATAAGGCTATTGGTCTATAATTTGATGGGTCTGCTCTGTCCCCTTTCTTAAAAATGGGGACAATAATGGATGTCGTCCATGATGCCAGGAGCTGGCCTGTCACTGTGATATAGTGAAATAATACTGATATAAATATAGACCCATTTTCGGGTTCCGCTTTAAGCATACTGTTTGTCAAGCCATCGGGCAAGCTCTGTATGAATGATGGAATTTGGCAATTGCCTCTTTGATGTCATCAATGGTACTATCGAAATTCCAAGACTTCAATATATTTTTGGAATTTTCAATGTGTGGTCCATCTTCACAAACAGAAACCGTTGAGTAGTAGTTCACCGAAAGTTGTTCTGAGAATCCGTTGCTCATGCATGCATGTTGGTTGATAGTAGTCTCATTGATTTGTGTGTGGGGTTTGCATACCGCTTAACGCATCATTTCTGCGTGCTCTTCATCATGAAACATTTTAAAGGCAATTAACAGATTCTTATATTACTGTTTCCTTTTTTTAACTCTTTCGAGGAGATATTTGAGGTTTTCATTAGTTGTTTAATATCAGCTCGAAGCTTTTCCTTTGTTCAACAACAACTGTAGTAAAACAAAAGCCTGTTTTTATGACTTTATAGAATGCTATAAGCGGGGAATAGCATAAACCATTTGTATTTGAAACACAGAAGTCTAGATACTTCCTGGTAATCGATAGGATCTCATTTGGTGAGATCCTAAGGTGGTTGCCTCCTTGGTTTAGTGTAATGTTTCCCAGCTGGTGCACCTGTGAGCATTGGCCTTTAAA
Source organism: Ambystoma mexicanum (assembly GCF_040938575.1). Taxonomy (NCBI): domain Eukaryota; kingdom Metazoa; phylum Chordata; class Amphibia; order Caudata; family Ambystomatidae; genus Ambystoma; species Ambystoma mexicanum. The sequence goes on along the minus strand of NC_090930.1, from coordinate 350,493,190 downwards.
TGTCCAGGTAAGTATTAATACATCATGATCGCTGTAGTTTTGACCTTTGATGTCAAGCCATTCAATATTGTGTAGGGAATTTCGCGAAGACCAGATGTAATCTATAGTGGAAGGTACATTTTTACTTCTCCATGTTGTTGTTCCTGGTATGTCTACTATTGTTTGCCCCTTCGACATGTCACAGTCATGGGATCTCCGTTCCTGGACGATGGTTCACGTAAGTGTACTTCAGACAATGTTTGAGGTTTTCTGTCTTTGTCAAGACATTGAATGTTTAAGTCACCACAGATGATGAGATGTGGATTACTTAGATCTACACTGGACCGGTCAATGATGTTACAGTAGCATGTATGACCCTAGCAGAAGAGATCATCAACAGGTTCCAAAATATATTGATCAGTACCATATACATCGGATAATTATCGCCTACAAACTTATGCTTAAAAACAGACCTCTGGATTAAGGGACTGGGCTTCACAGTCTTTATTACTCACAAGTTCTGGTCATTTTTGATCATTGTGATTGTCCGTCTAAGGACGACCTTGCCTACCTTTTTCTGCTGAGTTTATAAGAATGGTACAGCCATCCCGTGAAGGTGTAGTATGCAGCCATGTCTCCTGGAGGAAAATAATGTTATGAGAATTCAAATCTAATGATGTGTTATTGAACAGATGCTTCCATCCTCCTGTATTCCATGAGATCAGACCTCCCTGTGTCACCTGCAGACTGCCAAGTTGCTAGTTTTTATTGGGAAAAGCCAAAGGATTTGGTGGTTATTTTGGAGTTATTTGTCTGCAAAATTATTGGCCATGTCCATCCGCCACTGGGAGCGAATAAATACACCTGTGTGCATGCACCACGTCAGTGCACCGATCAAGCGCACCAGTGAGTGCTGTTCGGCTGTGGGACCTGCTCCTGAACATTGTGCCACTTTGGAGGTACTTGCATAACACTGCTGTGGATCTGGATTGTGGAATTCTATTCATTGGACTATTATAAAATACATTTATACAACTTCATATTTTGTTTTCTAGTGTATTTTGGAGCAATTTACCTGCAAACTTATTGGCCGCCCCCCCATCGGCAGTGAATAAATACAGCTGTGCACGCGCACTGCTCACGCACCAATGAGTTCACCAGTGAGTGCTGTTCAGCTGTCGCGTGAGCATAAAGTGGTAGTGGAGTCCATTGCTATCTGTACCTCCTTTTGAGGAACATTGGTACACATTTTTTATTTTGATTTTTTCATAACTTGGGGCTAGTTACTTAGTTCTAAAAATATCATCATGCCTGCTGTAAAAAAAAAATATATGAACTTGTAGTAATGCTGAATTTGCTTGCAAGTGCTCTAATGGGGATCTGGCTGGAAAAAATCACTAACCGTTAGGAAGAAACACAGGTTTGTGTTCCTACAAAAGAAATGACACAAGGGGGTGGTGGAAACTGTCTGGGAAAAAAAGAAGAGAGCCAAATATGGTTCAAGGTAACTACCTACCTCAAACCGCTGGCCAAACTGGATAGGCTTACCTCATCTGTGGAGGTAGAACTTCACGCAGATAATGATGTAATTAATGACGTTCATCTATCTGAGGTAGAACCTATTGACAATGGCTGCCTTTTGAATATACAGCTAAAAACTAAGATGGTTAATGTACAAAATGTGGGTGCAGTTATGGTTGATCCGACAATGATTACTAGCTCATTACAGATTACAAACTTGGAAAAATCACCTGACTTCGAAAGAATTGCAGCCAGGGTTCATTCTTCCTCGACTTATCATGATAACTCCTACTCATTCTTCAATTTCTTGGAGGAGGAGTTTAGGAGTGAACCTGAGAATAGACATATTTTGAAAGCTTTATTCACTTTGTGTAACATAATCTACAAAGTTCATCAATCCTTGAAAGAGGCTATGATTAAATTGGTCGATGTAGTTTTAAATAACTTTGAATTTAGATCTAATTAGATTCAGGCTGGCTTGTCCGCCCACTGATAACCCAATTAGCGGCCAATGTATCCCAGTCAAGTGAAGTATATGAAGATGATTGTTTACTGACTGTACATGATGAAATGTATTTGTCATTTAATTAATCAGAGAAGCTACCTTCAACAAGTGGAGAGAACAATAAAAAAAAGTGTTGAGTATCTAGGAGTGGAAAGGAACACAAATAGGACTAAGAATAATGTAATGTTAACCACATGAAAAGAGTAAGATATTTAAACAATGGAGAAGATTGCATGTGTAGAATCACCTACCCACTTTCACTTGACAGAGGAGGAATTAGGGGTTACCAGACCAAATGTAGGTTCCAAAAAGAAAAGACAGAAACATGGGAACTAAAAAACATATCCAGTGTATGGTAAGGCAACAAAACAAGGAATATTGCAACACTGGCTGGGAAAGAAAACTGAAAAAAAAGATCCTCCAAGAAACAAGGTTACCTTTCACAAATTGAAGAACAGGATCTAACTTCTAAGGAAATATATGTGGATAATGTGATCAGCTTGGATTATCTCGCTTTTTGGAGGTGGAGAAACCTATATTGGGGTCTGTAACCCCCTAATTAGGCTCTGTTAGTATAAAGGATTTAATGTGCCATCCTACATTGCAGTCTTAAAAATGTTGAATCTCTGATCTCTATGCTTCATCCCATAGTCCATATGTGAATAGGGCACATGTATTTGAATCATTCCACCAAATATCGGACTGGACGCCATCAAGACCTTGGATCTAACAAGAGTGGAAATCCCTAATTTGATATATATGGGCCAAATTGGGCAATAGTACACTTTGTCTCACTGGTTGTCACTTAATGTATTTTATCCTATGAAGTATAATTTCTTGAACTAGGATATGAGCTTAGTAGAATTGAAGACACTGCGCCTGTAAAGGCACCTAGAAAATGTATGAGCAAATAAACCATCAAACTTAACACCTGTATTGATTTAGAAAAGCTAGTCCACCAAATTGTCAAGGGTTTAAATGTTAATATTACTGGTGGGAGTACAGTGGATTCAGATTCCCAACTTGGGAACTCCTGTAATGATTTAGATTGATGGAACAATTGGGAGTGGGAGCGATTAAGAGTTGTCTCTTGGAACTCAAGGTGGTATCATTCTTTTGTATCGAACATATCAGGGATGTCCTTTTTACTGGAGGCAGATATTTTGCACTCCAGAAAACATGTAGGATTAGAGAGGTTAAGTTGGATGGCTGTCAAATTGTACAACAAAAGGTCAATAAAACAAAATACGGAGACCCTCTGGTGGTCTTATATTGAGTGCTAGATCGCATCTATCCTTTCTAGAATATGTTTCTAGAATGTATCCCCCCACCAGCTTCACCTTATGTATTGCGGGCAATCCTGCTATGTAAGATTGTGGATTCATTACAAGACATTCTTATTGTGAATGTTTACAACTCCCCCCCAATAAGATCCATTGATCCAAGATCATCAATGATATAGAGAAGCATTTGGAAGAGTGGACCAAAGAAAACATGAAGCACTCTCTATGATTTTGGGTGACCTTAATTATTCAAGATTTTCTCAAAAGGTTAATGTTGAGAACTTTGAAAAGGTAATGAATCACAATGAAACAATTTTTAAATCTCATGGGGAGGACTGGCTAAGTGGAGATGACCGTTGGGAAATGTTTATTAACACACATGGTTTATTGCAATTGGATTTGGAGAAATTGGAGTTTGATGTCCATCCATATACTTGGTATGCTAGGAACAGTTGTTCTTGGATTGATTATGTTTTGGTTTCTCATACAATATGTCAACACTTGGGAACAAATTATCCCCACACAATCATGTGATCATGTGTTAAAGAAATTTACTTTATGCTTGGAACACATCAGAAAGTAATGAGATGTTCGGGTTAACCAGTCTGGCAATCGAACACAATGGTCTGTGTATAATGTTAAGCTAGATACACATTTCTTTGATTAATTTTTCCCTAAAGATGTAACTAAGGATAAAGTGTCAGTAGGTATGTTTCACAAAGGCCTGATCAGGACTCTGGCGGTAACGCTGGCGGTATTACCACCAGCGGTATTAGCCCTACCGCCGAACTCAGCGGTAATATAATTCCCCATTCCCCATTGAGTACATTCGGGAATGCCCCATTACCCATTGGGCTCAATGGGGAAAATTCACGCTCTTACCGCCGGCCGATTTCCCGCCGGCGGTAATAGTGTGAATTCTCGGCGGATTTCCCCCCAGCTCAGAGCTAGGGCGAAATCCACCTAGGTCCTGATTTGGCAGACCCTTAAATCCGGCGGTAATAGCGCGACGCCGGATTTAAGGGTTACCACCAAAGTCGTGATCAGGCCCCTGTCTGAGGAAGCTAAGCGTTACATCAATACCTGTGAAAAAAAGCTGGTTAAGAAACATGCATAAAAGGAAGCCAATTGATATAATTGTAGCATGTGAAAAATGGAAACTTGAGAGGGCGTTGGGAAAACTAAAGAGGCAAAATGTATACGATGGATGAAGGACAAATGGTTCAACTGAAGACAAAATATGAAAATGTCCTTAAAAGACATACAGCCATGATTTTCTCCTCCAAATGGTTTCTCTTGTATAAGGCCTTATGATTTTGCGATGGCCGTACATTTTGGAACTTTTGCAAAACTCATGAATAACCAAGATCCAGTAGCAATGGAAATTAATCCCATACCAGAAAGAGAAACATATAGCTTTTCTTTATTGTAAGAATAATGGAGTGATACCTTGGAAAACTATGTACGGTGAGAGAGGCCTAATCTCAGGGATAAATATTGAAGGAGATACTGTAGAAAAGATTATTAAGACATTGAAGCCCTCTAAGGCGCCAGGTCCCTATGGGATACTTAATCTAATCTAAAAACATAGACCTGAATATTGAGTTACTATCCAAAAACACCTTTTTGATAATATTATGAACACAGGATTCATACCTCTTAGCTGGAAGGTGTCTATCTTGATTCCTGTTTTCAAAAAGGGTGTTAGAGAGAACCCTGAAAACTATCAAATTCTGGCAGTGACAGATGCATGCTCAAAAATATTTTCCCAGATCTACTAGTCGAAATAAAAATATGGATAAAAAAATTGAATTTATTGGCCAAGTTCCAAACTGGATTTAGACAAGGGATGGGGACCCAGTCAAACCTCGGCCTCTCTCAAATTTGAGCAGAACCACCTCCGGTTCCGGAAACAACTCAAGACCTTCCATTGTGCTTCCACTTGCTCTTCCTCCCCTCTGCCGATGCATCTGACTGCTCCACACACTGGTCACCTGGTAACCCTCTGAACTAGGGCCCATGTTTCTGCATATCCAGTTGCCCTTGTACTGCCTTCGGGCTCCCCAGCAATTACAGGGCTATATCTGCAACTCTACTGTCCCTTCTCTCTGCACTTATGTGCCACCCAATGGCTGCACTTGTGAGTTAACTGCACTTCCCCCTTCCCCTTGTCCCTGCCACTTCTCCCCTTCCCTCATCCCCACATTTGCATGATCTGAAGGACACAAGGCCTAGTAGGATCATTTTTGTCTACCCTTTGTTTCCCCCTCCTTGTCTTGTCGCTCCTAGAAACACTTGTGTACAGGCACATCATAAATGCCACATCATATCATATGTTATGTGCAAAAAGTATGGAGAAAAAACAAGCCACCCTCTATATCTGCTTTATAGATTACAAGAGTGCCATTGATACAGTGGATAGAGAGATACTGTGGTCTAAACTCTGTGTGATTGGAACCTGGACCCAGTAGTTTATATTTCATCCAAGAACTCTTTACAGAGACGGTGATCGAAGTGTGGTTAAATCAGATGGTACTCTTAGCAGTGAAATTAAAACAAATTCTGGGCTTAAGCAAGGCTGTCCATTAGTTCTTACACTATATAATCTTTATGTTGTGGATATGGTACAGTATATGAAGGATACATGCAATTGTCCTCCTAAAATTGCTAAACAAATGATTAGTTGGCTTACTTACGCTGATGTCACCCTGCTCGATCGACCAAAGTGACCGCACCCCGATTGGACTATGGCGTAGTATGCATAGGCTATGTGGGTATTCCATATTAACAACTTTAGCATTCACTATAAAAAAAAATCCTTATAGGTCCTAATAAAAGAGCACAAAGAAAATTCAGATGGATTATGGACAAAGAAACCATGGAAGTAGTTGACTTATAAATATATTTGGGTCTTTGTATTTCCAGTGTATTGAGCATAAAGTCATTGGACAATAATGTGATGCAGAAAGTTGAAAAAAGGTTTGTAGCTGTACTGAATATGATTAGATGTGACACAGGATACTCAATTGAAGCCTTAGTTTTAATTTCATCCAAGAACTCTATACAGAGACGGTGATCCAGGTGCGGTTAAACTAGGAGGGTACTCTTAGCAGTGACATTAAAATGGTGTTCTGTGTTGCTGTGTTAAGTTAGTGACAAAATGATAAAAGCAATGACAGTATGTATCTGTCCTCTAACTATAGAACTGGACACTCATTTTCTTCATGTATTCGAGTGCGTGTTTATGTCCCGCTGTGCGGATGGCATGTGTGCTTCCTGTCTTCCTGTCCAATGCTGCTATGTCATGGTGTCTCTAACAACATAGTAATGTGGCTTCTCAGCGCTTTAGTCGACACTGTCAATTGAGGTCTTGTTGGTCAAGCCTGAGGTTCTTTGTCCACTCTGAGTAAGGTTTGTACTGCACCTGGTCTGTAGGGCTGGCTGAGTGGATACCTCTCGACATACTTATCAATCATTGGAGCACTAGGAATTGGTTTGAAAGTATGGGCATTCACTGTATCTCCTGGTGTTCTTTCATGTCATGTACCTTATAGGAGGGGGAGGAAGGGGTGAATTTGCCTATCCCTCTTCTGTTTCCCCTCAATTCAACTTTTTGACCACATCCTTATATGACTGGCCTTTTGCTCCAAGCTGCCATATATCCGTTATTCTTCCAAGGTGTCCATGATAGTTTGTGTGGTCGTCGAATGACCAGTGCATATAACAGCACACGCCTTCGGGGTTGCACTAAACCCACTTCCCGTCATAGAATTTTGGATCATGGGGATTATCCAGCTTCAGAGTTCCTGCTGGAAATAGTTTGCATTGCGCAATCATTGTTCTTAGCTTGTCTTGTTCTGCAACAATCTCATCCCTTGTTAACGAAATGTTTCACGTCCATCAAGATCTGCATTCCAATGGTCTCTTCTGCTGTTTTTTTGCACCTTGCCATGCAGATCTTAATCCCACACACTGATACTGCTCCCAGCACGAGTGCTCCTGCTATCACTTTCAGTCATCTGATAGCCATGATGGCATCCATGACCATATATAAGCAAACCAACTCTTGTCCTTCCCTGTTCCTCGTGCTTCATGCTCCATCTTCGCATGCATCTGTGCCAAATGTGCAACTGTATATGAGAGAGTTCCATTATTTTTGTCGTAAACTGGTATAAATGTGCAACAAGAACTCGCTATCTTTGCACAAAATCCTCCTTCCATAACTGTGAGGAGGTCCAAAACATATCTATTCTGGAAAGCCACCAACCATATAGTTCTGAGCTCTTCTTTTATGGTGTTGAACCAAGTCACTGTAGAATTAATTGTTACCATCAGCTCCCAAGTGTTAGGCAGAATCATATCCAGTACCCTTTGGGAACACCACCATGGTCATTAAGACTACAAGTGTAAGTACAATTTCACCTTTGGTACAAGCATGTGCTACACAGTAAAGTGGTAGCGATGGCTGAGCAGCCAGATTTATCTCAAGAGTAAAGTGGGCAGTACAAGAAGTTACACAAAGGACAGCAAATACTATAGTTCAAACAAGCATTCATTCAAGGTTTCTGAGCAAAAACATATACATTTATTTACACCATCACTTATAAAACAGTTCACTTTTATAAAGCAGCAGAAAATCACAGTCTTAATATACTATACTACAATAACACCCAATCAATTCTGGACAAGTTAAGCTCAAAATGAAGTGTGAGCAAAATGACGCTCCAGCAATTTAAAAGGGAGAAAAGACAAGGCGATTCAACATCAACAACACCAATAAGTTATAGGCAGGGCAATCTAGAAAAGGTTACTACAACTAGTATTCAAGTCAATAGGCCTAGGCCAATGTTAATGGTTCAGAGTGTGTGTGAGTGAGGGGTCGTTTAGGCCCCCCTCACACATTCAGCACAATGTGGACCACTTGCTTGCACAATAGCGGGGGACGTTTCCATTGCCTGCACCTTAAGCGGGGCTGTTGTCGGGGACCCTTGGCGTCCATGTTGTGCACCCTCGGCTCCATCTTTGGTCTAGGCCTCACTGTGATAATACGAAAAGTCTTCTCTTACCACTGCAGTGCAGCAAAATCCGCGCTCATTGCCCCCACCTTTTCTCACTCTGTCTGAAAGCTTCACAGCTCCTTTTCTCACGATGCGCAGGGGATCATTGAAACAAATATACTAATGTAACATGTCACTCTTCCTCTGAGAACACTGTCCTGTGTGTTGTGTCAACCGGGCCGAACCATGACTTGTAGCTCATCTATCTCCACAAACCCGCTTGAGCCCTCTTACCCCCACTGTTGGAAAATTACTGCCACTGTAACCCTGTGCCCCTTAAGGTGTTCCCTTGATGTACCAAAGGTGTGAACCCGCTGTGAAGCCCACCGCAGTGTGCCCCCTACTAAAACTAGACCTCTGTCACAGTATATTGCACCTTAGAACTAACAAATGTCAGTGTGCCCCATGATAGCTTTGATGTGCTCAGACTCACCCCATGATCGATGTTATCACACTGACCAAGACCCCTAAGCCTGGGTACTCCATATAAGTCATAATGAATGATGCTCTGATTTTATGCATGCAATTTATAGGTTCAAAGAAGATTTACTTAAGCTTATTTTGATGGTCATTGTTTATTATATGTCTAGTGGTAGTATTTTATGCTAGATTAGTCAGTTTCTGCCCAGCGTCACTGAGACCTGACCCTCACCCCTCCTGGACACTGGCAGCCAGACCATGTGATGCTCACCGTCCTTCCAATGGAGCAACCAATCCGGATGAAACAGCACCCATAGCCATGTATGTGTCAATGTTCTTCACCCAATCCCAAGCATTTGTAGTCCCATATAGTGTGATGTCAGTGATTACGCTTTTTTCCCTTCATAAGCCAGTATCTTTGTATTGCTTTGCAGAGCCCTCTCGGGGCATCAGAGTTCTCTGGATGCCAATTCTTCATAAAGAAAACTTAACTCTTGCAATCTGTTCTCTTAGTCTCATTCCCCATTGGGTTTTTGTCATGCTTATTTTTGTATTTACATGTGTAAGACGGGGAGTGAGCCTTCAAGAGTCTTTGCAGAGGATCACCCAGTTCAGAGTAGTTTGTGGTTAAGTCTTTGCCAAGAGTTCAAAACGAAGTTGGTTATTTAAAGGACAAGAGAAGGACAAGCCTTCGGAGAGGCAAAAGATTGAAAGCACTTTCACTGCGGTCAGACGGAAAGAACGACCGGATTTGCACAGTACCTTAAAAGAAGAAGAATGCAGTAGCTTAGGCAGTTGTTCCAGGCAGTTCCTGCAGGCTCATGGTTTCTGAAGCTTCAGTCATGGTGACAAGAAGGAATATGGCTGGAGGGTCCTGCAATGCCCAGGGAAGAAGCCAGCAGCGGAGCAAAACATCGAATAAAAGGTGCGCTCCTTAAAACCCAAACTGGATATCTTCCCACTGGCTATCCAATCTACTTCAGCGATGCACAGCAAATTCAACCAGGATGAGGACCGGTGTCTGGAGTTTGGCGAGCTGGTTGTTCCCACCAAGCTCAAGGGAAGAAGATTCCTTGCAGATCTCCTCTGTCGTCAAAGTTTCAGGCAATTCAGACCTGCAGCAGGGCTTCACCGGATGTCCAGTAGTTGCAGCAGTCGTCTTCCTTCAGCTCCTCATTGGTTCTCTTGTTCCAGTGGCGACTCTGTCTTCCAGTCCCAGAGATTGGCTTTTTATGCACCAACTCCCCGATTCACACAGCCTGGCTGTCAATCACACAGCAGGGTGGCTGTCCTGGCAGGACAGCCACTTAGCCAATCAAACAAGAGTGTGATGTGGGTCTCCAAGGAGACCAAGTGCAGGGGGCCTCAAACCCCTCCCTCACGTCCTGCCCACTCAAGACACTCGGGCACCTAAGGAGGGCTTCTGTGCAGAAGCCCGCCAAAGGACGGTGAACAAAGGAACCAAACCTGGTTTGGCACACATAGTAAAATACTAGAAAGACCTTTACTAAAAGATATGTCAAAAGAACTCAACCAGAATAAACGTGGATTACTGAGTTTCGTTTGAGGCTACCACCACACCCTGTAATGGTACTGAGGCTATTTTCATAGTCCACCTTAGAATAAAAATGGTAGATACCACTGCCAGCGGCCAAATCTTAGAGAAAGGGGAACAAAATAATGGTCCATGAGAATTAGACAAAAGGGGATAACTAGTAACCCCTCAAGTACTCTATTGGAAGATAGGGTATACTGGGTATGTAAATTTAAAAAGACTAGTCAAGTCAATGATAACTTTACATATTCTGGGACACAGTAGCCAGTCCCAGAAAATGGAGTTTAAAATGGGAAGTCTGAAAAGACAACCCTGTGTCACTGTGTCACTGCACTAAAGGTGCTGGGTGACACACAGTAAAAAGATGATGCCTATGGAGTGGGTGAGACTCCATAGTCCATGAGCATACACATGTGCATCACACAGCAAAAAACATGTAAGATTGGAAAAAAAGTTCATACTCTTACCAGGTAAAAAACTTAAACCTTAGAAATCCAGCAAAGCTGCTGAGGGACTCAAAAGGTAAGGGAAATTAGCCATCCTGGAGAATTCTCCCTAACACCAATGACTGATCTGCAACAATTTAGCATTTGTGTGTGTCTGTATTCCTGGCATTATTGATGCAAAGAACATTTGTGTTCTGCTAAACAGTCTGTTTTCAGCTGGGATCCTGTCCATTGCCGCTTCTGATGCTTCTGAGAAATAATTCCCCCCTCTTTATACTCTGCTCAAACCAGCCTGCTTCTCTGCCTCCTCTGTTGTGGCTGTTGGTGCTATCCGGACCAACCTCTTCCTTTGTCTATTGTTATCCATCTTCAGGAACTCATCGAGCTTCACATCCTTCTTGGGTACCACCAACAAAGGCATGTTGATGTGTACCAATGAGGATACTCCTCCCCACTCAGGTGGCAGCTTCCCATACGCCTTTGATACATATGCCCAGTTGTGATCCATCAGTACTGCTGTTCCTGCCCTCATTGCTGGAAGCTGCTCAATTGTCTTGCATCCTACGTTCTCACCAACTTCGATATCGGCATTATTCTGATAGCACAAGACTGGCGTCTTCAAGGAATGATTGGCATCGGTCCAGCTTCATTCTCCTCCCATGTCAGCAATTTTTCACTTGCTTCCCATTCCTTCTGGCACTTGTCATTTTCTTCCTCCACCTTGTTCAATGCCGACTGTGCTAATACCAGTGCCTTGCATCCCACCACTCCATCAAGCCATCCTCCGTTAGTGTACACTCATCCATTCACTAATATCTGTGGCCTTTCCCATCATCCAGGCTCTCCCCCTACCTCCTTTACTCTTCTCCAGGGACATGGCAATTTCTTCAATGTAATAGTCTTTGTTTCTCCTTTCTCTGGTCCTTCAGTTATGTACTGCAACCCTTCATCTAGCTGCCAGTAATTGGACATTATGTCTAGTGTATTTATGTAGTTATTTTCATATGGATAAGTCCCTTCTCAATGTTGCTGTCCTCCCTTGAAATCTGCTTCATGCTAGAACCATCGCAAGATACATCAGGTACTGTGCTGTTGCTGCGGGTATTTCAGTTGCTGTGAACATTCTGGAATCACGCATGGCATAGGGAATAAAAGAGCAAACATAGCAGCTCTCCCCATGGTTTCCTTATGTACTTTGGTCATATGTTTAAACCAAATGTTGTTAGATACTCGTGCTGTGTCAGTGAAATACATATCAACTACCTTCATGTCTGTGTCAACACTGTGCTTACCTCTCCTTACCTTATCAGCAGTGCCTTTGTGTCCACCGGACATGGTCGTCCCTCCTGCTTGTGTTGGGGTAATGTTAGTAAAGGGTACAGCGGTAGTGCTAACAGCAACATACACCTGCCAAAATACAAATCCCATCAAGCCACTGGGAATTAATAGACACACCATGATCAAAATTTTCTTTATTGTTTCTTTCACACCCGCTTACGCTGCTTGATCCTTGCAGCCGGGTGATAAAGTTGCCTGCCTGAAATTCAAAACAAAAGCGTCAATAACTTAGCATTTGTCAGTACCATCAAGCCCCGCAAACTAAATAGTCGCTGATGGTGAAGGCGAAGACCTCCTCCCAGACCTTTCTTACTGAGGGGTCTCTCAATGTGGCCAATATCTGGGAATTCACTGTGTTCAAGAAGGGGGTATGTTTGAGCCAGAAATTCTACAAAAACAAGATAATATACTGCAGGGGATCGTGCTCTGAACCATTTCCTTATGTGGTGTACAAACTGATTAGAAAAAACTTTCAGGATGATGAATGGGAGGTAGCATCGGAACAACTATCTATACAATCTTTACAACATTTGCATTAACCTGTGTGTGCAAAAGGAAAAATAACGAACAGACAGTGTTTCTTTCATCAATCTGTACAAGTAGTTAAGTTGCTGCTTCTGCTGCTTGGGATCGAACCATGGGTTACAATGTCTCCCTAACTCTGTGAGGTCCGCCCGCACTTGCTGTTCATTGAGTTCTTGAACGTTGGCAATGTCAGTCACGGAATCTCTGTTGCCAGGTGAGACCACTGCTTTGTAGGACTTGATGTCCTGAATATGGGTCCAGACGCACTTCCCTAGTAATTTATCAACTGTGTCTGCTACGGGCCTCAATCACATAAGGGCCTGTAAATCTAGGCACCTTCCAGTGCCAGAGTAAGTTCCGAAGGAGGACAATGTCTCCCACCTTCACCAAATGTTTTAGTTCACTGTCTTGTGCTATATCATCACAGACAATCTCTTTGTTGTTTTGGGCCCCCATCTCCTGGATCTGCTGTATCTGGCAAGCAATAAAAGAAGCACCAGAAACCAGAGAAGTGCTGTTTTCAAAAATGGCTTATCCTAACACATCTGCACTGTTCTCACAATCCTTGAATGCTCTTTTGCGAGGAGCCAGGGGAAGATGCATGCGCCGTTCTGTCAATAACTCATGGCGTATTACATGGTGGTCGGACCTTGGCTTATTGTGCAATTTAAACAAGGCCAGTGGTAAACAGTGAAGCCAGATTTTTCTTGGTGCTCTGATGGGTTTTGGCTATGCACTCCTTTAGGAGTCCATTCAGACATTCACACAGTCCATTTTCTTGCGGGTGGTATGCATAGGTGAATTTGTGCTTGATGACTAGCAGGGATGTGATGTGCTGAAACAGTTAATTGGCGAAGTGAGAGCTGTTGTCAGACCTCAGGACCTCACACATGTCCCATCTTGGGAAGCCTTCCCTGACCAGGATTTTTGCTGATCTGAGGGCATCGCCTTGGGAACAGGGCCCAGCCTTTATCCAACCTGGAGAATGGGAAGACCACTATTATCATCTAGTTTTAACCTTGGCAAACTTGCACCATGTCCACATAGTCCATGTGAAGATGCAGAAATGGGCCTACAGGTCTTGTTATGGCTTCTCCCACAACTCTCAATGTGTGCCCTGTTGTAAAGTGTTAGCAAGTCAAACACTTGCTGATGAAATCTGCTACATGTTCATTCAAATTTGGGCAAAACACATTTCTCCAGTGTGTGTAGCAATGATCTCCTTCCCAGTGTGTGTTGCATGATGCAATCATTCTAATGCTGTCTTCAGTACTGCTAGTGGCATTACCAATTTCTCTGCATTGTTCTGTCACCATAAGGCATCTGTTGGAGACATGGAGCATCCTCTCTTTATCCATAGCTCCATCTCCTCCTGTGATGCAGCTCTCTGCAGTTCCATAATCTGTGTCTCTGGTAATGTATTGTAGCCTTCCCTCATCACCATGTTCCTCCCTCCTCGCTGAGCCTCTGGTCTCTCCTTCGATTCCCACAATTGCACAAAGTATGCTGCACACTTTGCCTCATAATCTGCTGCTTCATTACGTCTTGAGATAGGGTCTGACCCTTTCATGTCGGACTGGCACTTCACTAGTGCTACCTGTTTTGGATATGCAATCACTCCAATCAATTTGCCTGTACTGTGGATGTAACATAAGATGAATCAGAATAAATTGTCACATACATCTCTGTGCTGTGTTCTAGTGCTAATATAAGAGCCACTAGTTCTGTTTCCTGTGCTGAATAATGGGATGGTAGTCGGGCACTTACAACCACCTTGCTTGTCCCATCCTCCTTTAGTCTCACCACTGCAGTCCCAGTACGTCTGACCCCATCAGTTTGATCAATTTTCGACGAACTGTCAATGTACAGCATGTCTCCCCATTTAAGTGTGTCTTCTTTCACTGCGTGTCTCACTGAGCATCTCTATGTTCTTGGTGCAGTCATGTGCATCCTACCTGGAGAACATCTGACAGGAATAGTGCTGGGTTTACATTCATGCATCTTACTATCTTCAGTCCTACATTCAATAGTATTACTTCATACCCTGATGCCCTCTTTGTGGTCAGTGTGCTCTTTGGCTTATGCAGTATCGCAAAAAGGGCGTGCTCCACGTAAAGTGTGGTGGTGCACCCCATTGTTACTGCTGATGACTTCTCCACTGTGAAGGCTGTAGCTGCCAATGATTGATTGCATGGATAATGTCCTCTCATCACTGGGTCAAGTTGTCCACTGTAATAACCAATTAGCTTATGGCCCATGCTTGTCTTCTGTGTCAGTACTGCCCTCATCACTACACCATCAGTGTGTGAAAATAAGAAAAACTCCTTTTTGTAGTTTGGGGTACCTAACACTGGAGCTGTACCTATTGCTTCCTTCAGTTCCTCAAAGGCCTCAGCCATGTCTGCGTTCCAGGTCAATGTCGGTTCCCTTTTTGTGTTTCCTTCAGTGCACCCAATAGTGGCCTTGTGTATGTGCTATAGTCAAAGACCCATGCTCTGCAACAGCTGCATAACCCCAAAAACATCTGCATTTCCCTTACTGTCTTGGGCTGGGGTGTTTTGCGTATTGTCTCTGGTCTCTTTGGGGCAATATATCGGCTGTTGTTAGATATTGTCAGGGCTGGCTGGAGTAGGTGGACTGGTAGCAGGAAAAGGAGCAGGAAAGGGCCTGCAGTTATTCACAGAATAGGAAGCTGTTTCCTTAAGTATAAACATTGTTGGTAGCCCAAGTCAAGCTGGAACGAAGGAAACCTTATATGATTGGTTTAAAGAACAATGATATGTTTTCTTTGTCTGATTGGTCAGAAGGATAATGGGTTGGAGTCTTGGGAGGTGAGCAAGATTCTAAACTGCCTTTCATCCATAGTAATTCAGTAGGCTGGTTGTACATGTATTAAGCTCCTTAAGTAAGGGCTTTCCAGAGTTCAGAGAATCCATCAAACAAGTAAGAAAACTGATTGCAGTAACTGTGAGAGCTTGAAGACTTCAGGTGGGATTGTTCCTTTTAAAGTTCATAGACTTTCACAAAGAATTTTCAATCTAAAGTAATATTAACGATGGTGAAAGAGAAATCTTGAGACAAGAGAATAAGGCGAAGACATTTGTTGAATGACTGTGATGCGAAAAGAGTGAGAATTTAGCATCTATATATATATATATTTTCGTGCAAAAGGTTATTAGTCAAGATATTAGCTCATTAAGCAATTTGTCAAGAGTCAATGGGCCTCATCATGAGTCTGGTGGTAACCCTTAAATGCGGTGGTAGCGCTATTACCGCTGCATTTAAGGGTCCGCCAGATCATGGCCTTGGCGGATTTCCCCCCAGCTCTCAGCTGGGGGGAAATCTGCAGCAAATTTGCCGATTTTCAGCGATATTACCGCCGCCGGGAATAGCGCGAATTTTCCCCATTGGGCCCAGTGGGGAATGAAGAATTCCCGAATGGGCCCAATGGGGAATGAGCACTAACCGTTCCGCCAAACCCGTGATCCGGCGCTAATAGCGCCGGGGGGTTTGGCGGTAGGGCTAATAGCACCAGCGGTAATAGCACCGGCTTTACCGCCCAACTCGTGATGAGGCCCAATACTTAAAGAATAAGACTGAGCTTATGCTGTATAATGACTGTACAGTGTGAGAACGAATATAAACACTGTTTAAAGCAGTAAGTAGAAGGAAAAAAGACTGTGCATGGAAAGTTTGCATTGTTGTTTTTGCACGATGTGAAATTTCAAACAGCATTAGCGCGAGTCTTCACATCTTTAGCAGAGTCTTTCATGGAAGCGCGTGTGCGATAGTGCGCGTATCCTAATGAACTGTGTGCAAGATCATTTTTAAATGAAGAGGGCGGGCGCGAGCAGAAATAAAGCGTATGCGCATATTAAATGCGTGGGTCAAGAAAAGAACTAGCGCAAGGTTTTTTCGGAGTTTTGAACCCGTGTTTTTGAAAATGTACATATGTGTGCGGAGCAGTGTGTGTGTGTGTTATTTTTATCATCGAAAATGCGCGAGTAAATGCGTGCGTGGATTTTATGTGTTAAAATGCATGTGTGATTTACTACCTCATGCGCGGGAGGAGCTGCATTCAAGGAAGTTAAAGACCTATCTATTTACATTAAAAGGAGATTCTAAAACAATAAGTTTGCAGGAGAGAATATGAAGTCCTTTTTATGGAAGTGAAAAGAAGACAATCTCACAATAGCAAATAAGAAAGAGAAAACTTTATTCATTGAAGTATATGAGATTAGACATTACAGATCCATATGTAATGAACCACGTGTGTAAAATACCCAAGACTGTTGAACACTTGCAAAAGCCATTTACTAGAGAGTTTTAAAGAGACTACTTGTGACATAGTGGCAAATTTTATGAAGAGATCCAAGACAGTATTTTAGGGTTTTCAACATGAATTTAGAACCTCTATGCCATAGCAAAGGTTAAGCAGGTAAAGAAGTTAGCATAATTTAGAAAATATTTAAAGAAGAGAATTTTACTTAATGCATAAGTAACCATGCATATTTGTTTTTATCACAGATACCATAGCCTACCAGAAATTCGCAAGGCAGTAGTATCTCGTTTGTTATTTTCTCCACTTCCCCTTTCCCTTTCTTGGGGTTCTCAGCTGAGCTATTACTTAAGGGTTGAGAGCTGAACTCCTGGTGACGGTCTGTGGGGCCAGCATCAGCTCCTGCGGAAGTTTGACAAGTCGGACTCTGACAGATATCATCTGTCCAATGTACAGCACTTGCCTCTGACAGTACTGAAATTTGGCCTTGTCCACTTTATACCCTTTGTCAACGAACTCTGTAAGCATGTGCACTTAGTCCTCAATGCACTGAACCTCTGTCTCGCTGCAAATCAAAATGTAATCTACATAGTGTAAAACTCTGCTTTCTGTCTGTATGTTGCTTAGATCTATCTGTATCATTCTGTTAAAGATGGATGGTGACTTGCAGTACCCTTGTGGCAAACGGGTGTGTTTTCACATCTGATTTTGGTACATAAATCTGGTTAGATGCTGTGAGTCTGGGTGTAGTGGCACTGAAAAGAATGCAATCTTTAAATCAATGACAGTGAAACATGTGGCTTCCACTGGAATGCCGCACAACTTTGTGGATGGGTTTGCTGCTACAGGTAACTGTGCTTCTACAATGTAGTTAAGAGGTCTTAAATCCTGAATAAAACACCATGACCCCCCCATTGGCTTTGTGTATGGGGTACATTGCTGTGTTGCATAGAGATTTTTATGGTACCAGAATGCCTCTCCCAATAAGGGTGTTGTCTCATGAATGCCCTCATCTGCCTCCTTTGTTAGGGGATATTGCTTTACTCTTGGCAAAATTGCTCCTGGTTTCAGTTTAATCTTCACTCCCACTATGCTCTTTATGCACCCCACATCATAAGGACTAGTCCATAAACTGTCCGGTACCTTGGCCATTTCCTCTTCCCAAAATGTGAACAGCACCTCCAGTGCCATTGCCATTCTCTGTGGCACCTCTCTGTAATGGATCTGTAACCAAAAGGGTACACTCATTTCGAACACCATCTCCAATTCCTCTCTCTCTTCTCCAAAGAGTTCATCATCTGTTACTATTGTCAATCTCCACCCCTCTGAAGATGCAAATATTGCTCTCTATGCTCTCCTAGTGTAATCCATTGCATGCACTGCAATCCATTCCTCCCCTGCCAACACTGCCTCTAACTCTATGGAGACTATTGTTCTTTCTGGCTCATCTAATGGTGTCTCTGGCCTGAACACATATTTGTTTGGTACTCGCCATACTTTCCCTACAATGCCTGGCATCCATGCCATATTGAAACATCTCTGGGCCCACTAGCACCCCCCCACCTCTGTACTGTGCATCCACAATATGCTTGAACAATCTGTTTTACATTTTACATGTGTTTTCCTGAGGTTGAGCACACAATGCCTTTGTGAATGAAATAGTCATGTTCAGTCTACTCATGATGCCTCATCCCAGTATGTTTACAGCTATCTGTCGAGAGTAAAGTAAATGTAGTGATTAGTTGCGATCTCCTATAGATAGTGAAATATTATCAGTAAAAGGAACCGCTTCTCCAGCTCCAGAGAATCCTTGAGTGTTCATGGCATTGCCTGACAACTTACATGTTTCTTCCCTAATACGTGACCTAATCACCCCAGTGTCAACAAGAATTAAAGAGTTTTGTCACCTACTGCCACGCCATTGCGAGGTTCCTCTCCAGGGTTGGGTGTGATCGACAGGATGGGACACATAAAGTTTGTCTGTGGGCTGTCCTATTGAGGGTACATAGATAATCTGTTTCCTGTAAAGGGTTTTTCCGTACCGAGGTAACTCCTCTCAGTAGCCGTACTGGTACTGTCGCCACTGTGTCCATGTGCTCTGGCGTGTCATCATCCTCTATTTGTGCTAGCTTTTGTGTGATTCCCTTAATCTGTGGTGTTTGTAAATACTGTGGTAATGGTGCTGCGTCTGTGCTATATGGGTCTGTGCTTGTGGCTGTGCTAGTGCGTGTTGTTTGTTTATTTATTTATTTCAAATTTGTAGAGCGCGATTAACCTGTGGGTATCTGGGGGCTGGAAAGCAGGTAATGCAAGTTTCAGGTGTTACCAAAGGCAATAATGGAAGACATAGGCTTGACATGTAGCCAGATTGAGTGTATTTACAGTCAGTAGATATTTACAGTCGATAGGCATTTACAGATGCACTGATCCCATAGGTAATAACAGATACAGTAATCATATGTATTTACAGATACAGTAATATTCCCAAAAGTATTCGCAAATGCAGTAATCACATACATTTACAGATACACTATTATTGTAAAGTGATGATACTGTAGAAACAGAGGCAGGGTCTGGCGAAGACTCTCACTGAAAGGGACTAGAGGTTGGATATGAAGAACCAGGCCTTCTGTTTTCTGCGAAATGAGGTGTGGGAGGGGTCAGCTCTAATGGCTAGAGGTAGGGCGTTCCAGTCTTTGACTGCCACAACTGGAAAGCTGCATCCCCGGCCTTGGTTCCTTTGAATTTAGGAACTGTAGGAAGGAAGACCGAGGCAGAGCGTGTGGTCTTGGTAGTTTTGGTTGGAGTGAGCAGATTTGGGAGCTATATTAGTAAGTCATTTGTGGGCGATTGCCATTGTTTTGAATTTGATTCAGTCCTGAACCGGAAGCCAACACACTTTGAGTCTGATTTCAGAGATATGCTCTTTTCTTAGTATGTGTACGGCCGACTGCAAGGCATTGTTTTGAGTGACCTGCAGTTTTTTGATAATGCTAGTCGGATTTGCGTGATTTTTACGTCACGGGAAAGTCTGCGACGGAAAAGTTTGCATGAGAAATGTGCGAACCACGAAAGGTTTGCACTTTTCCCATGCAAACACGCATTCAAAACCCCTACATACCCACACCCCCACCCACACCCGCAACATACCCTCAACATACCCTCAACACACCCCCACCCACACCCCCAACATAAACAAACCCTACTTACCTTTTTTACACGCTGAGTCCCTGCTGCGCCAGTTCCTTTTCACTTCTGTGATCGGGAACTAGCGCCGCAGGGTCCTTTTCTTTTTTTAAATTCTTTTTCCAGGAGCTGCAGGGTTGTTCCCCGCAACCCGTGTTCACTATATCACACAGTATAGTGAGCGGGGTGTTGCGGTGGACACCCATGCAGCCCCAGTTTTTTTTTTGTTGGTTGTGCTGCAGGAGTGTCCCTCACAACACCCCGCTCACAGTACAACACAGTATAGTAAGCGGGGTGTTGCGGGGGATACCCCCGCATCCCCCGTTTATTTTTTTTGGGTGTGCTGCAGGGGTGTGCCCCACAACACCCTGCTTACTATACCACACAGTATAGTGAGCAGGGTATTGCGGGGGACACCCGTGTAGCCCCTGCAGTCTTTTTCTTTTATACTTACCTACAATGCTACCACTAAAGGTTCAAACCTTTGGTGTTCAAACCTTTGGTGGTAGCATTTTTCAGACTTTGTGTACGGTCTGACCTTGAGATTGTTGCGTTGACTTGTTTGGAGAAGGTTAAGGAGGAGTCCAGATACACGCCCAGAATTTTGACTTCTTTGGAGATGGTGATGGTATTCCCGTAAATTATGAAATATTTGTATTTGGGGTCAGGTTTTTTGAGGCGTGTTGTAGAGCATTGGTGACACGCATGATCCTTGGGGTACACCGCAGAGAACGGGGGCTGGGGTGGCATTAGCTAGGTTAGAGAAAGCTCTAATGGTGCGCTCTGAGAGGAAGGATTTTATCCAGGCGATGGCTTTAGGTGAGAATTGGGTCACACTATCTGCGGATGATGGCACAGTATTTTGTGATCCACTGAATCAAATGCTGCGGAGAGGTCTCAGAAAAGTAGAATGGCTAGGTTTCCATTGTCAGTTATGGTTTTTAAGGTCTAGGAGTACAGTTTACATACCCTGTCTAGGTCTGAAGCCTGATTGGCGTAGGCCCAAGAGATTGTTGGTTTCCAGATGTTCCTGTATCTGGAGGTAGGCAGCGCAGTGAAGGATTTTCAGGAGGAAGGGGACTGTCATAATGGGACAGTAATTGGTTGGGATGCCTGGGATGAGGGACTTTTTTTAGGAGTGGGAGGACTCATGGTTCTTTCAAGTTCTTAGGGACTGTGCCTTGTGTGAAAGAGTTATTGATGAGAGAGGTAATAAACGGGGCGAGTTCTGTAACACAGTCTTTAATAACTGGGGCAGAGCATATATCTCCTTGACATTTTGATGGTTTTAAACTGGAGATGATTTTGATGACCTCAGTAGTGAAAACTGGCCTAGATTTGAATGGAGGGGGAATAGGATTACTTGTGGTCAGAAGGTCGGTGTTCGTGACAGGCATAGTTATCTTGTCTTTTTTGTTAGCGATTTTAGTTGTGAACATTGCTATTTTGTCCAGGCGTGCATGCTGTATGTTGGCACACCATGTTTCATCTTTCAGACAGGTGTCTGACAATCTGGTAGGAGACTCGAGTTTGCTCAAGTTGGTGAATAGTACCTTGCTGCCAGATTTGGCATTTGCTATGCTCTCAGTGTACGTGATGTTCTTAGCTACCATTGGAGCATGTTTGTATTTTTTGGAGGAGAGATAAACAGGTCTCTATTATTTTTGGATGGTGATGCTTTCCAAGATTCAGCTACACATTTATTAGATTTAAGGTTATTGTGGTCAGGTGTGAACCAGGAGTTCAGGTGAGCTGTTTTTGAGTGGGGACATTTTATCAATGACTTGGAGGATAGTAGTGTTATAGAGATCTACCATGGCTGATGGGAAGGCCTGGTAGTAAGTGCCTTCTGTAATAGGGCCTAGTAACGGGAGCAAATATGTTCGTTCAATGTTGCAAGTGTTTCTTGCAAGAGTAGCTGGGGTTAGAGAGGGTGCAGTTTTAGGTTGGGGTTGTCTAGGGATAGTGAATGTGATGATGTTGTGGTCCGACCAGAGGCAAGGGGAGTTGGCTGTAATGCTGGTTGAGACATTTAGGTCGGCAAGCCAGTCTAAGGTGCAGACTTTGTCGTGGGTAGCTTGTTCAATGCATTGAGTGAGTCCTAGGGCAGCCATTGTGCTTTGAATGATTGTGGTATTAGATCTAGGCTGTCGTGAAGGCCGAGGTTGAAGTCACCCAGAATGACGTTTCGTGTAGATGGTTTAGTGTTTTTGAGAGGAGGAGGGTTATATTCTTGTCAAAGGTTTGGAGTGGGCCTGGTGGTCTGTATATGATGTGCATAGTGGTGTACGCAGTATTAGGGTAGGATAGTTTGATTGAGAGTAATTCCCCAGAGGGGAAGGCTTGGTTAGATGATTCTCCGATGGATAGGTTGGATTTAGCGATCAGGGGAACCCCACCTCCTCTGGCAGAGGTTCTATCTTTTCTGTATATTGTGAATCATTCAGGTATGGCTAACGAAAGTGCAGGGCCTGCTGGGCGTGCAGTCATGTTTCTGTGACCGCTAGGAGGTCAAGTTTGTTTCTGGTTAAGAGGTCAGATATATCAAAGGGCATGTACTAGAAGTGATCTAGCGTTGATAAGACCACCCTTGATGGCAGTTTCACTGTTGGAGGTAGACTGTGTCTTTCAGGGTGGTGTGTGTTGGGGAGTTAATAATGCGGTTAGGTTCATCATTTGGCTCTGTAGGATTGCTAAGCATTAGAGTGGTGCCGATGAGGCTGGGTATCACATTGGGCTCGGAAGGCGTAATATGCTGTTGGTCCCACTTACTTGGTCTGGGCAGCACATTTGTCTCAGTGGGGGCAGAGAGCAAATGGTCATACTCATTGTGGTTAGGCAACACATGTGATTCAGAAGGGCTAGGCAGTGCATTAGGCTGAGTAGAGGTTGTTGGCAATTGGTCACACCCAATAGCGGTGTTGTACACGTTAGGTTCAGTAGGGCTAGGCATAAACGATTCTGCTGGGATATGTACATTTATTTCAGCTGGGCTAAATGCAGTTAATTCCATAGGGCTAGGCATATTCAATTCTGCAGGGATAGGTACATTCAATTCAGCTGAGCTAGATGCAGTTAATTCCATAGGTTTAGGCATAATCAATTCTGCAGGGCTAGATGCAAACAGTTCCGCAGGTGCTACATGCAGTTAATTTCATAGGGCTGGGCATAATCAATTCAGCAGGGATAGCTGCAGTTAATTCCACAGGGCTAGGCATAATCAATTCTGCAGGGCTAGATGCAAACTGTTCAGCAGGGCTAGATGCAGGTAATTCCATAGGGCAATGCATAATCAATTCTACAGGGCTAAATGCAAACAATTCCGCAGTGATAGCTGCAAGTAATTCCATAGGGTTAGACATAAAAAATTCTGTGGGGCTAGATGCAAAAAATTCAGCTGGGCTAGATGCAGTTAATTCTAAAGGGTTAGGCATAATCAATTCTGCAAGGATAGCTACGTTCAATTCAGCAGGCAAAGCTACAGTTAATTCCATAGGGCTAGGCATAATCAATTCTACAGGGCTAGATGCAAACAATTCAGCAGGGCTAGATGCAGTTAATTCCATAGGGCTAAACATAACCAATTCTGCAGGGCTAAATACAGTTACTTCTGCAGGGCTAGGCACAATTAGGTCAGCAAGGCCAGGTGATACATTTGAAACAGAACTGGTAGTAGGTCCTTGGTCGCACTCAGTTGGGCTAGTTCATACAGTTATCTCTGTGGGAGCAGTAGGTTGGAGTGAGGTCACGGTGCACTGGAGTATTGTTCCTGTTCGTGGCAGAGAGCATAGGGTTTAAGATAATGTCAGGAAAAAGAGGCGTTGGCTCGCAGAGCGGCAGTGTCGCTCTGAATTGTAGGTCGGTACAAGCGTTACTGTTCGGCGACTTAGAATGATTGCTGTTCGGGTGCTTTGAAGCAGCATGAGCACCCGAAATGAAGCGCGGGTCGCAGTAGGCCAGCGAAAATGCAACCCTGAGGCTGCGGGAGGCGTCACTGATGGCTGAATAAGAATGATTGCTGTTTGGGTGCTGTGAAGCAGTGGGGGCGGTGAAAATTAAGTGCGGGCCACAGGAGGCCAGCGAAAATGGAATCATGAGGCTGTGGGATGCAGTTGCAATAGTAATGTGATGGTGCGCCATCATGCTCTGTGTTCTCTACCAATACCCCTGGAACCCCACCCTCTTCCAAACGTCATCAGCTGCGTCCCCTAGTATAGACAGTAATAGCCAATCTTTGACCAGCACTCAGCTTCTCCATCTCATAAATCCATTTTCCCACTCCCACCCACAATGTTGGTAACCTTCACTTTACATTTTCCTTGTCTATGTGCTTTCATGGCACATACTGTAACGCTTACATCTGGAGCCATGCAGGAGTGCCAGGTCCGGGTTTGCCAGGAGTGTGTTTCTCAAGATGAGGTGACGAGGCATCTAGGATGAGATTCATGTCCAAGCCTCTCCCTCCCCACTGTTTCGTTGAAAGGCTACTGCCCAGCATGCAATGCAGTTGAGAGTGGTTTGGCTAGATTTCTAATGTTCTTAGGAAGGATGATGAGACTTCTAGTTGAGCCTAGGGGCAAACAAGTGAAGTGCATTATTGCCTGTTCTCCTACACCTTCCACACACCTCCCTTCCACTACCCCTTAGGTTGACTGACTGACTGGGAACCAGGGCTCACCTTCCTATTGCAGGTAGCCTCGCAAGGGGTGAGGATAACATCCAGTCTATTTCCATCACTGGATGGCAGTGGCCCAGGACTGCTGTGGCACACAAGATGCTACCTGTAGGTAAGTCTTTAATTGCAATGTCTTTTTTTTCTCTGCGGCAATGCAGATTTCTTTAAAGTCTTTTGAATATTCTTAATGTCTTTGGAATAGCGCTGAACACGCGCAATGCCTGTGTTATAAGTTGCTGAGTTCTTATCCCTCTTGGTTGTTTTCCCTTTTAGCTGCCACAATGCTGGAATTAGCCGTCAGCTGCGAGAAGTCACAGAATTCCAGTTTCAGGTAAGCAGAGTTTTAAGGGGGCGCAGGGGCGTGGAATGCTATGTTCTCAGGACTTACTGTATTGTCTTTATTTGCAGATGCAGAGGGAAACTGCTGTGGATTTAAATGTGCGTTCAACTTCATCGCGTGTGCAAGTAAGTATGAGAGCCAGCGTTGCTGCAGATTATCAAGGAAGTGCTTGCTCCAGGTAATTATTAAGGCCAGCTGAGTCCCGGGATAACAAGCAAACTGCCGAGTGCCTGGTATCAGGTAAGCTGAACGGAGCTGGAAAACAGGAGTCCTATGGCACGCAAAGCCCGTATAACAGCAAGCGTTACATCTCTTGCAACTTGCTGGTAAACAACGCTAAGCACTGGGTGTGGCCCAGGGTAGGGTTTTTATAGCCCTGAACTGTACCTTCGCACTCGACCACCAAGGATACTGGTAGTATGAGCTGCTTGGGGGCCATCTTGGTTCCTGAGTAGAGTACTAACTTGGTGGCCATTTTGGCAGGGTCTATTAATGTTTGCAAATATGCACCCACGCCAGCCAGCAACCCTCATTATCCATTGCTTACCAGTGTTGCCAAATTGTCCCTGGTGTTTTCCTAGGGATCATGGCACATACTGAGGTGTCGCCCCTCCTCTATCTAATAAAGGCAGCTGTGAATATGCTGCCCTCTCCTCTGGTGTCATTTGATACAGTCTGATTTGTCGAGGCCCTCTCTTATCCTCAATGTCTGTGCATATATCTGCTGGTTCCATTTTGAGTACTCCTTTGTTATCATCCTAATCTCTAGACAATCGCCCTCTTGAACAATCTATTGCTTTCTCCCCCCTCCTATGTCCTGGGAAATCCCTTAGTCTATTTACATACGTGTTTGGTGTGGTGCACATGTTGTTCATCTGCTGTGTTTGCTCTGTTGAATCAACACCCCCTCTTCTTGTCTGTCAGCCCTAATTTCCCATAACACCCCCTTGTCTGTCCCTCTGGACTGTGAACGGCTCTGCTCCGCCTCTCATTTGTCGTCATTGTCGGCTCCTGTGTCCATGTTACTACAGAAATCATCAGCAAAACTTAATTTCCTTGATGTCAAGTCTGAGTTGGTATTCATGCTAAGATCGATGTCCATTAAATTGTACCTGCTGCCTCCTGCCCAGAGGCCTAGGCATGCTCCACTTCCTACTGTTGCGCTCCTTCCTCATGAATTTGTGCAATCTGGCTCAGCTCTTCTGTCCTCCTCGCACTTATTCTTCTCCCTTTCAAACTCTGCCTGCATCCCCGCTGCCTGTATTGCTCATTCGTCTTCCTCCCTCCACGCTTGTTCTCTTGCCAATCTGTCCAACTGCAACTTCCTCTGTTCCCTTTCTGCTAACTTTCATTTTTCTTGCTCTGCTATCTCTCGCCACCTCTCTGCTTTTTCCAGATCTCTCTCTCTCTCTCTTTTCCCCCATCTCCCTCTCTGCGCTCTTCCTTTCCTTCAGATCCCTTTCTAGCCTGTCTTCCCGTACCTTTTACAAGTGTTCCCATTCGTCCTCCCTTCTTTGCTTCCTGTCTTCTCATTCCATTTTCTCCTCTCTCCTTCTTTCTCTGTCCTTGTGCTCCAATCTCACGTCCCTGTCTTTCGCCGTTCTGTTTTCCTTCTCCAACAGTTCTTCCCAGTCTTTCGTGTTGCTGTGTATTTTCAGGCTTTCTATCACCTTGGTTGCCACTTCTGCCTCCCCAGCTGTCTTCCCTTGAAGCTTTAAAAGTACCTACAATGCTATCCATTCATTTGTGCTTATGTCCTTGAACTTCTCCCTTGTGTGCTGCTGGGCCGCACTACTTGCCCCTGCATCATTTGCTGGCTGGCCTATGCCTTTCGGCTTGTCCTCTTTAGTGTATGGTGGTGACTTATATGTTGGAATGAATAACCCTCTGCTGCCCACAGTTCCCTCATTGGATACATTCCCTATTCAATCAATTATCTGTATCATCAGATACTACACTTGGAGTGGCAGGGGGAGGTGTGGAGGGATGGGTCTCTTGGTCCTTCACCTCCTGCTGGCTTAGCATCCACTGACGCCTTCATGGTGACCCCCTCTCCCTCCTCAAAAATGCACCACAATTCGAATATGGCCATGCATTTGGTCAACTTCTTCCACTTGTAAGCACCCTGTATGTGTGTCAATAGCGATTGCTGAACATCTTTGTAGAAACTCCCACATTGTGGCCATGGTTTTGTTAATTCACCTGTACCTTTGGTCCATTCTATGCTATATTCACAAGTATTCTCCTTATAAGGTGGAAATGTCTTACATAAATGCTGAAGAAGAGTAACTCCCCCACTGTTACCTTGATACATTTTAATTCCGCTTACCTCACCTCAAGTTGAGGGCTTCGATAATCCGCTGCTCAGGGATAAAAAATCACAAGGCAATGATAATACTTTCCAATTTCTATGAGCATCTCTGGCTCTATAAATTATCAGGCGTGCTCCGCACCCTACCGCACCTTCACAATCGCTGCCTCCTCAGGCACACAACCACAATCCTGCTGAAGTGGGAAAATGGGACGCTCCCTTCCCCCGATTCTCAGCCAGACCATGGCCTAGATCATCGTGGCCTAAGCATCCACCACAAGAGAAATTCGACCCGCTCACAGATGCTCCAGACATCAACATCTATCGAGGCCACGCCCCACATGGTCCGGGAAAATACCTGTCAATAAGACCCACCGCTGGAACCTCTGGCGAAGCTGACATGGACCATATGGATCAGCTCGACTAACAAAGCAACAATGAAAGCAACCATTGTTAGAGATGCCATGACGACATAGCCGACGGACAGTAACATGCGTGCCACCATGTACGCCGGTCAGACCCACACCAATTATACACAAAGAATACACTCAATGCCATGACATAGCGGACTGCTCACAAACACTGATTCATCATTGTTATTTTTCACATAGGCCAAGCTACCGCACTGCAGAAACGCAAGACGCAAGAAGAACTCATGTACATGCTTGCAAACGCTTCATCGTTATCATGACCACAACGACACACAATGCTCATATATGAGGACCCATGTCACCACGCGATCCCCATGTTGTGAACCATATACCGGCACCCATGAACCAGACCAGAGTAGGCTGCGAGACTCAGAAACCACAGGCCCAGAGCTGCTCAGAATGGGGCTGCAAGGTGCTGATCATGCAGAGCAGAATCCCAGCAAGAGCCTCACAGCCAAGGACTCGAAGTTGTAACTTACACGCCAAGGTTACACCTGCTGCAGCCAACCACTCCTCAGAACCAAAATACAAATCAAATGCTCATAATTCTGCTTCAGCTACGGTTTTACCACATGTGACCAAGCCAACCTGATGCAACGCCAAGTCTCAAAGACCAGTGAAACTCTGGGGTCTCACGTTTGGGACACAGACTGCAACAATGAAGTGACACATTGGACACTAACAGCGGTGAGAAAGCTACGCTCCACCGGCAAATGGCAGACCTGTCCATTGTCTGTCTCTGACACACAGTCTTACATTGTTTGTAGCACCAGTTACACCGTGAGCTGGGAACAACGATGGTCCCAGGCTTGGGGGTTCGTAGATGAACCAATCTGGGTGTGGGGGGCTAACTACCAACGGCATCACAACTAAGCCAATCACTGACCTCTCTCATGTAACATTTCTATTGTAGCCATTCCGAGGGACGACCCAAGCGTACCACCTGACCCCTTCTCCACCAACCACTAACCCATCTATATGTTCCTATACTACCCCTATTACTCGGGTAACCAACCCAGAGTGGCATTAGGTTTTGAGGGAAGTTTTCCCAGGTGATGCACGATGAGGAGTCATGCATCAAGAAAATGGGCCTGCGAGCCCACTTTGGTGGGACACGAACCTGGGTGACTTGTGATCCCAGAGCCTATCCCTGCCGTTTTGTCTAACACCTTGTGCTTGCGTGTGTCTCATACTCATTGGGGCTTGTGGGAGGAGTTGGGGCCTCCCTAACCCTGGAAGTCTGCGGACGGCCCTGCCGACCCTCCGTGAGATCACCCCCACAAGTTGGAGCCACTGCTGAGATATAGCAAGGGCGAAGCAAAAGGGAAGCGCAGCCTGCATTTAGGTGGGCAGCATATCGGCCCCCTCCACCGTTGCCCCCTTTGGAGGACTACAGGACCATCGTGGAACTGCGAGATGACCGGACTGCGCAATCTGGAGAGTGGCCGTCGGGAGCCGACTTGAAAAGTATCCCGCCCGCGGTTGGCGAGAGTCCAGACATTGTCCAGAAGAGGGGAGGGACACCTGCAGCCGAGCAGCACTGGCAGGTGAAAACCGATGTGAGTATGGCACATGCAACCAGCATTGCAAAGTTGTGTGGGTGGCGGGAGGAATTGTAACAAGGTTGGCGGGTGGCTTTACAGTGCGTGTAAAGATTTTCTCAATTGAGCGGTGGTTGAGGTGTGAAACACAACGGGGTAAGGCGCAAGGGCTGCCCTGTATAGTATCGCAGAGTAAGAGAGGTGGGGCTTAAGGCACCCACATGTGACTGGAGAATTGCGCCTGATTGATTTTGATCGTAGACACCTGTGGAAAAGAGGGTGTGGTTTTGCTACAAATTGGCATTTTTGATCGATGAGTAGATGAGAATCCCTATTGGTTGAGCGTTATAGCTCGGTGAATTGATGACGTATCCTTGGCTGAGGTGACTTCATTGTTTCTCAGTGTGGAAGATAGTGGGCTGGTTATGTTCCCCGGTGCGGGAGCGTATCACACGCAAGGCGACACAGCATGTGCAGCCTGTTATAATAACAAACTGATTAATGTACTCTCCAAACCCGGTGTAGTGGGAAGACAGCTGTGGGGATTGTGGGGAATAACATTGTAAAAGTAGCATGCATATCATCTCCTATATTGTATTGTACATACCTTCGTATCCAACCGTCTTAGAATTGGTGACGTCACCCATAGGGTTGCATAGG
Source organism: Ambystoma mexicanum (assembly GCF_040938575.1). Lineage (NCBI taxonomy): Eukaryota > Metazoa > Chordata > Amphibia > Caudata > Ambystomatidae > Ambystoma > Ambystoma mexicanum. The sequence continues at coordinate 350,463,138 of NC_090930.1, read as the reverse complement.
ACTGCGTGGTGCAGAAAGGGGGCATACAGTGAGGGGTAAAGAGAAGGGGAGAGGCAGCCGCGAATGGAGAAGGCCGGCTTGCCTCGACAAAGGGATTGATTGGGAGGTGGTGGAAAGCGTGGGGAGCACGGAAAAGAGACAGGGAAGTGCTGGCGGTGGAACGAAGAGGGAAGGAGGGAGGAGCTGAAATTACGATTGAAGGTGTGCCGACGGCATGTGAAAGGGGGTAGCACTACAGAACGCCGCTCAGGACACAAAGCGTAGGGGGCTTTGCATGCCACAGACCATAGGGGGTCCTAGCATCGGGGAAGAGAAACATAAAGGAAGGGACGATAAGAGTAGGAAAGAGCAGTGGCATACAGCATATCAGTGTTGTGACCTAATTACTTCCCTTGCAGCAGAGAGTCGAAAGACCCCAGTTTACGCGGCCAGGTAACGGTAGTACTGAGGACGTAGGGGTATTGAAAATGTCTTTGTATCAGGGAATGGGGCAAGGGTATAGGAACCCTCTAACAACACCACTCCAACACATATGCGCTACACTACCACTGCACAGAGACAAATTAGTAAAGTACAGTATTTAGTGGACACAAGGGACGGACAACAAAATACGAATACCGTGGCCGCCCAATGGCAGCTTTGACATGTACACACAGCATTCACTGCTAGCATATCTTCAAAACACATACAAGGGAAAGAAACTAGCGAGCCACCTTGAAGTACTCGATCTCTGGAAATTGTTCCAGGTATGCATACCAGGGGTAACAGGGATGTTGACAGTGCAGGGGGTGAAGGAGGAAAAAATGAGAGAAGAGGGCGGATGTAGCGCATCTCCAGCGCCCCCCAGCATGGAGGAAAGCGAGGAGGAGGTGGAGGGGTCATTCCCAATAGCCGAGGTTAAAAAGGAAGGAGAGGGTGAGCTACCCATGAATAAGGAGATAAAGAAAGAACCGGAAGGGTTGTACCCAGTTACAGAACTTAGAGAGGCGGCACACTTGCTGCTGACGGCTGCAGAAGGATATTCAAACCCCACATTCAGCCTGCCGCTGTATGCACCAACAGAGAGTTACCAAAGGGGGCGGGGCACAGGGAGCGCCACAGGCACACAACGAGCACAGGTGAACACGGGGAGTGAAGAAACAGCACACAGGGCCTTTGCAAACATAGGACCAGATGAATGAATCGCTGCGCAAGTGTTGCTGAAACTGCAGGGAAAATTAGACGAGGAAGAGGAGGAGACAGTTATAAAGATGGGACAAGAAGAGGGGGGAGAAGCGCGCGGAAGGAGCAAGGTAGGTAAACCTGAAGACGGAAGGATGAAAAGGGCTGAGGAAGCGGTGTTGGAGGAAAGGCTGGCGGAGTTGAGGGAGGCACGAAGTGTGCTGATCAGGCAACTGGAGCAGGCGGAGCGCAAGAAGCAGGGGAAAAGGACGGGGAGCAAGGGGGATAAAGTGAGGGTAGCACAACAAGAGATAGAGAAAAGGAAAAAAGAGGAAGACCGCCTAAAGGGGATTGCAGACAGGGTAGCATGCATGGAGCAGCGAGAGTTCAAAAGGAAAGAAGAAGAGCGAGAGGAAAATGATAGGGATATGACATTATGGAAGAGGAATATAATTGCAGAAAGTGCACTTAAGTATGAGGAAGGGAGTATACTAGAGAGCTTATTGGAAAAGGGGGATGGAGCATGGTACGAAAAGGATAGAGATGTCAGGGCGCTCAAAGAGGTAAACTTTCAGGGCAAAAGAGTCGGTAAACAGTGCGGGAAACAACCAGGGGAATACAGAAATAAGAGGACCAGGTACAGCACACGCGAGTAAAACACCTGCAAAAAACACAGAAGGAGCAGCAGCAGCACCACCACAGGGAAACGTGGGACTGACAGGTGAGTACGATGACATAGACTTAGATACAGTAACAATAAAGGGAAAAAACATAACCACACGATTAACATTTTCAGATGGATTCTGCAGTGAGGAAGAGGAAGGATCGTGCGCAGGGAACAGTGACGGAAGTGGGGAGGGGCTGAGTAAACTATACATAACGCGCAAGGGCTGCAGGTCACCATGGACATGCAAGACGCAGGAAGAAGGGGAGGTAGGAAGGGTAAGTAACAGCAAACAGGGAGGACGGGCATAGCGACCGGTAACACCACACCCAGAGCAACACACACCATATGTTAACAGACTGAGGGACCTTCCAGGGCATAGAGTGGACGACCTGACAACACCACACAACAATGACCAAGTAGGTAAGCGAACGGGACCTGCGACCAGAGAAGACAGTAGAGCTACACAACACATCACTGACTTTATTGAAGAACTATCCGACATGGAAGAGGATACTGAATACGCACACATAACACAACAAAAATGCACACATGGAGAGGAGAGGGAATACACACAGATGCCATTGTTAGAAAGCGGGAAAGACCGCAGTATGTACCCTGGAAACATGTGGACAAGGAGAACATCAAATGTAGGCTACCATCACTGAGCGGAAGAGCTGGGAAATGGATATATGAAATGGAAAAACAAACTGCTGGATTAAAACTAGCAGTGGGCGATGTGAAGGGGTTGTTAATTTCCATATTGGGTGACGCAGCAGACGACATTTCGAAAAGGGCAGGATTCCCAGGGATGACTGTTAATGACACATCACATAACGGAGCGCCATTTTCAAATTGCAGGCATGCATTGTGGCACTGAGAATACAATACCCAGACACATCAGACATAGGAGCAATAACATCACGCAAAATGCGTGAAAATGAAGATCCTGTTAGTTACATACAAGAGATCCAAGAGAATGACGCTTGGAAATGCGGGAACCGTGGGACTAAACTCTAGCAATTTTCTATCACATACTGATACAGGGCCTCCAAGAACCGGTACAAAGACAGCTAAAGAAATCAGTGGTAATGGAAGCAAAGGGGTGGCCAGAAATACAGTTAATGATAGTGCACCATTGCAGGCTGTGGCAGGAGAAGATGAAACAAAAGGAGAGGATAGAAAGGCAGAGGAAGCAAAATTGGTGCAGAAAAAGCTTTCAAAATATGCAATGGAAGGTGCACTAATAACAGGACCCACAACAAACAAAACACAAGTAACAACAATCGGAGATGACACAATAGCACACAGTAGCACAAATGCAACCCACACAAGTTACTACACAACCAATGCCACCACCGCCACCATACACAACACCACAATACTATGCTCCTCAGGTGGGGGGTGGATACTCACAGATGGGAAATGGGCAAACATACAACCTTAGAGGAAGAGGAGGAATAGGGAGAGGATGAAGATATGGACCAGCAGCACCACAGCAAGGGGGAGGGCTCTGGGGATGCAACACTTATGGACATTAGGGGTACTTAGACAATACTGGGGGATATGCATGGCAAGCACGGGAACCACCAACGTGTTGGACGTGTGGGTTGACAGGACATGTGTCACGCACGTGCAGGGCACGACCAGCACAAGCAGGATGGGGGAGCAGGGGCTGCAAAATTACAATGGGGACAACAGTATTACCATCTGTCACCACAACAGCAGGTGACACAGGCACAAACACAACCACAACCGTTGCAACCACAACTTGAATATGCACCGTCCCCTATACAACAGATGCAACAACAACAGGCACAACAACAAGCACAGCAGAAAATGACAGTAGCACAACAACAACACGTCCAAGCAGTACAACAACTGACACAGATACAAAATAGCACACAAGCATCTGCAGAGGCACCAATACAACAATCACATTTGGGGAAAGTGACAATACTGGGTCACAACCCATCCCATACACAGGGAATGGGCAGTCACTATACCCCCAATAGGACAGCCCATAGACATCCTTGCTGTGTCCCATCCGGTCGGTAACAGCTAACCCTGCGGAGGAACCACGCATACAGGTGGCGATAGGTGACAAAACATTTTCCTTTTTAGTAGACACAGGTGCAACTAGATCCTGCATCAGAGAAGGAAAGTTTACATTGTCGGGCAATGCCATGCACACTCAAGGATTCTCTGGGGCTAAAGGGCTGGTTCCTTTTACTGATAACATCTCCTTATCTGTTGAGGAGCACGACTTATCCCTACCATTGTTATATTCAAAGCAATCACCAGTAAATATTCTCAGAAGAGATATCATGAGCAGATTGAACATGACTATCTCCTTTACTGACAAGGGAATAGTGTGCTCCACACCAGGAATAAACATGCTTACAGCTCGAAAAATACTACAGGCTTACTCTGGCCAGAAAGTGGTAAGGGCAGAGTCAATATGGGACTGACATGGCAATTGCGTGGTTACCACGAATAGAGGCCAAGGTATGGAGAAGAACTGCAGCATATCTCTTCAGACCAGAAACACCCACTGATGAAAAGGAAGGGTCAGTAATATCAGTAGATGTGGAGGGTATTGTTGCCAAACCCGACTACATTGCAGTACACGCACAGGATGGGGACGGGAAGACATGGAGAACAGTAATAGCATTGGCAGAAGGATGCAGGCTTACACAGGTATCAGATGAGGAACTATTTTCCAATGATAAGGGAGATGGGGAAATGGTGTTCGACATGAGTGTTTACATCTGGCTGAAGGTAACACTCAAAGACGCAGCTCAAAGAAATGTCAATGGCGCTGCAAGCACTGTGCCCCGCAAAAGCACCATTTTATGAGGAAAATCTAGCAGCTGTACCCGACTCCTTATGGACCACAAGCCCCTGTGATGTGGGTTGCATCAAAAGCATTGAAGGAGTGAAAATAATGCTAAAAAAAAGGGGCAATGTTACCCAGAGTTAAGCAGTACCCACTATCAAAGGAAGCTGATGAAGGGATATATGAGAAAATATCTTCCCTAGTGGACAGGGGAATACTAGTACCATCAGAATCACCATGCAACATGGTGGTGTACACCATGCGCAAGGCCAAGGGAGGGTAGTGTCGTTTTATCCAAGATTTAAGGCCTCTCAACCACATTGTAGAAGCAGAGTACCCTGTTGCTGCCAACCCAGCTACAATACTGTGCTGAATTCCGGCGAAGGTGTCACGATTCCCAGTGATCGACCTCAAGAACGCCTTGTTCTCTATTCCTTTACACCCCAATTCACAAGATCTAACAAGTTTCACATACCGCAACACAAAGTGGAAACACACTAGGCTGCCCCAGGGGTACTGCGAGTCACCATCAATCTTTAACAGAGTGATCCAAATGGATTTGGGTAACATAGAAATGGAAATTATGGTGCTGCAGTTTGTTGATGATATTATCATATGCAGCACCACTGAGGAAAAGTGTAGGAGAGACTCAGTTAAAAAGCTCACAGTGCTAGATGAGAAAGGATACAAGGTAGACAAGGAGAAACTACAATACTGCCAGGAGCAGGTACTTTATATAGGACAGATCATCTCACAAAAAGGAAGGAACATTGCACCACAGAGAGCACTAGCGATACAAGGCCAATTCCTTGGCCTATGCAACTATTGCAGGACATCGTTTTTTGATTACAGCTCATACATAGGGCCACTGCTCGAGACACTCAGAGAGAAACAGAGGGGCAGAGGAAATTGGAATGGACGTGAGAAATGACAGATGCATTCAATGAATTGAAAAATGCTATTTCAACTGCACCAGTACTGGCCACCCCCAACTTTGAGAAGGAGTTTTATATTTTCTCACACTGCGACACTGCAGTAATGAAAGCAGTACTAACACAAAAAACAAGCCTGGGACACAAAGCTGTAGCATTTTACCGTGGCCACTTAGACCCAGTAATGATGGGACACTTCCTGTGCGAACAAAGCCTCGCAGCTGCCACCTTCGTAGTGGAAAAGACATCTTCAATCACCATGGGGTTCTCCACTACACTATATGTTGAGCACGCACTGTTTGCAATACTAAACAAGCCAAAATCCACACTGACCACTCAAAGAGCAACAGGTTATGAAATAATATTATCTAAACCAGAGTTAAAAATAGTGAGGTGCTCCAATGTGAATCCAGCATGATTTATAGCACAAAAAGCAGTGGATGATCAGTACTCACATGACTGCCCAAAGGCTATTGAAAATTACTTAGGAACAAGTAAAGTAGAGGAGAATATTTTGGTGGGGGATGAGGTTATGTACATAGATGGGTCGTCATCTATTGACCAAACTGATGGAATACGAAAAAACGGGAGCAGCTGTAGAGAGGCTGAGAGAAGACTGGGCGTTCATTCCAGTCAAATGCGTAAAACTCCCCCAACATTACTCAGCACAAGCAGCAGAGCTGGTAGCTCTGATCTTGGCCTTAGAAGAAGGAAGCGACAAAAGAGTTACAATAATAATAATATGGCATTTATGTAGCACTACGAACCCTCAGGTATCTGAGCGCGGCTTATTATTACCCACAGTGTGTGGTGCTCATTTATCGACCTCAGAAGGATGAAAGGCTGAGTTTGGCCCCGCTGGGATTCGAACCTGCGTTAGCAAGTTCTGCACGGATGTCCAAGCGAGCGCTCTACTCGCTGTGCCACTTGACCGACTATCCAATATACTCGGATAGTGCATATGTAACATCAACAGTACACTCAGGATTAATTAAATGGGAAAGGAGAGGATTTTGGAGGGCCAATGGTACCCCAGTACAGCATGCTCTTTTACTGCCCAAATTAATTGACGTAATTAACTACCCAGAAGAAGTAACTCATGTGAAGTGTCAGGCTCACACCAATGGTGATGATCCAATATCAAGAGGCAACGACACAGCTGATGCGCATGCGGTGTATTTTGGTGAAATGTGGTCACTGCCAGAAAAACAAAAAGAAAAGGGGGGTAAGGCAAATGTTAATGAAGGATGGGTATACACACATCCCTGAAATACAAATTATGGAACTGCAGGCAGCAGCTCCAATGGCAGAAAAGGAACTGTGGGTAAAAAGAGGGTGTACTATGTCCCCCACAAATGCATTATGGCGTCAGAATAATACAGGGAAAGTGGTGATGCCCCTAGCACTACTAAAGATAGCTTTGACCCAACTGCACCACCCCACGCACACAGGAAAAGAGGTCATTGCAGCACAAATACAGGAGCACTGGTGCTGCCCTGAGCTAAACTCACATGTCACCAATTTCATCAGTAACTGCCTTACATGTCAGCAATTTACGACCGGTCACACGCTACAAATAATCAAAGGTGTTATACCCCGGTCTGAAGGACCCTTCTTGCACCTCCACATTGACTACGTCAACATGATCAATGTATGTCAAGGGTACAGATACATGATTGTAGTAGTGTTCCCATTGTCACGCTGGATTGACGCAGGCCCATGTTCTCACACAGATGGATTTAGGGCAGCAAAATTCTTGGTGAGGGAGGTTTTCCTGAGGTGGGGGGTATGCGAGGTACTGCGGTCAGACAATGGCCCCCACTTTGCTAATGAATTGTTCAAACACATAACTACCCTCTTAGGGATCCAACACAAATTTGCATGCACATACCACCCTCAGGCAAATGACGTCTGTGAACGCCTCAAAAGTCTCTTAAAAGAAGAAATACCAAAAATCAAGCAAACAACAAAGAAGAGTTGGCTGTACTGCCTTCCTTTGGCATTGTTCGAGTTAAGAAACAGGCCAGGGTCAGACCACCACCTCGCACCCCATGAGGTGGTGACTGGTCGTCAAATGCACCTTCCACTCAGACCACCATCCAGGGCCACAACTGAGTGTGAATCTACCATTAATGTTTTTGGTGATGAAATGCACAAATATGTCTCTTCCTTGGTAACTAGTGCCGCTTTTATCTCTCAACAGATCCAACGGGCACAAGGGAGGGGGTCGAAGAACAACCAAAAAGAAGAAGCAACCAGCGAGGAACAAGAACAGGCTACGTGGATTGTAAAAGAGGGAGACCAAATACTCCTCAGGAACTTTCGACGTGCGTTGAGTAGCCCACGCTTTCTAGGACCGTATCTGGTCGAAAAGGTAGACCCAAAGTGGTAAAGCACAGGGGCAGAGAGGCCTGGACACACCTTCAAGACATCAAGCCCTACAAAGCACAGACCCACCCTCTCCTCAACGAAAGGACCAATGATCCAGCAACAACACAAGAAAAAGGCTGCACACAAGAGCAAGACACCCCAATGGACACTAACGACCCGCCCATCATAGGCCACCCATGATTACAAGGTCCCGGCAGAACAAATCCACTTAGTTTTAACTAAACATCCACAGCCACCAGTCCGTAAAGGACATTGACGGCAGTACCTGTGATATGCCCCACACTGTGTAAACACGCGCATGCTCTCTTCTTCTTTTGTCTCGCACATGCAGGAGTTGCGTATTGTAATTGTGGTTGTAGTAAAAGCTAAAATATATATATAACAGAAACAGAGTCATTGCCCAGGGGTAAATGCTACCCGCGGATGACTATACCTCGGAAGCACTATCACATCAATTTGTATATGTTATAAAAAGGCCAAAATATGTAAAGAGAAGAAGGTTTCGTGTATACTACAACACATTTCTTATGATAATTACTCAAACATTTCCACACCTCCATGAAGCACTACCGGCCTTATGGGATAGCACGCTAAGGAAAGCGTGGGAAGAGCTTTTTGCCTGGCCACTGAACGACTATCTAATACGCAGGGCTAAATGTAAAACGACTAACACCAATAACGCATACTTTTAGAGATTTTCAGGCAGGCACCTATATCATCTGAAAGTAAAAGAGGTGCAGAACCGCAGCAAAGGTAAGAGTAACAATGCAAGTGGTATTAGCAACTGTAATACAATTCTTAAGTATATTTTTTGCCACTGGTCTGATTACTGCCACTGTCTGGCAGGCATACTACGACTTCTACGTGGCTGCAGTTCCCACTACTAACATTTCCCCTCCAATGCCCGCACTGAGCACTGTGTCAGGTGGTACAATTAATATTGGGCAAAACATTAAGAGGAACAAATGTGGCGTATCAAATGAAGTAAATGGGGTGGACAATTATCTCACAGAATCCGCACATGTTTCTAATAACGTGGTATAAACACATGTCAAAAATTAGTAAGGATGCGACAAAGGACAACTGCTATGTCTGTTCGTTGATTCTATACGCCATGAGCGCCGCCAGAACATTTGTTGCAACTGAAGTACCTGCAACGAATGCTGAGTGTTTGCTATATTTAGCACTATTCCAAACTAGAGGAAGGTTCCAGGGGAAAAGAGCAAGGGTTCGGTGGAAATCGAGATCAACGTACCCTATGAAAATTACTTCATCAAAACACTTCCCATGTATGATGACTCATGGCAGCAGACGAAAGGACTAAGTACATAGCAGAGGGACCAGAGACAGGAGAAACACAAGAGGTCACACTGGACTACCTGCCCTGCGAATGGTATGCGAAAGAGGTTGCAGGAGAACCTGGGTGCTGGGAAAGACCACTGATACTGATATATGGAAAGGTGTTCACGAAAGATGGGTGGGTGGACGGAGTTTTGGGGAGCAAGATGCTGACATTGGCAAAATCACCAGTAATGAAGGTTCGAAAAGAAAACGACCGGAGCTATAAAGAATGGACGAAAAGTGTAGCACTGGTGACATGGTTGGATAAGGATGAGGAACCCATAACAATACTACCATTGACAGCACCTACACTATGTTATCAACATGATGGAGAAACAGACGTTGGAACAAACGAAGGATGCAAGAGAACAGTGAAGCTTCCTGAGGGGGGTGCGGGGACAGCTGTATTGATGGATCACTTCTGGCCTGTGGAGCAAGGGCATACCACAGTTTACCACCTATGTGGGATGGAGTGTGTACACTGGTACATATCAATGTACCGTCGCTAGAGGTAACACAGAAGCACGTAAACTTGGAGTACTTCCCGAAGATGGACGAAGGAAATAAACAGAAGAAATGATCATTGAAGATAACAGGAGGAAAGAAAGGAAACAACACTACCCACCTGTCGAGAGTGAAGAGACAAGGAGAACCACTGACAGTAAACTACCTCTGGGGGAAATCAGAAACGACCCTGAGTGACATCCCTCCAGTGCACAGATTATGCAGCAGAACAGCAATGTTCTTCTCCTCCATAATACACCCAGGAGTGCAAGCCTATGCCAACACCAAATGGTTGCAGAACACCAGGTGGGAACTGATGATGACAATCAACTCCACGGTGAACGGATTCAACGCAATAAAAGAAGAATTAAGAGCAATAAGTATGGTAGCCCTACAAAACAGATATGTGCTGGACCTCCTAACGGCGATGGAAGGAGGTGTTTGCGCACAAATTAGGAGTTCTTGTTGCACGTTTTGCCCTGCCAATGATGAAGACAATGGTACACTGACTGAGCCTGATGCCCATTGCACCTACAGTGGTTTGAGCAGGAGCTCCCTCCTCCCTCTGCTGCTGGAGCAGCTTGATGCAACCATTACCTTTGGTTAACTGCAAGGTAAGCCAGGAGGCTTTACCACTGCGCTCCACATCGACCTCTGCATCCACTCGAAATTGCTAATTTCCACTTGCATTAAGGTTGACTTTATTCTACTACCTCTCTGCTTACTCCCAGCACCTCCTGACCCTGGGGTAAGGAAACAAAGCTCATAACACCTAGATTCGATCTTAAAAAAAACACAAGGTTTTCGCTATTCCAAGATGGCCGCCGCCTTTGTGGCTCGTCTGTAACCTTCTTGAGTCCCTGTGATCCCCTGATTGGCTGTCTGTGGCTTCATAGCCTATTGGGAGGCACCGGCAGGATAAGCCGGCCCCCCATGAAGGCAACCAACAAAGGCTCCTCCTGACTGAGCCTGATGCCCATTGCACCTACAGAGGTTTGAGCAGGAGCTCCTTCCTCCCTCCGCTGCTGGAGCAGCCTAATGCAACCATTACCTTTGGTTGACTGCAAGGTAAGCCAGGAGGCTTTACCACTGCGCTCCACATCGACCTCTGCATCCGCTCAAAATTGCTAATTTCCACTTGCATTGAGGTTGACTTTATTCTACTTCCTCTCTGCTTACTCCCAGCGCACCTCCTGACCCTGGGGTAAGGAAACAAAGCTCATAACACCTAGATTCAATCTTACAAAAAGCACAAGGTTTTCGCCATTCCAAGATGCCCGCCGCCACATTTGTGGCTCGTCTGTAACCTTTTAGAGTCCCTGTGATCCCCTGATTGGCTGTCTGTAGCTTCATAGCCTATTGGGAGGCACCGGCAGGCGTAAGCCGGCCCCCCACGAAGGCAACCAACAAAGGCTCCTCCTGACTGAGCCTGACCGAGCTGGACATGCTCCAGTGCTCTACTCTCTACGTGTGCCAATCCTCTTTTAAACTAAGGTGAGATCCACATTCATTATACTACCGTTGCTTTCCCCTCCTGTAACCGCGATTCAATGTGCCGATAGCCAGTGTCTCACGCCTCCCATCCTGTCAGATCGACACCCCATGTACAGAGTGCCATGCCCGCTCCCAACTCGTATATGTCCGTATCCCTGACCACCAGATCCGCAGCTCGAGCGCTCGATTGCCAAACACCATATGCTTCATGAACTCTCGCACGTCTCTCAGGGACTACGGTATCTGAACTGCTCTGCCATTACTGACCATTCATTGCACACTGCGAATAAAGATCTGATATGTGAGATATGTGCCCAAAGTAAAATCATGTGTTGTCCTTTGCGTTCTTAATCAACTGTCTGCACCTGCTGATACCCATTACATATAGCCAATCTGGTGTCATCCACTGCTTCTAGATGAATTTAGGTTAGCCATTGCATTCTGACAATCTGCCTAAGTTAAATGCGCCATAACTTCTTGCCGCGAGCTGTGATAACGCTTGTCTAGCTGTATAAATGTGCCCCTTTAAGGTATTTAACTGGTCCACTACCCATATCTGCCATCCTCGTATTAGCCAGACCAGCTGCAGTTCGTCCTGTACCAACCACATGTTTACACTGCTCATCACTCTGCCTAGACAAGGCCAGTGCTTCTACTATAATTGATATATATCTGCCTGCACTTTTATGCATGGCCCGCTTTAACCTATCTGCAAATTGTGCGACCCAGGCAAGTGGCTGGATGTTACATGATTATACCTGACCTTAACGGCCTGAATCTGCTTGGTTTGATTAATGCAACCTGTCCTATAGTGAACAACAAATGTATTATGTGCTGCCTCTGCCTTAGCCAACTGCCGCATATTGGTGCAACCCTTTACTCTCTGCCAACTTACATCTAACATAAACTCATGTGCTGTTCTGTGTACTGGTAGTCAACTGTTGTCACCTGATGATACCTATTACATATTGCCAATCTGGTGTCACCTATTGTATTTAAATGAATTAAGGTTAGCCATTGCACTTGCCAGTATGCCTTTAACCTGTACTACATGCTGCTAATTGAACCTATGTACCGCCTGCAACATCAGGTGATAGCATATCACAAGCCATATGCTATCACCTGATGTTATCCACTGCATTCAGACATAGTACTCAGCCAAATCTGTCTATAACTAGAACTTACATGCTGCCTCTGGCTCTTGCCAACTCCCCTATCTTACAATTAGGAGCTGTACATTCCTAAGATAACTGTTCCTATCCTGAACATAGGTACCACCTTACTACAACCTAACCAAATGGATTATGGATTCATCTAGGAACTAAAGCTGTGGCCCTATCGCTGCAGCAGCCTAAATGAAAATCAGTGATTACAACCGTAAACACTGCATCTCATCCTAAGCGCATTCCAATAGCACTACATACTTGGAGTTCTCAATCCCTGCCCACTGGCATAGTTTACTTCCACTATGTATTGGTGCCTGACCACTCTCCTCCACCTATTGTACATTTACACTAGACGTTGGACATGCCAGCCCCACCTACATACTAACCAACACACATACACTAGCACACTTAAGTTAGCTATTACCCACACCTTGTGGACTAGTACTATGGACACGGCCAACCCCTACTTGGATGATCCAGCACTCTGGATATGCCATTTTGCTACTAGACCAACACCCAATCAACCTTGCACTATTACTAATAGAAACTTCAGACTTAATTCCAGAACCACCCCACTAAAACAGCGCCCATACTTGAAGCTTTATGATAGCTCATCCCCATCCTGTAACAATATCACAAACAACTACTCTCCAACCTTACCATGCTCTCACCACCCAAGCATCTTAACTAGAAATTCTAGACTAGGAGTCCGATTGCGGATCAAAAATCCCCAACCACACGCTCACAAGAGCAACAAATATCGGCACAGTGATAATAATCTAGCTAACCTGGCCACTGATTCAGATAGCAAGCTAGCCCCCATCACTCTGCATGGCCCATCTCTACCATCTCAAAAAACTCCTGCAAAAGACGCATTCATCAAAGCAGCCTTGGTGAATGCTAGGTCCCTCTCCGCCCACGCATTGGACACCGCTGATTTCATAACTCATGAAAAGCTTGATCTCCTTGCAGTTACGGAAACCTGGCTTAATGCAGCCTCTGGACCATCCTTGGCCTTTGGTATACCAAATGACTATGCTATCATTAAACGTGATGGAAACACCAACCAAGGGAAAGGAGGCGGACTCGCCCTCATCTTCAGAAACACCTACGACATCAGAGTCATTCAGGACTCACAAACTCCCTCTGCTGAATCTCTGTCCATCAAACTGCCACTATCACCTAACCACACAGCAACAGTGCACCTTATCTACCGACCACCAGGACCCATTTCCTCATTCAGAGAGGACATTGTATCCCTTGAATCCACTGACACTAAACCCAATTCACAAACTATCCTACTCGGGGACTTTTATCTTGGTTTTAATGACCCCACGAATAATAACGCCCATGATCTAGCTAACGCCCTATCAGACTTGGGTCATACCCATATTATTCATGAGCCTACACATATCAAAGGAAGAACATTGGACTAGCTCACTAACCTTAACTGCTCGATCAATCTTTTATCCAACGATCCATGTATCTGGTTGGATCATCATAAAATAACCTTCTCCATCAAAGCCAACACACAACACCCTGCTCCTATCATCGTTCCAGCCACCCATAATAGAAATAAGAAAGACATTACACCAGATAAACTCCTACCGCTATTACTCCCTCTTCTCAACAACTCTGCCACTTCCGACCCCACAGTCTTAGTAGACATTTACAATCAGGCAATACTGAAAGCCTTGAATACCATCGCCCCCCTAAAATTGCGGAAACCCAAACCACAATGTCACTTGAATACATGGTTCACGCCGCATTTTAGAGAACTACGTAAAACTAAGAGAACTGAAGAAGCACATTGGGAAAAGTGCCCTACAGTAAATAATAAAAATGAGCTAACCCTAGCAACTTCTAGCTACAAAGAAGCCGTTATACTCGCCAAAAAAGACACATACAACAAAAGGATTGCCCAAACGGAATCCAACAGAAAAGAACTTTTTAAGATTCTAAAAGAATTAGAATCCCCTATTGCCCCTATTGATAAATGTGTCACAGATGCACTATGGTGCAGCAACATCCAGAAGGCACTATTAGATAAAATAGCCCGCTTACAATCTAAAATCAATGCGAAAAAAGATCTGTTACTCTCTGACCCTGATCACAAACAACTCCCCAACAAGTCACCCACCTTTGAGCCAACCTGTAAACCATTTAGTGTCTTACCCCTCTCAATTTGGGAAGTAGAAAACATCATGAGGAAACTCAAACCATCTAATTGCCAAGGCGACGCTTGTCCTGCACCGATTATCAAAGCAGCAGCTCATGATCTGGCACCATTTACTACTAACCTTATCAATTCCTCCTTCAAAACGGGAGTAGTGCCTGATAACTTAAAAGACGCTTGGGTCATCCCACTAATCAAAAAACCTACTCTTGACCCAGCCAACCTGGCTAACTATAGGCCGATAACTGTACCCTTCTTACTGAAAATACTAGATAGAGCAGCCTACCTGCAAACACAGGCTTATCTAGAAACAAACAATCTTCTGGGACTAAGGCAATCTGGCTTCCGACCTGGACACGGCATGGAAACTACCTTAATTGATCTCACTACTCAGATTCAAATTTTAAAAGACAACGGCAAACTAGCAATGCTCTCATTGCTTGATCTGTCAGCAGCTTTTGACTTGGTCAACCACCAAACGCTCTGCCACCATTTGAAATCTGCAGCACACTTCTCCGACGCAGCCACTACCTGGATCAGCTCCTTCTTGGCGAACAGAACCATGAGGGTCTTCTCTCCTACTGACTCGGCTGAACCTTCACCGGTCACTTGTGGTGTCCCGGAAGGCTCTTGTGTGTCCCCAATGCTCTATAATGTATTCACGAAGCCCCTCTTCGATATCCTTGACTTTCTGGGTGTCAAATATAATAATTATGCGGATGACACCCAGATACTCATTCCTATCTCTGGCGACTATGCAACTGACAGCAAAACCCTCAATGAAATATTCGCAGTAATACAAGCGTGGATGGCACACCATGGACTTTGTCTCAATGACGAAAAAACTGAGTTGATTATCCTTGGTACTCACGCTAAACTAAAAAAACTAAATACTGCTTTCAAATCATTCACTATTGATGGTAACCCCATCCCTGTCTCAAATAATACTAAAACACTTGGTATCTACCTCGATGCCACCTTATCCTTCACCAAACAAACCAATGCAGTAGCTTCATCAGCCGCTTACACCTGTTAACTTATCACTGCATGCAGGCCGTTTATCTCCACACCCAACTAGATTCCTCTTGCTAGAACATTCGTTTTGTCCAAAGTAGACTATTGCAATGCCCTCTACTTAGGCACTAGCCGCAAAAATATTCACAAACTACAAGTAATTCAAAATAATGCCATCAGGGCAGCCCTCAACATCGCATATCTCTGAGACTAGACGTAATAGAGCACAGAATATCCCTCAAAGCTCTTGCCCTTACTCACAAAGCCAGGGCTAACCTTGCACCATCCTACATCTCTAACCAACGTATCCCACACACATCATCAAGACCACTTAGAACAGCTCAAGCAAACATTATGTCCACACAGAGATTCAAACTCCATAACTCGGGAGGAGCTAGTTTCCCTGTACAAGCCTCAAAGTTATGGAACACACTACCTGCTCTACTCAGGTCTGAACCCTCCTTCAACCTATTTAAATGTAACACTAAACGCTGGCTTCATAACTTGGACACATCAACAGTTTAACATCCTAGAGCTCAGATTTACTGCCTGCCCACTGTACATATTGTAAATAATATTACTATCTGCTGAAACCACCTTAGAATTGCAAACATGTATGCATGTACATGCAATACCAATGTATGTATTCATTTGTAACCGCAACCATTGTAACTATTGCCTACTGCTTGCTAATGTAACTGTACTCTTATGTGACCTGATCTAAAACTTACGGGCCCGTCTGCCCCTGGGCCTGGCTGCGCTTTATAAATAAACTAAATAAACTAAATACAAATACTTTCGTAAGCAGTATCACAGCTCGCCCAGATACATGCTAAAATGGAAGAAGAAGCGAAAGGTCTGAAGAAGGACAGCAGCTGGTTTTTATACATATGGTCCTGGATGCCATTATGGCTTTCAGATGGCCTCAAGGTAATAGCGGGAATAGTGATTTTAGGATTGGCTGCTTGAGGAGGTGCAACAAGGCCGAAACATGTCTGGAGTTGCTTGGTTTTCTGTGCAGAGGGGACCTGGCCTAGCAGTTCGGGCTGGGCTGCTACCTTCGGTGGCGGCAGCTGCTGACTGATTTGCACATGGCTGGTCCCCTTTTGCAATGGCGCAGACGGGCTAAAAAACGGTGGTGTGGAAGGTTGGCCCAGAGCAATTGCCAGTGGTTTAGATTCATTAAAAACCTTCCACCCATCACTTTTGTGGTCAGTTTGTTTCTCCTTGTGAGAGAGGTTATGCCCAGACGTGGGTCCCTTGCTCGCTGCGCCACAGGGAACCAGGCTGCACCTCACTGAGGAGGTCCAACAAGGCCGAAACATTTCTGGGGTTGCTTGGTTTTCTGTGCAGATGGGACCTGGCCTAGCAGTTCGGGCTGGGCTGCTACCTTCGGTGGCGGCAGCTGCTGACTGATTTGCACATGGCTGGTCCCCTTTTGCAATGGCGCACAAGGGCTAAAAAACAGTGGTGTGGAAGGTTGGCCCAGAGCAATTGCCAGTGGTTTAGATTCATTCGAAACCGTCCACCCATCACTTTTGTGGTCAGTTTGTTTCTCCTTGTGAGAGAGGGTATGCCCAGACGTGGGTCCCTTGCTCGCTGCGCCACAGGGAACCAGGCTGCACCTCACTGAGGAGGTCCAACAAGGCTGAAACATGTCTGGGGTTGCTTGGTTTTCTGTGCAGAGGGGACCTGGCCTAGCAGTTCGGGCTGCGCTGCTACCTTCGGTGGCGGCAGCTGCTGACTGATTTGCACATGGCTGGTCCCCTTTTGCAATGGCGCAGACGGGCTAAAAAACGGTGGTGTGGAAGGTTGGCCCAGAGCAATTGCCAGTGGTTTAGATTCATTCGAAACCTTCCACCCATCACTTTTGTGGTTAGTTTGTTTCTCCTTGTGAGAGAGGGTATGCCCAGACGTGGGTCCCTTGCTCGCTGTGCCACAGGGAACCAGGCTGCACCTCACTGAGGAGGTCCAACAAGGCCGAAACATGTCTGGGGTTGCTTGGTTTTCTGTGCAGAGGGGACCTGGTCTAGCAGTTCGGGCTGGGCTGCTACCTTCGGTGGCGGCAGCTGCTGACTGATTTGCACATGGCTGGTCCCCTTTTGCAATGGCGCAGACGGGCTAAAAAACGGTGGTGTGGAAGGTTGGCCCAGAGCAATTGCCAGTGGTTTAGATTCATTTGAAACCTTCCACCAATCACTTTTGTGGTCACTTTGTTTCTCCTTGTGAGAGAGAGTATGCCCAGACGTGGGTCCCTTGCTCGCTGCGCCACAGGGAACCAGGCTGCACCTCACTGAGGAGGTCCAACAAGGCCGAAACATGTCTGGGGTTGCTTGGTTTTCTGTGCAGAGGGGACCTGGCCTAGCAGTTCGGGCTGGGCTGCTACCTTCGGTGGCGGCAGCTGCTGACTGATTTGCACATGGCTGGTCCCCTTTTGCAATGGCGCAGACGGGCTAAAAAACGGTGGTGTGGAAGGTTGGCCCAGAGCAATTGCCAGTGGTTTAGATTCATTCGAAACCTTCCACCCATCACTTTTGTGGTCAGTTTGTTTCTCCTTGTGAGAGAGGGTGCGCCCAGACGTGGGTCCCTTGCTCGCTGCGCCACAGGGAACCAGGCTGCACCTCACTGAGGAGGTCCAACAAGGCCGAAACATGTCTGGGGTTGCGTGGTTTTCTGTGCAGAGGGGACCTGGCCTAGCAGTTCGGGCTGCGCTGCTACCTTCGGTGGCGGCAGCTGCTGACTGATTTGCACATGGTTGGTCCCCTTCTTCAATGGCGCAGACGGGCTAAAAAACGGTGGTGTGGAATGTTGGCCCACAGTAATTGCCAGTGGTTTAGATTCATTCGAAACCTTCCACCCATCACTTTTGTGGTCAGTTTGTTTCTCCTTGTGAGAGAGGGTATGCCCAGACGTGGGTCCTTTGCTCGCTGCGCCACAGGGAACCAGGCTGCACCTCACTGAGGAGGTCCAACAAGGCCAAAACATGTCTGGGGTTGCTTGGTTTTCTGTGCAGAGGGGACCTGGCCTAGCAGTTCGGGCTGGGCTGCTACCTTCGGTGGCGGCAGCTGCTGACTGATTTGCACATGACTGGTCCCCTTTTGCAATGGCGCAGACGGGCTAAAAAACGGTGGTGTGGAAGGTTGGCCCAGAGCAATTGCCAGTGGTTTAGATTCATTCGAAACCTTACACCCATCACTTTTGTGGTCAGATTATAGGGCTTAAGGCATGGAAAACGAGATCCAAACACACGGCTGAAAAAATTATATGGGTGCATGTTTTAATGCCAGCCAAAGATGACAAAAATGCAGACATTATCATAAAAGAACGTGAGCGACTGCGCCAACAAATAGTGCAAGCAGACTTGAACCCTAAGAGCTACATTGGGAAATGGGTTTACTGCAAAGCCGGTGGTGGCTTTGTCTACATGTATTGGTCATTTGAAGGTCATGTGGACCGATATGGACACTTTGCGGGAATAACGAAAGTATAGCGAGTACGAGGAGATAAGAGAGTGGATAATTTTGTGGTCGACAAATCGACCAGAGGGGAGACTAAAGAGGGAAAATGGGATGCTCCTTTCCCCCGATTCTCAATCAGACCATGGCCTGGATCATCGTGGCCTACGCATCCACCACGAGAGGAATTTGACCCGCTCACATATGCTCCACACATCAACATCTATCGGGCCACGCCTCACATGGCCCAGGAAAATACCCGTCAATCAAACCCACCGCTGGAACCTCTGGCGAAGCTGACATGGACCATCGCTAGAGATGCCATGATGACATAGCCAACGGATGGTAACATGCGTGCCACCATGCACGCTGGTCAGATCCACACCAATTATACACGAAGAACACACTCAATGCCATGGCGTAGCGGACTGCTAACATACACTGATGCATCATTGTTAAGTTTCACATAGGCCAAGCTACCGCACCGCAGAAACGCAAGACACAAGAAGAACTTATGTACATTCTTGCAAACGCTTCATCGTTATTATAACCACGATGACATACAATGCTCATATATGAGGATCCATGTCGCCACGCGACACCCGTGTTGTGAACCATATACCGCCACCCATGAACCAGACCAGAGTAGGCCACGAGACTCAGAAACCACATGCTCAGGGCTACTCAGAACGGGGCTGCAAGGTGCTGATCATGCAGAGCAGAATCCCAGCAAGAGCCTCACAGCCAAGGACACAAAGTTGCAATTTACACCCTGTGTTCCCCAAGCCAAGGTAACACCTGCTGCAGCCAACCACTCCTCAGAGCCGAAATACATATGAAATGCTCATAGTTCTTCAGCTAAGGTCTTACCACACATGACCAAGCCGACCTGATGCAACACCAAGTCTCAAAGACCAGTGAAACTCTGGGGTCTCACTTTTGGGACACAGACTGCAACAATGAAGTGACACATTGGACACTAACAGTGGTAAGAAAGCTGTGTTCCACCGACAAATGGCAGACCTGTCCATTGTCCATCTCCGACACACAGTCATATATTGTTTCTAGCACCAGGTACACCATGAGCTGGGAACAACGATGGTCCCAGGCTTGGGTGCTCGCGGATGAACCAATCAGGGTACGGGGGCTAACTACTGACGGCATCACAACTAAGCCAATCACTGACCTCTCTCATGTAACATTTTTATTGTAGCCATTCCTAGGGACGACCCACGCATACCACCTGACCCCTTCTACACCAACCACTAACCCATCTATATGTTCCTATACTAATCCTATTACTCAGGTAGCCAACCCAAAGTGGCATTAGGTTTTGGGGGAAGTTTCCCCAGGTGATGCACGATGAGGCGTCACGCATAAAGAAAAAGGGCCTGCAAGCCAACTTTGGAGGGACGCGTTACTGGGTGACTTGTGATCCCAGAGCCTATCCCTGCCGTTTTGTCTAATAAACAGCAGTAACGTCTTGCTCTTCCGTCTGTCTCATACTCATTGGGGGCCGTGGGAGGAGTTGGATGTCCCTAATCCCGGAAGTCCGCAGAGGGCCCTGCCAACCCTCTGGGAGATCAACCCGACACTGCGCCAGCACCTTCCATGCTCCGCCACTGGTTCACCTAATCTGTTGTAATGTTGGAAATCAGTGTACTGTTTCAAACTTTACATAATGTGAACGTAACTACACACTAAGTTATATGGTACAGAATGTTTTGAATTTTACTTCAGATTAATTAGAAAATGTGTTCATTTAATTGCTGTTCTTTATTGATTTACCTTATAAAATTTGATATACAGAATCTTTCAGCTAAATGTTTAGCAGGGTTATTTGCTACAAAGTGTGCACAGAGCTTTAGTTCCATCAGAATCGGTGGCACTTTCCCTTCTTGCCTCTAAATGGTTCTCTTCCTTTTTGAAAAACCGGACCCAAGTAGTCAAGTTGGGAGGTTACTACTCGGAAGTTCTACTAGTATTGTGTGGAGTGCCACAGGGATCCTCACTGTAACCAACATTGTTTAATATCTTTCTCAGGACAGTGATGGGCATCTTTTCTAGGGATAACCTGAAATAGCATGTATATGCAGATGACACGCAAGTATATGTCAGACTAAAATCAGCACCCAGCATGTCCTGACTTGTGCTGAAGCTATAAAAGACTGGATGGTGGAAAGCAAGCTTCAGTTAAACCCCACCACTGAGGTTATAGTATTTGGACCAGACCATCTTCATTGCATTTTACATTCATCCACCCCTTGTCCAGCCGTTTTTGACATCCTTCTCTCATAAGGTTAGGAACTTGAGCTGTATTTGGAAAGATGATTTGGGAAGTAATGCCCATGTCTCTGAAGTAGTTAAATCTATTTTCAAATTCGGCTCTTGGCACCTATTTTATCTCTGGTCTCTGAATGGTACAATCAAGATTGGACTACTAAAGCACACTGCTACCTTGAGCCCTGGATTGTCAACTGCAATGACTCCAGGTAGCACAAAATGCTTCTATTTGATTAGTGTACAATCTTCCAAAAAGTGTTTCCATATCCAAGTACCATCAACAATTGCAATGGTTGCCAGTGTGGCAAAGACTCCAATTCCGAAAAACTATTCCTGATTTTAAGCTGCATCCAAGGAACTGCACGTAGGTATCTAATTTCAAAGGGTAAAATCTACCACCCAGTGAGTACCCTGCGCACCTCTGGGAAAAATGTTCTTGCTGTCCCTTTGTCTAAATGCCTCTCCCGGGGAGATCAATGCTTCTCCATCAGGGGCCCCCAACTCTGGAATGCACTTCCAGTAGAACTGCAGAATATATTATCTATTATTCCCTTTCAGAATAAAACTAAAAACATACCTGTTCCAGTGTTTAATGGGTCCTGTGACTGTGTCTGATGTGAGCAAAGGATTTTAGCATCTGCGCCTAGATGCAGTTTACTGCTTGGTTCCAAAGGGATATGCACATTACAAATCCCTAATGTACACCAATTGAGGGGATACAATGTGAATTGGGTTTAATATCACTAGACACTCAATTGAAAATAAGAATGAGTGTTTTTCATATTCGAATGGTAGATAAAACGGAAAATAGGGAGTTTCTATGCGTGGATATTAGTGGATTACTATCTGGACCCATGGGTGATAATCCCTTAAAGGATTGGGTTTTGAATATTAACCAATCTTGAAGAGGATGGGTCTGAAACTCACTTGGATGACTCAATTGGGGTTAAGGAAAATCAAATACAAAATCTTGCGGAACTTTTGCACCATAATATTAATATTTCCTATTTGGGTACATTTAAAAAATGTTTTTCATATGTTAGGCAAGGTCTGTCTGTGGACACATCTTGCATCTATATCATTATGATAGCAAGGTGAGACGATTCATATTGGGGCTTGTTTGGGGATTCCGCACCATCAAAGATATTGCAGTCTCTGTAACCAAGAGATTGAAACCTCAAGACACTTACTCATTAGTTGCTCGAGATTGATAGATATTTATAGAAAAGGTTATCTGGGTTCAAAATATTAAATTGTACATTTTACTCTTGACCAATGGTCTTTTATATTCCCTGGAAGGTAAATAACCTTAAACTTTGCAGTATACCATATGTGGATATGAATGCA
Organism: Ambystoma mexicanum; assembly: GCF_040938575.1. Classification (NCBI taxonomy): domain Eukaryota; kingdom Metazoa; phylum Chordata; class Amphibia; order Caudata; family Ambystomatidae; genus Ambystoma; species Ambystoma mexicanum. The sequence goes on along the minus strand of NC_090930.1, from coordinate 350,440,371 downwards.
GGTGCTACTACAAAATCCTTTCACTGTGGCATCATCATTGACATTGTGATTACTAGAAATGATGATAAATGGAAATAAATGTAATATCTAGTAGATGTTTTGTTTTGTCTATGGAATCGGTAGCTAGTTGAATGATGTAATACTGAGTTTTAATGGTAATGATTTTTAATTATTACACAATATGAGATAGTTTTTATGATATTGTAATTGTATTAATATGTAATGCTTGTATAATGAGTTCTATGTATGTATATGTATGTTATATCCTGTTTTGAACATGTGTTGTAAGGATTATTTAACCTAAAGGACTCAATAAAAAAATTAAAAAAATAATTGCCAAGAACTGTGGTTGAACTTTCTATTGACCAATCGGAGGTGCTAATAACTGTATTGGAACTTTGTTGTAAACATGGATTTCTTTATTTTCTTTTCTTGACATGTGAAGAAGAATGCTGGGGAAGGGGAATGCACCCAGGTTCTAATAAACTGTGTTTACAATCAATATTGTCTTGAACTGCCATTCATTTCCTTATTTATTTGTTGTATGAATAAGTGTGAGGGACATATGTCCTTTATTAGAGTTTTTCTTGTAGTTATTTTAGGCAGGGAAATCCTCAATAGGATAGCGATAGTGAGGCGTTTATCCAACCTTGGTAAAATAATATAATGCCATTTGTTGAGAAAACCTTACAAAGTGGTCTGCCTGACATTTCTTACCCCTCAGACAAGGTAGCATCAACATAATTCAAAAGCACAGCGGACAAGACAATATGTTGTACCCTTCTAATAACAAAAACATATACACAAACCAACATTATCAATATTTCGTAGACCCCAAATATACACCCATATACAATTAAATCTTTACAACGGTAAACATGAATTTGTGATTCAGCACACAATTTTATGGAGTATACCAAACACAAAGCATAACTGTACACCTCAAATCATTAGTTCACTGCAACCCTTCACACACACTGAGACAGAACAACCAAGAAGTGCAAAACAATCGCTCACTGAGTAGTAAGTAAACTTTATTTATGTTTTGCATTGTGACCATTCATTATATAAAGATTATTCATAAGCAAATAGGAACATTTAATATTTTTAAAGAAATGGCAAGCACACTTGAGTGGCTGGTGGAGTACTTCCCGAAAGATGAAATGAATAATGACCAAGTCACTAACAGTGAACAATATATCTTATAAAGCAAGCAACTAATATAACTTATACATAACGTATTTAAATAATCCTTTCTTATTTTTATACTACTTAATGTAGAAGAAAAAAACACACAAAAAAGTAACCATCAAGTAGCAGAAATACTACAAACAGAACCCTGATTACCAAATCTGCAAAATCAAATCACCTACTTCTCTATACAATTAGGAGAATTTAGTGATCAATTTAAAGAACTTGTGACACATGTTAAAAATGATGTAATACAAAATGTTGATTTTCACTGCCCTACTTATACCTGTACCCCTTTGCCCAAAAATCACCTGAATCAATTGAAGACCATATACATTAACAAGGTTTTGATGAAAGTTATCTTCCTGCTTCACCTGATCATGACCATATACAACCCCTAAATACTATACTCCTATGTATGTATCCCACTGTGATTCCTCATCTCTTTTTTTAAATTAACTTATTCTTCATATTATGTAAATACATGTAAATAGCTTCATTCTTTTTTTAAAAATGCCAATTAGTAGTCCACAGACTTTCCACATGTTCGGGTCTGCATTCATCCATCACTGTGAAGTCAATGGGTGTCAGATGTACACAAATGTCCTGTCCTAGTCTGGGCATGTCTGGAGGATTGCCCAGAGCAATGCCAGAGGTTAAGATGTATTCTAAACCTTCCAGCTATTAACTCTTTTGTTTTGCGTTGTCACCCTGAGTGGGACAGGTATGCCCAGATGTGGGTCTTGTGCCTGTTGGAACTAGAGGCCCAAGCTACTCCTCACTGGTGAGGCCCAACAAAGCTAAAACATGCTTGGTGATGTTTGTGGTCTCGTGCAGAAGGGATGTGACCAAGCAGTTCAGGCTGGTCTGCCCTTTTTTGGTTGGTGCCAAGCCTGATATGCATCTGACATTTCCCCTTTTGCAATGGCTCAGCAGGTAAAGAATGATGGTCTGGAGGGATGCCCAGAGCAATACCACAGGTTATGATTAATTCCAAACCTTTCAGCCATCATCTCTTTTGTTTTGTTGTACTGCAATGCAGCCTCTGCAGGGGAGAGAAGCTTCACAATGCTTTTGAGGCTGGTGTGAAGGAGCATCAGAAGCACTGCTCCCTATCTTAGATTTGCAATCAGGTCCAACATCTTCCTCTCTCCACCTGTACCTCCCTATCAGTGGTTGGTGCCCCTTCTCTCCCTTCCCTCCTGACCTACCCTCCTTGCCTCTCTCTACCAACAGAAAAATCAAAATAAATAAAAAAAATGTAAACATTAAAAAAGGTTCCATTATACTCTGGTTTCTCTTCAAACCGAATAAATCTTTCGCCTTTTACTAAAGATTTCCGTGGAGAGGAACGTTAAAGAGTTTCACTCAATTTTTTGAAGCCCTGCCATGTGCAAAAAAAAAAATAAAAAATAAAAAAGGTTCCATTGAGAACTGCCTTTGAGAGTTAAAACATAGAACTACAATAATCATTCTATTATAGACTCCATCGACTTTATTATGTTATTGCATAAAGTAGTTAGACTCTACAAGATCCTCCAATATTTTCTTTAGCATTATGTTCTATGCTAATAGAAATAATGCAGCTTTTGTATAGTATAGTGTGATGAATCTGATGATGTCATCACTCCTTTCCTGGAGGTAGCCTCTGCACATGTGGCCAGCGACCGCAGCTGCTACCTGATCCTGACCCTGGGGTTGGCTGTATGAGGGAGGACTACATGAGGAGAGGCGTACTTCAGGAGAAGGGATATCTATCATTAGATGAGACATGGTATCCCCCTTTTCCCTTATGAAATAATCATACCCTCCAAAATCCCACACATTCCCACGGCATATTGTAAGGTTGCATTAGAATGTCCTACGGAAACAGACAGTGAAACCTTTGTGTATTCGGAGTTAAGATCATGGGATAAAACTTCAACAAAGAAGATGTCTGAGAGCGATGATCACTCCGGAGAATCAGAATTACTGGTCTAGTCTTTGCCATTTTGGGACTAGCCACTAGAAATACAACGCTGCAAAGAGAAAGTCTTGTTAAAGAGAGAGAGCAGCAACCCAGAATGAGGAGGCCGGCTGGAGAGCTGTTGGCTGTGAACAAGAAGCATGCTGAAAACTATCTAACTAGGAGTGAAGCAACTGCCAGCCAGGAAGGTTGGGAGACTCTGAGCCGTCAAGCGGGAAGGCCCAACAAAGGCCCCGGTGCAGGAAGGAGAGTGGTGGCAAGAGGTTGGCTCAATGAGGAGGACATCTAGGTTAAGTTACCCAAACCGGTCACCAAGCTGGTTCTGGCTTGGGTTGCTACAGGAGAGTGAGTTACCATCCCAAAAGAGTAAATTGAAGGGGCAAATGGAACACTCATAACAAGGCTGAGTCAATCATAGAGCAAGCAGCAGGAATGCTGCAGACCAAAGATGGCTTCCAAATGCTGACGGATGTTCAAAGAACGGCACAGCTGCCTGAGAGATGCAAACCAAACATACAGGTTCGTGGGCAGAGGAAGAGAGTGCTGGAGGTCCAGGAGCTTGTGGGAGGCAATCATAGAAAGAGAACAGTGTGGGACCCCAGAAGAAACCATGGGCAAAAACACATACAAAGTTACGAAAAAGAACTGTTACACGTCTAGCAGGATTGTATGCAAGGAAAGGTGGTCACAAAAAGGACACACATTGTAAAGTCCTGGCAGGAGAATGTACCAGGCAAGGTGATTAGAAGACAAGCCACAGGGGTGGGAATCTGGAGACCCACACCCTTATTGTGTAAAGGAACTATATGAAAGAGCTTGGCAGAAGTGTATATCAGGGGTTTTGCGAGTCTGGGACCTGCACTCAAATTGTGGCATCTTGAAAAGTGAGTCGCAAGGAGGACTTGTGCAGAGAATCCAAATGATGATTCATGGCTTAAGGAATTTGAACTGCATTGCAATTGGAAAGGACGTGGGGAAGGGAGTCATTTCTCTGGGAATTAATTTCAACACCAAGAGGAAAGGGTAATACTCTTGGGCTATAAAGAACCTGGTTATTCTTTTGAAACTTTTGTTTTGGTAGAGAGAAACCTGTGGAAGTGAACCATTATCTGGAACTGTGAACACTATCCATGTTACACCTCTGTTGGATGCATACCTTTTTGTTGAACTTGAACATATGTGTACTTTTTTCGAGCCAAAGACATTACCCTTAGCATCTTACAGCATCTTAGCCGGCCGCTCACCACTTAGCATGTTTGAGTGACAGCTAGGCTGAGTGAATATGGGTTTTCTGAATAAAAGCAGGGCTTTGGGGACTGGAACTTCAGAAGTCGCCACAGGACCTAAGAATCCGACGAGGGAGAAGCTGAGCCGACCTGCCACGACGACACCACTGGTGGAGTCCTGCTGGACCGTCTCACCACTTTTCCCAACGATGGAGGAGATCTCCCGCCGGAGAGTCTTCTTCCTTTGACTGGTGAGGATAACCAGTTTCACTGTCTTTTCGCCTTCCCGACATATCTCGTGGCCGCCTTTCCTGTGCCAAGCACTTCGGCAACCGGGATACCACGTTTTACCACGAACGCAAATTAAAGGGTAATACCTCTAACCGGAAAACTCCCTGGCAGTGCAACGACCTTCATCTTTCCTCCACTGGACCAATTGTACCTGGTGAATGTCTGGCGAGAGCTGTATCCGGCTGAGAGGGGGTACTCTTATTTCTCCTCGCCACACAGTCTATACACCAGGATTGATTATATCTTCATAGGTAGAAGCCAACTTACCCAGCAAGAGGCAGCACAGAATCTGAGCAGATCAATTTCAGACCATTCCCCCCTAGGGATGGAATGGAAGATTAAGGGATCTAGACCCACTATTCCACTATGGCAAATAACTGCAGAAGCACTAATAGGTCTGGCCTTCAGGGAATATCCCCAGGACAGTCTGGAGTGATACATAGAGGAGAACGTGGGTAGTGTGGAGCACTGGAGCACGGTAGGGGAGGAATTAAAGGTAGTGATACGCGGAGAGATTATAGCCAAAGGTTAAGGAGAGCCTTGCGAGGGGACCTTGAACAGTGGGAAGAAGAAATACGGCTGATGGAGACCACTGCCCAAGGGACAAAAGAGGAGGAGCAAACATTGACCCTAATGAGACATAAATGTAAAGAGGCATTGGAGAGGCTAGCCAAGTTTGATTACACAATGAGATCTATTAGAGCACATAAGGAAGGAGATAAGGCGAGTCGGCTATTAGCATGGCTTTGCAAGAGGGAACACCCCCGGCAACTACACTCAAAGATAGGGAGGGCATGACTCACCAAACACAACAAACAATCAATGACACATTTAAATAAATCATTCTATACCCACTTATATGCACATGACACCCCAGTGCCCCAGAATGATATTCAAAACACACTAGAAGAGATTGGGCTGCCCACACTGAACCTGGCTCAACGTGAAGCACTAGACACAGAAATCACCATTGAGGACATCAGTGAGGCAATAAAATCACTAGTTACAAGTAAAACCCCGGGAGTGATGGGTTGCCCCCTGAATTTTAAAAGACATATGAAGCATCACTCACACTGCTGCTACACGAGGTGTACAAAGAAGCATACGAACTGGGAACACTTCCGAAAAGCATGAGGGAAACATTATTGGTACCAATACCCAAGCCTAGGAAACCTGTAGATGAATGTGATTCGTACTGCCCTCTTGCGATGCTTAACTATGATGTCAAGATATTGACCACTTTATTGGCTAAGAGGCTCTCTAGAGTGGTGGGGGGCTGGTGCATAGTGACCAAAATGGCTTTGTGCCTGGCCGTAATACAACGGCGAACCTCCAACATGTTCTGGCCCAGATGAAGATGGACATAGAACATCTCACGTTGCTATCACTAAATGCAATTAAAGCATTTGATTCCATATAATGGCTATTGGCGGTCCTGAGATAGTTCGGGTTCAGTGGAAGATTCATCAGATGGGTCATAGCCCTATATACCAATCCAACAGCCAGAGTGAAGTCTAGGAGGGTGGTATCCTCGACCTGGGACATATGCAGAGGCACTCAGCAGGGATGCCCATTATCTTCTATGCTGTACATACTGGGTCTTGAACCAATTGCGATCTACTTCAGGAAGCAATTTTTTGATGCAGGAATACGAGTGGGTGGGGTAAGCCACATAATCTCGCTATATGCGGACGATGTCCTATTGTATGTAAGGGATCTGCACCTGAATGTACCAACCATGCTGGAAGTGTTAGAAAACTATGCAAAGGTCTCTGGGATCCATTTTCGTGTGCAGAAGTCCTTTTTGTTCTCATTTGCGGTTCTGAGAGGTAAGGGCATAGAGGATTTGACCAAAGTCGGAATCCAGTGGCAACTGAGTTTGTTTAGGTACTTGGGGGACAATATATGTCACACACCGAGTCAATGCATGCAGATAATACTGGGGTAGTCGTCAAAGGTCTTGGTACATCCATTAAATTCTGGTCAAAATGACCACTATCCATGACTGGCAGGGCATCAATTGTCAAAATGATTATAATTCTGAGATTTTTATATCACTTCCAGAATGTGTGCTACTATATCAAGGCCTCATTTGTTCGCTTGTTAGAAACAGTGATCAGAGAATTCCTCTGGGGCGCTGGACGACATAAGCTATTCCTGACCACATTGACCCAACCCCACAGAGAGGGGGGCATACAACTTCCAGATTTAGAAAAATATTACCTAGCTGCCCAACTTAGCTTTTTTGCTTGTTGGCTATCGGATGACGCCACATCGGAGACCAGACTGCTGCAGCATTTGGTGGCCCAGTACAATTGAAAGAGCTAATTTGGGTTCCTACTGGATTCCTAGATACTACCCCCATGATAGTGGCATTGGGGACACGGGTTTGGAATAGGACTAGAACACTCCTGCATCTAGAACACCCTCACTCACCAGAGGTCCCACTAGCTGCAGATGTGTGCAAAGTTAGTACAGACCTTTCTAATCTGAGACACTGGGAGAGGTGGAGAGTGTACACATGGGGGAACCTATACAAGGAAGGAGTTTTTAGGGACTTTGACTCCCTGCAATCCAAAGAAGGGCTGCCCAAAGGGCAATCTTTGTGGTACCAAAGGGTCAGGCAGGTGGCTAGGAAGAAATGGGTGGAATGGCCAGAAGAACCAGCAGCAGACCCACTGATAACATTACTGTATAACCTAGACGATGGCTTGAGACTGGTATTCAGAATATACAATCAATTGGTCGACACACCTAACCCCCAGAATGGTGCACTTAAGACGAGATGGGAGGAGGATCCTGGGGTGGATATTGCTGAGAAGGAATGTGCGAGAGTACTAGCATTCCCTAAAGAAGTGTCTAGGAATGCCAGATTCAGATTGATCCGACTGAATGTATTATATCGTACCTACATGAGACCGAACAGGTGGCCAAATTCAACAAGCAAACCCAACCTCTATGCGCATGGTGCGGAACTGTGGGGGCTGGACTAATACACATGTTCTGGGAATACCCAAAATCACAGGGTCTCTGGGCCAAAGTGGAACAGGCCTGCAGACAAGTAGGCATAACACAATATGATTGGTCCCCTAAGGAGTGCCTCTTGGGAACCTATTCCAGGATAGCTAAGGTAAAGCACATAGTGAAATGTATGGACATGGCATGCATATTAACCAAGAGAACCATAGCAATGGCATGGAAGCAGGCACGCGGCCCGATATATGCCGCATGATACTGGGAATTGGAACGCTGGACAGAAGCTGAGACCAGAACATGGGGGAAGGGAGTCTCCAGATCTGATGATGGGATGAGTGTAACGTTTGAGGCATGGAAGGCACTGGTGTGGGAGATGTTTCACCCCTCGGATGAGAAACCTCCCTGAACAGACAAACCCTGCTGAGTTATAACGAATAAGATTTAGATGTAAGGAGCCAAAACTGGACAACTGGCCAATCCTTGCTGGGCACAGCCTACCACCGCCACCCCCCCGCCATGTTGAGTCCAATGGCTACAAGATAGCACACATGGAGACAGTTATTTTTGATTTGTTGTTTTGTTCGGTTTGTTTATTCTTACCTTTTTCCTCTGGTTAAACTCAAACTGTATGACATAAAATACTGATGATGTAACTCAATGCGTTGTTACTTTCAGAAATGCCACTAAAAACATTTAAATATTAATTAGCCGCAAGGGGCATTTGACAATTTCCAATAAGTGTTAACACAAGACAGCTGGAATTTCACCTCACATGAAGCCATTTTAAATTTGAGGCAGATCAAGTCCACTGAGATACGCTCTGTCAGGCGAAACAGTTTCTTCAACAGTTTGGACTACAGCTTGTTTAAACCAGGTATGTTAGAAAATGCCTAGGTTTCCACACTGTACAACAGAATAGGTAAGATCTTTGCTAAGGAATAACCACCTTGACAGGGTGCCATCTTACACAGGTCATTGAAGACCTGAGAGCGTTTACGCTCATGCAGATTGAGGTGTGGGGTGCCCAATAGCTTGTTGTCAAAAAGGACACCTACGTATTTGTATTCAATAACCACCTCCAATATACTCCCATCCAACCACTAGTTCATAGATTTTGTCTTTGCATTGGGCGGGGTAAAAACATGACCTTTTGTCGATGTTAATTGTCAAACAGTTAATTTCAGAAAACTGCTTGAGTTTGTTTAAGGCAGCGGCAACCCGGAAGGGGTAAGATCTATCAGGACTATGTCATCGGCATACCCCATCCACTGGGCAGAGATTATTGGTGGCACACCATTCTTGAATTGCGGCCAGAAAGTTTGGTATGAGAAAAGAAGCAGAGGTTGCTGATGGGAGCCTGAAAGAGAGCTGAGTGTCATCCACATAACATTGAAAAATGGAGCAGAAAGTAGCAATGCAGTGGGTAAGAGGTGGCAGGTAGTGGTTGAAGAGCTAGGGAGAGAGGTAATGAACGTTGGGGAAAGGTTGGGTTTGCTGTCAATAGGAAATGGAGAATACCATGTCTCACCCAAGGGCACCCTGCTCCTAGTTTCCAATGTTCTTCCAGCCAGGTAATCCTCCCTCGCTTCTCCGCCCCAAGGGTCAGTATCCAATGTTGATGGACTTTCCTTGGCCACCTGCATGGAGGATTCAAGGGGTTTACGAGTGAGAATGCCCCCAGTTTTCTCACTGTACATGCATGTCTTGAAAAGAAGGAAACGTGCTATTGTCTGGCCTAATCTTTTAACTTCTGTAAGTGTGTCAAAGTGGATGCTGACAAACTGAATGTTATCATCATGTGGATATGATTGGAATCCAACAACTGAGCAGATTGCTCCATTGACTAAACCTTGTTGTACATCAAGTTTACGTTTAGAATAACTGTGCAGTTTGACATAGAGTTAATAGTTTTTCTAATCCAGCTAGTTGGAGATACATTTTTATAAGCTATTTAGTCATGCTATTGTTTTTTTAACACAGTGCCGAGTGTCATGCTGTGCACTTCTAGTTTTTCTCAAGAGCTGATACACACTATGGGTTGCTTTTCTTTTTTCAACATTGTATAATTGAATTGGCACCAGCTTACAAGCATTGGCATTCAGCACATGCATTTTACATTTATTTTCCATTTTATTGAGCAAACCAGTTCAAACACTTTTAAAAATGTTAGCATAAGTCAGACCTGCAGACTGACACATCATTTAAGTTAGTTCTATGTAGCGAAAATGTTTCATGAGATTTACATTTCCAATGCTGCCAAGTGTATTACGGCATTGTTTGTGCCCTAATGTTTTGAAAATGGGTTGACCTTTTACTGGTGTTAACTGTATGAGGTCTACAAAAACAATAACATATTTTTCTCCAAACATTTCTTCGTAGTGGATTTTTAGGACTTCTTGAATTCTGAGATGAATTAAAGGCAACATGAGGTTGGATACCATGCGTACTTAATCAGGATGACTCATTTGTTTTCAGAATTCTGTATACTTCGGTAGCAACTTCTGCTGATCATTTGTAGTATTCTAATTTGTTTTGGTGTTCTACTGGGAAAAGTAGTCAGTGTTAAATTACACCTCCTATGTTGTATGCAGCTAGGCCTGTGAGGGCTTTTACAACAACCGAAATGTGGTTGTTTGTTAAGTCTTGTAGACATTTTTTGATTATTTTAATTAGGACATTTTTTCCAGAACTAGCTTAATCAATTACATACAGGAGCAGATGTTTATAATGTGTACAGCTACAAGTTTTAGTTTCATGTTTTAGTCCATGTTCAATGTCTTCAGTGACTTAATTTAGCTATGATTTGAGCACTGACAAGCTTGTTTAGATTGACACATGGTGTTTTCTACCTCACTCCTGACTATTTCTTCTTCATTTAGAATAAGTGGTTAAACAAGTGGTTCTTGGCTTCCTATAAAGGAAGGGGTGCTTTATCTAGTAGAGCTTTAATTTCTTCCCCTTGTTGGCTTTCATTGTCCAACATTTGTTTGTATTGTTTAAAATTGACATTTGTTATACAGCTTTCATTTGCATTAAATGCAGCTTCAAATGTGTCATTGTCATCAAATAGTTTGTCCTCTTTTCTCCAATGTTTGAAAAATTGTAGTAGGGCCATGTGATAAAGTTTTTTGTGAAGATTTAAATGATAATTTCTGTATGATTAATTGGGCTGGGTTTGGTAAGTTTTACTAGGCTTCTTCAGAAGTTGAGATTGAATATTTGGCAGTTGTCTCATCTGGCATAACATTGTTTTGTAGGAGTAGTTTTGGGCTATGTCATACAAGCACATATTTTCGAAAGGAGTACTTCTGTTTGGATAGTATGTGTACATTAACATAAACATATTCTTTAAATGCCCTTTGTGTTGGGATCATTTGTGGCTATTGTTTCTGTCTCTTGGTTGGATTTTAGTAAACTTTTTCAAGATGAAAATGGACCAAGGTTTAGCCAGACAATGTTTTCAGATTTCTCATATAAGGGTGTACCTTTTAAACAGTCTGCAGCTTTGTAGCACCCACATTCTCTTTGTTACATAATTTATATACCAAAGATGTAAAAAAAATGAGACTGGGTTTTGTCAGGTGATCTATATTCCCAAAGGTCTTTTGGCACGTTCTTCTTAGCTTTGGTGAGCTAGGCTGTGACATATCTTGCCACTGCAGTTGAGCCGTCTGCCATGTATTGTATGTCCAAATATGCATCCCACAGGATGGCAATGATCACATTTTAATCATTGATGTACCTGGATGCCTCTTCTCTTTTAATGTTGCATGTGTTTTTAGGGGATTTCCCTCTTACGCTGTGTCTAACAGAAGATGTGCTTGTCCTTTGCGGAAACTTGTCTAGGGAAGCCAAAGCGACATTTGGTATAGTTTTTATCCCTGTTTTTAAATCAACATCAGCAGTATTTGCCACACTTATGTTTTTGGAAGTGTAAGATGTGTGTACCTTAGTCTTTATGTGTGTCACAGTTATTTATTTTTTAATACATTGTAAAACAGTGTCATCACTGTCATCGCTAAATTTTGGAGCATATTTTATCCATAAAAGCGTGTGGATGTATGGTGCTCCTCTGGATTGATATTCTAAAGAAATGGTCTACTTCTCCATTCTTTTGAGAGCCACCACTAAAGAATAAATAACTGAAATTGATTTCAAACTCCCCGCTACCCCTTTAAGGGGTTGCGAGATCAACAGGCATGTGCACATCTGGGTCTTTTAAGGATGCCTGGCATGGAAAGAAAACTGTGGGGATTAACCAGTTAGGTTTCCTGGGTGTGGTGTACAGGAAGAGAGGGTAGCAGGAGTTGTGTTTGCAGGAGTTTTGAGAGCAATGAAAATGCTATGGCTATGACGAAGCAGAGTTTATGAATTTTTGGGGACACTTAGATTCATTGACTGAATGTCTATGTTGAGCAATGTGGATTGGCTTAACATATTATAGGGATGAAGTGGGTGGATTAGCTCCCATTTTGGGAGAATATGGTTCACTTGAAACATCCGGACATCATTGTTGTTCATTGTGGATGAAACAGTTTGGGGTATGTTACTGGAATTTCATTGCAGTTTGCAATGAAGGAGACATTTGGAAAACGGATGGAAATGTTTCCAAATTCCAAATGTATTTGTTATCGGATTGCTAAGAGAAAAAAGTGGAGATGTTGAAATGTATTTTGTCTGCAAATGGAAAAAGCAATATGCAGCGTGAATTAAGCTGTGTGTGTTTTTTTGCAAGATGTTGGCATAACATCTGTTCATAATGAGAACATTCAATTTGATATTGTCAAAAAGTTTTCTGAGAGATGGAGTGCATCTAACGAATGTAGGCATTCAGATTTTTCTGGAAAACATTGAAAATGCATTGAAGCATTTTTTGTGAACACATAATTAAGTTAGGTTCATTCTTTGTTAGTTTAGTATATAAACCAAAATAATCAAAAAAAATGTTTAAAGTCAAAAAGAAAAAAAGGTTATTTTAAGAGACACCATTTTTGCATGAAAAACAATTAAAATTATTACCATGCCCCCACCCCAAACCTTCAATTTTGTAGGTGCCCGCAGACTACTGTGCTGTCCACAGACTATACAGGCTGCAAAGGGGCTTGTGATATTTTTATCACTTCTATTTTTTAACTGGGAAAGGTGGCTCCTAAAGGAACATTTTAATTTTTTTATTTTGTATTTCTTTGTAGCTTTTTGTCTTTTTATGAGGAGAGTCAACTTAAAGTGGGGGAGGGAACAGAGGGAAGGGGCACCAACCATAGAGGGGCAGGTGGACAGTGTGTCTCATGCTCCTTGCTCCTTCACCGTGGCCTCGACAAACTGCTCCCCTCTACAGATTGGTGCTCCACAGTGCAAGCATAACACTTTGGCCCTTGAAAGGTAAGGGTTAACATCATTCTGTATGGCCTGTGATGCTGCTGCTGGGATCCTCTGCCCCAAAGGGGTATCCTTTGTGGTAACAGGATCAGTTGAAGATGGGGTAGAGGGCATCATCCTACTTTTGCCTGAGACAGGTACCGCCTTCCTCAGTGCACCCGGGTGGTTTGGCTTGGTGTGGCGCTGCATGGTGTTTTAGGAATACAGCCACAGTTTTCTGTAACTGAGTACAACTTTGCACTCAGTGCAATTGAACCTTGGCTCCACAAGCCTTCGGCACATTTCCAACATAGTAAATAACCGCCACACCCAGGACTCACTATGGGTGCTGGTGATAGGGACTTCCTATAACCTCATCTTCATCTACATTCTTGATCCTGATCATCCGTATCACTGCGCCTGTTGCCCTGTCCAGGCCCTCCTGACATTTGTTGTTAAAGGGACGTTACAGTTAAGTTGCACTAGCAAAAACCCATCAAATTCAGTAAAGCAAGTTGTCAAAGGGACATTATGGTTACAAGTAAAATGGAAAATCCCTTGAAATTCACCAGTTATGGTATACTAAGCAACCATAACTCTGTTATGCACTGTGCACTGTTAAGACTAACACCTAGGATATCAGAGATGACATCATACATGTCATTGAGGACATCACATTTCTAGCCCACCTCTTTTTGTTCACTGGCATATCTAGGCCACATGACTTTGCTCACTGATAGAGACACTTTTACCAATTAAAATGTGTTAAATATGTACACATTAACCTTTGTTTATGTTGTTAAGGCACGTCCTTAGGGGTGAAACACAGTTGCGGACAACAGGGGCTCTACTCCTTTGGGACCATATCAATATGCCACGACGTCTGTTCTAACTACCCAGTGGCACTGAGAAAGGCAGTTCCTTTCTCATTGAGGAGCAGGCTATCTTCCTCTGCATAATCGCATTCTCCCACTCCTGCCATCACTCAGGGTACTCCTGTGTGACCGAAGATCCCACTGGCCGCCTCGCAGGCCAGACGGGATGCCGTAGATCCTTAGCTTTTGAGGGTCATAGTGTGCTGTATTTGCTGAGACACATCGCTCTGCAGGGGGAAACAGTTTGCTCTGCTTTTGAGGCAGTTGTTAAAGAGCACGAGAAACAGTGCCCACTACCTTAAATGTAAGGCAAACCCAACATTTTCCCCTGTCAACCTGCCCCTCCATCTCTGTGGTTGGCGCCCCTTCCCTGCCTTCCCTTCCACAGCTTAACTTCCCTCTCCTGCAAAAAAAAAGAATTCCCGAAAAATACAAAACCAAAGAACCCCCCACAGAAAATGGTTCCTTTCACAGTTAAAAAATGGAAGTGAGAAAAGAAATCACAGTCCCCTGTGCAGCCTGCACAGTCCTCGGACAGTGCAGTAGTCCACGGGCAGTGCAGTAGTCCAAAAATTCAAGGTGTGCAACAATTTAAATCATTTATTTGCATTAAAAAAGGGTGGCACTTAAAATAACCTTTTTGCGTTTTTGGCTTTTGTTTATTTTTAATTTTTGGTTTTACAAACTGAACCAAGAAAACATTTAACTGAATTTCATTATTTGTTCTCACTTTCACAAAAACTGCTTCAAAGCATTTTGAACATTTTCCCCAAAAATCTGATTACCCACATCAGTTAGATGCACTCCATCTCAGCGAAAAATGTTAGCCCTATCAAGTTTAATATTCTCGTTATGAAACAATGTCATTCCAACATTGCGATCAAAACCACACACAGTTTTATTGACGTTGCGCATCGATTTTCCTATTTGCAGACCAAATTAACTGGAACGCATCCACATCTGTCTTTGCGCAATGCGTGACATTTTTTTGGGGAATTAGGATTGTTTTCTTCAACCTCCCGAATGTGTCCTTCATTGCAAACTGCAATGACATTCCAGTCACGTTCCACAAACTGTTCCCACCACTATGAACGATAATAATGTCCGGATGTTTCAATTGAACCATATTTTGCACAAAATGAGAGTCCACCCACTTCATGTTTCGCACTTCAAATCAGAACACTTTCAATTCAGAAAATCCTAGATTTTCGGATATTCCACAATGCTCCACATACACCTTCACCCAGTGGACCAAAGAGTCCTCCAAAATCCAAACACTGCTGAAAGACATTGCCATGGCCATTTTCAATCCTCTCACAACTCCTACTAACAACGCTCCTGCTACCCTCCATTCCTGTACACCACACCCAATATACCTGATTTGCTGTTCCTCTGATGTCCACGGACACCATGACTGTCCATGGCCTGGGCCATCCCCTTTCCATGCCAGGCAACGTCAAAAGACCTGGATGTTGCACATGCTGTCCGCTGACTACCATTGCGGCCAGTCAAAGGGATGGGATGGGAATTAAACACAATTTAAGTTATTTCATCTTTAGTGGTGGCTCTGAAAAGAGGCTTTTTTTATTTGTTTTTGGGTTTGTTAATACACACTTTTTCTTCTTTTCTTTTTTTTTTAATGTACAGTAGTAATGTGCACTCTACATCTTCCTTTACAATTTCCTAATAGGATCTTCTTCAATGCATTCGTAAGATTGTAAAGGAAAATTGCATTTCCAACATCTATGAAGTGAACTCCATCTTGAGAAAAACAAAAAAATCACACCATCAGAACTTATATTATCATTCTCGAACCAGACATTCCTTCAGTATATAAAAAAGCAGATACACCTTTATTAAAAATCTGCCTTGCTTCTTCAATTTGAGGACTGAAAAATGTTGTTGTACATCTCCATGTTAGCCTCTGATTTATTTCCGAAAACATAATTTGAGCAGCAGGAGTCACAAACCACAAACTCTCCCCTCCACAATACACAATCACAATGTCTGGGCATTTCAAGTGAGACATACTCTCGCAGAATGTCAGCAAGCTTGCCCAGTTTAAGCCCCAAACTGCATGCCAGAAAACTTCCACTTCTGCCAATCCAATATTTCCAAGGATGCCATGATTATCAGCATACACCTTCAATGACTGAATTGATGAGTCCCCAAAATCCACACAGTCTGCCTTCTCGAACACATAGCAATTGCCATTGTCACTGCTCTCACAGCTCCTGCAAAAAAAGACTCATTTTACCCTCTCTCCTTGTACACCACTTCCAGCAAACCTGATTGGCTAATCTCCACAGTTTCCTTTCCATGCAAGGCATCCTCAAAAAGACATGTGGTATGTGCCGTCCATGGACTACCATGGTGTCCGCTATCTGCGTAGCACAGGGGAAGCCATTCTTCCCTTTCGACTTTCATGTTCTCAACACTCCCATATTGGCTGCTTTCAATGAGTCACAGATCCATCCACCAATCACATCTGAAACCTCTACACCTCACCCTGTCATCTCACTTCAACTCTTCTGATGTACACTTGAACTCTCCAAGTACAAATCTCCTGCTAATGAAAGACATCAGCATTAAAAAAGTACTCTACGTCTGTGCAAGATTTCCATTTCCAGATTATTCAAGATCTGCATCTATCAGAACATAGTACAGGTATGCTTATATTTAAACAAAGCAAACATTCTTCAACTATTTCACAAATATAAATATATATATTTGCTGTGCAATAAGCTTCTCAATAAGCAAATACTCTTTTTTAATCACTCTAGCAAATGCTATGCATTTCAGCATTCATCACCTGCTCACATGAAGCAGCAAACAATTGCAATGCTCTGCGCTTCAAACTGTTTTTATTTACACTCTTTGGGCCTCATTACAAGTTTGGCGATAGCACTGCCAGCAGACATAGAAGGAGCCATCGTGATACTGGACACAGACAACTACAATAACAAATGTGAATGACAATTAGCAGATGGTAAAAAAACATGACAATGATCAGACAATGGAAATCAGGAAAGATCTGAAAGTGCTTTTGACTAGAGCAATGGAAATGGAATGGATAATCCCCAAACAAAAGCTTTTCTCGTAACATCACATCCCAAAATGCCACATCTTTATATCTTACCAAAAATTCACAAAAGATTACAGAATCCCCCAGGAAGACCCATAGTTGCAGCGACAGGAGGTATTCTACAACCACCTGGAATATATATTGAATCTTTCTTACAACCAATTATACAAAAGACCCCAATTTTGTGAAAGAAACTCCACACTTCTTGGCAACTATGGCACAATCCTAAGCTAACACCTTCATGTATCGGTTTGGATTAACACAAATCCAAAAAACATAATAAAAAATGGATCTGATACATTGATGATGGATTGGGGAGAAAAACAAACTTAATGAGTTCTTAGCATACCTGAACAACATTGATGCCCGGATACAGTTCACAATGGAAATTTGTAATCCTGATGTGCATTACCTAGATGTCCAAACTAAAATAAAGGAATCTAAAATAACAACTACCCTTTACACCAAACCCACTGAATAGCTTACTCCACAGATTAAGTTTCCATCCACCAGACATTTAAAAAAAAATCCACCATATGGACACATTTTCAGGATAAAGAGGATAGTCAGTGATCCCAAAGAATGCAAAGAACAACTAGGTATATATACTGCAACAAAAACTTAGACACAGAGGTTACCTTGAGACAATTTACAAAAGCACTACAGAAAACCAACACCAAGCAGTGTGAAGAACTTCTATTGAAAACACAGAAATGAGCTAGTCCAGAAATCATATTTTTCTCTAAATATTCCATACAGAGCAGACACATTAAACACAGTATAACCAAACATTGGAGTATTCTAACAAGTGATGAGCAAACTAAAGATCCATTCCCACAACCACTAGTTTTTGCATACCAAAAAAGAAACAACCTGCGCAATATGTTAGTGAACACCAACGGTGCAACTAATAAAAGCAGTCAGATAAACATCCGGGAACTCATCCATGTTTAAAATGCGGTAATTATGTCGTAAAGGATCGACTGTGTTTCATCCGAGAACTGGTGAAAAAATCGAACTTATACATCACTCCCCATGCTCATCAGAGAATGTAATGTACAGTATTAATGCCCTTGCAGCATTTACTACATTGGAGAGACAGCAAAAAAAAGTGAGGATAAGAATGAATGAACACAAATCCTGCATTAGAAACACCAACCTGACATCAACAGTAGCTAGGCACTTGGTGGAAAAGGCTCTCAAGTGTTGCAGCTTCGATTTCAAGTCTTAGAAATCATCCCACAAAATGGGCCAAACATAGATGCAAAGACAAAAAGGGCATGACAAGAAGCCTTTTAGATAGAAAAAATGGACTCTTACCGTAGGATGAATGAATGAAGAGTGGGACCTCAATTGCTTCCCATGACTACGCTATTGAATATCTGTAACCCAAGTTGAACATTTGATCCCACTAATAACATTTCAACATGTATCCAATTTGCATTGGTTATTCATTGTAATTTTTATTTCCTATCTGTCTTTCATTAGATTAGATCACGTCAAGTATTACGTTTTCTCCATGTTTTTTGATTTACAAACAGACTTTATAATTCAAAACGGATGATGCCTTATTAATCACAAAAGCACATCTCTGAAAAATTCCAATAACCTATAAAATCCACCACTGTGACAGGTTGATTGGATTACCACAGTCGTATTGAATGGAATAATTTATATGACTCCTCTAGTATTTGCTTTCTCTTCCTTTCTTCTCCCCTTTACTGTTTTTTCATTTTTTTCTCCCATCACACCAAGACATTTTGATGCAGACACCACCGTTCCTAATAGGAACTTGAGTTTTTCACATTAGTGATCCATTGAATTAATAATGTAATCATCCAACCTAATTCAGGTTCACCAGCGCGAAACATACCTTGTTTAATTATTTTACATACTATCAGTGAATACTGGATATATATTATAGGAGCAGAACCTTTCCAAGATGGCTGCTTCCGACATAAAGCATTCACATTGAGAGTGGTTACCTTTACAAAGCACTGTTGTTAAAACACGAGAGACCTGGGCGTGTGCAAGCCACGATGAACGTCGTTGAGTTGCTGTTTTTGATCTAAAGGTAAGCACCTTGGAACTGACACTCTTATGCCATGCATCATGAGTAATGCCAACCACCACAAATTTTAAATTGAATTAACCGATTAACACCGCAATCTGCATATTCTTTCAGATCTGCTGCAGCCGCATAGTGATTCTTAGAGAAAGCATTACTTTTACTACATGCAAGCACAGAACCCTTGCTTCGCACACGTTGACTTTGACACTACCCATCGAGACAATTATTCTCTGTGGTAAGAGAGATTTTGAAGTCGATCAGTATATTTCTGTTTGGCAACTCACAGTTAATGTGTATCTTTAGCAGTGAACTATGCTATCTTATTACAGATAGTCCCGTACCCATCCAGAATGCTAATCTCTGAAAACACTCACAGGTCAGAACCATTACTGTTATAATGGTACTTAACATTAAGGCAATATCAATTCTGGTATTAACTCTTTCTTCTCTCAATTTCTTCTACAGTTTTTTCTACTGATCTTTGTTCCATTATATTGCTTCTTGAATGATATATGAATTTGTTCTACACATGGGGGCACTGACACTTGTCACCAGCATGCATGCCTTTTCCACACTTATGGTTGTACATGAACTTTGACCGGCGATTTTGCCATTATGATTATTTGATGAACTATATCGTTGTGATGAATTGTTTTGGCACATTGATTTTTCTAACTAACTAAAATGATGATACAGTCCCTGACGGAGGACCTTAGTAGTCCGAAATTCATAGGCTTAATGTATATCTGCTTCAAAATTGGCCATTGAGTATAACTACTCCGACTAATTAATAAATCAAGATTGATGTTTCTTCCTTTTTGCAAATTTTGCCATCATTTATTTAGTGGTAAAAAATTTTGAAACCACATAGTGGGTATTAGGGTGTGCAGCCCATACCGCTGGCAGATCAGCTACAGTTTTTTCTCTTTCATCATATTTTTGACTGTCCTACATGGAGACACCTAAAATTGGGTTTCCATCCCATGCAAAGTTAGAACTTTTCTCATAATTAGAAGTACAAGAGCACTACTACTATAGCTGTTCATGCTCACTGCTCCATATCTCTCAGCACTTAACCAGTTTCTGACTAACTGGGCACATCTGGATTTTCCCCTGCACTTGTCCCCCTCCCCTCTCCCATACCATATGTGCACAGTATGACATCCTTTCAGCATGGGACGTTTTTCACAGGGTTTTTTGCCACAAATTTATTTTCAAAAAGGCCCATCTAATTTTTAGGGGGGTTAGTAAATTATATATATGGGGTGTGGGTGTTTGGAATAAATACAAATTAAAGAAAATTGGGTGGGTGGAGGGGGAACTCCCCCAAAATAATGTTGAAAAAATGTGATGGGTTTTTTCGTAAAATAAAATTGTGGTAAAATACCCCACGAAAAAACATCCTGCGATGGAATGATTGGAACCCTGTGCACGTGCACGTTCTGAACATTCCATACCTTGAAGATTGTCTATCCTTTCTTTCCTGTCTCCCCTCCTGCTTGGAAAAACATCAGAATTGTTGTTAGACCTTGTTGTTGTTATCTACACTGTTAATGGTATTATATGCACTTACTGTGCCTGGCAGACTGGTTATATTGATCAGAAACTCAAGGGCCCTGAATGACTGGTGTTTTTCTCCCCCGTTGCCTCCCTCCTTGAGCACCTTGAAACACTTGCCTTGTCTTTAGGTGCTTTACAAATAAACATTACCATACATACCATGCAGATTAGAATGCATCATGTTGGCAACTATGCATATACTCCTAAAATATTAAACTTCCACACACCAACTGTCATATAAAAGTGCACTACAAATCTTTTCCATGAACTTTTTTTCTCTTTTACAAAATGTTACAGAACTTCTACAAATGCACATACGCATTTCTTAACTTTCATGAAAATGCTCCTAAATGCAACCATTTTTAACCATCCACCAATTTTATTAACTTTTTCCCCACCACTCCTCCTTCCATTCTACATATGAACCTTGCTTTCTAAAAGTACTTCGCCATTACCACTTATCCCCACTAACTTTCTCTTACAATTACAGGAAAGAAACATATCACTGAAATCAACAACCGAAAAACAATATCCTTTGCATCTGATAAAGTAAGTACATTAATGTACCAGGTATATATATGTAATTATAGCAGCTCAGTTCCACTATATACATTACCCCAGACTACTCTTTTCAAACCAACATTGCTTTCACTCTAACCCATTCTATTCCACCATTCACACTCTTACTATTCCCATCCACCCACCACCATTGCAACACCCACACTGTTGCTCAAAACAGCACAATCACTGTACAGATTCAATCAGATCACCACTGCATTACTCACTAACCCAACACCATCACACCTCTGTACACTCTTATTATCACAACCTTCCTAACCACCGCTAATGTACCACCGCACAATCAAACAACACTCTATTCATCTCTACAATCACATCCACACAACCATGCACCATACATGCATGTACATTGAACAACTTTCCAATGCAACCTTTCTCTTTATCTAACAGACACAACAAAATGCCTACTAAACAGCAAATCAGTAGAAAAGAATGAAAAAGTAGAGCAGATAAGACTAAAAGTGCATCATATATTCACCCACCTCTAAAACAATGTATAGACAACATTAAAACAAAAGAGCTAGTAACCTCACTTAACACAACTAAACTAGCAAAACCTAAAGAAAGTAACACCCCTTTGCAAAAACAAAAAGTAAAACATGATGTACTAAGAAAAGCCAACCTACTTATTAATTAACACAATCCTCTATCTACCAGTGTTAGCATAGTCACGTAAAGAAATCCAAAAGAAATATGTTACAAAAAATGTTCCACCGTAGAGTTCTTCACAATCTTATGAAACATCTGAAAAGTCTCGATCTAACCTCACAAACTACCAAAAGAGAGTAATCCTGCAGAATCTAATTGACAGCGCTTTTCTACTGAAGAGAACATTGTTTATATTGATTTTAAACAGAATGAAACCACTAAGTACATTAATGAATAAATAAGAACAAGTACTTCAAAACATGCAGAGTTTCAACATAGAAACCTTTTTTCAAATTTATATGATGGCGAATGGATTCACATAAGCAGCACAGAACCATACTTCAATGAAGAAGCATATAAACAAGAAAAACAAACAATTGCCATAGACACTAATGGTCGAGGGTATGGAATGGTGGAACAAACCATTATGGCAAAAGAAACCCTTATTAAAAAGGATTCCCCAAAAAACTTTGAACCAAATGCCCCTTTCACCCAAACAAACCGTCCAGTGTACAAATGGACATGCAGCTCAATGTGTAATTTACGCCAACAAACCTTTAAATCTTTAGGACAATTCCTCAATCACAAACCATAGACTCCTGTCCATTGCGCATCCACACTGGTCTGTGAAGACATTCATTAGCCTACATTCCGCATAAACACAATGTCCTAATAAAGATATACAAAAAAAGAAACACCAGACCAAGTATGTGCCTGTTGCCGCAGAAAGTTTTATAAAAAGAGCACAAAAATAGTAGATCTTGCCTACAAAATAGAAGACTATGAAGAAACGCAATCGTTCCAATTAGCTTTATATCTAACAGCAGAAGCTAAATACAAAAAACTAACCCGTCAATAGTGTGTATGTACTGCAACACAACGCTTGACAATAACCAAATGTCATCACATGCTATCACTAATAACTTAGAAGTATTCACATTTCGAAAGCTCTCCAACAGTTTAACTTGCACAAGAACATACAAACAGTGCACACATTTCAAGCTATAAGATGCCTTTAATCAAAATCAGCCAAATTACCTCATCCAAGTTACTAAAGGGCATCCGTGGCAAAGTAGTATATTTACCATTGGATCTAAAAGAAAATGTACAAACTATAGACGTACAATGTTCAATAGAGCAATCTTTGATTGTACTAGTTAATGGTGTGCCAACAAAAGACAAACAATTTAGCAACAACTAGTCGACTTAAAATAAGACAAGCCCTACAATATCTAACAGAAAACAATCAATACTACAAAGATATAAACACAGAGGAAAAAGTAAGAGAAACCACCCACATTATTCAAGAGTCACCAGAAACTGGCCAATTTGAACGTGTAGGTCCTGTTACAGCAGTCAACATGTTAGACCAGTATACAATTCACCCACTACACTCCAAAGACATAATTGGTGATGCATTAGACAGGTATCAGATGCATCAAACCAAAGGACCCCAATAAGCATATGAGAAAAAAGTGTAGAAGCACATTCTTCTCCTCTACTCTTTCCTACAGGAAAAAGAGGAAGATATCATGCAAAGTCCACGCAAATTAGTGCATCAGAATATCGCTCTTTAAGAATGTATTTGAAGACCCCAGATTCAGACAAAATGTCGAATACATTTTCTGCCTCCTATTCGAAAGTGAACTAGCAACTCTATGTTATCGAGTTGCACACAAATTAAAAACAGGCTCTAACATAGCCGCTACCTAAAAGCTTAAACAAATAAAACACAAAGATGAAGTTTTGAAGTCAAGTATCACAAATCTCTTGACATGCATGGTGCAAAAGAATACTGGTTCCGACGTCACTCTGATGTACGCTGTATGATAAGAAACCTAGGCCCCCACATGGTTTGTTACTTTAAGTTGTGCAGACTACGCATGGGATGACTTGCAAGACTTCTTATTCACTGCAAAGCAAAATAAAGACAGAATAGACATAAAAACACTTTGTTCTCTTGACCTGGCAAATGTATCAAGGTACTTTCACCATCACTTCATTGCCAGGCTGTGTATTATCTGCAATAAAACAACCCCTCTGCTTGGAGCAGAGAAACAGGTCCAAACCCTTTTTTCACCTATAGAAACAGCACCACATTACCTTAATTCCCTTCCCTACATCTCTTCCAGCCATTAAATAACTCAAAATGTCTTTTCCAAGATGCCTGCCAATACTACTGTGGTGTCTGCAGACAGCTATGTCACCTGCCTGGCCTTTTTCAACCTACCTACAAAACCAGCCTCATAACATCTTTTTCCACTCGCGCACCCTTCCAAGCCCTTCTTTTCACCACCAAACCCAAAATGTGTTTTCTAGACTTTTTCCCCAGCGCACTGTCTGCGGACACCAGCGGCTGTCTGTGAATGCAACATGGTGGGCGTTTTCAAAAAACAGATGCACCTCATGCTCTTCACTATCCTATCAGCCGGCATGTCCGATGTCCATGGACATCATACTGCCCTCTGGGCCAATCGGAGGCTCATCCATGGAGCGAACAGGGAAGTCAGTCAGAAGACCGAACCCAGATATCACTAATTTGTTGGGACCTACTTTTTGTACGTTTTGAAAAAAAATGCCTGGACGGATTTACATCAAATTTACAAAAGCATGCTTTCAGGACCAAGCCGCCACTCTTGGCGCAAATCTGGTGAAAATCTGTCCAGCGGTTTGGGCTGTAGGTGTGAGTAACATTTTGTTTCCATTGTGTCTATGGGTAAAACCACACATTTTTGGACCCCCCTATAACTTTGCCCTCCCTTGACAAAACCTCACCAAACTTTGCAGAATCAATCTGACTGGGCCAAACACTTCTTTTTGCAATGTTTCTTGAGGATTCATCCTGGTGGGGGGGGCAAAATTATAAGCCGCTCAAAAAGTGATCTTCCTATGGGTTGAGCAACTTAACCATAACTACAGGGTATCTACCGCAAGCCCTGTAATATATATGAGCAGGAATCAGCTTTTGCTAAAAAGGTGACCAAACCTGACTCAATTCAGCTCATCACTAAATATGTATAAACAAGTCACCTATTTGTGTATTCTCATGCTATAACAAAGCAATTACAAGCAGCTCCTAGGCTACCACCAGTTTTTTTTTTCATAGAATCCCCAAATGTGTTCTTATACACAAAGGCGCTGGCAAGTCAAAACGAATAAATATATGTTCTTCACAAGCTTGATCAGTCTTTACTTCATTGAGTGATGACTTATACTTGTTTCAGTCACATCAAGTTATAGATATGATCTGTGGCCGTTTGGTAGTGGCAAACAAACCGTTTTTTAATTGAAGAGATTCACATGCAATGTTATGTCCCTATATATGTATCATGACTACAGGTTTGAGAGTAATTGAGGGTGGTGCTAATTCAGCAAATCCTTTTTTAGTTTGGGCTATTACCCAGATATCACTAATTTGTTGGGACCTACTTTTTGTACGTTTTGAAAAAAAATGCCTGGACGGATTTACATCAAATTTACAAAAGCATGCTTTCAGGACCAAGCCGCCACTCTTGGCGCAAATCTGGTGAAAATCTGTCCAGCGGTTTGGGCTGTAGGTGTGAGTAACATTTTGTTTCCATTGTGTCTATGGGTAAAACCACACATTTTTGGACCCCCCTATAACTTTGCCCTCCCTTGACAAAACCTCACCAAACTTTGCAGAATCAATCTGACTGGGCCAAACACTTCTTTTTGCAATGTTTCTTGAGGATTCATCCTGGTGGGGGGGGCAAAATTATAAGCCGCTCAAAAAGTGATCTTCCTATGGGTTGAGCAACTTAACCATAACTACAGGGTATCTACCGCAAGCCCTGTAATATATATGAGCAGGAATCAGCTTTTGCTAAAAAGGTGACCAAACCTGACTCAATTCAGCTCATCACTAAATATGTATAAACAAGTCACCTATTTGTGTATTCTCATGCTATAACAAAGCAATTACAAGCAGCTCCTAGGCTACCACCAGTTTTTTTTTTCATAGAATCCCCAAATGTGTTCTTATACACAAAGGCGCTGGCAAGTCAAAACGAATAAATATATGTTCTTCACAAGCTTGATCAGTCTTTACTTCATTGAGTGATGACTTATACTTGTTTCAGTCACATCAAGTTATAGATATGATCTGTGGCCGTTTGGTAGTGGCAAACAAACCGTTTTTTAATTGAAGAGATTCACATGCAATGTTATGTCCCTATATATGTATCATGACTACAGGTTTGAGAGTAATTGAGGGTGGTGCTAATTCAGCAAATCCTTTTTTAGTTTGGGCTATTATGTGGTGCTTTAGTGCCACCTATAACCCAAAAATATAGCATTAGATTATAATAGGGAGAAATGGCATATGCAGAGGGGTACAAAGCTTGTAGGTGTTATTTAGTTATTTTTCCACCCTTTGACTGTCCATGGCCATGACCTTGCCATTCCCATCTAGTTTCTGCCCCACCCTGCGGAAAACACCTCCTAATGGGAATTCTTTGAGCTTGCTTTAATCAAGCCTTACCCTACAACTGTGCAGTCAAAATGCCTGCCAGTGTATTTTTCAAAGCAGTCTTCTGAGAGTTAATGACTTCATTGGAGTTGGAAAGGCGTTACTGGTGCAATGCAAATATCTTAACCAGATGTGCCTGCAGCTACTTGATTTACAAACATTATGCTTGTCATTTACTGACGTCCTGTGAAAAACAAGCATTGGCAAAGCCAACAGTTTGGGTTTGTATGTATATATCAGGAATTAGCCAGGCACGGCTATTAGATGCCCATTTATGCACACCATTGTTCAGCTGCTGACATAAATAGACTGTTAATACGACAACGCCAAAGCCTGGTAGGTGACTTTCTCATACCTACACAAAAGGCTAAACTGTTGGCATTTTCAATGCTTGTTTCCCTTCCATTAAGTTTATTTCAGTTTTCTTAACTTGTTAAAAAAGCCACGCATGCTATAAAACCAGCAGTAATACTAAATTGTGTCATAGAATTGTTTATGCTTTAGCAGAAGAATATTAATGTAAATAGCACATAAAACATTGTCATCTGCATAGACGCGTGAAATATGCATCACACTCTTACTGCCAATATTGCATCTCTAATTCGTTCCCTGTATGAAAAACGATATCCTCCAAAATGATACACCCTTAAACAGTTTACAGCTCATCTTCTTGTAGGAGTATTTGTAAATATCCCCACACAATGTAGAAAGTGTAACTGTATGCAAATACATGGAGTATAAATTCATCACGTACAACTATTCTCTGTTCAAGCCACTTCCTTCAGAGTAATACTGTTGTTTTGTATGCCTGAGCTAAAACCATTTTTCCACATCCAATTAGTCTTATACCAGCAGTTCAATAGATTACACAAATAACTAATTAACATTTAAACATTACTTTGTGTAGGCATTTATGTGAGATGCCAAAGCCATTAGTTAGTTGTCAGAAATGTAATCAAACAATGACTTTACAAGTCCTTTTTTTTAGAAAATATGTTTTATTGCATGTTTCATTTATCTTTAAAAATGATAACTAATTTCACCTACGCCATTCATTGTGCCTCATCACGAGTTGGTTGGTATGCCATCGATATTCCTGCCGGGATACCACCTGTGCTAATAGCACTACCACCACCCGGTCCTGTGCTATTAGCGCCAGATCACGGGTTTGGCAGAACGGTCCTTCCCCATACCCCATTGGGCCCATTCGGGAATTCCCAATTGTCGGCACGATTACCATGGGTGGTATTAGCTCTGCAAATCAGCAAATTCTCTGCAGTTTTCCACCCAGTTCAGGGCAGGGGGTACATTATGCCAAACACGTGGTTTGGCGGACCTTTAAATGCAGTGGTAATAGTGTTAATGCATTTAAGGGTTTAAGGGTTACCGCCCAACTCGTGATGACCCTGATTGTGTCCTACTGGACTACGCCCTGACCCCCTCAGGGCGGCATCTTCTAAATCGGTGCCTCAAGTTAATGAACATCTGAAGCCTCAATGCACTTGCCAGCCTAGCAAAACATTTGAGGTGAAAATAGGGCTACTAAACGAGGATATAAATCCTTCACATTCTACAGATATCCAAAGAGGTAATAGCATGTGTGTATGTGACTATCTGTATTAAATGAAAATAACAAGAACACCAGAAGCAAGAAACAGCAGAGAGGATGTTTGCTTACAAATGCATATCGCAAAGCTATTAATTAACACCAGACTGGCTATCAATGGAATATCTAGGATTAAGTGTTAGTTTGAGACCACCTTCCACAATGTATGTATTTTAACTGCGCTTTTAGTATTGAAGACCTTTACGACCTGCAAATAGCAATAAGATACTGCAAGAAAAGATAAATTCGGATGAACCGGGGGCGTGGCTAACCGCCATGTAGAGCGGACATGTATCCTGAGAGCTCCGCGCTGATGTGCCATGATAAGCTGTCTTTAAGTGACTTTAAAGTGCTCCGGAACCCTACAAGTTGCACCATCCGCTGCAGAACCTCCTCGGCAACTTTTGCACCGTCTCGCAAGCAATGCAGAGATGGCTAACACCTCTATCCGGCGGGCGAAGAGGGTCGCCGAGCGGATTCAAAATGGCGGCTCCCGCGCCCTGATCCCTCGACAGGCCGGAGCGCACTATCATCACTGGCGACGCTGCCCGCCGGTGGGAGGAGAAGATCCTGAGCTGCCGACTTGCGCCGGACCCAGGGGAGGGGACCGAACAGCTACACTCATCGATCGAGAGGACCGACCCGGACACCCCGGCTGGACTGCGCCCTGCCCACGGCACGCGACCGGGCTTAGGTGTGCCCTGGACAGTCGAGAGGGCCCCCGGCATGGGCGGTGGCCGACCGTACCGCAGAGGTAGGCGAGCACGGCGGAGGTCCACCCTGGACACCTACATTGGAGGCAGGGTTAGGGGGGCCTATTCTACCCCCTGTGCCTGACTTTCTCGCTGGTGGCAATGCAAGAACTGAGGCTTGCCTCCACGAGGCGTTGAGACCCCCGCTGTCTTCCTTCCCCCCGCCTGCTGATCCTTTACCGGGGGGAGGTGTGGGCGGAAACACCTGACCCCTGCCTGCAGACTGACGCTCTGGTGGACCGTGAGGCCCACTCCTAGGGCCCCTATCACTTCACAGCCAACGGCAGAGGGGGCCGACTGCGCCTGCCTGATCCTGAGCCTTTTGTTTCCCGAAACTGGCCTGCTACCCCGCTGCTTCTTATCATCGCCCTGTCGGCCCGCGATGGGATCGAGACCTAGCAGCTTCTCGGTTGCGCCCCCGGCATTTTCGGTGTGGGGAGGGGAGGCCCTGTGTTGACGACATGTCCGGCAGGAATGGCAGGCCCAAGCAGCAGCGCCAGACCACGATGGACACTTTTGCAGCCTGTGAATCCCTGAATCCTGAGGGCACAAACAAAGCGGCCTTGGACGCTCAATATAACCCCACGGCGGTCGCAGCTTCAGAGCCTAGCAACACCCAGATACTCGAAGCCATCAAGCTCCTCCAGGCAACAATGGAAAACAAAATAGATGCTGTAGCCACAGACCTGGGCCTCCTGCGTCAAGATGTCTGCTCCCTGGCCGGCAGGACTGAGGCGCTGGAAACACAAGTCCGGGAAAACACTGAATCCAAAACTCACCTTCTCCGGGACGTCGACGAGCTTCAGCAAAGGGTCAAAAACTTGGAGGAGAGAGCCAAGGAGGCAGAAGGGAGGGCTCGCCAGGACAATATACGCCATCTCGGTTTGCCAGAGGGGTCCGAAGGCTACGACCCCACTAACTTCATAGAGAACCTCCTGCTACAAGAGGTGGGAGCTGGCAAACTCTCCCAGGGCTTCACCATCGAGAGGGCCCACAGATCCCTGGCCAAGAAACCACCGCCGGGGCCCCACCCAGGCCGGTGATAGTGAAAGTTCTCAACTACAGGGATTGTGAGGTCATTTTGGCCTTTTCCCGGGCTGGCGGCCAAATCCAACGGGACTCTGCTAAACTCGCCATATACCCTGATTACACCATTCAGGTTCAAATGAACAGAGCGCAGTTCATACATAACAAAGCCAGATTGAAAGCCGCTGGGCTGCGTTATATGCTCCTGTATCCTTCTAGACTTAAAGTACTGCATAACAACAAGGCGCACTTATTCGACACTCCGGCCCAGGCCAGGGACTGGATGGACAGATTACAGATCCCTGATATTGAGGAAAGGAAACGGAGACCGAGATAACGATCCTCCTGTCATTCAGGGGGGAACCATACTTGTTTGAACTGCTACACAGCTGAATGGATCCTCCTCGCGGAGACCCGGAGTCCTTGTTCACTCCACCCCCTGATTGTTTCCTACTTTTTTTGGGTACATATACCCGCCCGTAGGGCACTTGGAGACCAATGCACGGTCCAACGGAGCAGAAACGGGACAGTCATAACGAGGGTAACCTCGCTGGGCCAGTTCTATGTTTGGAGTTTTTTTCACAGTTAAGTTGGGAGGGTGGGAAAGGGGGAGTTTTTGCACAGGTTTTTGCACAAGTTGGGGTCATGTACTGGGACATATCGAGACCACGGGAACAATTCACACGCAACGTAGCACCTCCTAGATACCGAGCTCCACCCATTACACAGAATAAACCACACTACGCCTATGGCTGACACAATAAGAGTCGTTACCTGGAACGTCAGGGGCCTGAACAGCTTCGTTAAACAACGACGGGTCCATACTTACCTGAAAAGATGCAAGGTCAGAATCGCCATGCTGCAGGAAACTCACTTAACTCCCAAGAAACTGGAAGCCCTGGCAAAAACTTGGCGGGGTACCCTAATAGGTTCGACTTACTCCTCCTACGCCAGGGGGGTTCTGATTTGGATTGCCACTACTGTTCCTTTCAAACTCACTAGCACTAAAACAGACAACGAGGGTAGGATGGTGGTGGTGTGCGGCTCCATAGAGGGCAAAGAGGTTTGCTTGGTCAGAACTTACGCACCCAACCACGATGCAACTGCCTTCTTCCATTCCCTTCATGCGCGACTCAGCCCGTATGTGGACAGAATTATGATATGGGTGGGTGACCACAACTGTACCCTCGATCCTCTACTCGACAGATCCAATAACAAACACGATCGACCCTCCCCCCCCGGCTAAAATACTTTCCAAACTAATCCAACAGTTGCAACTCAGTGACCTATGGAGGGTCCAGCACCCTGAGCAACGGCAGTACTCCTTCTACTCCCCACCCCACGCAGTACACACCAGGCTGGACTACATCTTTCTCAGCCTAACGCAACAATCCATATTTGTTGATGCACGCTACCTGCCTAGGTTGCTGTCGGACCACTCTCCCCTTCTGGTAACCTGGGAGGTGTTTCCGCCCACACCCCCCATACCCACATGGAAGCTGAGGTCTGAGGCCCTACTTGACTCTGCATTCAAGGAACGCATAAAAGATAGCACTGAGGAATATTGGCAAAATAATCTGCATAGCGTTAGACACTTGAGCACAACTTGGGAAGCATATAAGGTGGTCATGAGGGGCGAGATGATTGCAGCAGTTGGGGGAGCCCAGAGATCTATTAAATCCTTGCTTGAGCGCGCAGAAAGGGACCTGAGTACGCTCGAAGGTAGGGCTGACCTATCCCCTGACCACTTACAAAAAATGGCCGAACTCAGACAAACCTGCCTAACTCATTGGGAATCCCTCGGTAAACTGAGTTATGCCAAGCACACAGAGAGAATCCATGCCCTGGGAGACAAGCCCGGGAAACTCTTAGCTTGGCTCTATAAAAGGGAGACCCCAGGCCACCCATCTGCCACATACTCACCCCCGACGGCATGGCCGTACATACCCAACAAGAAATCAATACGGTCTTTACCTACTTCTATCGTCTACTCCGAAGTCCCGCCCCCTTCTGATACCAGGATCGAAGACGCCCTTGACGTCATCGACCTACCTAAACTAGACTTGCAATTGGCTGAGAGCCTTGATGAGCCCGTCACCCCCGACGAGATCAAGGTGGTAATTAGATCGCTACCAGCTGGGAAAACCCCGGGCTCGGATGGGCTCCCGGGGGAATTTTACAAGACCTATGAGGAAACTCTTGCCCCAATATTGGCCCAGGTCTTTAATGAGGCCTTTGAGCGTGGCACCCTCCCGGACTCCATGAACAAGGCCGTGATTATACCCTTGCTTAAACCGGGGAGGGACGGGGCAGATTGTGGCTCTTACAGGCCCCTCTCTATGCTTAATGTTGACTGTAAGATCCTTATCGCCCTGGTTGCGAATAGACTGCACAGAGTTATCCCTCTGTTGATCCATCAAGACCAAATGGGATACGTCCCAGGGCGCTCCATCACTGAGAACGTGCGCAGGCTGCATCATGTCATCTATAGCACTGAGGGAAGGCTGCAGAAACTTGCAGTGCCGTCACTTGACGCCACCAAAGCTTTTGATTCGGTGAGGTGGGACTGGCTGTATGCCACCATGGCCAAAATGGGGATAGGCCCTGTATTCCTAAAGTGGACCCGGCTGGTTTACGCCAGCCCCACTGCGAGGGTACGTACCAACAAAACCTATTCCGCTAAATGGTCCCTACACAGAGGCACTCGCCTCTTTCACCCGGCCCTCCGCCGGTTGTTACTCAGAGACACACTGTGGGCTGGGGAGGGTGCTATGAGTCACTGCCCTTACCTCGCCAAGCTCGGGATCCGGCTTTGGAAAAGGGCCTGCAAACTGGTCGGGTCGGACGACCCGTTCTCCCCACAGATCCCTATTGCTGCACTTATGGCTAATCACTCTTTGGGGCATGTTGAAACACGTACACAATGGGAGCCCCTCAGGGTGGCCATGCTGGAGGACTTGATTCAAGAACAAGAAATACTATCTTTTTCGGAACTCTGTGAGACCACGGGCCTCCCGGCAGGACAGTTCCTGTTGCACAGGGTGGTTGTACAGGCCTTGTGCAGGAGATGGCAGGTCGCAGCTGACCTGACGGAGGAGAACGAATGCATCGAAATGATACTGAACTCCGCTGAGGGGGGCCACGAAACCTCACGAATCTACGAAGCCCTGTTATGGGGTTTGACCAGGGGAGACCTCAAATGTAAGAGTAGGTGGGAAACTGAACTGGGCCTTGTTTTCGAAGACAAAGATTGGGTTGACATAACCCACTATCATAAGAAGGTTTCCAGGAACTCCTGTTTACAGCTCATTCAACTGTATATCACCAATAGACCGTACCTCACACCGGAAGCCATATCAAGATTCACGGGTGCTGGAACCCAATCATGCCCCAAATGCAGTGAACCCAGAGCGGGAATGACCCACATGTTCTGGGGCTGCCTGGTAATCAGGGAGTTCTGGTCACAAGTGAAGGACAGAGTGGCTGGTGCAGACATCGTAGTTGAGGTGGACAAGCCTACGACCTGCATCCTTGGCAGATACAGGCGAAACAGGAAGAACAAACCCCTGTCCGAGCTCACTGACCTTATATACATCACAGCCAAAAGACCTATTGCCATGGGGTGGAAAAGCCCCAGAGGTCCACATTTGCCCCTATGGTGGGGAGACCTCACGAAGTGGATCATAGCTGAAACTGCAGCATGGGAAATGGCTATTCATGTGCAAAGACTGGATTTCAGCGAGGAACTACACCGATGGGTGGCCCTGACGGTGCCCTTGCTCCACCCTGAGGTGGATGATACGGAGCAGAGTGGAGAGAGTTGCCCGGATACGGGCATGAACTAGAGAGGAACAGTGAACTAACCGTGGTCTTGGGGGTTGTTGGGGGGAGAGGGCGGGGTGGGGTTTTGGGTTCTTTTCTTGATATGCTTAACCAATTGCTATGATGTTTTTCTGTTCTTTGTTTATTTCTTGTTATGAAACCAATAAAAACATTAAAAAAAAAAATAATAATTCAGAGGAACCTTCTCCTATCTGATAGCCAGACTATGGAACTCGATCCAGAAGGAAATAAGAATGACAGAACACCACCTAACTTTCAGGAAACAACAAAAACCTGGGTATTCAATTTGCAGAGATGAACATAGACAAACAGTACAACAACCAACCCATACAATATCTGCTGATACAAACCATAAGCGGGAAAGAAGGAGAACAAGGGATAAATACAAACTGAAAAACAGTAACATAGCTACAAATACCCAGCGATCACCCAAAACCCACTACCGCTTCTCTCTTCCACACAACCCACACCATCCATCTAAAATACATGCACAGGGGGCTTGTCACTCAACCCACCAAAGCAAACAAACTGCACATCACCATCTAACCAAGCTGCAAACCCAATAACCTCTGACAACAAACCACTCAAACACCGCACACCCCCATTCTGGACACAGCAAACTCAGTGCAGAAAACAAAACACACCAGAAACCTCACATGCACAGACAACAGTTCCAACAGGCTCTACACACATTAACACATGAGCACAACATCTATCCTATCCTTCTCTCCCTCACTAAAAACCCAACCCACCTTTTTTACAGAACCACATGAGCAACTGGAGATCAGGGAAATGGCAGCAGTGCATGGTATAAGTCAACATAACATAACATTTGGGAAAGCTTCCACGCCCAAATTCAATTATAATGCACATTAGTCAGGGTTCCAATGAGGTTGGCACATCCTCCTGATCCACATCCTGTGCCAATGTCATGCCTGTCTTGACTTTTTCCTTTATACTTCACCGGGTCTTATTTCTGAGGCAATCCTGTATTGTGATCTTCACTTTGGTGTAATAATGATGTATCTGTTGTTTTTTGGTGGTACCTGAATGTCCTTTCCTTTATCTTGTGGCATGCACACTTTCCATGAGGATAGCTTAAACACAAACATTCTCACTTTCAGAAGATTAAATGGCATGCCTCATCTGTTTGATACTTTGGCTGGATGAATTCAGCCCTTCAGCCACCTCAGATCCCCTATTTGATCAATTGAGTACAACATTGTAGGAAATAATGTTGGTAATAGCTAACATTGGTAACCAAGTGCTCTTAAACTGGGTGCCCTGTGAAAGCAGAATTATATTATATCAAACACCAGATACATACATGTGAATTTTCTGAGTTAAAACTATTTTTGATGCATGATTTTTAATGTCCTTTTCCAGTGGTTTTAACAGGTGTTTTACTATCTGCCTTGGTTGATGCGATCCCTCATCTCTACTAATTTTCTCTAGGAGTGTCACTGTCATTGACCTCCTATTAATCAGGTTTGCCATATTCCAAACGGTAACACCAAGCAATTTTAAAGTTGTTTAGATCCTTTTTTTTCTTAGACATGTGTCTCCGCTTCCTGCTCAATTGCTATCTCTCCTTCAGTGACATAGATTGCATTGACTTTCACAAATTGGGATCATGCCACAATGCCCTGGTCTTTAAATAGATTGCCTTCTTGAGTTTCTGAAGTTGGGCCTCCCTCAGTGCTTTGAGTGATTTCCCTTTTGCTCAATATCAACAGTTTATTCTTTGGGCCTCATTACGACCCTGGCGCTAAGTGTTTAACGGCGCCGTAAAAGGCTGCGGCGTCGTTAAACACTTAGCGCCTTATTACGAGGTCCCTTTGTGGGACCCGACCTTAATGGCTGGTCTACACCAGCCGTTAAAGTAGGGACCCGGAAAGGGGCCTTGGTGCTAAGTACGGTACCGAATTGTGTATCATCTACATACTACTGGATCGCAATGTTCTGGTCATCTAGGAGTAAACCCTGCACTTCAAGAAAAATTACCATCTGGACAACCTGGTACTGATCAGATAGGTGTGATGTGCCCAATTTCAGCTACATGTCAGATAAGCCCATCGAGTGTGCAAGGAAGGTGAGTAGTGTGTGATGGTTGATCATGTCAAATGTAGCTGAGAAGTCCAGGAGGATTAGCACATCTGAGTTCCCTTCTTCAGTGATTTTAAAGGTATCATCAGCCTTCCGGATCGAGTGTTCTTGAACAGTTCTCTTTGACCCTCTCCTTTGAGCCATCCTCGCATTACTAAGATGATGTTACAAAAACAACTTATGAAATTCCCTTTTTTAGGCATTTGCACAAATTGCCATTTGTAATTATGAGGTTTCTCTAAATGAATGCCAGGCCAACTGTGCACAGGCATTTGTATTGTGATCAAATCATACAGACCTTGTATAGAGGGACGAGGCCAACGTTGTCTTCCTCTTTTCCTCCTTTCATTTAATTCCATAGTTTACTTCTCATGGACTGTACCAATGACTGTGCTTATAAGGTACACGCTATGTGGAGGGAAAATCATGTAAACAATACCCGTAAGAGCATCGCTTGGGTGATTGGTGAGATAATGAATCTAGTCGAAACTAGGTCATAATGATTGGGTTTTGTTTGACACACTCTCTGGTCCACGATTACTGTTTCAATAGTGATTTAAGGCAAATACAAATAGGGAATATATTGGGGGGTGGGTGGTACATGACTCCCATACACAGTGCCTACACCGAATTCCACTTTCTATAGCACAGACATCCATATCTACACCCCAACCTAGCTTTGTTAGAATGCATTTTTATTTTGTATTATGAAGGGCAGTGTCTCTGTGTCCCAAAGTGTGTCCTACTGTGCTTGAGACAACACCTAGTCTACTGTCCTTCTTCCTCAGCCAAATGTATCTACATCAGGGTGACTATATGCCAGTATCAGGTCTCTCACTATGCATAACTGGGTGGGACCAAAGAAGCCCAATGCTCTTTGCTGTCCTCCTTTGGAATATACTATTTTTTGTGGATGCATTTAATGGTAACTAGTGTTTCCAAGCCACAATCCAATTGACAGCCACCTCAGCCAGTCTATTGTGCCAGCAAACATGCACACTCATGTCCCCTTCATGTATAATATCTGCATGCCTGAGTATGTCATGTTTCTATTTTTTATTTTGCATTACAATTATTGTTAATAATATGCAAAATATTTTGAGGAAAATGTACACAACAAATTGAAATTGTGTCGACAGGTGAAGATGATGTAAGGGACTCTATGAAATAATACATTGCTGGAACCGCAAATACCAAGTGGTGTGGGTTGTGATAGATTTAGTGATGGAGGAGGTTCCAGTGACTTGGATTCAATGGTATGCTATCTCAATGGATTTTACATAATGCTTTGCTACCATTTGCATGGTCTTATACCATTCTACCAGAGCTAACAACTGACTAGTTGTTGGTCTGAGCACTGGAAGATGGTGCAGCCAATTACAGCCACTGAATATAAACTCATTCTAGAAGTATGAGACTTTTTTCTGAAACTAAAATAAGGCATGACTACTAAAAGAAAATCTAATCAGTGACAACCACTAAAAACGAAATCCTCCTGCCTACCAATAATTCTCAAAACTACCTTACTACAAGTGCTCTTGCAAAAAAGAAGCGTGTACCCAAATCTACAAAGGCATCCTAATGTGCACATATTAAATGCACGCATTCAGGTGCCCCTTTTCACTTTCTTTGCACATTTCTGCAAATAGCAGTGTTTTTGCACATTTCAATACACATCCCAAACCCACAATTGGGACGCACTTTGAAATGTGTAAAAATAAAAGTCCTTCCACAATGCCTGTTTAGACTATGTGCACGGGAAGCAGCAATGCATTACAGGTTAATTTCCGAGCCGTTCATGTATTTTCTTTGATGTGCGAGAGCAGCGTTGTGCACAGTTTCTCTCCCACTGTATTTCACGGAGACAGGCCCTGAAATGGGTGTGAATTTACAGATGCCATGTCAGGGAGGCTTAAGCTTTGTTTATGTCAGGTGATTCCACAGTACATTTCATTGGCACCATGATATATTCCAAACATCAGGCTGAGGCCAGTCCTGGATTTTACATTCTTCGATGTGTAGCCCTGGTGTTACAATGGGAAAAGCTACAAGTCCCAAAATGAACATAGTACTGGACATGACATCAATCGGATTACTCATCAAAGGATGCTCCCTGTGCAGAAATGTGTTTACTGCAGAAGTAGTAGAGGACAGCTGTCACACGACTATCCATGCCTCTCTTTATGTCAGTGATTGGAAGTTATGTTATGTTATAGTATGTTAAAGTTTCTTATACTGCACACTGTTGCCACCTGCATGGTCTCTTGGCGCTCTGGCTGATCTGTAATTCAAGAGGTATGGTGGTGGTTATTAGGTTTGGTGGATGTTAAGTCTATTTTTCTTAAACCCTGTGATCATGGTCTTCAGGTGTATCTTACAAACTTATGCACAGTTAGTGAGTTAGTTATTCCCTCGAGCTCACCAAGCTCTGTATGTGATAGCATAGAAGAGCAGCTCAGACCTAGCTCTCAGGAAGTGGAGTTGGATGGTTAACAGCTACAGTACACTCTCCATTTATGTGCAATGCGACTAAGTCGGCACACAATATTTATGTACAAATATATTAGTTAAATAATAAAGGCAAATAGAAAAAATCACTACACATACTGAAAAGTAAACATCTCAAAATAAAAAATACCACAATGTGACAAGTAAGTAAAACAGTTTAAGGAGGAATTTTCTTACTTTACTTTATTTAGACCAATAATAGGTCATAAAAGTTACATACAAAATAACAGTAAAATGCACAGATAAAATATACATTATTGATGAAATACAAAAATACACAATAGAACAAACTGAAACGCCTTAGATATATAAAAAAACCCATTGCACACAGAGTGCTCATAGATCAGTCCGTGCTGCAGTTATATGCTTAAGACGCTTCCTCCATGCCAACAGCAGGAAATGCCCCATAACGCACAGCACATCAGGATCACTAGCCAGACAAAAATTACAACACCATTGAGGCCTTGTGAACATTGAAAAGCTTGGCTAAAGGTAGCAGAGATTTCCTCCTAGCATACATATACACTGTACAGGACAAAACGAATACAAAATACTTTCAGCTTCACTAGGGCAGAATGGATAAGCGGCCGAACGGGACACGTTCCAAATGTGCTTTCGGGTAGCTAGAGACAGGATACCAAAACGCATATACTTATACAAAACCCTCATTTGTTTATTTGGCATGCTATCAAGGTAGCATGCACAACCCGGATCTGGTTTCCAAGATAAGTAGGGAGCTAAAATGACTGAGGATGCAAGATTCACCCTAGAATCTCTCTCCCATCTGTCCCTAAGGGCCTTCCTAAGTAATACTTTAAAATTCCCTGTAATAGAATCAGGCTGCGACCAGTAACTCACCAGCCCCACCACGATCAACTTGCTACACATGGCCCAGAGCCATTGAACCTCCCAGGCAGGTTAACAAATCTCTGACCACACTGCTATGGTAGACAAGTTTGCTAAGGTCCCCTGGGGTTAGCTACCTCTGGTCCCATATTAATTGCTGATCACAGACCATGAGCCGTAACCAGAAGCCAAGAAAGAAAGAAAGAAAGAAAGAAAGAAAGAAAGAAAGAAAGAAAGAAAGAAAGAAAGATAGAAAGAAAGAAAGAAAGAAAGAAAGAGTGAAAGAGAGAAGGAAAGAGAGAAAGAAAGAAAGAATGAAAGAAAGAAAGAGAGAGAGAAAGAGAAAGAAAGAAAGAGAGAAAGAAAGAAAGAGAGAAAAGAAAGAAAGAAAGAAAGAAAGAAAGAAAGAAAGAAAGAAAGAAAGAAAGAAAGAAAGAAAGAAAGAAAGAAAGAAAGAAAGAAAAAGAAAGAAAGAAAGAAAGAAAGAAAGGGATTTCAGAATATAGTAAAAGAGTCTTTCCTAGAACATAAAATACAGTAACCGGTAATGAGTGGTTGTGCAGGAACCCCCAGTTACCCCATATTTGGCTAGGATGTGCCTGGGTGAGCGGTTCCACACCATTACAAAACCTATACAATGGAAAAGGGATACACACACTTCCTAAAATCACACAAGTGGTCAAGACTAGGAAAGAGGTCACAAGATGTATGGGGCAGGCAGCAAACTCACACTTTTGCAACCAATATGGCACAACACAAAACTCTCGGAAATTGAAAAGATGGGTGCAGTCTTAGGGGATGTCTTTGAGAATGGGAACTTTCTCTCATTCCATGATTTACCTAGGACTTAACACTACCGTTATATTCAATGCATGCATGCTCTTCAATGTCACATAAGGGACTTTCAAGACACTCCATCACATTCACCAGGAGAGGTGCACCTAACAGTGGGGAAAGAAGAGTCCAAAGCTACTTCGACCATATATCAGGGCATTCGCTTATTCACTTGATACACATTAGTGAATCACAAGGTTAAATGGGAGATGGACATAGGTTCCCTCCAAGTGGAGGATTGGGCTGAGGCACTCATTTTCCCACATGAGGCGGCTCTATCATCTAGTCTATGCTTAGTGCAGCTAAAGACTCTTTAGAGTATCTACTATACACAAATGCTCCTTTTTGGATGTGGTAGGGCTCATCACCAATACTGTTTATGGTGCAAATCTGTTTAGAACATCTTCATTCAAACTATCTGGCTATACCCCAATATACACTGATTTTGAATTAAAATTCTTGATGAATTGGCAAGGGAAATTTGAAGCAAAGTTTGAATTATTGAGAGACTTATTATTGTTTAAGAAGTTTTTAATGTTTTAGTATGAATGCATTCTTAGTCCCGGATCAGGATGGAAGATTGGAGATGA
Source organism: Ambystoma mexicanum (assembly GCF_040938575.1). Taxonomy (NCBI): domain Eukaryota; kingdom Metazoa; phylum Chordata; class Amphibia; order Caudata; family Ambystomatidae; genus Ambystoma; species Ambystoma mexicanum. The sequence goes on along the minus strand of NC_090930.1, from coordinate 350,399,945 downwards.
CTAGATAGATAACAACTCACAGTCAATTACTATTACATTATATACGCGTTTGCTCTGTTTTTTCAGCAGTGGTGTAACAGTTCAATAATCTGGTGGTAGATTAGAAAGCAACTTGTTGGTTGCCTTCATGACCATCAATTTGGATTTCGAGCATCCAGAGGTATGGAAACTGCTCTCCTGAAAACCTGTGAAGCATGGCTCCCAAATCTTGACTCCTACTCTCCTGCTGATCTTATTCTCCTAGATCCCTCCTCTGCCTTTGACACAGTCAGCAATTGCATTCTCATAAAATGACTCAGTGACACCCTCAGCATCACTGGCCGGGCACTGGATTGGCTGACCTCCTTCCTCACTAACTGCCCTTCCGAGCTGCAACTGGGCCCTTTCTCCTCGACCACCACCCTCTCAACGTGTGGCATCCCCCAGGGCTCTATCCTATGGCCCTGGCTCTTCAATAGCTATCTTACCCTGTGGGATGTTTTAACTCACTTATGCTCTGCCATGCGGCATCACTGTGTTCTGATGGTGCCGGAAACATCACAATGGCGGCAAAACCCTTGTGCGCACCAAAACCTCTGGAAATCTTGCTTTGCAACACACAAAAATATGGCTGCCCTATCTGCCATGCATGTTGTCAGTGGTGGAACAGAGATCTCACTCCTGAAACATGTCACTGGGCTCCACAACATGTGAAGATGGAGTACAGAAGGAAAATCAGTGCTTTGCTGAAGGAAACCCCAAAATCTTGCTTTAAATCCTTTTTTCTTTGTTGCTGAAACTGCAGAATGTCGGTACAAAACACCCTCGAACATCCAAAATTCTTACTGGGTGCTACAATTCACTTAGTATGAGAAATCATTGTGAACATACAATGTCCAGAAAAGCTGATAGCATCAAGGGATTTCCACAGCAAAAGTGGCTCTGTGGATCTGTCAAATTCTGGGTGCAGTACCCTCGGCCACCTGAATGACAGCTTTCAGGGGCCTGCAGGATTAAACTTTAAAATATGTATAAACTAAAATCAAATGTGTTCAAGCCAAGAGGCCTGTTTTTGAGAGTAACCCATCTTGTAATTGTTTTGAGTCCATGGTTTAAAATCTTGAAGTATTTAGCTGTGATTTGATCCCACAAGTTCACAAGTTTGTTGTATGCTAAGGGAAAATTCAACAGAATTAACATTTAAATTTAAGCCTGGCTAAAGCAACCAAACTGGAATTACAGCTTACCTCACAGAGGCAAGCCCCCCCCCCAGCTCCCTCCACCAGGAAATCACACCTAAGTGATAATTATAGGGTGTGGGAAGAATCTGGTCTGCAGTGGGGAAGGAAAAAATGAACAGCTGCCAAGCAGGAAAGGCCAGGTGTGAGGACCATCATAAAATGGCCTCTGCCAAGAGAACAGGGGGGAGACTGCTCCTGAACTGAAGGGAGACAAAAAGAGGTAGAGACAAACAACCATCTGTGGCTAAACATTCACAAAGAACATTTTGTTTAAAGATACATAACTTGCCACTTTAAATTGTCAAAAACACAAAAATAACAGAATTGTAAATCTAATTTTTGGCTGCACATTTCAAGAGGCGGCAAAATCGTGAGAGATAATTTGTAAGGAAATGGCAGAATATGTGATTTTACACCAAATGGATTTCTGTTAGATGTATGGAACTTTATACACTTATGCCCTTGTTATAAGCGCACACTTGTCGAAATATGCTGATAAATGGGAAATTGTGTTCCTGATGAAAAGGGTGAAATTCTGGGAAAAGCAGACACAAGGTCCTACAGCTATGGGGTTTAGAGGAATAGCTGCTGTACAAAATATGTAATCTGTATATGTGGTTGTTATAGAGGTTGCACATGTGGAAATATGTATTGTGTCAAAAGTAGATTTTGTGTTCAAGACTCTTAGCCTCATAAACCCACACCATAAAGGTGACACCCTGTTTTCTCCTCCTATCAAGGCAGAGAGGAGATTCGGACCAATCCCTGTCAAAGGGGCGAGCTTAGGCTAAACCAGCACACACACCCCCTGCATCATAGCATAAATAGAGACAACAGAGGGCAGAAAGGGACACAGACAGATTCACCCACTATACGAATGCTGGCGGAGCCCCCTGCTGCAGATCTCTCCATATTCCTTCCTCCAGACTCCAGAAACTTGGCAAAGCAGAAAGGCCCATTGCATAGCTAAACCATTATCAACTAGGCCTTAAATTCCAGAACCAGAATCCCACCACATAAGGGGAGCATCATATACAGCCGGGTTGCGCTGTACTGCTTGCCTGCTAAAATAATTATCTACAGAACCAAGAAGGGCGGTTCAATTGAATCCTGTGCCATGCTGTTACCAGAGTGCATCACAGATCCAGTCCAGTCCTGTGCTGTGCGGTGACCAGAGTGCCTTGCTGATTGCAGATCCAGTCTGAGGTGCCCAGCTTTCTGTCCCAGAACAAGATTCCCTTCCCTGACCAGAATTTTGACAGACCAGAATCATGACGGTTCTGTTTCAAAACCTATCTAGTGAGTATCTATAGATAGAATTGTGTCACATAGCATATGTACTTTGCATAGTCTCATCTCAATTCATCCTATCCGCAAATTCAGAATCATAGTATTGTCCGAACTTTTCTTGCGCTGAGTTTTTCTCAGTTGTTTTCTAAAATCATAAATCATTAGTGTTGTGAGCAACTAAAGTGAATCCCAGACAGAAATTGAGTATCCACCATGTGAAGGGTTCCCTGGCCAGGAACTGTGGAGATTTATGTGTGGCATTCTCTTTTTCTATTGTCATAATCTAGTGTAAGAAATCCCATTTGTCAGTTTAAAAGTGCATGCCTGCTTTCCATTTTTGCGCCTATCACAAAAAGAAACAACCTCCACTAAAACATCCATAACTTCTTCAGTTTTTGGGCTTTTAACTTCTGCTTGTAGCTAACATCCACAGCTTTAAATCACATCTAAAACCACATCCCAAATCCATACGGTTCTACTGTGATCGCGATTATCGCGGAGTGAAAAGTTTGCCACACATTTTCGTTTTGGGAAATTCTGACACGTGTAAAACAGCTTTTGATTGATCCCGACCTTCATTTTCCGATTTCAAATTGTTTCTTGGTATTTAATCATTGATAGTGTTTGTGTGGAACTATCCAAAGCGGCTCCCATAAGAATTCTAACAATTCCAGTAATTTAAACCATATTTTGTGTTTTTACCCAATACATTCTAAGATAACTTTAAAAACCCATTCTAACAGCTTGCCAGTCAATTCCGTTTTTCTCTTGTGTTTGCTGGGGGAAAGTGGGATTGATATTTTGTTTGAATTTGCCATTCCTGAGAACCTGTTCTTTCCTCCTATCTCTTACATTGTCTATTGGGGGGTTGAGCGGTGTGCAGGGGGAACCTTTAACCACATTGCTATCCTATCTAATCTGAACACACACACAACAGTATTATTTCTGTGCTGAATTGTTTTGCTCAATATTACTCCTTGTGTATTAAAGAGATTATTCAGTGTTACATCACCACATTGGTGATTATTGTGTACCCATTAAAACATAGTGTGATAAAAATTGTAAATCCATAAATAAAAATAAATATTTTAACTTTGCAAACCAGCCTGATTCCTGGTTCAGTGTGACCGGGGGGGGGGGGGGTTCCAGAAGAGGGGTGTGATATGAGTGGTATATCGTTCAGAATAAAGAACTTTTAGACACAAAAATGAATAAGGATTTCAGTTGTGCATTACATGCTAGGCGTTGACTTGGGTGTTTGCCGGATTGAAATCACTTACAACCCCTCTTGCTCACCTGATCATTATCTCTTCATTTCCAGTGTTATGCAGATGACACAGCTTTCCTTCAACCTTCTCCTCACTTCCCCCTCTTCCTCTTCCCTCATCCCGCCTACCTGTCTGCCATTCAGACATGGTGTGCAGTGCATGATCTCTGTCTCAATGCCAGTAAGATGGAGACCCTCCTCATTGGCACACCTGTGTCCTCTTTTCCACCTAGCCTCTGGCCACCCTCTTTGGGTACTCTACCCGCACCATTTTGTGAGGCCCAAAACCTCAGGGTCATCTTCATCTCTGCTCTCTCCTTCACCCCTCACATCATGGACCTTACAAAGAACTCACTTCCAGCTCCACCTTCTCAGAGGCATTCTTCCTTTTCTCACCTTTCCCCAGCAGCTTAATGTCTCCAGAGCTCCTGTCCTTCCGAGGCTGGACTACTGCAGTAGCCTCTTTTTCAATCTCCCTCTTTCCTCCCTTTAACCCCCCACCAGCTAATCCAGAACAGAGCTGCAAGACTTATCCTAGGCCTCAAGCCCAAGGTCTGTATCTATCCAGCCCTATCTCACAGTCAATACCAGCACCCCTCCCCCACTGCACTGCCCTGCAGGCATCTGCTTGGTGGCTCCACATCCCACCTAAGAGCCGTCTGTACCAGCACTTAGCATGAGGTTCTCCTCCTTGGCTCCCCTTAGCACTTACCTCCAGTGCCCTCCTCCAGCACTTGTCCACTCTTCTGTTCGCCCTTGCATCCCCTTTCCTTGCACTTTTCCTCAGTGCACTAGCACGGCTGAATGCCACCAGGAAAAGTAGGACCATGCCTGTATATTATTGTTTTTACCATTGTTATTATTTTTCCTTCCCATTTAGTCTTGTGGCACTTTTAAACACAATTATGTTGTATAAAGCACCTTACAAATGCTCAATAAAATAAAATAAATACAACTAATTATTGTGACATGAATGCTGGACTGCTGGCTTTGTACCACTAATGATTGCTGCCTTAAGATACAATTGTACACATCTAGTAGTGATGCAACCCCTCATCCACTGTATTACTTAAGGCATTTTTATTTAAAAATAAATAACTACATGCCTAAATATCCCAACACACACACAGGTTTTTAGCAGTAAAAATAATGGTGTTAGTATGTATACATTTTGAAACTCTGCTATTAGTGAATATTTATTTCAATCCTATGAAAAAGATACTAGAAAACCTTAATATTGGGATTGATGAACTCCTTCAATTTGAATTGCGTTATGTAGACAAGCTTGAGGTGATTTTTACACTGTGTTTCCAAAAGTGGCAAACAAGCTATCCTTTTACTCGTGCAAATGTATGGGTGAAAAAAAACATACCATGGGCCTGCACTGGGTAGTTTTTCTGGATGCATGGGGCCTGTCTTAATTTAACACAAACATAAGTGGTGACAGTCGATGTAAATATCCAGAACAGAGCTGCAAGACTTACCCCAGGCCTCAAGCCCACGGTCTGTATCTATCCAGCCCTATCTCACAGTCAATACCACCATCCCTCCCCCACTGCACTGCCCTGCAGGAATCTGCTTGGTGACTCCACATCCCACCTAAGAGCCGCCTGTACCAGCACTTAGCATGAGGTTCTCCTCCTCATGGTTACTCAGATGTTGTTTTTTAAATTCTATACATATCTGACCCAAAGAATAGGTCTGGTGTAATTTAAATTTGTAATAAATTAAACAAGTTAAATGGTATATCTAATAGTGATCCTACAAACATGTTAGAATGTCGTACGTAAGTTTAAAAAACATATGTATTAGTGTTCTTCAAACAATAGCATCTATTTTTAAAGTTATATGTTCTGACTGACTGGTAAAGCATTGCCAAACTTTATTATACATGTTTCATCGAACACAAGTATTGTATTGTATGTGGGTTTTAATAAAGTATGCTTACCACTAAAAGGTGTCTTAGCATAATAGGAAGAGGTGCATGGCAAATTCCTAGAACATGATCAAGGCTGATTGAATAATTAGGTATTCAGACTGTTTGAAAGCCAATACATGTGTTGAAACTGAACGTACCATAAAAACAAATCCTCAAAATTGCTCTTTTTTGTGTCTTGGAACTAAAATGTTCCCATCAAGCAGCAATGGAGCACCTTGCGTGGAAGGAACAACTGATTCGTGGCATGTAAAGTTTGTAAGGTATTATTCACTAGTCACACACATTTAAAAATGATATGCTGCTTCACCACCCAGTGCCATACAATCAGACCTGGACAAATGTGTTAACATTTCCTAAACTTGAACAACTTCCTTGTTGTAGCATTCTGTAAACAATGTAAGCCCAGTAATAGTTTAGCTGAGAGTTATAGATATGTTGTACTCTGAACATCTAAACGGGCTGTCAATGCAATCACTGCTATAACTCAATGAGAGAAGGCAAGCAGAGAATTCAATCTATTGACATTAAATTAAACAATAAACTTGGTGACTAAAGCCATCCGTTTACTTAACTGAGTAAGTTCAGAGTCAAAAAAGATATCCACATTTCTAAAGCTTCTTCTGGATTGATGCACCGGCCCAATGAGTTCCAAGTAATTCATGCACATCCAGTTCTTGATTAAGATGAGACATTCCTTCCCCCATGTTGCCATCATATATCTTCTGCCAGAGAGTTACAGCAAAATTTTAAAAAGGGAATCCGAACTGATGGATTATGGCCATAAAAGGGCAGATATACAAATCCAATAGAAAAGGTGAGAGTGCAGACGATTGTGGAAACCACAATTTAGTGGGTTGTGTTCTGGTGAGAAGACACTCAATTGTACATGTTGCATGTTGGGTACAATTAGATAAACATGGAATGAATTCATTTTAGAGTAGTCAGACAAATATTCTGATGACCAAACCTAGAGAGAAGAATTTGGTGATTGACTGATCCGTCAACATGTCAAGTAAGGTTAGTGCCTTGGCCACAACTCCATTCACTTTTTTCTTAACAGATATAGGTTGGACGTTATTACAAGTTCTGTACTGAATTCATGTCCAACACCTAGAACCAAGTTAATTAGAATATTCCATGTATTGCTGCAATTGGCATATCACTAGTTATTCCAGTCGTTTCACCAAGTATGGCCGTTTTGAGAATGGATGGATATTTTCAGGGTTTATTTTTTTTCCAAAACATCTTTTTTCATATTTGTAGGAACAATTACTCAAATCATGTATTGCTCTCAGTGTAACGTGAGGGTTACAGCTTAACATACAGTTCCGGATAATATAGACTTCAGGATTATTTTTGTTGGGTATATTAGCATCTATATTTAAAAGTGGCAAGATGAGACATTTCATTTCATGTCATGTATTGAATTTGTATAGTGCTTTTACCAAAGCGCTTAACAGTAAATGCAACAGTACACTAGCATGCCTCTGTAATGAATTACCATACATTGGGCCTCATCACGAGTTGGGCGGTAACGCCGGCGCTATTAGCGCCAGTGTTAATAGCCCTACAGCCAAACCCCCCGGCGCTAATAGCACGTGATCACGGGTTTGGTGGAACGGGTATTGCCCATTCCCACTGAGCCCATTCGGGAATTCCCCATTGGGCTCAATGGGGAATTTTCGCGCTCTTACCGCCAGCGGATTTCCCGCCGGCAGTAATAGCGTGAATTTTCGGCGGATTTCCCCCCAGCTCAGAGCTGGGGAGAAATCCGCCAAAGCCCTGATTTGGCAGACCTTTAAATCCAGCGGTAATAGCGCTAGCGCCGGATTTAAGGGTTACAGCCAAACTCGTGATGAGGCCCATTATAAGGAAATTAGGTGAGCTTTGAGAGAAGAGTGAAAAGAGGATAGATATGCCAAAGAAGGGACATCTAAAGGTAATACATTCCAGAACTTAGGCACAAGTATGGAGACAGACCAAAACGAGACAACCCTCAGGGAGGATTTTGCATAGTATGAAGAAAGCGAGATTGGGAACGAAAAGAGTGAAAGGGAACAGAAGAGGACATCAGGGAGGAGAGAGAAGGAGGGGCCACGATGTGTGTGCACTTAGAAATAATGCACACTAGATGCAAAAGAAGACAACATTTGAAAGATAGCCAAGAAATACACCATAGAACATTAGAGCCAGAAGAACGTAGGGGAAGAAGAACGAGTGTGCAAATAGAAGAGTTGAAAATGCAGTCCAAGGGAGCAAGATGATAAGCAGGAAGAGCGACAAGAAGAGCAGTCTAATCTTGACAGAACCAGTGTAGAAAAATCAAGGTTAGTGGGTTGAAACGAAATCCAAGAGATGGAAATGAGGGCTGGCAATGTTAACAATATGGGAAGACAAAGAAAGAGTAGAATCAAATGTAATACAAAGGCTCCAAGCAAAATGGTACATGGAAATACCAACGAGAGGAAACATAATGAAAGAAAAGAGGGGGAAAAGAACAAATGGAGGATGAAGAGAAGAATAGGATTTCTGTTTTTGGGAGAACTTAGATGATGAAAGTGTGAGTGCATCCAAGATTGAACAGACAGCAAGGAGGCGGAAATGTTGTTGTATAATACATCACTAAATGAGGAAACAAAATAAAGGAATATCAGAGTGTTGTCAGCATAGAAGTGACAAGATAAACCAAAGGACTCAATATGATAAGCAGGAGGGGCAATGTAAAGAGCGAAGAGACAGGGTATTATGACCAAACCTTGGGGGACTCTGTAATGTAGAGGAACAGACAAGGAATGCTCACAAGCCCAAGATCTTGGAACACAGCAGTCAGATATACAGGACTAACATCAGTTGAGTACAGTTGAAGAGTATGATCCACCATATCAAAAGCAGCAAAAATAACATGTAAAATGAGAATAGAAGACTGAGGCACTGAGAGGGGAGATAGCAAGGAGAGCAGTATCAGTGGATTGGAATGGATGAAACACAGATTGGAAGGGGGATTAGAGTTATGATCTAAAAAGCTGGAAATCTGGGAATAAAATATGCTCTAAAACAATGGACAGAAAAGGAAGAAGTGATGAAATTGGCTTGGGCAAAATGGGACATAACACCACAAGCACTGCCAGCACCACTCTCATGGGACCAGGACCGAACACATGGGCTCATGGGGTAAGGGTATTGAGTAAAGGAGGTGCATACAAGACCCTTTCTAATAAACTTGACCACAAAATCGTTTTTTTTCCTAGAACAGCTATATTCAGCTACAGCTTTCGGTATCATGTTACAGATGTTCTGAGAATCTGAGAATCTGCTCTGCAAGGATCCTCTCTGTTTGTTTTGTTTTTGTTTCTGGCCCACCCAGGAGATCACCTGGAAAGAAAAGGAACAAAACTAGAAAGATCGAAGAGGGAAATTAGAAGTAAAGTGAAAAGAAGATGAAACCTTGAACTTGCCTGGTACATGCCCCATCGTTAATTCACGTTTCATCCCATAATGGTTGGCGACGCTCCATGGAATTGGGTCTGGACAGAAATAAAACACATAGGTGCATTGGTGAGACACAGTGTCTCTGCACTCACCCCATGCCTTAAATCAACTCACCTCTGCTGCACCTGGGATTCTCTGACAATGGGCAATCAGCGTGGGGGAATAAATACATAGTGAGTGAACCCAAAAAACCATATCAAGAAACTAAGACAAGGTTAAGACTTTGGCATTGTTTATTTAATACAGCAAATTCTTGACATCAAGATATCATCTTAAGCTATGAAACACCTTCAAACCTCCATAGTGGTGCAACCAGCTATGAAATGAGATTTACTCTGCAGCACTCAGATGCCCTTGGAATCATCATTGCTGGACAAGACTGGGATCCTTGGAGTTATCTATTTTACAAGCCACCTTCTGCGAAGACACAGGTACATACACACCATAAGGGAAGAAGGCAGGTGCAAAGTGGAGTTGGTCATGGGCGAACGCACACAGACATCTCTAACATCCTCCCTCTTTAAAGATGCACCTGAACAGACTTTGGGAAGAGTGAAGGGGTAGACATGATTCAAGGGGAAAATGCCAACAGAATCCCAGCTCACCCACTCATTGTTCTGCTCCCCTAGGTTTTCATATTCAGAGTCAGCCAAGGGGTGGTACAGGGGGAGGGTGAATTGGCATAAACCGCAGGTGCCATTATCGTGATGTACCTGGAAGCCATCATCCAGGTTGGACGTTTCAGAATGTCTGGCCCATGAATGCGTGGCCTCCAGGGTGTCATAGACACTGATATGGTAGAGAACATAGAAGCACAGTTGCAAAACCTTTGGACCACATTGAAAGCCAGTAAACCTGAAACAAATGCATTACACCAGGACCTGGTTAATACCAGAGATGACACAGATGCTGTGGCAGCAAGGGTTACTGCCATAAAAGCCAGACCCTCCCCACCCATGGGGGGTTTGAAACCCTATAGGTGGGGGTTTCATGACAGCAGCATTGGTACATATCAAGGTTATTGCACAGTGCTGGTACCGTTAGCACCTCCTGAAAGATTTAATGGGGATCCCTTGAAATCTGCACAGTTTGAAAAACAATGTGAGCTGCATTCCATATCCAATCCGAAAAGAGCAAATGCTGGGGCATCCCACACAAATACAGGGGTGTCTGAACTCTGACCTACCCCGACTATAATTAATGAAGAAAAAGAAGGAGGTGAGACCTCACATCGTCAACCGTGCAGTTTCTGTATTAAAGTACGCCACCCTCAGGCCTTCCCCAATGACTCAATTTAAGTTGCCTTCATACTATCTTATTTGAGGGGCAATGCAGCCAATTTGTCACTTCCCATGAGTCAAGAGACAAGATCTAATATTACAGGTATAGGTCAGCTTTAAGGAAGAGATTTACAAGTTGTTCGCCAGGAAAGGCCCAACACAAACACTGGACAATGAGCTTCTGTGCCTGGGACAGGGCAAACAGAGGGGTCTATGAGCCGGGCTGAAGGACATCCTGGTCCAGGTTTTCAATATGTTTCGGGACTGTTCCAAAAACATAAACATGGTTTTACAGTTGGACCGTTGGCTTAATGAACAAATAGGGGATCATCGTTGGGAAAACGGCCCAGTCCTTTTGCGACCCAAGATTGTCTCGCTGGAAATTTTGAAGGTTCTGTCAAACCTCTGCAAAAAGGTTAAGTGAAAGCACTGCAATCAAAAGAAGAAAGAGAAAACATATGTGCATAATAACTCTGTTTTATTGCGGTGGCCTTGGCCACTTCATACGTGAATGTCTGGTCGGCCAAAGGGGCCTTGAAAGATGGTAGGTGCTGTGAACAACAATCTGAATACACCAATGGAAAACTAGTGGGCCTGGTGGTTTCAAAGGCAAACAAGTCAAACCAGGTCATACTTGCGCCTTCTCCACCCATAAGTAAATATTGTAACCACTTAACGTTACAAGTCGTTCTGACAATATCAAGTTATAAACCCCAGGTAGCGATAGCCTTCCTGGATTGTGGATTATGGAACCATGTTAGTCCCAAAATAATGCCCTGAAGATATATGTGCATTAGATGGCACTAGCTTTGCAGTAACAAACAGAAATGTATGGATGGATAGGCAGAGGAAATTGTGTTCAATCTGATCGATGCCCCAAGATTCAAACTGATTCCAGGCATACCATGGTTAATAGAACACAACCCTTAGATTGGTTGGACAGAAAAACATTTGCAATTCACTTCTTCCAAATGCCTTACTGTGTGTTTTGTGGGTGGAAAACCACAGCAACATCACCTCATGGCTCAGGCAGGATGAGGAATTCCAGGTTTGGGGGCAATCAATGGGTTACTAAAGGAATATCAAGAATACAAACATGTTTTCTACAAGGGAATGGAAAACACTCTACCACATCGGCCATATGACTGCCAAATCGGTCTCATCCCTAGAGTCCCTTTGCCTAGAAGTACAGCCTATGCTTTGATGGAACCAGCGCAGATTCATTTACAGCAATCTAGTATCTAGTGAACAGATTCAGACATCCCTAGAAGTCCCCAGTCTCATCATTTGTATTGTATGTCTCCAAAAAAGAAGGTGGCCAACAGCTAAACAAGACGTTTGTGCATACGTTGAATCATGTGCCACCTGCAAGAGAAAAAACGCTCACATCAATGGCCCATGGTCTTTGCCACCTTGGCAGCCACTAGAGACACCTTCAAACTATTTGGCATTTTATTTCATGGAATTTCATCACAAACTACCCCAAAGTCGGGGGAAGGCAGGGAAAGACCACATACTCAAAGTCATTGACCAGCTGTCATTACTGACCATTATTTCCACTGACCAAACTACCAACATTAGCTGAACTGGAACGAATATTCATGTCCAACATAGTCAAGTTGCATGTTATACCAATGGTCATAATCTCAGCTCATAGCAGTCAACTCATGTCACCATTCTGAACCTCTTTCTGTGTGACCGAAAGCATTGATGTCCGACTATCCACTGCTTACCACCCACGAACAGACGGCCATACAGAAAGGACAAATAAAGTACTGGTGCAGTATCTGAAATGTCACTTTTGCTTCTGCAACAATGGGTGAAATGGCCTCTGTGGTTGCATTCCTTGTGTATCGCTTTTAGGGCTGGACATTTATCGCTGTTTGCTAAATGAAAGAAATAATCACATCTGAAACAGTTCCTTCTCTCCTCTCCTTCCGTTTTATCTTAAAGGAATGGTTGCTATTTTACAAATTGTTTCTTCCTTTCAAACTTCATTTGCATTAGTAGTTTTCATGTTGAGGATGTTGCTTCTACTCTTTTGGTATGGTGATTGCATCACTTCCACTGAGAGATGATTATTTGCCTGTGCAGAGGAGAGGACGGCTTCCCAAGGTTCAAGCGGACCTGACTTGTTTTAAATAACCAAAACTCAATTTATCTGATGGGTGGCACTGGTCTGGACAAAAGTCTTAATGGGCCCCAAGTCACAAGCACAATGTATATGAAAGGTTTTCCCTGACCAATGTGTGCTCCACTTATTTCTTAGAGTTCCACAAAGATTCATTTTTAAATTGGTTAATCCCTAGATGGCAAAGTATCTTTTGTCACTCATTTATTAAAAAAGGAATGTGCGCTTGTACAACAGCTAATTTGTGTTTCGACCTGACAAGGTACTCTTCCAGGCTGAAGACCAGTGGTCGAAGTGAGCGGGAGCGGCTGGGAGCGGTGCTCCTCTACTTTTTTTGATTACGTTTTATGGCTCCTATACTTTTATTTTAAAACGAAACCGTTCCGGAATGGTTTCGTTTTAAAATAAAAGTGTAGGAAGAAGTTGAACTTGCACTTTCAGTGCAATGCACTGGATGTTCCCTTAAACAGAAGGTTCACGTGTTTGGGGATTTGTATTGTATGTGGCAGGGGGTGTGGTGATGGGGTTTGTGAGGAACGGAGCAGGCCAGCGGGGAACATAGTTCCACTACTTTCTTACACCTCTTTTCGTACACCTCGACCACTGCTGAAGAGCATACATTAAAACACATATTTAAAACCACAACAATTAACAATGCATGTTTAAACATATATACAAGAATTGTTTAACATAATCACAGGTTGAACCCAACCAATTAGCTTCATATTGGAAATACTAAAACGGGGAACAAGGGAAAGAAAAAGATAGGGGAAAGGGACAACAAACAACGTATTAGAAATTGCCCTTGTTGAATATTACAATCCTTAAATCTTAACTGTTTCCAACTCCATTTGGCCGAATGTTCTTGTGCTTCTTGCCATTACACCAGATCTTGTCTTATGTATTTTAACATTAAAAAAAAGGCCACATTATATAAATCCAGTATACTGTTTCCGAAAGCATAGCTGACGTTTGCTTATTTGGATTGGTAAGATATTATACACAACATGATTATGGAAGCACAGGTGGTGGATTAAACATTGACAACTGTTGCACACTTGTACTCCTACCACTCACTGATATCTGTGAATTGTCAATTGTAGCTCAGGCGTTTAACTCGGTCCCAGGCCATTACCAACCATTCCAGCCCATGCAATGGGTGATCATTGCTATACAGTGGTTTATTCCCCTGAATGAAGCACACATATAAGGACGCGATGTTAAGCACACTCCTGCTGGCATGTTGGCTCAATTAAAGAGTGTGATTGTCTATCACTATTCACAGTGCCACCATATAGATTTTCAAAGAAGCGTAATCACAAAACAATATGTACATATGTTTATTTGACACAGTATATCTACATGTGAAATGCAACAACTTGGCTCTATATATTTCTGTGAGATGTGCATGCCATGCAACAAGAATAGTTGGGGTAGTGAAAACATCATGCTTAAAACGTGCACTTGCATATGCTTATTTCTAACAAGCACAGCACACATATGTTCAATATACCAAAAAGCCATGCTAGGGTTGTACAGTGGATACAATGACTCCTAGTTTATTCACGTGCATGTTTGAATACCGAAAATGTTTTAGTGCGTTAAGAAAATTACCAAATAAAACACATTATAATACGTACATTATAATAGATTGCCTGGAAGGGGTGAAGAGTTCAGATATATTACGTGGTTCTACAGGTACTTTTTCAATGAATAACATATCCATTAGAGAAAGCGAGCCTTCAGCTTCTCCAAAAAGAAGTTAATTTTGCACCAGCTGTATTGCTGGCAATTCGTTTTGCTCTTTGTTGGACTTCACCTCTATGTAGACCTTTTATTCAGCATGCGTCTTATCACCGTTGCATTATTTTTTGAAAGCTTTGACTTTCATTCTACACTTTTTAAAATATGTTTGACATTTGCGAGAATGAAAACTGTGTGAATCTCAGATCTCTTTTCAGCTTTTGAAGATATGAAAATGATAAGCTCTCCAAACAAAGTAATGAAGTATCTTTGCCTTACATAATTAACCTCAGCCCCATCAACTCAGGCAATAGCATTGAGCTGCTTTTATTTTTAACACCTCTTTAATCGAATTGTAAACTCTACTGACCATTAAAATACATGCGCAGCATGTGGTAAATTGAAATTGGAACATACAATCTCATTCAAATGAATTCAGACAATATAGCAGAATCTGCCCAGCTACTGCTTACATGGTGTTGGGGTATCAAGGCAATCGAAACAGTGCCTACATTGGTGTCAAGCAATCTGTATTAATAAACATGGTGGATACATGCACATGTTAGCGGTGGGTGCCAAGCATGAAAAACATGGCACACATCATTACAGTTAATGACTTTGGACTGCTATGGGTTTTTGGCAGTCACAATAATACTGGGTGCACTCAGTTGGGATCAACCATCTCCAGGGGCATCATAATTATAATGCTGTGGAGAGACCTCAACATGTCCTTAACTGTGTAAATCAAAAAGGGAAAGTCTTTTCAAAGTGTATAATAAAAACCTATGTAATTCAGTGAAAACATGTTGTTAAATGGACGTTATGGTCACAAGTAAAACCGATGACCACCCAGAAATTCACCAGTTACTAATAACTTGTGTCACTACCCTGCACTGCTAATACTAACACCCAGGACATGTAATATGACATCACAAATGTAATTGATAACATGACTTTTGACATCACATATTTGAACCACTTGTTTTATGTTCACAGAAATGTCTAGGCCATTTTTTATTTAATAACTGTAAGAATGTAGAGAAAAAAGTGCTTTCTATTTAGTCATTAACCTTGTCTTGTGTTGTTAAGGTACTTTCCTTAGGGTTTGGCCTCAGCTCACGCTGTATATACATGGGGATATAAGCACGCGTTAAACACACAATTAATTTGATTGAATCATAATGAACTCTAATGACGTTTTCAAATTCTTGTAATGCTCTTTGTTTCCTTCTTACTGGAGTTTCACTATATGTGCCTCAGATTCCAATGCATTGACTGTCTTTATATGTATTGTGTGTACTAACACAAGTGTATAGTAAATCTTGGATTGTTAGCTATTAATTTTAAGTTCAACATTATACCAAAATGTGATTGCCTTGCATTCATTATTTTACTGACTAATATTGCCAGATTACAAATACTGTACTTCTGTGGTGCATGCTGCACCCATTTACTATCTGAATGTATTATTAGGTTGTTTTTTAACAAGCTCACTCCAATATAACAGTTCATTTAAATCAGCACATTGTTTAATACATTAAGTAGGTCATGAGAGTTCCCCTGATTATCTGTAAGATGTTGCTACCAACATTGTACACACAACCCATTCTAGCAACTTTTTTATCAGAATTAATTTGCTATGTGATGTCTAAGTGATGTCATCAATGACATTTGTAATGTCATCTTTCATGTCCTGGGTGTTAGTCTTAGCAGCGCATGATATGGTGCAAGTTATTGTTGCTTAGCTTACCAAAACTGGCACATTTCTGCATTTTTTCAGTTTTTCTTTTGACCATAACGTCTCTTTAACAATGTTTTTTCACTGAATTTAATAGGTTTTCATTAGTGGAACTTAACCATAACATACATTTAAAAATGTTTTTTCACTCACTTTCATATGTTTGTATTAGTGAAACTTAACCATCGTGTCCCTTTAACAAAGTATTTTCACTGAATTTCATGAGTTTTTATCTGTGCACCCTATTTTGCTGCAACTTTCTAATCTCATACTTAGCCCCAAAAGTGCAGCAAATTCGGCCAAGCTAGGAAGATTCTACTAAAAACTGTGCCATTGCCCACCTTCTAGCAACATTTTCATTTTCAACACTTCTATGAACTTCTTGCAACTTTTTTGTACCTTTTTGTACCTTTTTTTTGTTCACCAATGTTCACGAACACCTGATGTCATTGGGGACTTTTCAGAGGGTTTCAGGTGATCATGCGTGTATGGTGTGATGATGTGTTTGCGAACGGGTCAGCGCTTCACGAACGGGGCGGTGCATCGCGAACAGTTGGAAACTTCATTTTCAGCCGATCTAGGAAGTTTCAAGCTGAAGGTTTACCCTTGCACAGCTCTTAAACCTACTTTTACTAATTTTCCATTTGCAATCCAGCAGAGAGCACATACTTGGAACAGTGTTTCCACAACTGCTATTTAACTTCAAAAATAGCATCAGCCATGTTCATCCTTCCCCAGGAACCACCACCACAAGCTGGAAGGTGTACACAATGAAAAAAAGCACGATGATGCAGAGAAGAATCAAGAGGACCAGGAAGATGAGATGGAGGAAATGCCTACCTCCAGCCCCCAGAAAGAATCATGGCTGTGGCGGTTCTTTGCCACCATTTTCCAAGTGCTTTCAAGGCTGTAATCAAGGTGCATGAGAAACACTGCCCCTTACTATAAATGTAAGGCACACCCAATATTTTCAACAGTCCACCTTCCCCTCCATATCTGCGGTTGGTGCACGTTCGCTCATTTCCCTCCCCCACCTTATTTCCTTGCCTCTTCTGAACACAAAAAACAAATATATCAAAAAACACCCAGAAAATAGATTCCTTTTGGAGCCCCCTTCCACAGTTAAAAAATCGAACTAAAACAAATTATAGGTTCCATCTACTTTACATTTTTTTAATGAATTAGTTAGACTCAATAAGATTCCCCACCATTTCCATTAGCATTTTGCACTATGCTAATGGAAATAATGGACAATTGTATAGAAGAGAAAAAGAAAAAAGGACAGAAACAATTTTCTGTCACAAATGCTTTTCTCTAGCATACAGCAACAACCACAATCAATGCACCTTTATAGCTATCACAGTCTCTGCAGTCCCCTTCTCAAACCAGGCATCATTAGAACACCCAGGTAGCATGTGCACACTATCACACAAGACAGCCCTTCAACCCTTTTCACTTTTATGTTTACAACACTCCCTCATTGACTATTTTCAAACACCCACACATCCATCCAGCAATTACATCCAAAAACGTTACATGTAACCCTATCAACAAATTAAACTGCCACACACCAACTGTCACTTAACAATGTTCTACGAATATTGTCCATTTGCATTTCCTTTACTTGTATACACAATTGTCCACAGAACTACTATGAATGTACATATGCATTGTGAAGTAAGAGAAGTGTATTCATGAAAGGCGTATTTGGGATGGGCAAGTGCTGATGGGAGCCCAGGGAGGAAGAGACAATAGTTGCCAATGTGGAAAGCCACCACCTAAGTGCTGGGGCAGAAGAGTCCCAAGGGTGATGTGCACAGCCGTCAGGCAGTGGCCCGCAAGGGCAGTGCTGAATGGGGAGGTACTGGTGTCAACTTTGTATAGTGCTTTGAATCTGCAAAGGTAATGAGGCACCAGCTGAAAGGGGGGGTACTTCTTTGAACTAGATATAGTACCTCAAACCTGTGAAGTTAATGAGGCACCAGGCCAGAACTCTTAGTGACAGTGGGATCAGTTAGCATAGAAACAAGAGAGGGAAAGAGGAAGACAAAATCAGAGTTTTTAAAATTTTCCAGGACTTAAGGAAGTCCGGCTTGAAGTCTAAAAGGGGCAGGGGCATTGTTCCACCAGCTGAACAGAGAGATGTACCACGCCCTCTCTGCTCAGAGAAGCGTTTCACAAGTACACAAATGGAGTTAAACAAGCTCAAGGCTCTAGCACGGGTGTACTCATGCTTACAGCCACCAAAAGTCACTGTAGTAATGTTATGGCTGTGGGACACCATCCCTAGTCTTCAGGCCAAGCATAACCCTTGCAGCCCTATCCTGCATTAGCTAAAGGAGCCACATGAAGAAAAGGGAGAGGTTGACAAAGAGGCTGTTGCAGTAGTGCAGCCTACAGAATGGCAGGGCTCTTGAAGCATTCAGCTTCTTAGGGAATGTAATAAAACATATAATTCATGTAAACAGGTGAAGTTCAAACTGGCCTTTCTTCAAAAGGTCCAACATGTGAGGAGTCAAGGAAAGAGAGGAGTTAAAAATAACCCCAATGTTTCTGGTCTCACAGGATGGCAAGGATACAGAGCCCAAGGACAACAGCTAGAAAGTAGGAAGTAAACAGGACACAGGTGTCCCAATAAAAAAATCCATCTTACTGGCATTCACATAAAGCTCATTCACCACACACCATGCCTGAATGGCGATCAGACTATCGGGGATGAGAGAGGCAGATAAGAAAGTAGTAGAAGGAAGTTTCAAGCAAAGCATTTCACCGTAACAATGGAAATTAGGAGAGAAGCAGGAGATGAGGTGAGCCAGAGAGGTGAGATATTAATTAAAGAGCCACAGCATTAGTATAGAACCCTGGGAAACACTACAAGTAGAAAGTAAGGTGGTGGAGAACAAACAGCCCAGTTACAGCTGGAAAGGGTGGTTAGTCAGCAAAGAGGTCAGCCAGTTCAGTGCCCGGTTTGTGATGCTAAAGGTAACATGGAGGTGTTCAATGAACATAGAATGGTTCACTTTGTTAAAGGCAGAGGAGAGATCTATGCTATGCCTTCTAGCGGTCTATGTTTTCTTCTCTGCCTTTCCTCTCTCTCTTGTGCTTCTACTAGCTCCCTTTCTTTTCACAGTCTTTCACTTTTCTTCTGTGTACTTCCTCCATTATCTCGGCCCATTATTTAGTTTCTTCCTCTACATCTTTGCTACTCAGCAATACCTTCCCTGCGTGCCCTGTCTCACTTACAGTTTTCCAATCCAGTTTGAGCAATGTCTGTATTCCTATCCATTCAGTTGATACCACCAATTCTTGACCTTACTAAGCCCTGTTTTCCCCCAAGTCATTCTTCTTTAGCTTTGCTTGCATTCCACTCTGCTCCTTACGTTTGCTACTAATGTCTTGTGCTGTTCTACTCGCTTGCTTTGTGCCATCAGGTGGCCTTCACTATTATTTGTTGGAGGTGCAGAAGTGGGATTGGTTTATCCAGCTACTGCTTTTAATTCCTTCATTGGATAACCTCCCTTGCTTTCTGCTGCTGTATCTGCATCTGCAGTTTGAGGAGGAGGAGGGGGGGCGAGGGCTGTTCGTCCTCCGTGTCCCGTTAGCTCAGCATCCAATGCCAGCAAACCGAGTTCCTTATAAGCTGCTTACAAATAAGTGACAATTTGTTGTTGCACACATTTTGAAAAACGTCAGTCTTTGGGCCATGCCTTTGCCAAATGGCGCTCTGTGTCGCAAGTACATTTTGCGCTATACTTGTGCATTTTGTCTTGCTAACTTGGGAAGTACTCATACATATGCTGAAGAGGTGTATCCCTCATTTTCGTCCCTTTATGTAACATTTTATAAATACTTACTTGATCTCAAATTGGGATTTCAACAACAATTTGAATCAATAGAATATAATCACAATCACAATCGGCAAACTACCCACCAAATTCTACTGTGTTCTGCATACTTCAAGTCTTATTAAACAACCTCACCAGTGACATCACCACTACTGTAGAGGAAGACATTTTCAATACTCCATCTTTCAATAGATGTGTCCCCTTATGACCTTCCCCAAACACAATGACAAACACAACATAACATATATACGACTGCCTTCCTGACTCCTAACAGGGAAATCCAATAAATCTTATGCTCCATTTTCTATAGTGTTGCCCTATAGAAATGCACCTCCACGAGGTAAAACATGAAACCACCTTCCGCAATATAAGGTAGCTTATTATGCCAACCAATAAACCATTAAATAATCATCCATGAACCAAGCTAACCTGCTCAACTAACAGGGAAACCATTATATATTTTATTTCTCAATTATGTTCAAAGGTTTTTCATCCGCAAGCTAATCTGACTGTCTAAGCTGACCACCCAAACTGACTACCTAAGAAACAGGTATCATTACATCAAACAAAAAACTTAACAAAAACACCAAACAGACATTTCCTCCCCACATTTGTCTTATAACTGATTCTATACTTACACTCTGTGATCAGATGAGGTCTTTAGGACACCGACTCCCCCACAACTTGCCACTCTGCCTTGCAGTCTGATAGGAGTCCCACAGGAAGCGGGCAGGAATTTTCCTCCAAAGGGGGCTCCTACCAAACTCTTTTTTACACACATGTCATTTTAGGGATCGATTTCCATGGATCACCACACAGCCCCTTAGGCATGCGGCGGGACGAGATGGTTTCTCGATGAAAAATCCTAGCAAACGTCCTCTGTTATCACATTGTATATGTGGGCGGGGTCCTCCAGGAGTCACCCCAATTGTCAGAAAACAACACTTGGGCCCCTCAAAGAGTCCGACAGAAGAACGCAAGACTCAGCCAGGGGGCAAAGTTACTGTCATTTATTAGCAAACAAAATGACAGGGATCACACCAGAAAAACAAGTATCCTCCTGAGCTCTCGTCTTTTAAGCATGTGTCACCCGGTAGTATACTGATGTGATGTCACAAATCCAGATTCCATCCCAGAAACCTTTCACGCCTTTAAATTGGTCAGTATGGGTAGGATACATTAAGAAGATATACAAGTTAGGTCTACAATTTGATAGCAATGTCTGTGGGCCCCTCCTATGACCACATCTACTAGTGCCAATATACAGAGAGATCTTTGGCCCTTGCAACAAATTATATCCCCATGTGAAAGGTGAATCTGGATTGGTCAGAATTTGTCCTCCCATCCCTGGGACCCTGGGCAGTTACCAGACTGACTGAGTGTACCTTTTCAAGGCAATGGGAATGAACATGGATGTGCAAAGTGTTCCCTAATGTTGCCATCTTTGGTCACCTAAGCCGTGGAGAGTGCATTCAGCCAACAGCTTGTGGGCAACACTTTTAGCTCTTTTCCCCTATGGATCCACAGCAACAGTCCTGTTTTGCTGTTTCACTTGTGTGGATACCAGGAAACTAAGCTGTCCTGCCTGTAATTATGAGGAGTTTAGCCGGAATTTCTACAGGTGGCTCATTTTCTTGGTAACTGGAATTTTCCCATCTGTACTTGTCCTTGTTTCTGTTCAACTCTGGCTGCGGCAACCATGTCAGCATTCCCATGTACTCAAAGCATGTCTCTCCTTTGCCATCCATTTGATAGACCTATAGCTTCTATATCATTCCCTATGGCTTCTCCATGTTAGGAGCAGTCAAGCATGTGCAAGCTAAATATATTAACTCTTTGCATCTTCCGGTTTCAGCTTTGGCGAAAAAAATATGAATATAAAGAAAGATGTATGTGTGTCCGTCCTCTACCTACATGAGTAATAAGCATGTACTTTGTGCCTATATGCAATAAACTAGTGCATGTTTGTATAACTTCATGAATGGATGAATACGTACTTGTATGCACAATGCGGCTATATCATAATGTCAGTGATGACGTCATTGATGTCTGGTTTTGCAGTTAGCTAACGATCAATTTCATTTCCATATTACCCAAGACATCGATTGGGTATGGTCTGATTGGCTGTCTGAGCGAATAACGTTTCTCACAGCTGCGATACATCGAGGATCGTGGTAATGGTCTTAAGAGTGAGACACATCTGTCATTTCTCTGCCTTTGTGTGGGCGGCACACGGGTCATGGTTGGTCCCCCCATCTACAAACTCTCCATTTTCAATTGGACAGAAACCACTGTTCTTTATTTGGTTTGGTAAGAAAGGAGCAAGGATAGAGATAATGTTTCTATGTAAAGCCCATATGATGTTCGAGCGAAGTTGTGTGTTAGAAATGACTTCAAAGACTGTGGTCAGTTTATAATAGATGAATGGAATGAAGTTCAAGTGATCACAAACCTTCCATCATAGGTGCCTATTTTTGCAAGAGGAGCACAACACCACATGAGGTGTGAGTTGCCAAATCTAATATATGATCTCTCATATCATTTTTAGATTAAATGTGCAACACATTCAGATATGGGTGCCTTTTAATGTGT
The DNA here is from genome assembly GCF_040938575.1 of Ambystoma mexicanum. Taxonomy (NCBI): domain Eukaryota; kingdom Metazoa; phylum Chordata; class Amphibia; order Caudata; family Ambystomatidae; genus Ambystoma; species Ambystoma mexicanum. Next base: position 350,377,411 of record NC_090930.1, on the reverse strand, counting down.
TTCTGGATCACTTGGGTTTGATTGATTTATATCAGAACGTTTTGATTATCAGATGCAAAATGACTAGAGATGATATTAGTGGATGCAACAGTCATGGAAAGAGGCCTAACCATAAGTGAGTTTGTCAGAGTAATAGAGCCAGTCCAATATATTACTAACCTACCAAACTCCTTTTTAGGATCCACAATTAGTTGGTGCAGACTTCTAATTCCATGAATAGCAATGAACAATTAGCACATGCTGTGTTAGTATAACCCCCCCCTGTAAAAGATGTAAACATTGATGATCAATTGACCCATCAGAATTCAACAAAGGCATGAAATAATATTGAGTTCACTGGCCGAATGTGCTGCTCATTGTCCCATGGATTCTGATTTGACCAATCAGTTAGTGGTTCAAAGCGATTGGAGATTTCAATCCCTTCAGAGATGACAAAGGGGACTTGTGTTGGGCCTTCTGTCTCCACTTGCCTACTCAGTGGCTGATTAGCAGTTCATTGTTAGCTGGCTGGGATAAGCGGACCATCCTTATTGGAGTGCAGCTCACCTGGGAAGTCGTAATTGCATACCCCGTTTGTATGTAGTGGACTATTTGGGATTTCTTCTGTATTTGGATTTAGTAAAATAATGTTTTTGTTAGTGAAATGTCACAGAGTTCTTACATTTAGATGCCTTCCTAGTGTATGAGTGTCGATCCACAGCAGAGGAGTCCAACGGAGATGCTCTGTCTTGGTGGTTGGTGTTCTCCAAAAGGCACTGAATTTCATTATTTAACCTTTGAAATGTGTGCAACCAGCTGTTTTACTTTCTGTAATCCATTGGGAAATATGTGTCATGGCTTTGCGTTTTGACATATTCTTAAGAAGAGATGATTATCAATTTAAAAGAAAACAAAAATGTCAGTGGGGAACAGCCAATTGGCTCAGCGGGCTGCCTAAGTGCACCCCCACTGAACATCATTGATTATAGTACAAGATGATAAAATGTAGTCTCACCATGGTCCACTCCTGCTAAGCCAACGAACAACCAAAAGAGGCCGTATCTCATGAGAAAAAGGGCATCTTAGGAGGCAGTGTTTACAGGTGATTGACCTCTCAAATGTGCATTTCTATGAGGACTGCCTCCAACTGCCTCACCGGTGCATGTGTGGATGGGGTGGGCTACGCAAGTGAAGCAGAATAACTGCATCATAACAACCGTTGAGATACTGTAAATGTGGTTGACTGCCGCAGACTGCTTTGCCATTCTTCCTGAGATGTAGAATCAAGGGGCAGAGTCTAGTGTTGAAGGAGAGGTTCCAGAGTCTGGAGGCATTTACAGGCACAACTAACGTGCACCCTCTTTTGCTTTTGATGCCCAGCATGTTTGTTCCCCTCAACGCCCACTGCCTTGTGTCTGTGATGAAGGAGAGTGTTGGTCACCTGTTGTCCAATCATGCACTAAAAACCATTTAAGCTGAACATAAGAACGAGATTATTAATACAAGTGTACAATGCCAAGATGATACAATATGCATATTGATTAAACATTTTGTGACTTTCCTGTAGCATCAGCAGTCGTACAAGAGAGTGATCCCTGATGGATTGGGCAGTAAAATGGACCTTCCTGTTCTTCTGATGATCGCCATCCTCACATGCGAGTAGGCAAGGCCCTAGAGTGACCACTGACAACTTACAAGATAAAATGAACACAGTAATGTTTGTGCAAAGGCATAACTCTTGACCCCCTAGCATTCTCTCTCCCCAAGCCCATAACTGCTCACCCCAGTATCCAAATCAGTGACTGCTATTAACCTTCCCCCTTTTCCTCATACAATCCATATGCCATTGACCCCAGGCCCTGCCTTCTCTAGAGTGGAACAAACAGGTTGTCTACAGAGTAACCCTCAATTCATTGTTAACAATTCTCACAGGAGAAGAGCTTTTAAAGCACATGGTCTAAACCATAAAACTAGATGTAAAGCAGGACACTGTGGTATGTCGATCTGGACAATCTTTATTTGGGACCATAACAACAGAGAGCTCAATTTTAATGTTGTTTATTGCCCTTATGAATTTATCTGGGTTGAAGGCCTGCCACCAAAACATTGACCTGCCCCTCTCAGAGTTATACGTGATGGTGAGCATGTGCACACACTTGAGGAATCCCTCAAGTTGTTCCAAGATCAGCTCAATTAGATTTAAGTATGAAGGTTCCAAGTTCATAGAACACAAATACGCTCTTGTTGTACCATAAAAGCAGTGGGAGAGGAGGGCTGAGTGCTATTGTCCTGCATGATGTGTAATTGTCTGTTGTCCTCTTGCAATTTTCTCCATGTAGCAACATCCTCGTCATGAGTAAACGATTTGGATTGGATTCTTAGGAGGGTGCTTGCATGACCATTATGTTTTTCCTCCTGTATGTCAACCTTTTGAATCTGTCAAGGGTAACACTAGTCTAATGCATAAACAGGACACCCCCAAAGTGTTCATCCTCTCCACCCTGAAATTCACAATGGTGAACTGTGTTTCTTATTGACATTGCATATTACAGTGGAGCACATGCAGAAGGCATGATTACCATTAAGGACAAGAACACTGTATTTGGTCAGGCTAGTAGATGGTTAGGATGAGAAAGAATGTGTAACAAGAAGAATGAGGTAGAGTAGGGTAAGGTAGAATGGGTGATTGCATTGAGGTAGAGTGAAGTGTGTTAGAGTTGATTGTGATTGAGGGGAAGGGGTAGGTTGAGGTAGAATTGGTGAGTTGCATGCAGTAGTATGAGGTGAGGTACACTGTTTCAGTGAAGTGAGGTTCATTTGTGTGTGGCATATAGAGGGTGAGTGGGGTGAGATAGAGTGAGGTGAGGCAAAGTGTGTGAGTGTGGTGGGCTAGAGTGGCAAGAGGTAGAGTGGGCATATGCAGAGTGTGTGAGTGGAATGTGGGGAGTGGGTGAGTGGGATGAGGTAGAGTCAGATGGTTTCGATGAGGCAGAATGAGGTTAGTGGGTGCACAAAAAGTGGCCTCAGGTATGGTGGGTGAGTGTGTGAGGTAAAGTGGCATGAAACAATGTGGGTGAGTGGAGTGAGGTAGCATGGGTTAGTGGGGTATAGTAGCATGGGATAATATAGGGCAGGTTGATTTTGGGAGACTGAGTGTGTGAGGACACATGGATTGACTAAGAGCAGGATAGAGGGGTGACAGATTGCTGAGGTATGTGGGTTAGTGGTATAATATAAAGTGTGGAACAGTAAACTGTGTCAGTGGTGTTAGGCATTGTTTGGTGTGGTAGAGTGGATATGTGGTTTGAGGTATGGGGAGGTAGAGTGTTTGCGGTTTAGTGCTGGAGTGTGGTGATGGATGTGATGAATAGTGGATATGGTTGATGGGTGAATGGGGGAAGTACAGTGCTGTGAAGTAGAGTAGGTGAAATGTTTGGGGTAGCATGTGGTAAAGTAGCGTGGGGTGAGTACCAGTGCATCAGGTGGATAAGGGAAGGTGCGGTAAGGTAGAGTCAGAGAGTTGGGTTATGTAGTATGCATAGCTCTCAACTCACACACTTTTGGTGGGTGTCACCCGCCTTGTAAAGAGCTGGGTCACCCGCCAAGCCTCCTGCACGCCCATTCATTTCAGTGGGCTCTCACCTGCCAAAAACAAAATCGGGTATTTTCACCCACCTTTGTGATACAAATGGTTGAGAGCTATGAGTATGGGGTGAGGTAGACTGGATGAGTGGGGTTAGGTAGAGAAGGGTTTAATGGTGTGTGTGAGGTAGAGTGGGTGAGGTATAGTTCATGAGTGGGGTAAGGTAGAGATTGATTAACAGTGGGAGAGTTCCAGTGGGGGAGTGGACTGAGGTAGAGATAATGTGTTAGAGTAGGTATGAGGTGACAGGCAGATCAGTGTAAGGTAGAGCGGGTAAGTGGGGCGATTGAGAGTGGGATGGGTTGGGTGAGATATAGGGGTGTGTGGTAGTGTGGGTTGAGGTAGAGTGACTGAGTGAGGTGTGGTATATTGGGTGAGTGAGGGGACTACGCAAGAAAGAGATATGGGTTAAGCTAGAGTGGGGTGAGGAAGAGGAGAGTGGGAATAGTGGGGTGTTCAGGTTTAGGTAGACTGTTGTGAGGTAGTGCGGGTGAGATTGAGTGGGTGAGTGAAATGAGGTAGACTGGATGAGGTAATGTAGGTCAAGTAGAGGGGGTGAAGTATAGTGGGTAAAATAGAGTGGGTGACAGTGGTGTGGTAAAGTGGGCAATGGAGAGTGGGTAAGTGGGTTGAGTTATTTATTTGTTTATACTGCACCTTATGCCCTGGGGCAAACGGGTGCAAGTACAAACAAAAGACACAAGCATAAAGAGCATCAAAGGATAAAACATGATAAAACCAAGGCAAAAGCACTAGATCATAAGAGATAACATTAACGGGAGTAAACATTATGAATGATAACCAGCATGAAGAGCTCCCTTCAAGTGAAATAAAACATTTTCAAAGTGCTCTTAAAAGTTAAAGAGATGTATCCAGTCTTAAAGATAACGGCAAGTCATTCCATTTATCTGGGCCACTGTCATAAGGTTGCTCTGATTCCACATATCAACGTGCACACATTGTTTGAATTGTAACATATGCTTGAGATATTCCGAATTTTTCCCATACAAGCATGTATGGACAATCGTGAGAATCCTAAACTGAAGACGTTCTTTCACTGGCAACCAGTGTCGTGGTCTGTGTGCCGACATTACATGCTCTGCATGCTTAAGATGTGCTACAGTCCTCACTGCATTGTTCTGCAACACTTGGAGTTTGGTCATGTTTTTCTGTGTTTTGCCAACCAACAAGCTTCTACAATAGTCAATTGTGGCACACATTATTGTCCTAGCAAGGGTGGCACAATTAACACAGAAATATATTGCCTAATCCATGTTAACAACATTAGATAATATGCAGAGGGGAAAATGATGTCATTGACATGGGCATCCACAGAGAGTGTGGACTCCAAATAATGACCAAGAATTTTTATTTTAGGCAAAACATCAAAGATACATCCAGCTATAGTACAATTCTTATAACAAGAGACCAATTTAGCCAACCTTTGTGCAGTCCCTACAAAAAGAAGTAATGCTTTGGTTTTGTTTAAAGTGAGACCATTACGTGCCATCCAACATTGAACAACATCCAGCATTATGTCACTTGGGCATTGGCATAGTGGCATTGTATGTTTTTGGAAATGTGTTTGTGGCCACACAGAAATGTACTGGGTTGACATGTGAATGTGTCATGACTGTGGGTGATCGTTGTCTCTACACCCATGTTTCAGTAGTCATGCTGTTTGCATATGTGTGCATTTGTTTGTGTGTGTGTGTGTGCATGTGTATCTGTGTGCGTGTGTCAGTTGCTGGTTTATACTTGCTGAATGAATGTTATTGTTAATGTTGTGCATGCCACATATGCGTTGACACTGATGACTGATGTCAATGTTGTTTGTCCCATTTTCCACTGTTGCTGCAGCTTGTGAAGAGGGTCGAGGCATTGCTGTGGAGCAGAACGGCAGGGGCTGGTCCACTAGACCCAGGCACACACCTCAGCCAGCCTGCATTGACACCACCTCTCCTCAGGGGGAATTGGCTGGGGGAGCGGGACTACCATCAGACCTGGCTGCTGATGGTAAGTCCCAGGAGGTGATTGTGGCGGGGGACACCTGAGCAGCTGTGTGACATGGTGCAGAGACACAGGGCCTCATTCCGAGATTGGTGGTAGTCATGGCACTATTTGCGCCATGACTGGCACCAATAACGGGTCCCGCACCTGTGTTGGTCAATGGGGACTTACCGGTCCATTCTGATCTTGGAGGGACCGGTAAGTCCCCATTGACCAAACAATTCCCCATTCCCATTTCAGCCCTCATAGGGCTCAATGGGAATGGGGAGGGTGCAAATAACGGGCTCGCGAATGGCAAGCCCGTTATTTGCACCCCGGTCCCCTAACGGGACCCGTAGGGTATGTTTGGTCTGACCAAACGTACCTTACGGGTCTCGTTAGGGGACCTCGGAATCGGGCGGTAGGGGAATACCGGCACTGGTCTCCTTACTGGTGCCCGGTATCCCCTACCGTCCGACTCGGAATGAGGCCCACAGTGTCACCGAGGGTGGAAGACTCTCTGGAGTCATCAGGGATGACGGCAGAGGAGATGGAGGAGGGATCAATTGCAGTCCAGTCCACATGGTCTGGTGGAGGCATCCAGGAGGGTGTTCAGGCTGCACCCCTGGCACTGAGACAGGAGGATGTGCAGTCAACTGTGGATGTTTCTGCGCAACCTCCTGTCCCTGGGACATTTGCTGCAGCATTGAGAACCTTTGTGGTGGTCTCCACACATCCCGAGGTCCTCTTTGCGACCAAGGGGGTTACCCAAGATGTGGTGAAGACCCTGTAGGCTAGTCTAGACTTCATCAATTCAATGTTCTGTGTCAGCAACTTTCCAAGAGCTGACTCAGCATCATAAGTTGTTGTGCCAATACCTGGGCCAGCTGGCATGATCACTGCTCTTGGCTGTTCTCCTCCACTTCCTACTATTTTCCCTAGTTATCCTCCAGGGAGCATTCCATGCAACATAACACCTAAACCCTTTGTGCACCAATCCCTCCCACTATGCCCAGTCTGATTCTCCCTACATCCCTGCCTGTGGTGTAAGGCCCAAGTACGCCATTTGAGGTGGTCACTGTGCCTACCCAGGCACCAACACAGATACAGGCAGTGGAGGGACAGCCCAGGTGCTGTACCTCCCGACAAGGGCCATCCAGACAGCGGGGGGACCTATGCATCTTATACTCTGCCACGCAGAAGCAGATCAGGGTTATGAGTAGGCATTCGATGCAGGGGCAATCCACCTTAGGAGGCAAATCAGGCAGGAAATGTGTTAGATTTGACAGGAGGAAAGGAGGCAGCTCTGGCAGTTGGTGTGTGTCAGAACCCAATAACAGAGGCAGCGGATGGTGCAGAGACAGCAGGCTAGCGAGGCAACCATTCCCAGGGCCAGGGCAGAGGTGGAAGAGAGGTGGGCAATGGTCCAGGCAGCAATACTAGAGGAATCTTGCAAGGATGTGAAGGAGGAGAGGCCAACGGTTGAGGACCTGCAAGCCCTCCAGGCAAGAATGGAGGCCTGCCACCAGGAAGGAGAGGAGGAGTGTGACTGCCCTAGAGGATGCATTGAATGACATATGACATTGAAGCCCATTGACTGTGTAAATAGTTCTATAGTATTACGTTTCATTTTGGACTTTTGATCTTTTTTCACCCCTGGACCCTTTCCCTTACCCATATTTCATCATTGTTTTGTAAATAGTTTGAATACAAGTTTCAGAATTTTGATACCACATGCTTTGCAGTCTCTTTGGCATGGGCTGAATTACTTTTTCAATGTTGTACAAATGCATTTCTTCTGTGACAGTCATGTAGGTTGGCACATCACTGCGTATGTGTGGGCTACGCACTTCACTTGTTCAGTGGATGTTCAGTAGATGTAGCCCTCCCAAAGCATGGCCACCCACACACATTTGCAATCACACACTACCTACTCTCATACGATGATGCACATCTGGCACTCAAATGCTGCATATTCGTATGGTAGTTTAGTCTGTCTGGCTGTGCCCATTATCTGCCTCCTTTACTCACCCACTCTCTGACAGCCTTCACATCACCCAACCATGAGCATGTTCTACTTGTGTCATCCCTCCCTGCCTGACGACCTTCATTCCTTCCTTTGTACAGGCTACAATGCACACATGCATTACTGATGACTCAGACCACTCTCTATTGTCTCTTAGATTTGGGTCCTCCAAGGGCATTCCCCTACATCATCTTCTGGCCATTGAAATGGCACATGGCCACAATCATCTGTGATATTGAATTCCATGGTATTACTATGTCACAGGTACATGGTGAGGTCATATTGTAGTTGGTGCTATGTCATGCAGTCCTGCTGATGTGCAACTGAGTGTGATGTACCATGGAGTCCTGTAAGGAGTTACAGACATGGATTCTGCAGCAGTCCTACCAGTCATTCAGGCTTGAGGAGGATATGTGTCTGGTGTACTTCAAGTTGGAGGCAGGCCAGAGAAGTAGATGTCAGTTGGTGTTCAATGTTGGATTGGAAGGGGTGTAATCTAGCACGGACTGCCTTGGGTAGTGAGCAGGGGTGAGTGGGATGGTGGGAGGAAGGTAGATGGACAGTGCCTGCATGGGGTTGTGGCAGAGCTCAGGGTGGTGTTGGGAGGTGGTGTACCAGCAGGGGGCTTCCTGGGGGTTGTGGTGAATGTCAGGGGGTGATCGGAGTGGGGTGTTCTAGCAGGAGATTCGTGGCAGTTTTGGCAGAAGTCAGGGGGTGAGGGGTGGTGTCTGGACCTGAGGGCACTGCCTGGGGGTTGTGGTGGAGGTCAAGGGATGACTGGTATTGCACTAGCAGGGGCTGCTGGGGGTTTGTGTTGGATGTCAGGAGGGTGTTGGGAGGGGGTGTACTAGAAGGGGGCTACCTTGGGGGTTGTGGTGGATGTCAGGGGGGTGTTGGGCGGGGGTGTACTAGAAGGGGGCTGCCTGGGGGTTGTGGTGGAGGTCAGGGGGGTGAGGGGAGACAGGTGTACTAGAAGGGGTTGCCTGAGGCTTGTGGCAGAGGTCAGGGGGTGTTAGGAGAGGGGTGTACTAGCAGGGAGCTGTTTGAGGGTTGTATCAGAGGTCTGGGGTGTTGAGAGGGGGTGTACTAGCAGGGGGATGCTTGGGGGAAGTGGCAGAGGTCATAGTGTGAGCAGTGGTGTCAGGACTTGAGGGGGCTGCCTGAGGGTTGGGACAGAGGTCAGGCGGGTGTTTCAAAGGGGATGTACTAACAGAGGGTTGCCTGGTGGTTGTGGTGGAGGTCAGAGGGGTGTTGGGAGGGGTGTGTACCAGCAGGGGGCTGCCTGGGGGTTGTGGCAGAGGTCAGGGATTTTTGGAACAGGGTTTAAAACTAGGGGGTTTTCTGGGAGTTGTGGCAGAGGTAAAGGAGATACTGGGAGTGTGGTGTACTAGTATGGGACAGCCTTGGGGGTTGTGGAGGAGGTTAGGGGCTGTTGGGAGGGGGTGTAAAATCAGGGGGCTGCATGGGTGGTTGTGACGGAGGGCAGTGTGGTGGGGGGATGTCAGGACTTGGGGGGGCTGCCTGGGGGTTGTGGCAGAGGTCACAGGGGTGAGGGGAGGGGTGTGTACTGGCAGAGGGCTGCATGGGGGTTTTGGTGGAGGTCTGGGGCGTGAGGGGTGTTGTCAGGACTTGAGGGGGCTGCCTGGGGGGTGGAAAAGGTCAGGGGGAGGGGATGGGGTTTACGGGCAGTGGGCTGTCTGTGGTTTTGGTGGTGGTCAGCGGGTGAGGGGTGGTGTCAGGCCATAAGCGGGTGGCCTGGGGGTTGTAACGAATGTCAGGTGGTGAGATGTAGTGTCAGGAATTGAGCGGGCTGCTATGACTTAGGGATGTGGGCCAGCAGTTTAGGTGCCTTGAAACCTAGGATGACGGTTGCCGTTTTGCCGACGTGCTGCTTTTAGTTACAGAGGATGATCCGCAGTATCTCCAGGGTTCTGCCTTGAGTTACAGGGGACAGTACACAGTATCGCCTGGGTCGTGCTTTGAGTTTGGGGTGACATTCTGCTGTTTCACCTGTGTTTTGCCTTGAGTAACAGGGGACAGCACACACTATCACTGGGGTGCTTGATGGTGGGCAAAAGCAGGCACGTAGGTAGGTGCAAAGGTTGTTATTTGGCAATAGTTTTTGTTTGAATGGGGGTGTGTTGTGGGTGTTCCAGGCACAGCTTGATTTTCTTTGCGCCATGGGTTACTTTGTGCTTTGAAATCAATTAATATTCGGACACACACAAAATCATTTGCATGCACGTAGGCACAAAGTTGTTATAAGCGCTAAGTATTTTGCAGGCACTTTTTCTATGAGTCAGGCCCAATATGTAGCGCTGGTGCACTTCAAATTGGCATCTAAAGGCACAGCATTACAAGGTGGTAGAACGTTAACATATGAGTGTGCAAGGTAGGCCAAACACGAGCTGCATATATTGAACCTTGACTCTGACTGGGAGATTCCTGGATATTGGGGGACAGCTACTACTCCTGAGTGAGTCAGATGAGGGAGGCCTTACTACACTCCTAATTATGTTAACACATTGTGCATAATCCTCACATTTTGAGCGGATGCTAGATGATCAATGAATATGAATTAAACCTAATGTGTTTTCATTTAAACCATTTACACTTATGCTTGTGGTGTTACTGCACATTGAAAATCCCATCATATTGTGTTTGCATAAATCTGTTGATTATCTCTGGGATATGCAGATATGGGGCAGGAGTAGGTCAACATTGGATGGACAATATAATGCAAATTTTATGTTATATTATGTTACTTGGCATTTATATAGCGCCTTATGTATCATTGGTATGACCTCAAAGCGCTGGTAGATTGAACGCCCTCGGGAACCGCAGTTCAAGTCAATAGAGAGAGAGAGAGTGTTGTATGGTGCAACGGCGCATCGGATATGTGTGCAGCTGGTGTGGTTGTTGCATGATAGCTGCTTCTTAGCAGGTAGGTGTGGTGCTGAGGAAATCAGTTGGATGTGTTCAGTCTGGAGGGTGGACACCCAGCCTGAGTTCAGGCTGTGTTAGGCCTGAGGAAACGCCTAAGCTAGCCGGTATGTGCTCAGCTAGCTGTGTTTTATTAGGATGATGAGGTGTTCGTGGGTCATGTTAGTATGAGAACAGCTAGGCCGGATGTGTCATAATATAGCTGTGTTCTAGTTGAATGATGGTGTATAGGAGAGAGTAAGCGTAGTAGTGTGATAGGGTGGTTATCAGTAAAGCACCTGCAACCAAACAAGCGAGCAGGACAGGGGTCGTACATAGCGGCATACGTATATAAAGTGACAGGATGGATAGGGTGAACATGTGATACAGATAATATGGGAATACAGGTACATAGCATATACATAGCATAAATAGGAGATACAGAGATATATCCACTCCATCCACTCCATTCTTTCCATCCACTCTATTCACTCTATCCTTTCCATCCACTCCATCCACCTTTTCCATCCGTTCCATCCGTTCCATCTGCTCCATCTGCTCCATCCGCTCCATCCGCTCATCCACTCCATCCTTTCCATCCACTCCATCCTTTCCATCCACTCCATCCGTTCTATCCATTCGGTCCATTCCATCCATTCCATCCACTCCATCCGATTCATCCTTTCCATCCTTTCCCTTCTTTTTCCATCTTTTCCATCCACTCCATCCGCTCCATCCACTAGAGATGATCCTATTAGGCACACTTTCTAAATTCAACTTTAGCACAGTGATGCTATTAGGGACACTTTCTAAATTCAACTTTAGCACAGTGACACTATTAGGCACACTTTATAGGTTCAACATTGACGTTATTAGGCACACTCAAAGATATTGGGAACACTTTATAAATTCAACTCCACACTTTAACACAGTGATGCTATTAGGCACACTTTCTAAATTCAACTTTAGCACAGTGATGCTATTAGGCACACTCTCTAAATTCAACTTTAGCACAGTGCTGTTATTTGGGACACCTTGTAAATTAAACTTTAGCACAGTGACACCATTAGGCACCCTTTGTAGGTTCAACTTTGATGCAATTAGCACAGTGACACTATTAGACACACTTTCTAAATTCAACTTTAGCATAGGGATGCTATTAGGCTCACTTTCTAAATTCAACTTTGGCACAGTGACACTATTAGGCACACTTTCTAGGTTCAACTTTGGCACAGTGACACTGTTAGGCACACTTTGTAGGTTCAACTTTGACGCTATTAGGCACATTCAATGATGTTGGGGACACTTTCTAAATTCAACTCAACACTTTAGCAGAGTGACACTTTTAGGCACACTTTCAAAATTCAACTTTGAAGCTATTAGGCACAATCAATGATGTTGGGAGCACAGTGTACATGCAAGGTTCAGTATAGTGATGCTGTTTGGGTAGAAATAATCATTTAAATCTAATATGTGGCAGTACAATGTAACTTTAAAACATTTAAGGTTTATTAAGTGAAGGTGGTAGGGCTTTCTGGTGTGAAGTAATTGCTTCAGTCCCCACTGTTCCCACGCTTACATTTTGGTTGGTGCTGGTTGATGGCAGGCTACTGGCTTCCTTGCTTCTCCTTCGGATACCTGCAGATATGATCTGGAGCCGCCTTGTTGGAGCCACCCTTTGTCTTGGGCCCTTAGTCGCAGGGCTGCACAGGCAGAGGGCTGCCCTGGGAGGGTCGATAATGGCCTGGGTAACACAGTTTCAGGGCCAATCAGAGTACGGTCGGTGAGAGACGGGAGGCAAGAACCAGGAAGCGGGCAGGAATCGAGGGCTGTGGGGGGTGAAGTCTGGGACTCTATGCAGGCAAGATTGGTCGTTTGGGCCTAAGGACACCTCACAGAATACAATTTAGCAGCAATACAATTTACAATCAACGGGAGGAATCAGTCAGCACAATGGTGTTTCAGAGCTGCAGCGGGTCGATAGACCTAGCACAACACAGTGGATTTAGCCAATCAGGGAAGGAATGGGCGGGGTGGGAGGCGGGAGACGAGCACCAGGAAGTGGGTGAGGGTCGAGGGCTGCGGCGGTGGGGGGAGTCTTGGACTCTATGCAGGCAAATTGGGGTGTTTGGGCCTAAGGACATCTCACAGAATACAATTTAGTAGCAATACAATTTACACTCACCGGGAGGAATCGGCCAGCACAATGGTGTTTCGGAGCTGCAGAGGGTGAAAAATATCTGCTTAAAATATTGCTGCCACATTATAGAATAGAATGAAGTTTCCTTAAATGATAAGTAGAGGTGTTACAATTTACATTCAAATATCTATCCTTTGTTCACCATCTTTCGGGTCCTATGAAACATGCGTATGATCCATCTCCTCGAAAGAGTGGACGAGACAGGCCTCTGGTGCTCCCGCCATGATGCTGCTACGGGTTTTCACCTCAGCCGGCACGTGCTGGCCATCACCTTCATTGCACCACTGGGTTATGTATGTCCCTCTGCCTCACGTGTGTTTTAGACTCCTTGGTCCATGTTTCAAGACAGGTGGGTGGGTAACTGACATCACCGCATACCCATGTACCCTTCATGGGCCTACCCGCAATTTTCCTAAATGATAATTAGAGGTGTTGGAATTTACATTCATATAGATCTTATTTCGAAAAGCATGTCTAGCCTTACACGTAACATAGGGTACCCAGTCAATATATCTAAAACATTACAGAGTGGTACATTTCAGAGTGGACCAAAATAATGAAAAACACTACAAACATTAATTAAATAAATAAAGGGTAGTGGGGTAAAGGGGATAAAATAGGTCGGGATGAGGTTGGGGTGGTGTTATAAGGATAACAAAGCAGGAGTTTGGCAGGCCGTAATATACAAAAAAAGAAAATTCTGTGTTTTTCGGTATTTTGTCAGCTATGAAATATCACTCTGTAATTGTGGTCAGTAAAATCACATTAACCGTAACATAGACATTGCACATATGCTTTCAATGTATGTTTTAACTGTTATTTTAATTTCTAAAATATTATTAAATATTATGAGAAAAGGTGTTACATTTAGTTAATAAATTGGAGCTAAGTATTGTTATAGTTTTGATATGCAATGTTGTATTTGCATTACAGAAACAAAAACTATGCTTGCGACAACAGGAAACTAAATGCCTTTTGACAACAAGTGTATGGATTTAAGGCATGCAATGTTTTGCCTCGCGGTTAGCTCAATTAAAGGTAATTTAATTCTAGAATAGAACATTAAAGGATGTCTGTTAATGAATGAAGGCATTACACACACTGCTGAGCAAGTCAACTAATTCTCTTACAAGCCTTCGGTCATTTGATTTGAATAAATACATCTGTGGCTGACATTATTACGAGACATTTACATATTAAAAATCCCAAAACCTAAATTCAACTAATGCAAACTTAGACTCTGAACGCCACTTAATGCGAGCTTCAAGAGGTTTCATGAATTCCTCCCAGGTCAACAAGTTGCATTGATATTGCAAATTACATAATGTAAGTGGTAGTTATCTACCGCATCTACATTTCTCATATCAACTAAATTGCTTTTAGATTTAGAGGGCAAGTCATTGGCAATGGTGCTAGCTGTGGGTGCACTTATGTCAGGTCAAGCGCAAATATTAAACAGGAGGACACATCACATATGAAATCTGACTATCAGGAAATTAATCTGAATAAAGAAGTCAAACACTACATGCTGTGTCAGGTGTGCCACAAGCCTGGCTTTATTGGTCATTCAATTAACGTTGTTAATAGCCCTCCTACATTTTTCCACCAAGTGCATCTCAACGCCGCTTCAGGGCATGCATTGCTGTTTTAAGCTGCATTTAAATGTTTATTTATTTATTTAGTGTGCATTTGTTAGGCGCTTATACAGTAAGTCAATTCTGTACAAAAGGGCTGTGGCCATTAAACACAGCGACTGTGAGATTAGCAGAGGATGGACGAAGGGAAGGAGGAGATGAAGAGGAAAGTCTTGAGGAGCATCTGGAATTTGAGGATGGAGAGGGGGGGCTGTCCCATAAGAGGGCGCCATTTGAAGAAGGTGATTGGCTTAACACACAGAGAGTTGGTGCCAGAGGACCACATAGGGATAGGGGAAGAGTATTTGGTAATAGAAAATTGCAGATAGCATGGCCCCCAGGCCCAGTCAGCCTTGTGGAGGATATAGAGGGATTTTAATTTAATCTGTGCTGCAACTGGGAGCCAGTGAAGAGTTTGCAGGGTAGGAGAGATGCGGTCCCTGGGCTTAAAGCCAAGCATATGTCTTGTTGCCCTACTTTGGGTTAGCTGGAGGGGTCATAAAGTGGAAAAAGGTAGATTCAGGAGAAGGCTATTGCAGTAGTCAAGCCTAAAGAGAACCAGGGCTCGGGTAAGATTGCGCTTCTGGGGGAAAGTGAGATAAGGGAGAATCCCTTTGAGTTGAAAGTGGGACTTCTTGGCAATGACCTGAGTGTGGGGGAGAAGGAGAGAGAGGAGTCAAAGATGATTCCAAGGTTTCTGGCTTCAGAAGAAGGAGCAGGGTAGAGAGCCCATAGAGGATGGCCAGAGGTGAGGGGAAAAAGAGGGAGCACGGGTCCCAATGGAAATGATATCAGTCTTGGTGGCATTGAGGCAGAGATTGTCGGAAGTACACTAGGTCTGGATGGCAGATAGGCAGTCAGGGATGATGGAAGATGCAAGAGGGTCAGCAGGGAATTTGGAAAAGCGTTGTGTGTCATCTGCGTAGCACTGGAAGATGATGGAGAAGGAGGAAATGAGGAGTGGTAGCTGAGCAAGGAAAGTGTTGAAGAGCCAAGCTGAGAGGTTTGAGCCCTGGGGGACACCACAGGTGGAGAAGGAAGTAGGTAAGGAGAAGGTGCCCAAAATGATTTGGAAAGAACGGTGAAATATTAGAGTGCAAATGTTAGAGTGACCCAAATTAAAGGTTGCTTAACAGTTAATCCACCATTATAGTCATCATTAAAAAAACATACATGCCAGCATTTCCCAATCTATTCAGAAGGTGATATTCCAGTTCTACATGATCTTTACGTTCTGGGAGTTGTAGTCCTTGATTTATAAAGCAGACTTTCAGGCCAAA